>NW_027185296.1:3430000-4132500 GCF_022577435.1 Embiotoca jacksoni | reverse complement strand
CCAAAAAATGTTTTATACTTAAATGAATATATCATGTGACGATATGAAATTTTACAGTCGTGTTAAATGCCAAGGTCCCACATCGGATCCAAGTTGATGTTTTATGGATGACTCACGCTGGAAAGTACACTTCCTCTTGTATCTTATAACACAACATGCAAATCTCTCTGGTGTGTCGAACATTTGAAATTACAGTAAGCCTTTGAGCTCCGGAGAAATCTGGGCACAAGTCTCTTAGCTCATTAAACACTTAACGATCTTGGATATGATTTTGACCGAACACGATACGTTCACACTTCTTCCATGATGCATGGTCCATGTTCTGCAGAGGCCTTCAGAGTCCTGGTCTGACAGTGATGACAGCATGATTAATGCCCACCTCTGTTTCCACTCATACACTTACTTCACGCAGCAAGCCCGAGTGGCTTGCTCAAGACAAACTATAGGAAGGTGCCTAGAGGGCCGACAAAAAGTAGGCAGTGTTCATCTGATAAGCATAAGCAGATAAGATAAGGCACAATTTGACATCGGCAAGAATACTGGACTCACCATTTACGCAGGTAAATGTGGAGAAAATGTACGCAAGATTTGGTTAACGTATTATTTCATTACTGTGTTATTTGTAGTACTTTACATTACTTTAGATAAGTTACACAATGTACTGATAACCACTATCCCTCAATCAGCTTCATTTAACCAGATTTTTTTTTTTTTTTTTTTTTTTTTTTTTTTTTTTATGTCCTACCTTCTAGTTATTTATATTAACACAACTGTTTGGAAAACAACTACACAGATTGCAACTTCATGGAATAATTTACTAATTGTCACTGTCCTTTGTGGTTTGTTTAATGCAGAAGACATATATTTGAAAGTTTGTTGCTGAAAAAGCATTTCAAAACTATCATCCTGCAAAATAAGATGAGTAAAAAGGAAACATGGACACTATGAAGAAGTTATTGTGAATTGAATTAAAAAAGATTTGGTGTATTTTGGAAGTTTCTGGTTGAGTTTAGTTATGATTTAATTCTGCAGAAGTGACAGTAAAATCTAATTTATATGAATACAACTTTTCCTCTATTAGAACGACAGCATAATCTACCTGTGCTGTAAATGTCACCACTTCACATATCATTCACATTATTAGTTTTCAGTGATCTAAGAAATGTCAGCCAACCCAAAAATGAGCCTGAATACACCGGGTACATCACCAAAATACTTCTTTTTTTTTTTTTTTTTTCCCTCTGAAGCTTTGAAACACTTTGTGGTTCATTCATCCCTCAACAGTCAAAGTGATTTTCTGGAGAGGTGCAGTGATGTGAGGGTGCTCCTTCTGAAACCACCTTTGTTAACCTCACCGCCTTCATTAATCTTCCATAGGCAGCTATAAAGGAACCTGTGTGGAGAGTGAAGAGGTTGTCTGAACCCAGTGCATGCCAGGGGCCAAGTGGTCAGTTGAAGTAAGAGGAAACTCAGGTTGGCATGCTGATTCCATGCCAGTCACTGCCAATATAAGCTATCAGGCCACATAGACAAACCCCTGGACAAACTTCTCCACCCTGCCAGACAGTATCACCGCTCTGCCAAGTCTTACGGCAAACGGAGGATAGTTTAATGGGAACCATGGATTATAACAGCACTTCTGTTTTTCTTTCTCCATTCATAGATTTTATGTGATCATGATGTATGAAATCCCATAAAGTATAGACTAAGTGTCAGGAACACACCTTTTAGAAGCCTCCAAAGTTCACATATGCTCAATGTATTTTCCTTGTGTTCTACAGGCTTGTCATTAATTATGTTGCAATGTTACTATTTCCCATGGATATTTCTACACAACCCATCACTTGAAATGCCAATGTACAGAGATATACAGAATCTGTACCAATGTAAGTATATATACTACAGTACAATACATTGCAATGTAAGAGTTGTACAGTTGCCTCCATAATGAGAGGGATGCAGCATTTGAATGGTTTCTGTTGCATTATTCATTCTTTTTCCTGTGTACTGCCGGTCTCACACAAAGAGTTTGTTATAGCAAGCCGAGCAGTACGCCTTCCCCTTCTGCTCTTTGAAGATGCCGTGGCTGAGCTGCCGCAGACAGAAGGCACACACAAAGTGCTCGGGGTGAAACTTGCGATCCAGAGCAGAGATGCAGCGGCCGGTGATGGGCTCGCCACAGCTGCCGCACAGAGTGCCCTGCCTGGAGTGAAAGTGCAGTGAGCAGAGGGGTCGACCATCCAGCTCCATGAAACAGCTGTCGGCGAAGGGCTTCAGGCAGTCCTGGGTAGAAAAACACAAGAGGAAGATGTTGAGAGTAGTGGAGGAAAATAGGGAGGATAAAAAGAGGCAGAGAAAATGGGTGAGACAGGGTGTCATTGAGGAAGGAGGTAAATCTTATATATCTGGATAAGAATGTCTGCTTTTAAAGGACCACACCAACAGATTTCTTCTTGTAAGCCATTAACACTGCATAATGTTTAGTTAACATTATACTGATAATTTTCTAAAAACCTATGGGGATACAAAATTTCAAATTACATAAAATAGTCCATGATCACAATCATACATTAAATAGAATGAATTTTAGCTTTCCACTTGCTGCCACTCCCTCTGTCTATCTGTGGTTCCATGTGTGTCTCTTTCTTTCTCCTTGTCAATCCCTGTGTCGCTTCCTCTGCCCACCAGAGGTCCTCAGTTCTGTGTCTCATCCTGCCTCTAGCTCCTTGCCTTGGTCTCCTTCCTGCCACTCCCACCTCACCTGCTCTCAGTTCAATAATCAGCCTCATCTGTAGCCTCTTGTCAATCACCCAAACCAGTACTGATACTCCTCATCAGCCCCTGCTTTCCTGTTGGTCAAAGTCATTATCTGTGCGTTCAAATACTTATAAAATCATACTATCTAGTATGTCAGAAAAAGATTGAGTATGACCTCATACATATCTGTGAAATGTAGTATGCCACAAAGTACCAAGATGTCCTACTACATCCGGTTGTATTTTGCAGTATGCAGACCAGCATGCTTCTCTGGCTGTTCTGACTCACAATCGTCTGTGCAGCAGAAGATACGTTAAACTGACTGAGCTGCTGAGAAAGTTGATGCCGTTAATGCTCCACCCTGTTGCAGTTTGAAAAAGGAAGAAGAAGAAAAAGAGGCAATAAAAGGAAGTGTAGTGGTTCTAAATCGCATTTTTTTTCCTTTTACTTCAAATGTGACATTTGGGTGACGCTACAGATTGTGACAGATAGGGGAAGAGGATCAAAGTTCAAGGGGCATTTTTATGATGAATTAGAATGTCCCAATTGTATGCATGCTGCATGCAACAGTACATACTTTGTAAGGATAGCTGCAGTACGTACTAAAAGTAAAAAGAAAAAGTATGCAATTAGGAACACAGTCCATGTTTTGGACTCTGCCTTTCCTCTCGTTTTTGTCTCCCTGTGGCCTGGACTTTGTTTGTTTCTTAAATCCTTGTGTCTGACTCATGCATATGGGTCCTTCTGCCTGCTCAAGTGTGACATTAAATTCACCATAAACTTCAAATCTCTGTAATGTAATAATTTGCTGAAATGAATGAAACTCAAAGATATTTGTACGCCTGCAAAATGGTCAACTATTGAAACTATATCTTACTAATGAAGTGACAGTGCTGCAAAATCACATGCCATAGACCTTTCACAAACAGTTATAAGAGCCTTACAGCTGTGTTTCTGTTAACAATCCATTAATAACTGTTAGGACATAAATGGAAACTAAATACACAGCAGTGACGCTGCATATGGTCCTGAATTTCCCTTGGCAGACACTTTGACTTGTCATACTGTGGCAGTAAAAGCCCAGGTGTAACTCTTAACATGACCAATGACTCTGTTCCATTTATTATGTGCCAGTAAGCCGTGACAGTGAGCCAGCATGCACGACTCCAGAGCCTTGGAGCACCTGAATGGAATAATCCATTAATTACAGTAGTAACACCTGCGTCCAACGAGTCAAAATGTCCACTGGAAAACAAAAGGCCAGTTTTGTTCAGTGACGGAGGCAGCTATGTCTTTAAAAACAAACCAAAACAATAGATGTGTTTGATCATTTTAGAACATTTCATACTGACTGCAATCAAAACAAACTGTTGAGTGAGTGGACATTTCTCTAATGATAATAATCAGCCAGCTTGTGATGAGAATAACACTGCAACAACCTCATTACCAGCCGGGCTTCCAGAGGAGCCTCGGCTCATTTGGGGTTTGTAGGATGCTAATGACTCATGGTATGGAAATCTCTCTACTGTGGACAAGAGCAAGCTGCTGAATAACTCAGTAAAAGTGGGGAGAAAGATCAAAGGTTCTAAATTGTATGAACTGGCAGATTTAGTTTTTGGGCAGTAAGTTGATTAAAAAGTCTCGGCCACTTCTGAGCATCCACTTCGTCCTCTTTATGGAGTGTTTGACCTCCTGTTCTCCTGAATTAGATTTAGGCTTTTAGGGGGCATGTCAAACTGACCTTGCTGATAATGAAAGCTCTGCATAAAACAATGTTTCGGTTCTGCTCTAATGATAAGTAGCTGCTTGTGAGTAATGATTGACTTAAATAATCATACAGTATTGGATGTATTCCATGTTTTATATGATGCTGTTAATTATAAGTTTGAATGACAGGTATTGAGGACAATGTATTTAATGTGTTTTATGCCCTGGTTGGTCATGTGCATATTTTTGTAGGTGCAAGAGTTACAAAAAAAAATGCTAAAGTTGCAGTTTCTACTTAATGTTGAAACGTCTCTGAGAGCATTTTCTATTTGACAATTGCTCATAGCTGAGTAAAGCAGAAGTACAGCTGCACACTGAATCGTTTTTGACCAGATGCTGCACACAGAAGTAGGTTTGAAGTAAATGTAAAAGATACCCACACTGAGGAATATGGTTTCCTTGATTTATCTGCATCATGTCAACCACAGCGTATTCATCAGGCATACGGTTTTCATCAGCCTTGTGGTCAAAATGTTGCAAATAAAGCAAATGTGTGGGTATCTTTCTCATTTAATCTCAGGCTTGTGTGTGGGAGCCAGAGCCGTGTGTGTGGTCTGAGGTAGGAGGCTCACTGCGCAGACGAAGCACTCTGGATGCCAGGTGCCATTGGCTGCATTCAGGTAGTTCTCCCTTACTGACTCCCCGCAGCCCGAGCACTTGGGAGCAAAGAGGTGGTAGAAGTCCTTGCAACAATAAGGTTTCCCGTCCTTCTCCAGGAAACCTGTAGGATAAGTAGAAGATACAGTGAAGTGTGTGCTGACGGTATGGTGTCCATTAGAGAGAAGTAAATGCACAAGCATCGCACCTTCTGGCCCAAACAGGCCTCCGCAGTGTGTGCAGAAGAAGTGCTCTGGGTGCCAGGTCTGGTCCAGGGCTGTCAGGATGTTCTGGTGAACAAGCCACAAAAATACTACATCATGATTTAACTTCCTTTGAGGATGAGTAAGGTTTGTATCATCTCACATGTTCACATGTCAGGAAACACAAAAATGTGGATTGTGAACCACATAATGTTAATCATAGAAGTTCTATTAGTTTCTGATTAATGGCTTTGGTTTGCAGCATGCTGGAAGCCCAGTCTGCGCAACCCCAACATGGTTTTGTGTTGTATTTATTAAGATGACATGTGGGATAAGTCAAGAAAAATTAACTCCATCCTACTGTATGTCATCATACAATTTTTAAAAGATTATTGTGTGGATAAATGGCTGTAATATATGACAGAAAAAATTATAATCAGAAGACAAAGGGGTGGCTGAATTTGATCTAGTGGGGCATTTAAGTATCACAATTCCGAATTGGTATTTTGTGTATTTGCCAAATATTTTCCACTTACAAGGATACAACAAACATTTTCTAATTTAACAACAATTTTTTTCAAATTTGAAACTTTATGTTGAGAAAGTTTTAACGCCTACTTTTTAATTTTTGCCTTGTCTTTCTATGCTAAGAAATGGTCTTCTCACCTGTATGACGGGCCCCTTGCAATAAGCACAGCGTGGAGAGAAGAGCTGATGGTAGTCCTTGTCACAGTACGGCCGTCCGTCTCTCTCAAAGAAGCCCGTGGTGCTCAGCTCCGTCTCACACGCCACACACACAAAGTGTTCAGGGTGCCAGACTTGACCCAGTGCTGTGATCATCTGCACAAAGAAAACATGAGTGAAAGAGGGAACAAGATGTTTTAATCAGTTTAATCTTTTTTCTAAATATCCATTATTTGGTGCCAGTCTTTCTCCTTTGGGTCTTGCAGGTCTAAGTTCTACCTTTCCCACGATGCATTTGTCGCAGGAAGCACAGTGGCCCTTCGCCGTTGTGCGCACACCAATCTTCTCCAAGTCAGAGCTCAGTCCTCCAAGCAGGTCATCTATAGTATCTGTTTTCTTTCTCTGGGTCGAGGCCTTTGCACCTGAACCTGCAGGGCTGCTGCTGCCCCCCTTGTTCTCCTGTTGTCCACCTTCTGTTTTCCTTTTCACAGACTGTTTTTGTGTCAGTGGTGGTGGGGTTGTTGAAGGAACTGGATCCTGAATGAAGATTTAAATAAGCGTTTAGCTATATATTTGATCAATGTTTTTTTGTTTTTTTTTAAAGGCAATGCTTAACAATGCTCCAAAATTGTATTACTTGAGGCCATGTAGTGTTGACATTAGTACAATGCTGCCCTCTGTTGGTGAACCTGGTTACTTTATATTTGAACCATCTCTTTACAGTATACTGTTCTCTCCTCCCATGATTATCAGTATTTCCTATGAATTGTTTTTTTTAACACAGAGAATTAGTACTTCCAATTAGACTGTTAATCCTAAGTGAGTGAGTGATTTTCAACCCTTTTGGCACTCGCTGACACACTGTACTGACCCCTTGTCCAAGACTCATCAGATCCTCCAAGATGGAGTCCAGCTCCAGAGTGGGTGAGGGGGAGTCTGGGGAAGCTGCCACAGGAGCTGGCAGATCGCTACATCCCAAAAAGAGACAAGTTATATATTAGAGCATGATATTTCAAATGATAAAATTAAGCTCCAACAACACTGACCATCCCAGCTCTACTGCATTAATTCATTTAATGGGGATATTTAAACTCTTGCCTAACTAGACTTGTGTTTGTGAACATAACCCAGGATCCTTTATGGTGTTTTAGCATAGTAAATTATAAGCTTTATAATTTCTAACATTAAGAAAACCTGCTGCACACAGATCAAAGAAATCTAAGGCCATGAAACGTTTGTCAAAGGTGATGCTTAAACTCTGACATTAGGCGCTTTTGAACTTTTTCGCAGTTTAAGAACTGTTGGAAGAAGTACTCCCTTTTGTGTGTATGTACTGCAGAAACTGAGAACCACTGTAGTTTTATAACTGTCTACATCTAGTATTTCTTTTATTATTCTACTATTTGCAATTCTGAAGGTCTTTGTGTACATTAAGCTACTTTATAAGGAAATAGCATAACTCAAAATCATGTTCAACACATTTCCTGTTTCCTCTACACAGATTACACATTGACAATGTGAAACGAGGTCAGCGGGGGCCTCAAGCTTGTGCTTTACCTGTAGACGTTTGTGCCGAGTGAGCTTTGTCCTTTTTTGGGAAGTCCATCATGAACTGCACCTGACACCTGCGAACACAACCCGAACATTTCTGTGACTAAGGATTACAAAATAGGCGATAAAGAAGAAAATTATGGTCCAGAATAAGTTTGTTATTTTTGTGTTTTTTTCTTCACCACTCCATCAGCTGTGTCGCTGCTCCTGTTCTCATGGACACTGTCTGAACTTGTGGAATTGAGGGCCAGCTCCTCTAACAGCATATCTGTGGGAAGGATACAGATCATAAATCTGATGCAGTCGTGCATGCATACAGTTCACACAACCAATACACACATTTTGTCTTATTGATTGTTCTTCCTGGATGTTTATCGTTAACAGTTTGTGCATAGTTTTTGCAAAGTGAACTATTTCCTGTGAGGTGAGACTGAGCACACTTTGAAGCACATTTCAAGGTGCTGGTGAACTCAGTTTGCATTACACAAAACAGCTTCCTCAGGAAATGATTGCATGACATGCTACAGAAGTGAAACTTGTTATAATGTCACAAGAATATTTGTAACAAATATCACAGCAAACCCTAATTTCTCTTCCACACAGTGTAAACGCACACATTTACAGGAAACCACAAGAGATACTAATAAGTATTTTATGAAAAAGTAGACAGCATGACTGTCAAAAGAAAAGACAAAATGTTCAGCTTCAATCAATGTTTTTGCAAATCCGATCAGCATCTTCATATTTCTTAATTTAAACAAATTAAAACGAATTGTATTTATTTCCAGACAAAAATTGTACTGATATATAGATGGTTGATAAAGTCTTTTCTTTTATACAATTCAGTTTTATTTTCTTCTTCATTTTAACCTGATCATCTGTTGAGTTTTAAGACTTTTTGTCTTAAACTCAGAGTTTAAAGAGAGTTGTGGGTAAAATGTAACATAATAGATTATAAATGATAAACAACACAATTAAAAATACACTACAAACTAAAAGAAAAGTTTTAAAACAGTAGCAAGTCAATTACTTACAATGAGTACTGTACTTTTAGTGTACTGTAAAAATGTCACAGAACACAAAAGGCACTGTGGTCTGATTTGACAATCGCAATTCCTTATTTCACTTATATTTTCAAAATCAGTTGGTAATTGCACCACTGATCAGTTTGAGGATAATTAACAATGTAAAACATGACAGACAGTTGTCTTACCGAGCTCATCCATGTTGCTTCATGCTCTGAACAAAACCTACTTGAGCGTGAGTGTTTTTTTGCAGCCGGTTAGTTTCTGAAGTAACCGACCTAACTTATCATCTGATCAAAATTGTCACTTCCTCTGAGGACAGTTTCTTTTCGTTTGTTACGTTTGCATTAAGACCGATCAGTTGTTATTAAGAGAGTTCGCTGCTTCCTGGTGAAGAGGAAACTTGCAACAGGGAGAGTTTACAAAGAGAGTACGTGAGATACCAAGAGAGATAGCAGTTGACTTTTATGCTCAGTTGTTAAATGTATGAAATGTTGATTGTGTTTAGATGATATGTGCACATATTATATATATATATGTATATATATATATATATATGTATATATACGTATATATATGTATATATACATATATATATATATAAAACAAAATATTAAAAATATTCAGTTTTATAACAATTATCTCTATTTAGATGGTAAATATTTGTAAGACAGTACATATGTTTGTGTCGCACTTCCTCCCCACAGGAAGGTGACTTCCTTCTGCACTGCTATCCGTCCTGCAGACACAAGTACAGGGAAATGTGCCCCCACATACATAAAACCTCCTGCTTGGGCTCCTTATTGCATTCATCTTGAAAGAAAAGAAGAACCCCCAGAATTGTTTTTTTCTTTCAAGATGACAGCTACAATTAACCTAAACAAGGCCAATCTTGTTTACACGTCTGAAAGGCTTGCAGACGGTTTTACCCAGAGTGGAGAAAAATGTCTTAATGGTACCATCTTTAATCTTCATGAGCTGGACTGTCTGACATCATTAAATGCAGCAAAGATTTGTGTTTGCGAAACTTTTTGCCATTGTTATTAAACGAAGCAGGGCCCTGGCTATAATGGACAATACCAGCCAACCTCTACAAATCATCCTGGCATGGCAGATGGGCAGTTCCAGCAGTCTCGCTGCGGCAGGACTGAAAGCTTTTTCACACACAGCCATCAGACTTCACAACACCTTAGCCAGGGGCAGTGGCTCATGACCTGGACGGTTGCTTGTCCCCCTCCTCTCCTGTCTCTCTATCTATCTTAAGACAGTCGAAACTGATGCAGCAAGGCTTTAAGCAGCATTTAAATTGGAGGTCGCGGTGGAGCTGATTTCAACTACATCTGTTTGGTAGTCCAGGGGTTCCCAACCCTTGGCGCAGGCCCCTTCCTAAGGGTCACTAGTAAAAACGTTGGGTTCATGAGATGATTAATAGAGCAGGTAAGAAGAAAGACCAAAGCCCAGATAATCAAATCTGAATTCTTTCCCAGAACTGTTCTCTCCTTTTTTTTTTAAGTGTAATGTAAAAGTGTCATTGAAATGAAACCATCTGGCAAGTTTTTTGGGGAAGTAAGAACTCATACACACAGTTTCTTTTTTTAATAAAAACAAAGTGTTGGAACCACTGGTCTACTCCTGAAAAATATCATATATTGTATTAATTAAAACCTTTAAAGTAAAAGTATTTTTCTTATTGGTGCATGAGAACCTGTTTCCTCTTCAGTAGGCCAAGTTTACAGCAAAACAACTCAAATAAATCCACTTAAATATTTACAGAAGTAGGCATAATCAAGAGGGGGGGGGGCATTTCCCATGTATTTCCTACATTTTAATCAGATACAGGCAACAATAAGTTAACAATAGCAGCTTCTCTTTCTCTCTCAAAGACCAGTTGGTGTTTGTGTTTCCATGATATGAAGGAAATCTGTACGTCCGACCGTCCATCAAGTCCTCATGAACGTGACATCTCAAGAACAACTCAGGGAATTTGTTTGAATTTGATAAAAAGGATGAGCTGATTGGATTGGGGACAAAAGCCTCATGTCTCAGGAACACCTAGATGGATTTTTTTTTTCAGAGTTAGAGTTTGGTGGTCAGAGGTCAAAATCACTGTGACCTCGGGTCACTTTGACCACCAAAATCGTATCAGTTCATCAGTGGTACTAAGGGAATGTTTTTTCCAAATTTGAACAAAGTCAAATATTGCGTTGACAAGAAGGGGACAGACAGATGAGGGACACACGAGGTAACAGTGACCTTGAAATTTGACCTTTGACCACCAAACTCTAATAATTTCATGCCTTTGGCCAAGTGAAGGATTGTGCAGCCTTTGAAGAAATTCCATTCTGACATTCCTGAGATATCATGTTCATGTGTATGTGTCGATTTGGGGTCACATAATTCGACAAATTCACTTAGTATCAAGTAAATGTAATGTTTTTGCCAAGTTTGAACAAAATCCCTCAAAGCATTCTTGAAGTTTCACTAGAACGGGACAAAACGGACTGAGAAAAAAAACTCAACAAAATACATCGCAATTTTGGAGAAAATTCGCTGCAAAGTCAAACATTTTTGATCGCAATAATCACCACAAGAAGTCCTCCAAATCCTGAAAGAACTGCATGTATAAATAAAGGTCGCAGAAAGATCTTGTATAAGTCTTTTAAAGAGATGGCAGTGGTGTCTCTGGGACTTTTGGGGCAATGAGCATACAGAATCTTCCTGTTATAATTTGATTACATCACAAATATGTTGCAAAGACATAACTGTGCTTATGGGTTGATGTCCTAAATTGGTGTCTGAAACATCCTGTCGCTGAAAGGTTCTGCACCACTTGTTTACGTCGTTAACCTCAACCTTGGGACACAGTGCATGCCCACTGTAAACACAAGCAGCGTACCACCATATGCTGCTAACATCCCTTTCGGCATGAACAATGTGAAATATAACCAAAGTGAAAGTTTGCTGTCATATTTATAAAGCATTTCAATTGAAAAGAGCAATATAACGTAAGCAGAACTCTATGTAACACAGTCCTCTGCTGTTATGCAGTGTGCAGACATGTTGTGTGGCTCTTATGTCAAACCACCAATAGAAAAACACCCGTCTGTCCCGCCCACTACATCCAACTTAACTCACAAAGGTTTTTGCTTTACAACGTTTTTGGATTCGCAGCCAAAAAGTCTATTTTCATAAGTTCAATTATTCATTCTGTGACAAAAACTAACAACTGTGAGAGCAAAGATGTTTTTGATGCAAATCATGTTATTCTCAGTTCATATATTTTTTTTACTTACAAACTTGATTTTTGATTGCAGTGAAAAAGTTGCTCTCAAAACAGTTTTTTTTTGCTGGCATAATAAAGACAAAAATATCTTCATAGAAACGCACATAATCCACTACTCACAACCTGTAGGCTATAGGTCATGGAAGAGCATGCCATAATTAAGGTGAACCAAAAACGTATTAATAGAGGCTAAAGAACAACTCAGCGGTCAGTGAACAATCCGAACTTCGGTGACTAATAAAGACAAAAAGTTCACCAGCGAACTAGACCGAAGTCGACCTAGCTATAAACACATAAAATCAAGTTTGAAATGCATTGTTGTGAAATTTCAAAGTGGCTTAAATTGCTCTATAAATCATACTAAAATAATTGAAATGTCCATTGTGTTACTTTTATTTGTTTGTTAGGCCAGAAACAACAGAAACAATCAATGCTCACAGTTATTCTCCCGGATTTTTCCACTTATATTGCACCAGTGTTTGTCTTGGACTGGTGGTAATTCTGAGCCTCTACATCATGGATTTACTACCAGCATTATATTAAAGCAAAAAATATATATATAAAAACGGTGTTTTTAATGACTACATAAGGCACAAATCCCTGTGGTAGAATTTTCACCTGAGATGTAGGCCTGGGTATTGTTTTTACTCCACGGGTTTCTAAATGGCTTCCTGACTTCGTTTTAGTGGTGACCCCTACATAGACATTTAATGGAATACATACTTCCATTTTATGGGACCAAAGCGGCGGAGGTTTTTCAGAGTTTTACATAGTTTGTGACTTGGTTCTCTATTTTCGTCTGGGTCACCACATGGCAGTCACCTCTCCGCAGTTAAACACGAGTTATCTCGCACCACTTTGGACGCAAGCATTAGCTTAAAGAGGAGGGGTGTCCTCATCGTTGTCAGAATTTTACACTTATATTTAACCCTTAGTAATGTTGCACTTAATACCTAAGGGATATTAGTCACTTGATATCGACGTGAAAATTCAAAAAACCTTGACTAAATCAACACCAGTCCGCTATTTATTATCATTTTTGAAGGTACTAGTGTCCCCTGCTCTGTGGTTTGGTCTTTTACCGGAAGAGTCTGTGTTTACAGCAGCGTCGCTTTTGCTCCACGTTAGCGCCGCTGATTTGACAAGCAGGGGACGGGAATTATTCAATGCTTTTTGTAACAGTTTTGATGATTTTAATCACTTCTTTAAATTTGTGACACGCTGCGATTTGCGAGAGTGTTTGGAGGCGGAGGAGGAGGAGGAGGAGGAGGGGAGGCTACTGACGATCAACAGCTATGACAGCCTGGCGAACGTAGCGCCCGAGTTTGGCCAGCTAGGCGGCTAATAACACCAGCTAACCTGTAACGCAGCGGTACAGTAGAAAACAGTAAAACAACCAGTATGTCGGCTTCACTCCGTAACAACCGTACACAGCTGCATGTTTGACGACGGGCGCTCGCGTTGCCACATATCACGTTCGGCTCGCGGCGGCTTCTATGTCCCCGCGTTGACCCGCTGGTCCGGGAACAAGCGCGGTCATGGGTGCGGAGAGCAGCGCGGTGCGGAGCTGCACGCTGGAGGAGCCGCTCCTGACCCTGCCTTCCGGACTCACCATGTACTCGGCAGTGCTCCAGGACGGAAAGCCTGCGTCTGTGTTTGTCCACAAGCAGGGCAATGAAGACAAGGTCAACAAAGCTGCCAAGGTGTGTACGTGGGGTGCGTCATAGTCTTTTGTCGTTACGCGTGTTGTCTTTTTTTTTTTTTTTTTCTTTGCGTAAGTGTTACAAGCTGCAGGTACGACACAAACGTCCTGTCGCAGCAATGAAAAGAACTTCACTTCCTGCGTACAATATTGCAGTTAGCTTTTTTTTTTTCCCCTCTCACCCCTCTCAAACTGCACAAAACGCATCTGCAATTAAAATGTCCCCATCTCTAAAACACAACATCTTTGGGGTTCCATTTGAGACAAAACGATGTCCACGTGAGCACTGTGTCCACTAATCCCTGTCATTTGACGGTGGTGTGGATGTGGTGTGTTGAAGTGGGATACTCGGCAGACATTCAATTCGACAGACCTCAGATTATGATTCAAACAACAATGTAGGATTTTCGGATTTCAGCGTAGCCCGTGTTAAAGTACAGTAAAGTTTCCTTATAATATGTAAGGTGAACTGCCATACAGCCAGCCAAAGCCAGTAAAAGATATACGCATGCTTTTATTTCATTATGTTTTCTATTTTTTTTTTTTTTTTTTTTTTTTTTTGCTGCGTTATGTTCACATTATATAGAAACTAAAAACAGGATAGATTTTGGTATATTCCCTAAATCTACCTTTCATTTCCTGCAGCACCTGAAGACACTGAGGCACCCATGTCTGCTGCGCTTCCTGTCCTGCTCAGTGCAGGACGGTGGCATCCACCTGGTGACGGAGAAAGTGCAGCCCCTGGAGCTGTTGCTGGAGAGCCTCTCTCCAGAGGAAATCTGTGCGGGCATCTACGACCTCCTGCAGGCACTAGTCTTTCTGCACGAGAGGGTGAGAAAGAGCAAGAAAAAGAACGGTTTGCTTCTCCTGCTGTGCCGCGTAATTATCTTAACGCATATGGTTAAAAAAAAAACCAAAAAAAACGTAAAGAAAGCAAAACGAGTTTAAGACATCACTTGAGGTGCTTTTTCATGTTTTGCATTAGTCATTGGCCATTTGTTGTCTGTTCATCCTTCCTTCGGTGTTAAACATGTATGCGTAGGTTTTAACTTGTCTTCCTCTTCCACCAGGGTAAATCGAGCCACAACAACGTCTGTATTTCATCGGTATTTGTCAGTGAAGATGGTCATTGGAAACTGGGAGGGATGGAAACTGTCTGCAAGTTCTCTGAGGCAACTCCTGAGGTAAAACGGAAGCACATCTATTACCGACACACAGTCTGTTTGTGCACTTTGTTTGCGCTTTTCCTCACGAAAAATGTAAAAGCACCAGATGTGAAAAAGTAAGTAAATCCCCTGGAAATGAATGGCTTTGTTGGAAAAATTACTCAAGAGGCTCGGTTCAAAATCAAACACGTCGGACATTTATTCTTGCAAGAAGGAGCAACTACATGCACCCTCAAAGAGAGGTGTCCAGCAGTGCTCCCCCCCAGCAGATCTCTCCCCAGCAGTCCTTCCCCCAGCAGTCCTTCCCATCACTCATCCGTAGGGCAGCTTTTATACAGTGTGACAAACAGTTGACAGTCACCCCCTATTCCCTTTGTATCTGCTTTCGTATGGTAATACTGAGTTGGTTGCAGGTCACAAGATAAGGACACAGGGGAGTCGTCAATTCGATGCGGAAAGTAAAACAAAAAGAATCACTTGCAAATAAGACAGAAAACACAAGAAACTTTTCGGAGCCTGCTTGACGAGAGACTTTCTGGAGCCACAATGCAAACAAGAGGAAGAGACAAATCTTTTTTTTTTTTTTTTTTTCCCATCAGGCTTGTTTGACATATTTGGGCAAGCAAACACCTGATCCTCTTTGAAACAGTTCTTACAAATAAAGGTGATATACTTGGGAGGAAAAAGTGCTTTGTCAGTTATTTATTTAACAAAAATATCAACAGATGTGACAATATTCCGTGGAAAAAGTAAGTACACACTTGTCAGAAGGTGCTAGTATTTTCCTCTTCAGCAGGAAAAGCTTCCTTTAGGCATTTGGCATAACCTCCATCCCTGACATCAGCTTGTTGCCATTTCTGACCACCCTTCCATGATAATATCCTTCAGTTGCAAGATGTTTCAGGGATTTCTTACATGTACTGACTGTTTTAAATTCCCCTATTCAGTAACCCTCCATTTCTTCAATTTTAGACGTTCCTTGGTGGATACATTAGTGTGGTTATAGGCTCATATACTTGTTTGATTTGATCACTGTTATTAATAGGCACTGTTTCAAAGAGGATCAAATGTTATCTTCTTCAAATATGTTGAAAAAGTCGACAGTTTTCCATGGGATCAACAGAATTTACTTTTTCACATGACTATCAGTTTTATGTTTTGATTTTTGATTTTCTTCAACTCCTCAGTTTCTCACAAGCATTCAGAATGCAAGAGAGGCCAGCTGCATCCCTCCAGAGGAGCAGGTAAGCAGGTTAAAGATCATGACCGACAAGGACAGTACTTCTCGCTTTGTTCACAAGTTCTCAAGAAACATGTTGTTGACAGGTTGAAGGCTTTAAAATCCTCCCGGATAAACACGCTCACTCTCGGGACTGTTACTCTTTTGGAATGATGGTGGAGGCTCTCGTTCCGCTCCTGAATGGCTACGGTGAGTAGAGATGACCTCAGCCACTGCATTTAACCTTCATAAACACCCTCATACACTTATCCTGCTCTTCTGTCATGTCTAGTGTCACAGGAGCTGTCTGACAGCCTGACAAAGACCCTGCAGGCAGGCCTGCTGAACTCTGACCCTTTGTCTCGACCTCCACTCAGCCCCTTGCTGACTCATGACTTTTTCAGGTTCGTGTGGACACGTTTGCTTCTGTTGTTATCAGCACGCGCTGGGAATGACTTGCTTCCCAACACACTTATTATTTTTCTACGAGTAGGAATGACTTTCTGGAGGTGATGAATTTCCTGAAAAGCCTGACCCTCAAGACGGAAGAAGAAAAGAATGAATTCTTTAAGTAAGAAATGATTTGATCTTATTTGACATATGGTCTCTTTTCTTTGCATTCTTTCTAAGACTTTTATATATAAATGATCTGCGTAATATGAAAATTTGACAACATCTTACACGTTCCGGTTGTGTTTTTAGGTTTCTTCTCGACCGGGTCCAGAGCCTCCCTGAAGAGCTCGTAGCTGCACGGCTTATTCCCAAACTCCTCAACTCCCTCGTTTTTACAGAACCCATGGCTGTCAAAAGCTTCCTGCCTCATCTCCTAAGGCCAAAGAAGGGTGAGGGGGCATTTTATCAAACTCTTTCTCCTGCGGCTAATAATGACGATGATCTATTGATCGCAGTCTCAAAGAGAAAGGACAATCATGTGTAGTAGCTGACAGGCACAGATGAAGTGTAAAAACCTGAAGTAGTTGTTGTTCATGCTCTTCTCTACGTGTCCCGACAGATCCCAGCGGTGGTGGTAACAGTGAAGATTGCCTGCTGTCCGTGTCCCTTTACCGTAAACATGTGATTCCTCAGCTTCTCAAGCTCTACACGATCAATGAGGAACACGTCCGGATCGTGCTGCTGGCTCACATCCACATCTACGCCGAGTTCTTCTCCCACGATGAGCTCAAAAACCGGATCCTACCTCAGGTACAGTGTCATCTTAGGAGCACCGTTTTGAAATCACCAGTTGAAGTTAAGGGCTAGTTTACATTTTCAGGAAATGCTCTCCTTCGGTTTTACGCTGAGAGACAAATGAGAAGACTGATACAGTCGGGGAGATTAGTTTAGCTTTGCGTAAAGGCTGGAAGCAGAGAGAAACGGCAAGCCGAGCTCAGTCCAACGATCAGTACCAGGCAGTACCTACCTTTTGAGTATGATATACAGTGGTGCTTGAAAGTTTGTGAACCTTTTAAGATTTTCGATATTTCTAAATGAACATGGCCTAAAACCTCAACCGGATTTTCAATGAAGTCCTTAAAATAGATAGAGAACCCAGTTAAACAGAAGAGATAAAAAAATATATATATTGTACTTAGTCAGTCATTTATTGAGGAAAGTGGTCAAATATTGCATATCTTGTTTTTATTTCATTTGTTTAATTGGGTTTTCTTTATCTACTTTTTAGACCTTTGTGCAAATCTGATGATATTTTAGGTCATATTTATGCATAAACTCACAACAAACCTTCTAGCACCACATGAGGAAAAAGAAGAATGTAAATTTTGTTTTCTGGAAGGTATAGACGGAAATAAAAAGAGTAGGGTTGACATAAATGTCATGATGCAAATCTCTAAACTTCATAATGTCTTCTGTTTGGCTGTGGCTGCAGGTTTTGTTAGGAATGAGAGACACCAATGACTCTCTGGTTGCCATGACACTGCAGAGTCTGTCGGTGTTGGTGCCCTTGCTGGGGGCTCAGGTGGTCGTCGGTGGAGAGAGAATGAAGGTCTTTAAACGCACCTCGCCCAACTTTACCAAGTCGACAGAGGTCACCCCTGAAAGTAAGCAAGGCCCACCTATTGATGATAAAAGCTGCTACAGTATGTCAACGATGTGTGAAGAAAACTCCTCGAATAAACTGTGCACAAAGAGAGGACAATATGTAAAGTTTCCTTAGATAATATGGTTGTACAACTTTGTGCAATTGGGCCTTAGATTGACTTTTTTTTTTTTCCATTTCCTCACCTGGAACAGTTTGGTTTTCCACGTGGTGCCTGGATTCAAATGAGTAACTTTTGATTAAGTCAGAAGCCTGCTAAGTACTCTGATGCAGCCTCTTATGAAAGAGAGAAAGTAGAACAACTGGCAGTTCTTAGTTAAAAAAAAAAAAAAAAAAATTAATATTGTTGCATAAGGCAATTTTGTTGTTTTAAGCAGTGATTTACAGCTGAACAAAAGTAGACCGCTAATGTCTCGGGTACATTGCTCACCATTGTACATTTTTTATAATGGATCGTCTTTGGTTTTGAAAGGAGCTCTCTGCCGTTTGAGCTCAGGCTAACAGGAATTACCAGTTTTACAAGTAAGACCTTAGATACAGTTGCAAAATCATCAGATAACCAGTACAGGGACGTCCAAACTAATATGGTATGATTGACAGCAGGGAGGAGCCTATGGCCGAATGTTGTCATCATGTTCGACATGTCTTCGCTTAATAATGCCCCGGTGATGAACTCGAGCCAGACCCTCAGGTTTTGTGAGAGGACCAGTTCAACCTAGAAAATCTGGAAAATTAAATGTCACATAATTATGTCTCATAATCCCTCGTTACTTGCCGTGCAGTCAAGCTGCTCCTGAGTGTTATTAAAATAAATCTGCACACTCGGCAAACAGTTTGTGGATATTTTTTTTGTTTTTTTGAAAAGGTAACATTTAGCCAACCCTCATCTTACATTATCTCTGTTCTATAGCCTCACCTGTCCATATAGTTGGAGGCTCCCACCCTCAGATGGCACAGCCTTCCAAAGTACTGAATTTGTTCCCCAGACCGACAGGAAATGACAGCTCGGTCCTCGGTCACATGGGGAGCATAGCAGGTACTCGGGAGACACCAAGAGTTATCACACCAATATCAGGTAAGCGCTCCACTTAGTGCTGTAAATTTAATTTAAGTTGATTTTCTGAGACCTGCAGCTCAGCCTGTCTTTTCTGTCGTGTGTCCTAGATGTCAGTAGGCAGATGTCTCTACCTTTAAATGGCTTTCGTCAGGACAGAGAGATGGAGCTGCTGTCGTACAGCCCAGAACAGGCCGACAGACTAGAAGGCGCCGTGGAGGACTGGCCTGACTGGAGTGACCCTGAGGAGAGTGAGAATAGGGACGGACAGTCAGTCCAGATCCACATTCAGGCCTCCAAGAGAGCAGATCGACTGCCTCTCCCACGTCGGAACACAGAAGAGGAGCCGTGGGATGACTTCGAGGACACCGAACCTACCTCGGATATCTCCCCCACCGCTCCTTTATCAGACCCGGTCATACTGACGGCGCCCAGAGGGAGCTCTACCACTGCATCTGCAAAACATGCTCCCGAAGCACTGAGACTGGGCTCCTCTAAACCCCTGAGACTGACCTCAACACTGCGACAATCGACACA
Organism: Embiotoca jacksoni; assembly: GCF_022577435.1. NCBI lineage: Eukaryota > Metazoa > Chordata > Actinopteri > Embiotocidae > Embiotoca > Embiotoca jacksoni. Next base: position 4,112,899 of record NW_027185296.1, on the reverse strand, counting down.
GAGCAAGGCCGCTTCGTCATGGGACAATGACTGGGCTCGAGAGGAGAAGGAGAAATCACACAACCCATCAAACCCCAGGCCCAAATCTACAGTTTCACAAAACACGGGTGGAGTAGGAGGTCTGGGGGAGGAGTTCACCATCAAGGTGAAGAAAAAGGTGGAGCAGGACCCCGAGCTGGATCTGTTTGCAGACATGGTGCCGGACATCAAGTTGTCCTCTCCGGCTCTGCTGCCACAAGAAGGGAGTAGCGTGTTTGAAGCAGGACTTTCCACAGCCTCTTCAGATAATACTAAATCTCTGCAGCTTGACTCATCCATCGATGCTCTAACACTGACTTCTAAGTTCGCAGCAGCCAACATGTCTGAGGTGAGTGTGTGTATTATTTCCTGAGTTTTATTTTTTTTTATCAGGTTTTTAAGGTGGAAAGATACTTTTACTTTTTTGGGCTCTCACAGCAATCTTTACAGACAGTATAAGAACCAGAGGTGCAGAGAGTTGTTTCTAACTTTGTCCTCTGTGATCCATAAATATGAAACAGTGTCTCCACGCAGCCTCTTATGAGGCATGTCCATGACTTTGAGCTAAATTGTTGACTTTATTACTTATCAGTCCCTCCAGAAAATCATGATCTTGCTATCACAATTATTGTAACACATTCAACCAATCTCAATATTCAGAGAGCCTTCAGTTTTGCAAAACGGCAGTAAAATCGCTAAAAAAAAAATATTTTTAAACTCGGTAAAACTGACGTCATTAGGGCACAGAATAAACCTTTCTGAACAAAACTTACTTCATCAACAAAAATAGCATCCTATTCATAGTCAGAAAGCTCATCAACCTCTCCTCACCGTCAAAGCAAACCACATGCCAGTTGACCAGGAAAAAAAACCCAGCAAAACCTAAAGTGAAGGTGTTTATGGGAAATGTATTCTCATCATGAGAGTTCAGCAAACAATCTTAGAAATTCCCTGCGTCAGTCCAATCACACAGTGTTAAATTACTAAAGTTTTTTTTATTTTACATCCTTACAGTTGCACTTTGTTTTTGTGTATGTGGTTTGTTGAATTATTAGCATTTCGGAAACGGAAAAATGTTCAGCTATTTCTGTGTTGTGTAGTGCGCTTATTATCATAGGAAGTGAAGTCGAATTTTGCCAATTGCAATTTCACTGACAAAACGTATAAAACGTCGCAAATTACTTCACAGCTTTTGAGAAAAGCTGCTGCCAAATGAAGTATTTAGATCACAACAGTCACGGAAAATGGTCGCAAAACTCTGAAGGGACGGACTTTTTAGAAGTCTCGAGTTTCAGTTATGTAGTATTTTACAAACTGAAGTCTGAATAACAATCAGACCAAAATGAAAGGAATATGGTATACTGGTGGCTAAAATCTTTTATAACCTATGATTGTGTAACACAACCGGACGCAGTTTGAACAGTGTGAGAGACAAAAAGCCAATAGGAGATACAGGTTTGTGGACAGCATCCATAATTCATGCTTTCAGAGGGTGGCTTTTCTGTTAATAATCGCACGTGCAACAGTGACGGACTTTCTCTCCGTTTGCAAACTCGCTGCTGATTGTTCCTCGTTTATTTTCTCTCTCAGTCTGAAACAGACGGCTGGGGGGACGGCGATGACCTGAACTGGGAGGATGAGAACGCCTGGTGACGACGTTTGACACATCAACTCCATCTGGAGCGAAACACTCAACCACTGGAAAAATCAAAATCCACGCGCCACGTCTGGAGTGCCACTTGACATCAGACCAGGAAACTGGAAGTAGCTTCTCATTTAACATAATGCAGTAAGAATGCTAATGACAGGGATGGGCTGAGACTTTTCAGATGGTGCTGGCCTTGGACAAGAGAAGCCATTCATGATTGTTTGCCAATTGATATTAATGACCTCGAGAGGTGAGCGTCAACCCGTTTTCATCTGCTCTTCTGGTTCAATTTTTTTTTAATTTTTTTTTTTTTTTTTAAATTGTGCCAATTTTACTCCTGGGTTTAAGATCAAGATCAGACACCACAACATGTCCAAAATGAGTCTAGCTTGATTTACAGAAGGCTTGCACTTTGAATGAATGTGAAATAGGGAGTACATAATTTATTAGGAGCTTTTTGATTGCTGGTGAAATAAAACTTTTACTGTATTAAATGTTACTGTTCTGTTTGACAGTTCATCGCCTTTTTCCCCTGCTGTTGCCGGCTCTATTTTACTCACTTTGCGACTTGCCCGAATACATTTTCTACTGCAGATGGTACCTCTTCAACGCAGTGTCGTCACTGTAGCAACACTGCACGATACGGCCGTGACGTTATCTTCAACGCGACACACTCACGGATTTGCGCAGGACGTCGCACACACGGTGATTGCAACGATTCTCTCTGACCAATCAGAGGTCAGCTGTGTTTTCACGTTGCCTTTTAGTATCAGCTCGGCTGACTAGGAACCTCGACCGAGGCGATACCAAAAAAATAGTACCAGCTAATATTCACAACTTTTGCCCTGTAGAAAACCAACAAAGTGAGTCGAGTTGGTACCGGCAGTGGAAAAGGGGCTCGGGACATTTGGTACCCGGGGAGTGAAGACTCTTAGACTTGCTGCTAAAAGAAATACAAAATGTTTAGAATTCAAAAAGGTTTAATAAACGGCAACAAACTGGATCACGCATCAAGATTGGCAGTTTTAAAAAGACATGAAGAGGAACTATTTTCAGTAGCAGCAAAAAGGTATCGACCTTCCCAGATAGATCCGTTTTTATGTACAGAAAGTACATAATCTGAGGCTGAACGACAATCTGGAGCAGCTAGGTCGTGTGTCTTACTGTGCTGATGTTGGCTATGAGGGTCTGCAGCTCCTGTAGTCTGGATTCCAGCCACTGTGGAGGTGGTGCAGTCGTGTTGGCTTTGCCTTCAGTGAGAGCCTGGAGGGCTTTTAAAGCGCTCTCAGCTGTCCGGATGTAGCGGCTGTACTCCTCCCCGGTGCTGCTCTCCTGCCGAGCTCTCTTTAAGCATGGCTGAGAGGGGAGGAATAATTAAAGGCAACATGCAGATCTCATTTCGTGAATTTATTCATACTAACGACATGATTTCTTCATTTTTTTTTTTTTTTATGTTTTTTACAGTACTGCACTACTCTTGTTTTTAACCAAGTGAAGTTTGACCTGAGATCTTGTTATACAAAGATTAAATGCACTTAAATCTCATCAAAAATATGTGTGGAAATGCAAACGAACAAAAGTCGGTTTCAAACCAAAAAGTCCAATTTTGTTGGAAGCCCGCATTAAAATCTCAATCAATAGTTAAGTATTATTTTTGGTCACATTTAAATGGAATATCACCCCCTCTCGAAAACAAACAAGCGTTTACTGTAAATCTCTGTCAACTATAATTTTTTTAAAAAAAGTGATTTTTCAGAAGCCTAACTGTTTTTGTGCAATGTGCACTACCTCAGCGCTCAGGTGGTTGGTTTCAACACGAGTCATGCTGGCCAGCTACAACTGCCTTGGTCAGTATGTGCGAGGCACGGCTGTGTATGAGCATGCATATTCAGAGAGCCTGTGAACACATCATTGGTTAGTTTAAGGATTCTACTCACCTCTGAATCTGTAACAGCCTCAGCAGCCGCTTTGTTGGAAGCATCTTCTTTGTCGTGCTCCTGCTTCTCATTGTGTTGCTCAATCAATGGTGCCTCCTGTTTGAGCCTCCGCAGCCGTGACTCCACATCTTCCTGTGTATTCACAGTCTGCAGCGAAAAGATAGACTCATTCACCGACCTCTGTTTTATCTTCAGCCAAGCGTCATCGCAGTATGCTGTTAGTTCTTTACCTTGCTTAGATAATCTACCACTTTGGTCTTAGTTTCTTCCACGCACAGACTCTGGGAAATGACCTCCTCATGGTTTGTATTCTGAAAAAGCAAATAAAAGGTCATTTTAAGGCTTCAACTATACACAGTACAGCTCTGTATCTGAACTGCCAGCATCAGTCGAGTTCCTGCCATACCTCTGCAAAGTAAGAAAAGGCCTCCAGGGCGTGCTGATGGAGCAGCCAGGATCTGTCAGCCAACAGGACTCCAAACAGGCTACTCAGCCTCAGAAGAATCTGACTCTGGGGGACCGAAAGGTTTGTGTTACTGAGAAAATATCTGAATACAAATTTAAGAATTCAAATCTCTAAACTGCATAACAAACAGCCCCGTTGATCTTGACTGTAATTCCTTTTGGCAGATCCATTTTTTTGTGGGCCTCACAGGGTCAAGAATTCAAAGCGACTATCAGCGACAACATCCACAAAATAAGTTTCCTTGAACAACCGTTAGTAAAAACGGCAAAGGAATTACACGCATACAATTGTCATTAGAATTAGTAATGCTCTGGTTGTATGACCTGGCTTTCAGGAGGGACAAAGATCTTCCCCAGAGAGGAGAGGAACTGCAGAGCAGCCAGCAGCAGCTGATCGCTGCACTTAGAAACCACCGCATCCAGACACAACAGAGCCTGAAACAAAACAGCAGGTCAACACAACCAATCGTCACTCTCCAGATGTTTAATGTGGACGGTGAGGACGAACAAGCATACCTGACAAATGACTTGAGGCTCGAGGTTTTTCACTAAAACGGCCGATATTGAGAAGAGCAGCTGCAGAGTACGCATGAGCACAGGGCGGGTCTGCAACTGGAGTACGGCAGGTTGCAGGAACAACAGTCTTACATTTAGTATTTATTTGTTCATCCGTGTGTGTTCATGGTGTGTACTTTGTTCTCACCTGATCTGGACTCATCCGTAACCAGAGCTGAGTGACCATCCACCCAGCAGACAACACACACTGCTCCTCAGGAGGTGATTGGCCCTGAACCACCGCTAGGAGGGACAACAGCACCACATTCTGGTAACACAAGGAACTTTGTAAAAAAAAAAAACAATTCGGGCATTTTTTTCTCTTTCAAATTCCACCACTCTGCTGCTGCTGCTCCCTTACATTGTTTTCTTGGCTGGGTTTAATCATCCTGGCAACAATTTGACTGATAGGTACTAAACAACGTCAAGAGAAAAATCTGAATCATAATGGAAGCAGAAATTTATACTGTGATAAAACATAAAAACTAAAATGATGGTTCAGTTCATATCATTAACACCCCTTTAATTTCTAAAAAGCAAAAGAGCTGTGAAACTCTTCTCCTTGAGACCACTAAGATCTCAGACTGGCAGAGGAGAGGTCACTTAATCTTATCGTTTCATTCGTTTGAAACAATGGGAACACTTATTGTGGATATTTATAATCTTTCCCTTCAGTGCACAAGGACAGAAACTGCTGTAGCCTTGTCCTTGATGCTTGCACCGCATCTACCTCACCATGTATTGAATATCAGTCAATGCATTTTCCCTATTACATGCAAGTTTATAATATTAATGTGCATCATTATTATTTGGAGTTCCTTAAATTTTGTCCTTTACACTTTTAGGGTGTCTTCACTTGAGTACAAAGACATCAACCCACCACTGATTGATGCTAAGTGAAGGTAAAAAAAAAAAAGAAAAGAAGAAGAAAAGATGTCCTCTACAATGTTGTCCTCCAAATGAGGTTGTCCTCACCACTTTGTCCACTTGTCCCAGTTTGTAGCCTCCACTCTGCCAGTCGCTCAGACCTTTTTGAGCAAAGCCAATCATTTCTGTCTCCACGCGGTGACGGGTGTCATGTGACAGAGCTCTGAGGAGGACATGATGCCACACTGGAAGGTTTTCCACCTCAGAGGGAGGGAAATGTGCCACCAGATCCATCTGGAAAAACAAAAAATGTGTATAAATGACCACAAAAAAAAAAAAAAAAATCACCTTGTATCAAGGTTTTAATCTTGTACAATTCATCGGGTTTTTTTTTTATTTTATCGACAAAATCAAGAGGCATCATCCAAAACCAGAAAGTGTCTCTCAGTCTGCACTGGTAGGTGGTGCAGATGACTGAAAAAGTTAAGGACTAAACTCGAGAATCTAAATTCAATGCAAACTTACATGTATGTATCTAAATAAAAATAAAAATAAAAATAAAAAAACATGTCAATGTTGACATGTACAACCTTTTATTGTGTGACAATACAAATAAAATAAGAAAATACAAGCTTTGAACCACTTTAAGTTTGGAATTCATTAAATGAAAGGTTTAAGAAATGGTGCACTCCAGACTGAACACAGGTTTATAATGAAAACATGCTTTCAGTGTTTTTTTGTACTGTTAGATGTAAATTTAATACATATAGCCATTAAATATTTGCAAAAATCCACAATTTTCATTGTTTAAGGGACTCTTCAAATTAAAGATGCAAGAATTATTTGATTAATCGTTCAGTTAATCAACAGAAAACTAACTGCCAACTATTTTGATGATTAATTATTCGTCGAGTCATTTTTTAGTGAAATATCTTTTAAATGATCTGATTTCAGCTTCTTAAATGTGAATATTTTCTGGTTATTTCTGTCCTCCATGATAATAAGTTGACTATCTTTTACTTGTGGACTGTTTGTTAGGACAAAACAAGACACTTTAAACTGCACCTTGGGCTTTGGGAAACACTGAATGATATTTTTCACCATTTATTGACATTTTAAAGACCAAACATTTCATCTATTGATAAAATGATCAACAGATTAATGAATAATGACAGCGCGCCTTCAAATATTCTTGCCATTTATCATCTCATTTAGCCTTTCCATGTTCATAAGTATTTACTGAACTGTCAAATGTGACAGCAGTCACTGTGGATCCTCACTGTTTTGAGTGAAATTCAATTCGGAGCTGTTAAAAATGAAATGTTTTGGCCCTGTTGAGTATTTCATGAGTTTAGACAATTTTTCATTTCAGTTGTTGAGGTTTCTAACCTGGTGGTTTGGTGTCATAAGGAAAACCATGCGTCTCAGCAGCAAGCCCAGGTGGAGGGACTGATAACACTCAGTGGTGCACACTTTCACCTAAAGAAGAAGAGGGAGAGACAGAGAGGAGGTGAGGGACAGTGTGAATGTCAGTGTGAAGGCTCAGAAGGAGCGAGTGCATCGGGACATACAGGTGAAGACCTGAAGCAGAGGGACATGTGGATCAATGTGGGATCCAGCCTAATCTGATGATGTAATAAGGTATCAAGTTATAAAAAAGGTGTCACAGTCCTCAAATTCCAACAACACCAATTGTCACCTCTGTCGGGGTGCCACAGAAAACAGGGTTGGACCTCATACTAATCCATAACCCTACCGAGGGATTTAGAGTTATTTTAGAGAGGGCACAGGAGGAGGTAACGAACACGGAGAAACATCCATGACCTTGTGGAGTTGACCCAGCGTGGTGAGAGCCAAGATTTAGGAAGTTTGGAAGATCCGATAAACTATGTCCGGACTATGTCTCCACTACTGTGCAACTTTATAAATGTATGGGTTGAAAATATGTTGTGAGGTAACATTGTGCTTTCAAATCAAAATAAAACAAGAACACAACATTTTCTCTCTCTTATGTATTGTGTATTATTTTAGTCTCCACCCACCAGCTGAGCAATGAGGAGGACGTGATGGAGGCAAAGTTCTGCTGTCCCGTACCTGTCAGCAAAGACAACAAAAGCAGCAGCTGATTTAATACCAGCAAAGAGTACTAGTTCCCCATAATATTAAAAGCCAAATCTACATGGTGACCAGCGAAAAATGCATCTCCTCGCTCTCACCGGGCTGTAAAGCACCACACATCTGTTGCCAGAAGAGCTGTTTGAGTGTCCGCCTGCAGCACGGCATCGATCAAACAACATTCCTGGAAAAAACAAAGATGAATAAAAGAGAGAGGAAGTCAGATGGCAGGAAGGAGAGTGAACAGAGAAGAAAACAAAAACTGCATCAACATATTACACCCACACAGGGAACGAAAAGTGAAAGAATAACTTGCTTTGAATGGTGGGAGACAAACCCAGCTGATATGATATCATACTGCAAATAAATAAATGACTACACATAATACTGTTTTTGAACCTGATGTCCATATCAGCGTTTAAGTGTTACAGTCCAATGACCATATAATGTGGCCAGTTAGTATGGTTTAATATGATCACATCAAGATTTTAGGTCTCCAAGTCAAAACAAACAGGATTTTTGAGGAAGCACATGATTATATGCTGCCCCATTGTCTCAAAACTCAGCGTGTATGACCTTTAAGATATGAAACACTGCTTCAAATAAAAGATTTTATAATACGCCCTCGACTTCAGATGGAACGTAGTCCAAACATCACTAGCATTCAGCATCAGGGTACTACTATTGATAATGCTTTTTAATAGTGTATGTAGTTATGTGTGTAGACCTCACCAGCACAGAAAAGTGCAGAGGGGGAAGCACAGCCACGCTGGCACAGAGGTGCACACAAATGTGTTGGTGCAGCGTGACCTGGACCTGGGCCTGACCCTTCAACATCACCCCCGGCAACAGCACCGGCACCTTACGCTCAGTGGAGCACCGGCAGAAACTAGCGAAGATGGCCTTGTAGAGGGGAAGCCTGGTGACAATAGCAAGGGAGAGAAGCTTGGACATTAACCCAACCAAAGTAGTCACAACAGCTGAGAAGACAAAAGAGGCTTTCTGAACACGTAACCTTTTTCAGGGCTAACTTATACACTAGGCCTTCTCAGCTTAAAAAAGACAAATCCACCCACGTGTGATGAAATTCTTAGTACACAATCAGACAAGCCAAACACACAATATGACAGAAGATCATAACTGTTAAATTATACCAGCGCTAAATTTGATCACAAATCTTGCATTTACCCTGTGGACTAAACACATCAATAATACATCAACATTGCTCACCGCTCACTCTTCCTGCTAAACACAACCAGTGCAGTAAAACACTAAATCCTTGAAAATATTGGATTTGATCACAACAAACTAAACCTTTATTACCTTGGCGTCTCTTCTGAGGACTGACTGCCGGCGTAAAAAAGCTGCATCACCTCCTCTGATTGGCCAGCCAACTGTCCCATGATGTTCACCAGCAGGAGACACTGAGGAAGCTCCTGTTCAGGATTTAAGCCTGCACACAGTGTGTTGCGGATTTAGTTTCACGAGTGTAAGTCCGCAGCTAGAAACATGATGTCACCATTTTTTGAGTAATGTTTAAGTAACATTTTACCAAACACACCACAATGTCCTAAATATAGAAACTATTGGATGTCAGCCTGCAGTAGGTTAGAGGTTTGGAAGGAAGCATCCTGAAGGAGTAATATATGACATTAATATAAATTATATTAATATTTGAATGCAATACACTGTACTGGCATCAGCTCTGATGTTGATAATATTCTATAGATTAGATCAGCAATGGACGATAAATGGGACTGGTGTATTCCTACTGTTCTAAAGGGTTTGGAGCATGTACTTTCACACTGGGGAAAATAAAGAAATGAACTACATATGAGGACTAAAAACCCTCAATGTTTGAGTGTGGTCTACTTTGGATGAAGTTTTATTGACTTATTTAGCTTATTTAAAGAGAAATAAACCTTGTAAACACTTGAGACCTGCAGCTTGATTCACATTCACCACAACACTTCTATTATTTTCTGTTGCACGTACAATAAACAGTTTTTGGTATTAGTCTGCAGAATTGTATTGGTCCGCAGCTAATCAGTGTAAAGTTTTTCCATTAGAAGGAATCAGGAAAGCATCTCTCAACCCTGCCAAAGTCCATCCATCAATCCAGCCATCATCTTCCGCTTATCTGGGGCAGGATCGCGGTGGCTAAGCAAGCTCACCCAGACTTCCCCTTTCCCATGCAACATTTTCCAGCTCATGCTGGGGGATCCCGAGGCGTTCCCAGGCCAGCCGGGATATACAATCCCTCCAGCATGTCCTGGGTCTTCCCCGGGGTCTCCTGCCAGTTGGGCGTGCCCGGAAAACCTCCAGTGGGAGGCGCCCAGGAGGCATCCTGATCAGATGCCCGAACCACCTCAGCTGACTCCTTTCGACGCGAAGGAGTAGCGCCTCTACTCCGAGTTCCCTCCTGATGTCCGAACTCCTTACCCTATCTCTAAGGCTGAGCCCGGCCACCCTACAGAGTAAACTCATTTCGGCCGCTTGTAGCCGCGACCTCGTTCTTTCGGTCATGACCCAGAGCTCGTGACCATCGGTGAGGGTCGGAATGTAGATCGCCCGGTAAACCGAGAGTTTCGCCTTCCGGCTCAGCTCCCTTCTCACCAGCACGGTCCGGTGCAGCGCCTGTTGTACTGCTGCAGCCGCACCGATCCGGCGGTCGATCTCCCGCTCCATCCTCCCCTCACTCGTGAACAAGACCCCGAGATACTTAAACTCCTTCGCTTGAGGCAGGCACTCCGTCCCCACCCGGAGGGAGCAATCCACCGGTTTCTGGCAGAGAACTATAGCCTCAGATTTGGAGGTGCTAAACCCTCATTCCCGCCGCTTCACACTCGGCTACAAGCCGCCCCAGTGAATGGTGGAGGTCGCGGTCCGAAGAGGCCAACAGGACCACATCATCTGCAAACAGCAGAGCTGCAATCCAGAGACCTGCCAAAGTATCTGGGAAAATTGGCACACAGGACAAGCTTTAGACTCACGCAGGTCCTGCTGGAGGACGACTTCAGCAAAGGATCTCAGAGACAACAGCTGGAGCAGGAGGGCATCCATGGGAACCAGAGCCGCCGCATTCAGCTCCTCAGACAGAGCCACAGGCAGCGCTGGAGCACACAAGCTGGGAGGGAACTTACTGAAAAACATGAGGTTCATCAACATAACTAGACGTCCAAACATCAAATTGTGGCTTAAATTTCCTTTCTGAAACCAAACGTACCTGATAATTTGGAGATAGAGTTGGTGAAAGCAGCTACAATACTTTGTCAGAAAAAAATTGAACTCCTGTTAAAAGGACAAAGAATGAGAAAATGTATGTTCAGTTGCTTTGATGTAAACATTAAAAAAACATAACAGAAATTGATGGTCCCAAGTTTTTTATACACAGAGTGTAGCAAGAAGATCCCAATTGTTTGTACCTTTATGTAATGAACCAAAGCGTTGGCAAAAAATCTGCACATCTTCGCAGTTTTCTGGAACAGTTTGTATTCAGGGCTTTGTGTGGCCTCCTTTAAAAAGGACAAAAGAGCATTAACCTGAAAGGTGCCCAAAATCAAGTTCACCTCAACATGATTAAACACAGGCCCTGTTTTTGATCTCAGTACAGTAGGTTAAAAAACAGGAAATATGCATCATGTGTTCCCTATGTAGGATACACAAACATTGTACTGACTAGTCATTTCAGGAAAGACAAAAATAAATCAGGCCGCTGCATGCAGGAAGCAAACTTTGGTAAAAGATGCTATAAATACTCATGTAAAAGAAGCACAATCTGTAGAAAACAGCAACAACAACAACAAAATATAAATAATGCTTGATAATATTTGATCTTTTTTATAAGCACAACTTTTCCACCTGTAGACCAGCATGTTTAATCTGCTCAGCCAGCTCCACACAGTTGTGAAAGGAGGCCAGCAGGTTGTCACACAGTCTGTTGCTGATGTCACCGTGATGTAGATGCTCCTCCACCAATGACTGGTACTTCAGGCTCTGTCTGCAAAAAAATAAATAATGACCATTTAAAATAAGCCACTTAGTGACCAAAAAAAAAAAAAAAAACGTAATAACTCACATAGTATGAAGGACAAGATGAGATAAACAGTACTTACTTGATGAGGAACTTCCATGTGTTTGCATGCAGTGCTATGTCCAGGTTGGAGATAATGGAGCAGATATCCAGAAGACTATGAATTACTGAGGAAGAAGAAACATGTCAAAAGAACTGAAGACTGCATTAATAGTAGTTCAAGTTCAATAAAGGAAAGGCTTTCTATTAAATAATGTGGCACTGAAACAAAGGGATGCACATGTGCACTGACAAATTAACACACCTGTAACAATGTCAGAGACCTCCTCCTCCGATGCATTGCTGTCAAGGGAGATCCGATCCAGCAGCTCCAGCAGACCCTTCTGGAGGGAATAGGCCTCCTTGAAGAGCCCCTGCAGGAGGTCAGCCACCAGGGACAGACGGCCACAGTAAACCACCTCACTATCCTGTCAACAACATGCAGAGTATGATTGAACGGATTTACATTTTTTACAGATTTAAAACCGATTTTTAAAAGCAGATCAGTTTAAAATGAGCTGTAACTGGTTTTACGTTCCTTTGTATCCCTACGTGGTTGAGTTTCCTGCTGCATTAAGATCACACTAGATTTTAGTTAATTAGCTTTTCTTGTGCTGTTGATAGCTTACGTAACCCATAAATAAACATGGTATAAATAAGAAAAGGAAATCTTAGGAACTTTGCACTTCATAATAATTGTATTTTAAAGACAATTTCAATCCCATTTTCAGATTTCTGTTTTCAATAAATAAGAGCAATAATACCTTAAACCACCAAATGCAACATCTCAATAATTACTTAATTACTGTTTGCGTGTCACCTTTATCTGTTGTCACTGATTCAAAGAGGTTCCACAGTTTGCTTGTCCGAATATGGCAAAAATGGCAACAATTTCTGGGGGATGCACATATTTTTTCCACATAACTATGTGGTAGCAACAGTCACCAGTAAACTGCTCAGACTGACCTTACAGTGCTGAAAAGTTTCCCTCAAGACTTTCAGGATACAAGTTGGTAACGAGCGGATAGCAGCGAGGTCAGGGGCTTCCTGAACTGAGCCTACGTGTCGCACGCAAGTGGATAGAGCATCAATTAACTGCATCATTGCCTGAAACAAACAGAAGGATCTTGTCAAAACATCAGATAAGACGCGAAGTTAGAACAATGTGTGTGTGTATATCTAGATATATCTATATATATATAGATATATATATCTGAGGACAGAAACAACACCTGGTGGGTGGGTGGGTGTTTGTGTGTAACATTACAACAATAATAGTTATTGTTATATATCTATATCTGTATATATATATCTATTTATATATATCGATATATATATATATTTATATAGATATATATAGATATATATAGATAGATAGATAGATAGATAGATAGATAGATAGATAGATAGATAGATAGATAGATAGATCTAGAGATATATATGCATACATAACTACATTGAAGTACATTGTGAAGTAGTACCTGAAGAATGTTCCTTAGTAAGGCACACAGTTCAGGGTTTTGACTTGAGAGCCCACCAACTTGATCCTTGACTTCTTTCATCATGCTGTCAAACATTGTCACTGCCTGCAGATGTCCGTGACAGACAAAGATAGAAAGGTCATCCCCTTCAGACAACAGTGCCAACTAACTATAATTAGTCAGTTAGTTCAGCCTACAAGAGATATATGATCTAAAATGTTAAATTAGCTATTTATTAGAGTATACACAATAAACAGCTAACAACAATACATGTAACCACAATGAAATGCTAGAGAGGGAATATACTGTACATAATAGGTTCAAAAGATAATATGCAGTCATCATGTTGTTTACCTTTGGTAAGATCTTGGAGAAGCACTCATCTTCCAGCTGTGACAAACCGATGTGAGGAAGGAACATGTCTGTAATTATCTTCAGTATACCTGCGAGGATGTTACAGTTTATACTTTGACTGCAAATACTATTAAAAGGTACAAAGTAAGTAATTACAAATTGTGCAGTTAAGAAACTTACGTATATGATCATCCCAGTTGTCAGATTTAAGATGCAAAGAGTGCAAACAGTCAAGGAAAAACACATCATTTCAGCAAATTAACTTTCACTGGGCAAGGTTAGCCAAATATATGAGGATTACAATAATATAATACAAAATAATGACAGATTAGAGTGGGGAAAACAAACTTGCAAAATGCTGAGCGTTAACAACATTTTCAATTCTCTGAAAGGTCTGAAGATGTTGGTGTTCCGCGTGACTTACAAAAACAGGCGTACCGTCTTCCATTATCTTGACTACAGACCTAATCATGTATCATTTTGTGTGCCTTTCAGGTTTGTTTTTTTTTTTTCTGCGTTTCGAAACCTGTGTGTAAACAGGTCAGTTAAAAATAAACTGACATGAGGTCATAATCTAAGGTTTGAGAGGATATCGTAAGTTTTGGCAGGACAGCCTTGAGCTCCTGGCGACAGGTTTCCTGACTCCACTGCACCACCTCGTCCAGAAGAGAAGCGTTGGTCTGGGACATGATGAGAGCCGGGGCAGGACAGCTCTGCAGTCCAAACGACGCCTGTCACCGAGTGACTCACTGAAAAATGACTGAGTTTAGTACAACAGCTTCCTCAGTCCATCTGTCTAACAACTGGTGTTACAATGCATTCCCTCACTGCTTCGACGAGTTCAGAGGAAACCTGCACTTGGCCGACGTTGACCAGCTTGAATAATACGCTTCCTACCATAAATGCAAGCCGGAATCTTCTTTTCAGAGGTTGAAAGTCACGCCAGCATTCAGAGGAGTAAGTTTCTCCCAACTTTACGACTTTATTTTGTTGAAGACTGCACTGTAGAAAAGACAGCAGACATGTCGACAAACATACCGCGCGCCGCTGTTTGAGTCGGATGTGACGTTTTGACGAAGCGTCTCATCTATCGTCAATCTGATTGGTTGGGATGTCAAACGCCAACGCGTTCAACCAATAAGAAAACGCAATGATTGTAAAGCGGGAAGTAACAACTGTCACTATGAAGCCACAGAGATCAAATTAAAAGGTGAAATATAAATAGTTGCATACACGTTTCTTCTGTAGTGAAGCAATAAATCCTACTAATCCAATACATTTGTGAATTGTATAAATATAGAGCAATTTCCACCACAACATTTTATATTTATTTGTGAAAAGAGGGTTTTTGATGGTCCCATTTTTTTTTTTCAATAACTTTGAATGCTGTAACTAATTTGAAATTGAAGGGGATTCCTCAATGAAATACATGATGGAAATCTAATAAAATTCCTGGGCAGATTAGTTTTAAGAAATATTGCTGTCAGTATGTATCTCAGACAACATGCGTTCGTCAACAATGAGATTTATTTATCTGATTTATCAATGTTTTTCATTAACACTTACTGTTTATACTATATATATATATATATATATATATATAGAGAGAGAGAGAGAGAGAGAGAGAGAGAGAGAGAGAGAGAGAGACTGTATATATCTGCATATATGTATATATGACTGTATACATTTTATTGCTTTTCTATTATTCTATTCTATTCTATTATTTTATTCTATTATTTATATTATTATCTTATTGCTTCTGTAAGCTGCTGTAGCAAAAAAAAATTTCCCTCTGGGATTAATAAAGTAAATACCTACCTACCTACCTACCTATACATCTGTCCATACTGTTTATACTTTTTATACTTTATTTATCTAACACACTGCACTGCACTTTTACTGCTTTCTTTTGCACTTCTGGTCAGATGCTAAAACTACTTTTCATTGTCCTAGTACTTGTACTCTGTGCAATAACAATAAAATTGAATTTGAATCTAAATCTGAATCTGAATTGATTATTTTTGGCAATGTTTTGTTTGTTTTTTTCCCAAATCAACAGTGTATACATACCCAAAAGATATTCGAGTTCAGTATCATAGAGGACTGAAGGAGGCAGAAATACGATTTTGTTTTTCATTAGAAAATGAGTCAGAATAGTTAATTAATTATCAGAATAGTTCGTAATTAATTTAATGTTGTTTAACTAATCGATTAATCAGCAAATTATGGCGTGAAGTGATGTGCCTTCACATATCTAAATTCATCAATTTAAAAAAACAAACATTGTAATATTCACAGGTATATTTTTATAAAACACTATAGATCCATAGAATGGCACAATGGGATATCAGATGCAAAGCACACTTGTGATAAGATGTATTCTGATTTAGGGTTAAATAAATGCCACACATGCCAGAAAAAAAGAGGTGGGCATACAAACTTTAAAATTTAGATGAACAGAATGAACAGAAAATAGGCACAAACCATAAGGCTTTCATGAGAATGAAATAAGCAAAAGCAGTAGCTCAAATAATTATGTCACATGAATTTATGATGACAACATATGGCACATATGGCCTCTACAATAGACCTACACCTGGAAGGGCTTAAATTATGCCCCTTTGAAAGTGGTTTCCCTCTCAAAGTGAAAAATGCACCTCATATGTAACAAATTCTACTTAATAATTTGTCTTTTGTGACTCACAGACAAAGTTTATGTTTGATTGCTAAAATATGTCTCATCATGGAAAGTTTTGTTGCATTTTGTGTTTAAAGCTATATGAAATTATTTATTATATATCATAAGTAATACTTATCAAAACACCACAGAAAGTCACTGAGATGTTTAGGGGATTATAGATTGTAAAGCTAACAGAAGGATGATATTAATGTCTGGAATTCCTGTTGACTCTGACCTGATTGACTCCATAATGTCCAGCTATTGTTCCACTGATAAGATCTTAAGTATGGAAGTAAAACACGCTGCTCCATGCAGTGGCTGTTTTTCCCGACAGCCTGAGGTGTGATCTGCTGCCGCTGCAGGAAGGAACTAACTTTTTGTTTAGGAAACAGGATTCCACATTGTTGCGTATGTCACCTCAGATAAGGGACATTGCAGCGCCGCGTGCAGTGGAGGATAATCTGCTAAAAAAAAAAAAAACACACATTTTGATAAATTTCCTGTAGAATTGTAGTGGTACGGCTTTTTCAAAATTGTTGGAAAGTATGTTTCTGAATTTTTCACTGCTCCCAAAAGAAAATTATTTTCATTTCCATGCCAAAAGTGCAGTCGCTTGTGTTGTAGCTATTTCCATCATTATAACCAAATATGAATCTATTGTATCTAATCCTTTCTATGTTAGTGAGAGTATGCTGTTGGTGTAAGATATTTTACAAATAAATTAGAGGTTAAAGTTAATTCATGACCCCAAAAGGTCACACATTTTACGATTCAAAAATCCAATATGTAAATACTTCAAATCAACACACAACAAACAATAGAAATGGGGTAATTTGAACACATCCAAGAAAATAATACTCTGATCATTATGCAGATATTGTGAAGATTACATTTTAGGCCTCCAACAATGTTATAGATTTTGATATTTCAGACATTACATGATGACTAAGACTTATTACGGTTTGGCTACAGACAAGTGCATTGTAATATGACAGTAATGTATTTCACTGAAGCCTGACTGTAAGATGTTCTTTTTCCAAGAAGAGGGTTGAGTCAAACAGTTTAAGACTTGTGCCTCCCACGCCGACCTCCCTTTTTGTAGATAATATAAAGGTTATCAGTTTGCAGGAAACTGGCCCTGGATTTTGATAGAAACTGGAAGGAAAATTCCTTTTGTTTTTCTTTCTTTTTTTTAGGTCACAGGGTAACTGGCAGAATTTAGCCAGTGTCTAAGTTGAGTCTGTTGATGAAGGTCAAAGAGAACGGAGCTATCGTCGGTGTGTCGAGAGGAGCTAATTCTGTTACACGCCATTCACACGCTAAATGTTTTCTTGTAAATCAGAGTCACAAGTGAAAAAAGAAACTGTGCCGCACTGCTACATGAACCTTTAAAACCCTCATCAATCTTATGTGGGAAAAACCTGGAGGAAAAGGATGTGGACTTTTAAAGGTCATTTTGTGCTATACTTCTATACCTTATGTGGCCAATCCTATAACATATTTTTATAACACCAAAGAAAACACAAAACTAAACACTTTCATCCAGTTTTGGCAACCTAGTTGGTTCAAGAGGCTGTTGTCAACAATATGTGTTTGTTAAACAGTAGCAGTGACAGCCTATCGGAACTTCATTGCCATAGTAAAAATAATAAACAGTTGATTAAAGTTATGAAACAGTCATAGTTTGATTCAGTTTAGGCACCAAAACTACTTGGTTAGTTTTAGGGAAAAATCATGGTTTGCATTCAAATAAGTATGCACGTGAGTTAAGAAACTTAAATATGTTATATAAGTTAACTTACGTATACTTAAAATAACTTAAAATAAGTCAACATTGACTTTTCTGTTTATGTGGGACATAAACAGCGGTCTCCTGGGTGTGAGTCCTGATAATTACTTTGGCCACTAGAAGTCACACAAACTAAACCAATTGAAACAGTAGGTCTCGAAGGCCCCTTGCCTTTATTTAGGACAAATGTATGAGTATAACTGCCTATTCAATAGTCTGGTAATATTCAGGTCAGGTGGCATTTCATCAAAACAGTAACATCAATCTCCCCTTTAAAGTCATCTGAACAGCCGATGCTGTCAATCATATACATTTTTACTTATCTTGTGAAATATCTCAAAATCTTTCAGGGGCATTGACTCAACATT
Source organism: Embiotoca jacksoni (assembly GCF_022577435.1). Classification (NCBI taxonomy): domain Eukaryota; kingdom Metazoa; phylum Chordata; class Actinopteri; family Embiotocidae; genus Embiotoca; species Embiotoca jacksoni. Next base: position 4,094,550 of record NW_027185296.1, on the reverse strand, counting down.
TCACAGAGATGTCTAACCCACATGACAAATCCTATTCATTTCGATCTGACTTTTCTTTTAACGCCACGATGCTGTTCACGTCTCATGATTTTAACAGATCTTGAAAAGATTTCTACAAAATCTAGTGTACACGTCACCATTTTGGAATAACTGCAATACCCTCTGTAATGCTCTGACTTTTTTTAAAGTGCCATAATTATGTCAAAATTTTAATTTCTCATTACATTTATGATCAAATACCTGCAAAACGTATTGACATATTAATCTCTGCACGTGTAGCAGAGAGGCAACTGTTTACATTCTAACTGTTTAAGGTGATCTCAGTCAACATTGTTCCTGCCGAATGTCATCATGTTATTTAGTAAGACACACCTGTTTAGTTGTTACATGGACATATGTATTAATACCAACAAACCATTACATGCTAAATATAAATGTGAAAAGGAAATAGAAAATAATATGGTCTTTTCAAAACTGTGAGAATAACTGTTTAAGTTATATTGAATTGAATAGGTGAATTTGGGCGGCACGGTGGTGCAGTGTCACCTCACAGCAAAAAAGGTTCCGGGTTCGAATCCGGTCCTGGGCCTTTCTGTGCGGAGTTTGCGTGTTCTCCCTGTGCTTGCGTGGGTTCTCTCCAGGTTCTCCGGCTTCCTCCCATCATCCAAAAACATGCACCTCAGGTCAGGTTACCTGGCGCCGCGCTAGTGGCAGCCTGCTGCAGCATCTCCCCCCTGAAAGCCCCCCTGCTGTAGTGATGAAATTTCCCCTCGGGGATTAATAAAGTGTATAAAATAAAAAAATAAAAAAAAAATAAAAAAATTAGACATCTATCAATATTTAGCATTACACACAAATGAAAGTGTCTGACCATTGTGCAGAGAAAATGCCCCTAGTTATCTCTTTCTGGTTTTTCAAACAATAAACTTTCCCTCAGAGTAACAGGATATTTTTGTGATTCCAACTGACTCACCCCTTCCTGTCTGGACTTTACGCTTGGCAAATGGACTCGAGTTCAAATGAAGCCAATAATACACTAATTAAAACACGTTGCTATTTTAAGAGGGTGTTCGTAGAGTTCATAGCACAACCTTCAAAGTTCAGCTGACCTGCCCTCAAAAACCAATGCAGAGTTTAAGGTAAATCCTTTTTAGGAGTCAGAACTTATGCTTTCACAGAATCAGAGGCAAACTGTTAAATTCAAAAGTACTGTATTTCAATCAAATGATAGCTGTACAGCATGGTTAAAGCAGTATTATGTGGTTTCAGTATTGGAACTGATAATTAAAGGCAGCCATTCGAAATGAGATGGAGGTTTATACTCTTATTTTTTGTCGTCAGACCAGGTGATCTCATAGTTGCTGAAGACGATCTTCAGCTTCTCCACAGACACAGAGTGGTCTGCTTTGCCAAAGGCCTGAAAATGAGTGAGAACATTGATACTAGCCCATTTTATGTCACTGAGGATATATTTGATTGATTACATTCAAATGAACTTACAGTTGATTCTCCAAACACCTGCAGTTTTTTCTCTTGGCTGTTGTGCTCTATCTTTCCTCCTCCAAGGCATTTACACTCCATCCCCAGGGCCTCCATTGCTGGATTGACCTTTTCAAATATGTGATCTGAAATCATTAAAAGAAAAGACACTGATTCAGGATAGTCAAATATTCAACAATTAAAAGCAATTTGCAAATAATTTACTGTGCCATCCTTCTCATGTGTCTGTGCTGTATTAATGCGCACTGCATGTTTGGACAAAGCACCAAAAGGACCCCGTATTGTGTCAAATCTGCAACAGTACAACTCATCCGTTTTGGTTTACACGTTATCTCGAACTGAACTGACGCACTTGACGCTCATCTTGTAGCAAACTACATTAACAAACTTACTGTGATACTCTGCACTTTTTGTGCCTCGGACTATGTCTTTATGAACATCGCCATCTTTAACTTTCACTCTGACCAGTATGTACTTAAAAGTTCCGTCTGGATCTATCTCCACATCGGGGATTTTAGCCAGGAAGTCTGCCATTGCGACTGAAGCTTTACGCAAACCGCCGGGGACTCTCAAGATGATCAGATGTCTGGCAACTACAGAGAATATGGTGCGTCCTCTCAAATGCCTTTATTTGGATCAGGACTTCTATTTCCTCTCTTAAAGGGACAGGCCATTTGCAGCCCGTAGCTTTCGATGTGCAGGTTACACTGCGCTCGCCCGCTGGCGACTCCATATGGCAGTGAGAGGAAACTGATTGAATTTACAGCCTTGAAGTCATCGAAACATTTGCGCACTGCATTTTATAATCTCCAACTAGTTTATAATAAATAAGGAACATCATTGTTATGTCTACATTTGGCAAGCACATTTTTTTAATGTAGTAAAGTTGTTCTATTATGTTTCTGTTTTATTTGTCATTTTCTGGGGCCAATGATTTTCCTATTGTCCATCAGAGAGACCTCTGGGTCAGGATTGCAGCTGACAGGGATGTAGTTTTTGGTTCAGAAACACTTCAGCGGACAGCAGGATGGATATACTTACTAGACCTCTGTTTGCTGGATGGTCTCTTGAACCAGTAGTACATCCTGCGAAGGAATATGAAGTTTGTGAAACAGTCATAGACTGGGAGTTTCCTGCATTATCATGCCAATTAAGAGCACAAGGATAAATTAATGTTTGGATTTTTTGTAGGTTATGGTGATTGAATGGCCCATTTGTTCTGAAATATTGTCTGTAATATTAATTAAAAGCAAAATGACTATTCCTCTGCATGTTTATGACAGTAATCATAGTATTTTTACCAACATAGAGTGATATAAAAAATATATTTAAAAAAAAATATAAAAATATACTGTATTGTATATACTGTGCATTTTATATTTAATATATTTTTTACTGTTATTTTATTGCTTTTTATTATTATTTTATTGCTTTCCTGTATGCTGCTGTAGCAAAGAAAATTCCCCCTTGGGGATTAATAAAGTAGCTACCTAACCTAACCTAACCTAACCTAACCTAACCTAACCTAACCTAACCTAACCTAACCTAACCTAACCTAGCAGTTGGTTTAGTTTAACCCACATTTAAATGTATGAAGACTAATCTGAATTAGCATGTGTTTATGCTGTTCTTATCAAAGCTGAAACTGAATTTCTCCATTGGGATCTGTTCTGTGCGAGATAATTAGTGAGTTTATATTATTTTTCTGAGGAAAAGGTGGCGATTAAGCAGTGTCAAACAACAATGGATACTATCCAGCGTCTCAGTTCAGAGAGGAAGGATATGAACTGTCACTTTTTAGAAACACATCAGCAGCCAGCAGACGCCTCTATTCCTGCATTACACATATCCCGTCTCTGGACACTCATAAAAAAGAGTTTGTTGGCTCCCATTGCATTCTTTTTTTTTTTTTTTCCTTTTTATTCATTTGATGAACACATCCTGTCAATTAATTCCTTTGAACAGTGAAAAGCATGTTCCACACAAGTTTGCTGGGACACTTTGTACTACTAATAAGCATCAGTCTGAATCAATCATCACACACACTTATGAAGTTTGGACTTGGACTGGTCCAAATTACTGACAACACAACTGCAAACTCAAAAGGTCCCAATCAGTGCTGCTGAAGATAACGGTCTCAGCTTTCATTTGTTGGAAAATAAGGTTCAAATCCAAATAAGGAGAAATTTCAATCCCAAAACTTTCTCAGATGCAGTTTTATCAGCTCAGAGGTTTACACAGCTTCCAAAACTAATTTCCTTCTTACTGGCCTTTTATCTTCTTAGCTTTTAGTTGACAACAATAAAGACAGAAAGGAAAAGTGAGTTCCCATGTAGGATGGGGCAATAGTGGAAGGGGTGGGGGAATTCCCAGTGAATATCCTGACTGCGATAATTGCTTCCAGGAAATCTGGACCGGATCAGTGAAGTGTATAAAAGCAAGCACCTCGGCACATAAAACTCAGAGTTAGTTCACCCTGAGACACGCTGAGCCCATATAAATACTAAGAGCTTTCTGTAGGTTATCACAGATACAACTTAAAATGGTGAGTGCAGAGGTGACAATTTGGATATAGTTCTCTTTAATGCATATTTATTCAATTATAGATTATGGTCAGTGATGGATTGTTTGATATCAATTTATCTTGATGTATCTTTTTGTTTAATTTCTATAGGAGTTCTGCTTTGGATTAAGTCAGACACACGGAAGTAAAATCTCAACCTCATGGAGCCGCTTGACCTTTCTTTTCTCAAGTATGTAAATCTAATGCAGACATAACCTTTAATTTAAAATCCATTCTTATTGTTCCACCATCTAACATGTATGTCTGTCCTCTATCCTCAGTGTTGTGCATGTGGACTAGTGTAGACTGCTGGTCTTACTACTACTCAAACAACACTATGAATTGGACACAAGCGAGAGCCTGGTGCAGGGAGCACTACACAGACATGGTGGCAATCCAGAACCAGGGGGAGATCGAGCATCTGAACAGCTGGCTGCCCAAGAGAGACAACTACTACTGGATTGGGATCCGCAAGATCAATCAAGTCTGGACCTGGGTAGGGACTGAAAAGGCTCTGACAGCAGAGGCAGTCAACTGGGCAAGGGGCGAACCCAACAATGGCAAGATGAGGGCACATGTGGGGAAGAATGAGGATTGTGTGGAGATGTACATCAAAAGGAATAAGCAACCCAGCAAGTGGAACGATGAGTGGTGCGGGAAAATGAAGACTGCTCTGTGCTACACAGGTGAGCAATAGTTTGGGATTAGGATACCTAATGATCAAACCATTTTGAGTCGTCATTGATACACTGGTTTTACATTTTTAGCAAGGTATATGAATGTATTTCTTCTGTCCCTATGCAGCTGCCTGTAAGAATGACTCATGCGTCCACGGAGACTGTGTCGAAACCATCAACAGCCACGTGTGTGACTGCTTTGGAGGTTTTTATGGCGAGAAGTGTGAGCAAGGTAAGAAAATACAATATTATTATTTAAGTTTACATATTTCTAAGTCACTTACAGGCCTTGAAATCTAATTTTGTCCTGTTTGGCTCATTGGCAGTTGTAAAGTGTAGCGAAAACGAGTTGACTGTCCCACACAAAGGAAGTGTAAACTGCACTCATAAGCATGGAAACTTCTCCTACGACTCCGTGTGCCAGTATTCCTGTGAGGAAGGACACCAGCTGAGTATGCCAAGACCTCTGAGATGTACTGACTCGAAAGCATGGTCCGAACAGCCTCCTACATGTGAACGTGAGTTGAAGTTTATTGAGAAGCTGTAATGTGACTTCAAGTACTTCCAATACAAGCAACTGAATTTTATTATCACGGTGATGGAGTCTGCTCTAAAGTAGCTATTTTGTCCTGTCATCTACAGCGGTTCAGTGTCCAAAGCTGTCTGGTCCTGCAAACGGATCCATTACTTTCTCCGATCCTTTGGGCCCCTCCAGTTATCAGTCCACCTGTGTCTTTACCTGTGATGAGGGCTATGTACTGGCTGGTTCCACATCGAACACACTGCAATGTGAATCATCAGGAAGTTGGAATGCATCACAGCCGTTTTGCATCGGTACAGACACTTATTTTATGTTTTTTCTATTGTACCCATTTTGTATATGTTATATTATGAAGGAAACATTTATCAGATAGTGTTTTATTTAAATGCTTCTTTTGACCTCTTCTGTTGCCCCTCTGCTTTGCAGCTGTGCAGTGTCCTGCTCTGCGGTATCTACAGAATGGCTTTCTCAGCTGTGGAGATGAAACAGATATGAGATTTAGCTTCGGAAACACCTGCAGTTTCAGCTGTGCCCCCGGCTACCGCCTGGTGGGACCGAGCAGAGTGACGTGCACATCAACAGCCGAGTGGAGTGAGCAGATGCCTCGCTGTGAAGGTGAGGGAACACTTTAAGTATAATCCAACTGCCTTTTATACAGTTGAAAGCACTGTTTTTTGTGGCAAGCTCATTAAATATATATTTGTAAACTTATTTTCCTGTGTTAGACATCACTTGTCAGAATCCAGAGGAAGAAGCTCACCTCATCGCTCACTGCAGCAAACCTTTGACTGATCTGCAGCCAAACTCCATCTGTAGCTTCAGCTGTGAGCCAGGCTTTGAACTGCAGGGAACACCAAGTTACACCAAGTGTTCTGAGGACGGACAGTGGAGTGAAACCTTACCTACCTGCAAAGGTTTGAGAGCCTATTTTCACATCAATCTGTGCCTACAACATCGTTAACTCACTACAGAACTTTTCCAAGTCTGTTTGTGGACTTTTGTGCTGCATCATGATATCTCATTAATCTTTTTGTTTTCATTTTGTTTTGTAGCAGTAGGATGTCCGGCTCCAGAGATTCCAACAAGTGGCCAAATCAGCTGCAGCCCTTCTCTGTCTTCACCTGTTTCTCCCAGCACCCCCTACCCACTTCATATGGTCTGTGATTTTAGCTGTGATGAAGGCCATGAGCTGGAAGGTGCACTCAGCATGACTTGCACACAGCTACGGCAGTGGACCTCCAGACCACCAACCTGCACAGGTACACATGCGAACCAATTAAACTAGTTTATTTGCATGCTCAAATGTTTTCAGGCAGTGGTTTATTGCCACTAAAATAAGATCTTTTTGTTCAGTATGTGATGTCTTATTCTCTTTTACACCAGCTGTAAGATGCCTGCTGCTTGAGGCTCCTGAAAACGGCCATATAAACTGCACAAACAGTACAGTTTACAACTCACAGTGCGCCTTCACATGCGATCAAGATTACATATTAGATGGACATGACCTGCTGACCTGTGATCGTCATGGCAATTGGACTGGAGACAAACCCACCTGTCAAGGTAAAACAGACAAAAATAAAGAGCCAAGTGTAATAAGAAATGTAAACACAATACACTAAAGATTAAAATCCAAATTAGAGATTAAAAGGTCATTTCGTCATGCTTCCACAGTTCCTCCATCTCCAGTTACTACCCTTGCCGCTGGTGTGGCAGCAGGGGGCACTCTCTTATCATCTGCTCTGTGTCTGACCTTGTGGGTCTTAAAACGACTGAAGCAGAAAGCTGCCAAGTTTGAGCTGAACAGGTGAGATAAGCATTTGCCTCTTAAACTGAATATTTTCCTTTGTAAAAATTTTTTGAATTGCCATTCTCATCTTGTTATGTCTTTTTTTTAACAGCAACTCTGACATCGAGCCACCCCCACAGGTCTACAAAAACAGCATCGACAGCCTCATATAGAACACAGTTATATTCTTCAGAGACAACAAGGACAATGTGTAGCTGTTTTTTTTTTTTTTAACTTAGTTGATAAATGTGAACAATATTAATAATTCACATTACTATACAACTTGTTAACAGGTGAATCCAATCTGTCAGAGCTATAATTTTTGATATAGCTCATGGACATTTGCATTTACTGGTTGTATTATGTTTTTCTAAAATTTGTAAAAGATCCATGATTGGTTTGTAATGTTGCTCAGACATTTGTATTTTCTCTCAATGGGAGTTTTATATTGAACACATTGTTCTACAGTTTTATGAACATGCTGGAAATGTGGCTCTTCTCATGTCACTGTAAATATTACTTGACATTGTGTGTGGATTGCCATGTCATTGCATAACTGTGAATGATTTCATAGTATTACTTATATTATTTATGTACTATTTATTTAAGAGATGGCCAGTCTGTATGAAATGTTTGCTCATATTTCTGTATGTTTGAAGCAGTGTTGGCTTTTAATAATTACACTTCACACAATCATGTTTTATGTTCACATCTGTGCATGAAATGTTCTGGTATACTCACAAAAACTAATAAAAAAATGTCAAAAAAAAAACCAAACTTCAAATTGTCACTTGGTTTTGGCAAATGTATTTATTATTTCATCTTCCAGCATCGACTGATACAAATTGTCAGTTGTGTCCCCACACTGATCCAAACGTTCAGCCAGCCTTGATGCTCCAGTTACCAACTCTGCACCAACCTGCAGTATTCACACATTATGAACAATGAGATTCATCAAGACAATCCAACACATCATGAGTTATTTTCAGAGGTCCGGTAGAAATCTTTCTCCAAAACAGCACAGACTTCTCCCACCCACCATCATAAAGGTCAGGGAAGAGCAGAATAGATGAATAACGGTGAGAGGTATGCAAGGAAGGAAGGAGAATATTTCTGAGGTAATCTGTTTTACAGATTATCACTACTGTTTGTTTCAATGACTTCTGTGTCTTTGTGTCAGCACTTTAGTGGGACCAGAAAAAAGATCTGATATCTTACAATCGGGCTGACAGCGACAGTATGGACTTTGTCTCTGTAACTTTGATGATTGAAACTTCAGACAGTGCTGGCAAATTCACAGAAATGTTGCAACATTAATTTTGAGTCAATATTTTAAGAACACAATTTTTTTTTTTGGTGGAATTATTTCCAGTGCTATTCCATCAATAAATTTTCCTTTGGTCCTATTTATCCTAAAAAATAATACACAATTTTGGCTTCTTTTTTACTCAAAAATGAATTATAATTTCAGAAGAATAAAAAGCGTAAAACCAATGTCAGTGAGTTGGAATGAAGTTGGCTGACAAGGTTTGACAAAAAAATGTTGTGATGAATTTCCAGTATGCCTTACAAGCACTAAAAAACAGATTGCGTCAGTTTTGACAACAGGAGGACTATTTGCTGCCATCGGAAAATATGAAATGTTTAAAAAAAAAAAAAAAAAGTCTTTGTAAAATATGACAGATACCAGTTGGTGATAATCCATCAAGAAATACAATTTTATTTTCATTATAATAAAAATAATTCACAATTTTCTCAAAATGTTTAAAAAGAATTTCATGAAAATTAGGTCTAGTGAGCATAATTTTTTTTTTTTTTTTATTTTTTTTTTTTTATTTTTTTTTTTTTTTAAGTGTAAAACCAGTTTCAATAAATTAGAATAAAATTGACTGATGAGGTTTGGGAAAAAAAAATCTTGATAAATTTTCCATCATGCCTTACAAGCAGTCAAACCAGCCAGTACAAATTTGACCCGGGAGGGCAGCAGGTGTGATTATTTGCTGTTATTTGCTGCCATTGGAAAATATGAAATGGTTTAAAAAACAATTTTGGGACTAAAATATGACAGATACCAGTCTGTTATAATCCATCAAGAAATTACAATAAAATTTTCATTATAATAAAAATAATTAACACATTTTTTTTTACTCAAAAATGAGTACAAATTTCATGAAAATGAGGTAAAAGTGTAAAACCAGTGTCAATACGTTGAAATGAAGTTGGATGACAAGGTTTGAATATTTTTTTTTTTTTAAATAAATTTGTCATTACAGGACTACACACCTTTTGTCCTTCAGGTTAAATTTGACCTGGACGAACGCAGCTCTCATATTGTGTCCGCGAAGACAGCAGGAAGGTTAAGTCATTCAGCCAGCCATTCATTGTACAGTCAAACTGTACTGTAAACATCCTGGTATTCTATGATAATGTTGGACTGAATAGTCAAGGAGAAAATATAAAAGCCTGACATCGATCCTCAGCTAACATGCACTTGCTTCACTGCTCCAGTATATAATGTTTTGTGTTAGTATATAATGTTTTATGTTTGACAGGATTTGAAAAACAAGGATTTAATTGTAGTAGCAGCTTATTTCAAACAATCTGGAGAGTGTTTTTTTTAAATATTACAATTCCGGGTAAGTAAGAACTTTCTTGTTCTTTCATTTTCATGATGTTATTCATTGATTTTTTTTATCCTTCATCTTATTATCATTATTATTTTGGACAGACAACTGCTTGCCTATTGAAGATGAAGTGGACGCTAATCCTCATCCTCGGTGGGTTTTATAGTTTTAAATCTGTAGCAAAATGTGCAATTTCTAAGCAAAAATGAGTTGACATGGAACATAACAGTGTGTAGGATCTCTGTTACATCTGATGATGAATGATCACACTATGAGATGTCCTGAACTCTTTTTAGGGAGTTCCCTGGCTGAGGCTACCTTGGGATGGACGTATCATTTGTCATCTACTAAAATGAACTGGACAAATGCTAGAAATTGGTGCCAAAAACACTACACAGACATGGTGGTGATCCAAAACCAGACAGAGAACAACTTTGTAGTCTCCAAGCTGCCAAACAAAACACAGGGTCCATATTACTGGATTGGAATCACCAAAAACCACAAGAATGAAACTTGGACTTGGATTGGGAATAACAGCACATGGATTGGTGAAGAATCATGGGCAATCGGCGAGCCAAACAACAACCATTACACTGAGTTTTGTGTAGAGATCTACGTCAACCACGGACCAAACCGAGGGAAGTGGAATGATGAGAAATGTGCCAATAAAAAAACTGCAGTTTGTTATGAAGGTATTTAAAGTTGATTCTTTTTGAAGGCAGATTTAGAATGAATCAACTTTGTTTGTCCAAAGAAAAATAAGTAGAGGTGTTAACAGTTTCAAAAGTGGCACAGGTTGTTTTAGCTGTGCATTTCTTCTTAACAGCCCAATGTAATGCAACATCATGTGAACAAGGAAGATGCCAGGAGACCATAGAAAACAAGACCTGCCTCTGTGAACCTGGGTTTGAGGGAGACAGGTGCCAAACAGGTGAGGAGAGAACTCTCAAGAATACAACTGTAGGTGATGTCTACAAGAACAGGTTAACACTATTTCCAAAAATGTAAAATCACATGCTTATATGCACATTTTCACAGTATTTGTTCACTGTAATTCGTCATTCTGTACATAAGCAGTTTACAATTATAATGGGGCCAGATGTACTACTCACACTTCTTAGTAATTTATCAAACAATGGGCAATTTGTAGGCAAAGCTGAATTCAGGAAACTACCAAATGATGTGTAATTCCTCAGAGCTGAGGAATGACAAAGAGCCAGACCGCAATATATTTTTGATCTCATTATAAATCCATTTTCCACTATCTCTTCCCGCACAATACCCATGACATACTTCCCTGACTCTTACTACTCTCTCTGGAACATTAGATGTTTTTTGGCAGAATTTTCACATGGTCATCACAAGCCCTGCATCTGTTTCCTTTGTTTTCCTGAGACCTCGCTGGCGATCACATTTGACATTTGACGAACAACAATATTTATTAAAATACATGCATCAGCATGTATGCACTTTGAAAATGCATTATTTTCACAATAGAAGCGATTGTAAGATATTACATAAGTAACTGTTCAACCTGTTTGTTCCCTCTGCAGTGGTGGAATGCCCCCCTCTGTCTCAGCCTGATAACGCAAACCTGAACTGCTCGGGAGGAAACAACATATTCAACACAACCTGTCAATTTAAGTGCAACCTAGGTTCCATCATGATTGGCTCGCCAACTGTTACCTGTGGGGTCACTGGGGTCTGGAGCGGCCCAAGACCTTCTTGTGCAAGTAATTATGAGAAGTTAATTATAAGTTTAAACATGATTTGAAATGACTAAGTACTGCCGACCATTTCATGTACCGGTTTTGTTGTCTGTCGGGATTCTGTTTTTGAGTGAATTATTATAAAGGTTATTATTATGATGGGCAGCAGCAGCAGAAGTAGTAAAACACTGTTACATCCCACTGTCAGATATTGTATGACTGCAGGATAATAATCACTGTTTTTTTTTTTCATAGGCTATAAGCAAGCTCTGTTGGCCGTAGCTGGGTGTGGAGCCTGCTCCGCCTTCTGCTGCATCTGCTTTTGCTGGATGAAACGCAGAAAAAGTCAGTGTTCCTCAATTACACTTCATAAAAACAAGAAATCCAAAGCATGTTCATTGCAACATGCCTCACCGTTGATCTGTTTGTTCGTTTCTCACAGGAAAGAAACTTGCCCAAGGAAGGTCAGTGTCGAAATTAGACATGTGGCCACAGCAGCTCCACCCGTTTGTACACCCTGAACTATCCTCAGCAATTAAACAATTTCACTTGTCCTTCATAGGCAGACTGAAGAGGAAACGGTTCCATCGAGTGATGTGCTCGGATGAATGACAACTGGAACCTCATCATGTCTTGTTAAAAATACCTATACCTTTATGCATGTTTATTCATATTAATTCTGATGCATTGTTAATAAATAAACCTAAACACTCACTGAATGCTGTATTTGATATCAGTCAGTTAGGCATTTTGTTTTATATTCTTTATGTTACATTTTATATATTGCATGGATCTAAATGATGTAATTGTGTGTGATGTCATAAACTCAAACATCAGAGTTGCATTTCTGTAGAATCATTTTTAAATGAATGTTATTAAAAAAAAAATGTATAAAAAGTTTTTGAAGTGTGTGTGCATATGTCTGTCCCCAGTTTTATGGTTAGTTGTTTCACAACCTTCCTGGGAGGAAGCTCTGGTAGAAGTGATATTGCAAAATTGGTCATTGACTCATTCCCTAAAGGACAAACGCTTTGCCATTGATTGTCTACAAAGAGGAGTAAATGCAATGACAAGAATGATCAACTGAAGACAGATCAAATGGTAAGACCTGTGAAACATCAGTGCAAGGCTTGTTTATTCATACATGTATGATTTTATACTGTCCCTTCACTCTCATATACAATTCTCATCTTTTTTTAATTGTTTCAGATGTCATTTAATATTAAACGAGACTTGCATCACGGGGTGCTGATAGCTGCACTGATTGTGATTGTCCAAGGTAAGTCTGCATAACTCAGTCATCAAACTCTTTTCATCACCAGTTCACATTTGTCTTATTGTCCATATACCAAATGTCAGACCTGAGCAGCAGAGGAGGAGCACAGGCATGGACATACAACTACAGCAGTCCAAATCAGAGATGGCTTGAGGCCCACCAGTGGTGCCAGAAGCACTTCACCGACATGGTGGCCATTCAGAACCAGGAGGAGACCGAGTTCCTCAACAATCTGCTGCCATTCAATCGGAAATATTACTGGATAGGGATTCACAAAGTGGCTGGAGTTTGGACCTGTGCAGACACCAATAAGAAGGTGCCTGAAGAGGCTCAGAACTGGGCGACAGCAGAACCAGATAACATAGCGGGACAGGACTGTGTAGAGATTTACATCAAGAGGGAGAAAGACACAGCCAAGTGGAATAATGAGAAGTGTCATCATAAGAAAGGAGTCGTCTGCTACTCTGGTAAAACACTCTTTACTTTGTTTGTTGAACACAGTTACGGACTCCTGTAGACTTAATATAGCATATAAGAGCTCTCTCTGTGTCTCCGCAGCGTCCTGCACACAGGGGTCCTGCAGTGCTCATGCAGACTGTATGGAGACTGTGGGAAACTACACCTGCATGTGCCATCCTGGTTTTCTCGGTGCACACTGTAAAGAAGGTGAGCAAATATCATCTGTAATACAGCCACTACGTGGCACAAACCATTATTCATGCAGGCATTGCTAATTGGTTCATTAGTTACTTTTTCTATGCACCTCAAGAAAAGTGATGCATCATAGTGAGTGGTTGAGCTACTCTACTTAATTACCTCTGGAGTAAAGCTTAATCATACAAAACTAACTAGTTCCCAGAGAATAATGACAGGGCCATTCTCAAAAATATTGTAATCATTATACACAGATCACATATATAATGTTACATCTACAAAATATCTCAGTGTCTTAAACAATAATAAATAGTTTTAAGATAAATTGGGGATGGTATTACCACCTTATAGTTGTACGCCTGTATATGTAGGGCTGTATATGTAGGACTGTAACGGAATTGTTATGTGCTTACATGCTTGGCCAACAAAGCTGACTCGACAATGCTTCAAATATGGATGTTGGTGCAAAGAAGCCACAGATTCTAAAATGTGGATGTTTCACAGACATCATCAACCTGTAAAAACCAAAGATCAGTGTCACCAAGTCACCATCAAGCCAAATGTAAAATCTGGCCATAATCTCTTTTGTTGTTAGAAATAATTGGATTATCCATCCAATTATTTAGAGGGCGCAGTTGCCTTGACTTTTGACCCCTAAAATGAAATCACTTTATCCTTTCCCATTTAGATAATTTTCTTCAATGAATTAAATAACATATTTTCTTTTGTTCTCTCTTCAGCAATCAAATGCAAACCCTTGCCAGATCTAGAACAAGGTTCCCACCACTGTTTCCATCCCTATGGGTCCAATCGTTTCAATTCTTCCTGCGTGTTCCTCTGTGAACTTGGCTTTCGGTTGGTAGGCACGCCTCAAATGCTGTGCCAAGCCAGTGGTCTATGGAGCCACCCTGTTCCTCAGTGTCAAGGTATGGAACTCAACACCAACAGTCAAAATAATTATTTCAGATGTCAAAGTTTAAAATATGTTTTTACTGCCTATCATAGTTGAGCAGTGTCCAGTTCTGAACCTCACCGACTTCAGTGGGGGAAGTATGAACTGCAGCCATCCCATCACACCTTACAGCTACAACTCCACCTGTGAGTTCAGGTGTGATGAAGGCTATGAGCTCACTGGACAGGACCAGATACAGTGTGACCACACCGGCCAGTGGACAGCCAGTGTCCCAACATGCACAGGTACAGTGAGTGTCATTATCTTTGAATGTAAATTAGACAAAATGATGCTTTACACTTAACCACATTTTTTTTTTTTAATTATTATTTCATGTTAGTTTGTGTATTTTTTGTGAAGTCTGATTGAAATATTTTGTTTAAATACTTTCTACTTTACTTTCTTTTCTGTACTGCTTGAATGTTGTTATTGGATTGACTGCCACCTTTTACTAATATGGCTGGCCTCAGTGCATAGTCACTTCCTGTCTGGACTGTAGCAGATCAGTTTCAGGATCACTCCTGTTATCATTTCACTTCACACTCATTTATGTCTGCATTGGATAAACAACATTGTGAGTTAACGTGGACTGGCAGTTACTGTTTTCCCTTCCTGTAAATCGTATCAGATTATTCATGAACTCATGCTCAAGCTATGCCCTTAAAAGTGGAGTCATAACACACCGCTGTTCAAACTGACATGTCATGAGAACATTGCATGGCCTTTGTGTGATTGATATCTGTGTCCCGTCATAGTGAGAAAGTGCTCCCCCATTTCCGTCCCTTTTACGGGCAGCATGACGTGCGTGGACACTATAGAGGTCTTCTCCTTTGGGTCACAGTGTAACTTCACCTGCCAGGAGGGCTACTTCCTGACTGGAGACAACACACTTACCTGTCTGGCCTCTGGAGAATGGAGTAAATCTACACCTAAGTGCACTGGTAGGTCACACATTTTTCAGGGGCTTCTCAAAAGCAACAGAAGTTTCCTGAAAATAAGGAAAATAACACAGCTCTGGTGAACAATAGTCTTTCTTTTTCTCCAGTTGTACAATGCAGCAGTCTAAAGACTGCTCTGCATTCCATTATGCAATGCCAACACCCTATAAGGGAGCACAGCTATGGCTCAATATGCATCACGCAATGTGAAGAAGGATTTGATTTGATTGGCACAAACCAGACAAAATGTTCTTCACGGGGGAACTGGAGTCATACACTTCCTCTTTGCCAAGGTATGATCACAGAAGACTAAAGTATAAAATATAATATAATAAAATACATGCAAAGTGTATGTAATTTTTTTCTCCTTATTTGTCTTTATTCAAGCTAAGAGGTGTAATCCGTTTATTCCTCCTCCTCATGGATCCCTATCCTGTTCCGACCCAAATGGCTTCTTCAGTTTTGGTTCTCGGTGCACAAAATCTTGTGACGAGGGCTTTCTACTGAATGGGACGTCCAGCACCGAGTGCACCTCCAGGGGCGTGTGGAGCGTAGACCTCCCATCTTGCTTTGGTAAAGTAAATGCTAAATGTCTGCTGTTACAGTTTAACAAGGGAGAGGACACAAACGCACAACACTGAGGTAGATGTGAAGCAAGCGGAGAATTGTATTCACAAAGTATAGTTGAAAATACAAAATACAAAGCGGACAGGATACTGACAATAAAAAATAGCCTAGGACCTAGAAATGTAGGAAAAGTAAGGCTTAAACTCCAAACTAGTAGTGGTAGACTGGTGCTGTGTGCCAAATGGCGTACTTGTGCACTAACACTTACTATTTTGATTGCAAAAGTACATTCACACTGTCAAGTACGGAACCATGCAGTGCACGACAAGTACCAGGATGATGCACTCAAAACACCCCAAAAAAGAAGTGTGAAATGCTGGTCACTTTCGACCCTAAACGGTCGTCATCTTGGCTCTGTAGAGGAAGGGGCGGGGCTACCGGGGTGAAGAATTTTCAAACTTAGGCTCTGAGGAAACTGCAGATGTTCCTGAACACCACACAAAAGTTGGTTGTTTTTTCACTACTGCTGCTGGAAAAAAGAATCAGTGTGTTTATTGAGTGTGTTAAGCAGAGGAAACAAAAACATGTTAATGTCTGAGTAAAATAATTAAAGCTGCAGATATTTTGGAGGGTGATGTGTTCACATGCTGAGGTCATTTCCAGTCGTTGCAGAACAACAGTGTGCGATTTGAAACAACATTACTCTGTCAAAATACCTGCTCTACACAAGTAACATGGAAGAGCACTATTTGGAACACAGTATGGTGGTAAACATATTGAATGGGCTGATTGCATAGGAGGTGCAGGTGCAACTGGGAGAAGGTAAAATGGGTGTGGCAGGCAGGTGACTGGGCACAGACAAAGTGAGAAGGACTGGGGACCTCTTGTGGTGGGAGGTGGTAACACAGAGAATGAAAGATCCAAGTTTTATCCAAAGGCAACTGGACTTGTTTTAGTTTTTTGAAGATGTTTCGCCTCTTTTCAGAAATGCTTCTTTATTTCTGACAGACTGGAAGGGGGTTTCCAGCTTTTAACTTTTTGTGGGGTTTTCAACACTTTGAGAGTCATTGAGTTAAGAGTTGACTCTTTGTTGCCTACGAGAACCTTTACAGACAGGGAATGACAAACCAAAACCATCACAATCTGCGTTCTAATCATAATCAACATGTTACACTGTAATTTCATGGTTTAGATTGCATCCTGATTCCACTTTACTACATAAAACATGCTGTCTGTCTTTACTTTTCTCTGTTCCTCTCAAGCTAAGGAATGTCCCACACTGAACTCTACACCTCACGGCTCCTTAACCTGCTCTGATCCTCATGGAGAGTTCAGTTTTGGTTCTCGGTGCACGACAACTTGTGAGGAGGGTTTTGTCCTGAATGGGATGGCTGACACTGAGTGCACCTCACTGAGCACATGGAGCACAGACATCCCACATTGTTTAGGTAAAGAAAGGGCTGAATGTCTACATCCTAATCTGTTAATTCTCATCAACATACGAACATATATTTCAAAGTTTACACTGTGTTCAAACACTATTTTATGTGTTAAAACTCAAAAAATATGTTAAACTCAAAAAATATGTTCCTGATCTTTCACTCGTTCTGTTGTCCTCCAGCTAAAAAGTGTCCCACATTAATCTCACCCCCTCATGGTGCCATACTCTGCTCTGATCCTCATGGAGAGTTCAGTTTTGGTTCTCAGTGCATGACAACCTGTGAGGAGGGCTTTCTTCTGAATGGGACAGCTGACACAGAGTGCACCTCTCAAGGCACATGGAGCACAAACTTACCACATTGCTTGGGTAAATAAATCCCTGTATTATTATCTGTCAATCAAAAACTGACCTTCTCATTTAAAGGATTAGATGGCATGACAGTACCTATAAATATGTCATTGCCCTCTATTTCTGTTTCTCCCCTAGCTAAGAGATGTCCCCCTCTCAAACCTCTCCTTCATGCCATCTTACTATGTTCTGATCCTCATGGAGAGTTCAGTTTTGGTTCTCGGTGCACGACAACTTGTGAGGAGGGTTTTGTCCTGAATGGGATGGCTGACACTGAGTGTACCTCACTGAGCACATGGAGCACAGACATCCCACATTGTTTGGGTAAAGAAAGGGCTGAATGTCTACATCCTAATCTGTTAATTCTCATCAACATACGAACATATATTTCAAAGTTTACACAGTGTTCAAACACTATTTTATGTGTTAAAACTCAAAAAATATGTTCCTGATCTTTCACTCGTTCTGTTGTCCTCCAGCTAAAAAGTGTCCCACATTAATCTCACCCCCTCATGGTGCCATACTCTGCTCTGATCCTCATGGAGCGTTCAGTTTTGGTTCTTCGTGCCTGACAACTTGTGAGGAGGGTTTTGTCGTGAATGGGACAGCTCACACTGAGTGCACCTCTCTGAGCATATGGAACACAGACGTCCCTCAATGCCTGGGTAAAAGAAAAATCTCTATCATTAGCGAGTGACCATAAATACACAACAAGCTCTTAATTTAATGGTTAAGATAACATAATAAGGCTTTTAAATTGCTTTGTCCTTAGCTGGTTCTTTTTCTTCTAGCTAAAAGATGCCCCACTCTAAGCTCTCCCTCTCATGGGTCCTTAGTCTGCTCTGATCCTTATGGAGAGTTCAGTTTTGGCCCTCGATGC
This sequence comes from Embiotoca jacksoni, assembly GCF_022577435.1. Taxonomy (NCBI): domain Eukaryota; kingdom Metazoa; phylum Chordata; class Actinopteri; family Embiotocidae; genus Embiotoca; species Embiotoca jacksoni. Next base: position 4,076,094 of record NW_027185296.1, on the reverse strand, counting down.
ATGACAACCTGTCTGAATGGGATAGCTGACACAGTGTACCTCTGCGGGCATGTGGAGCAGAGGAATACCCCAATGTCAGGGTTATAAATCAAAACATAAGCGCTGCACTCAGCATATATACCTCTTTACATGTGTTCATACATTGTCTTTATATCATAATCCACTCACAAGCTATTTCGGTAACTTGACATGCCTTGGATCAGAGGTTAGGTCTGGTAGGAAACAGGTCTCTGTCACTTTGCTCCAGATGATGAAAACTGAAGCTGAAGTGAACTCATGTTTTATGTTTTTTATCTGCAGCACGTCAATGCCCCCTACTGGCCGAGGCACCACAGCATGGGAGGATTAACTGTCGCCATACACACACCCCTTTCACTTATGGCTCCCACTGTGACTTTGAATGCAGTGAAGGTTTCTGGCTGAGAGGAACATCAACAATGACATGCAACAGCTCAGGACACTGGAGTCAGGGTCTACCCAGCTGCCAGCGTGAGAGCACAGCATCACCTTAATCTTATTCGTTTTGTCTTGTATACAGGTTATCAAACAGCTGATGTTTTATTACAATGTTTGTCTTGTCCTTTTCAGCTGTGCAATGTGAGGCCATCAGTACCTTGTCTTTACCCCTATCTATGAACTGCTCCCATCCTCTGGGGAATTTCAGTTTTGGCTCTCAGTGTGTTTTCACCTGTGAAGAGGGATTCTCCCTGAATGGCACCGCTGCGCTGCTCTGCTCCTCCTCTGGGTTCTGGATTGACAGCCAGCCCACCTGTACAGGTAAATACATTTCTGAAAAACAAAAACTGATCTTTTACTTAAAAAGTTTTTTTTTATTATTATTCATAAAATTACAGTATTTTCTTAGGTAAGAGTGTGCAACCTCTCTTCCTTAGTTTGCTGTCTACCTCTACACTGTGCTAAAATAAAGCTTAACCCTTAAATTTTATTAACACACATGCCCCACATTAATGACATTTTCTAAAAATGAAATATACAGTGATTATAATATACTTGTATTCATTATAGTATTTGTGGTCCTATGGAAGGTATGTCGGTGGAGACTGGCACGCTGATGTATTTTGGTGTTGGGGCAGCCTCTGTGGTTGGGATACTTGGCCTGTTGGGACTGACTTTGCTCATCATTATATACTTTAAGAAAAAAGGTGAGACCTACTGCAATGATGCTGACTCATTCACAACACTTTGAGGCACAGTGAGTGTGTTTCTAATACTATCTTGTGATCTTTGCAGGAAATAGGATCATGTCTGATGTCCCAGCATGGGGAGAAAGAGAGAATCCTGCATTTGAATTTTGACTTTTTGTTATTTCCTGAGACTTAATGTTGCTTAATGAATGCTTTTTGTTTTTTATGAGAAGCTTGGTAGTTATTGTTTTGTACTTGTTCCTAAACCATGATTGCAGTTTTTACTTAATCGTCATCATATCATATTTCACAATTCATGCATGATCCACGTAATGTTTCTGTGCAGCTTTTGCTTTGTGCCCCGCTTGTATATTTTATCAATAAACTTCTTTTCATTTTCTTTTTGTTTTATTATATTTTATTTGTAGCTCCCTCACCTAGTGCCACAAACCAAACACTGGATCAGCATTGTAATTCTCTCAACAATTTCCAGTGTCATGTGGTACAGTGTGGGATGCCCTCACTAGCAGCTCTGTGTAGCCACATATGACAGTTGAACACTGGGGTCAATCGGGGAAGCAGCAAAAAACCTCTGAGCTTGCCAAACTGCCACAATGTGTCACTTTAGCACATTTAGTGACCAGAAAGCTCACATCATGGAGTGGTTAGGAGGTGATCTATTATCAGTCTCTGCTCAATGTGTCACACTGGGCACTGAGCCCACATTGAGAGGAAATTCCCTCCCCCGACTGGAACTACAGTATATCTAAATTTGAAAGATAATTGATGTAAAATTTGAATTAAGTGTAAAAATGTCATACTCTGACTGCTATATAAAGATCTTCCTTGTTTATCTGCGGCAATGGAATACCCGGACTTTATATACCAGCTGCAAATGGCCTTTGGAGTATCTTCAGCAAAGCGTGTGCATCTGTCTTGGCACTGCAACAGCGTGAAGCCAATTATAGCAGTTAAAAGACAGAGGGTTTGTGGCCTGTGGTTGGCATGAAGGGTGCAATAAATAACCGAACTGTTGACAGGAAACTGTTTGGCTACCATCAGAATAATAATGAGGTTATTGCTACCTGCTGTGACCGTATGATCACGTTTGATTATTTTTCTCCTTCCACCCACTGCTGCTGGCAGCCATGTATGCATGCCAACTGCGCACAGGCTCACACACAAGAAGGGAAAAGGCCCCGCAGGTGAGCACCTTGGCTTCCTTCCCTGATATTTAAGTCTGGCTTTTCTCCCTTCATCTACCTTTAAGATACAAGGACATGCATTATGATACGTTAGTCCTTACAACAAAGAGTGTTGTTCCTCCTAATACATGAGCATGCACAAATGGACATGCCAGCAGACACTTAGAGCAGATACAGACACAGATACAAAGGGGCACACAGAAACACACACATAAGTATACTCTGCTGCTCACTTTTTTAGCTCTGGTTGGCAGTAGCGTACTATGGTGACAGACAGTTAGATTGTTCCTGACCATTGACTTGCGCTCTCTGCTCTGCGAGGTCTGATTTCATAGTGGGAAATATGAGATGGGTCCAAGAGGGGGTTCACGGCTGGGGCAAGGAGGCACTCCATACAGTGGAGCTTCATATCTCCGTGTCACCCTGGGCATTCTCCCCTGACACAGCTTTCAGCCCCTCCGTTGTCTGGAGCCCCCTCCCTGGGTTTTTCTCAACCTGCCTTCCCAGGATTGGTGCATTCCAGCTGGGCACAGTGCCTGGGTGGTCCCCCCCCCCCACCCCCATGTGCGTTTTGACTGGAGGAAGGAAAAGGCAGAAAAATGCAGCAAGGGCCTTTGACCGCGAGGAGCACAATGTGAGCGTTGATGATGGCGGCGTGGATGTGATGCTTACCTGCCACTGACCCATACAGCTGTCATAGCCCAGCGTTTTACAATCTGATGATCCACCCAACAGCCGGGGGAAGATGTCTCCCTGACCTGTCACCTAGATTGGACCGATAAGCACTGAGGATGGACTGACCTGCCTCTGACCCTCAGCATGAATACCCCATCTTCATACTCACAAATCAGCCTGTGCCTTGTACTTAAATCACACAGAATATTCACGGTTTCATATTTATTACTTTTTGATTATTGTTAATTCATTCACGATGAACAGCATACACGCACATTGTAAGAATAAATACACAGCCAAACAGCTATTTACATGAATAGATGCAGTTATGCTTTCATAATCTAACATTCAAACATAGTGAGAGAGGTCTGACAGTATCATGCACACAAAGGGAAACATTAAAGAGCCTGTGCTGTACAGAGAGGTTGTAAAGCATACAGTAAAAGGCAGTAGTGTAATCATATTTGTATAGAGGTGAATATGGTATATTGCATGGTATCACAGTGTACCCATGTCCCCGTTTGACGGTTTTACATCCGCTCACATAACTACCTTAGCACTTTGGCGATAAGTCATGTGACCAGAGCGCGCTGCAGAGTGAGGGAGACGCACTGCTTCTCACTGACCTCCACCCTCAGGAGGTGAAGTACGAGTCCTGCATGGAGTAGAGGCGGTCGATGGGAGTGAGTGGAGACGAGTCACCCAGAGAGAGGCAGTCGCTGTCAGCCACATGACACAGAGGGTCTCTATCCATATCACCGTACAAGCCCTTAAAGCCTGAAAAAATACACAACGTCACGGATCAATGGATTGTCAGTATATAATCTGATCATTAGTGGGGACATGTCACAGATTTTTTCACATAAAGTTTAGTCTATTCATCATTAGCAGCATAATGTACTGTATATAATAGTGGATGTATGTATGTAATAGTGGCATAATGTCTTGTGTGGATCTGATGTAAACTTTATAAAGTTAAAAAAAAATAACCCTGGTGATGTTATCACATAATAATTGACGATGTCATTTTCTTTTTGTCGGAAATTAGTTTTTTATGGATCTAGTGAAGATTGATCAACACTAAGAACTCTAAATGAGTTAGAATATCTCAGCCTCGCTATTTTTTTTTTTTTTTTAAATATATCACTGAATCCCTAAACGTTATGGGAGTACAATAATCACTGCAGAACCAATTTTAGTAAAAACATTTTTCAGAAGTGATGTGAAGGACTTACATGGTTATGGTATATTTTCAAGTTTTTTCGCTGTTAACTGAATATGGTTTGTCCACCCTCAGGATGCCATTCCCTCTGACACTGTTTTGGCAGTTATGCCACAAGTTTCCTGTTTACGTGCATTTTTATTAAAATTGACTGAACTCTGCCTGAACATAAGCTGCATTATAGAATCTTAGTTATTCCCCCTCCAGTCAATTATGTATTAGCAACTGAACCTTTTATCTGGCACCATACAAAAACAAAAAAAAAGCAAGCTATTTTCCAATGTAAAAACATTAACTAAAAAAAAGAAAAACTGGCTACAATGCAGAAGCTAATGTGGATTCAAATGAATAATTTTAAACTATGACTGTCAAGATAAAAAAAAAAAAAAAAAAAGCATATGACAAAATAATGCTGCCTAATCATTAGTCAACATTGTAATCCTGTCACACAAGGATTAAATAAAGTCAACAGCCAATTCTCAATCATGGTTTGGCTGCTACTGAGGTGTTTTACCGTAAGGGTGCATGTGATCGCCTGGCATCTGAGGCGGGGTCAGGCCCTGTCTGAAGGGGTCTGTGTCCCAGTCCTGCTGCTCCAGTGTGGTGAGGCCCATCTGATGCTGCTGCTGATGCTGCTGATTCTGCTGAACGTGGGCATAAGAGGACCCCAGGCGCTTCATCTCAGAGGTTAAACTGCCACGGGAGGGCGCTGTGGAGCACAGGAGACCTGGAAGAAACCACACTTACTGCTGTATGTTCATGTCTTTTACTGAGCTTTTGATCAATTTGTTTTGCTGTTAATTATTTAGCCTCTTCAGAACATTATTAACTGACTCTCAAAGTCAGTCAAAGTTAACAGCTTATGCAGCAGGATTTGTACTTAAAAATCTGTTTCCCATCACTGAGGAGGAAGGGCTACATCTAACATGCAGTACAAACAAAGAAATCATGAATAATACCTGTGTGATGTGAAGGGTGTTCACACTGCTCCTGAGTCTGCTGCTGCTCCTGCTGCTGCTGCCTCCTTGCTAGTTTCTTCATCTAAAAACATGCACCATCAGAAAATTAAAGCTGTGTATAGTCGGTCCACTGTAAAAATGTTTACTCTACAGCCCCTCCGAGTGTGTTCACTCAATTACAAAGTACGAACAGTGTGGTACAGAGCGTCTTTCAATGAAGGAGGGAAACCACAGATGAGCCCACTTTGTGAGGAAATACTGGGTTTAATCTCTAGTGATCTCTCTGCGAGATGTCATCAGTTTCCTGTATGAGGAGATAACCAGGCTGATTTCCACTCTGGCTTACAAACACAGTGAGGAAAGAGTGCTTTTATTAGCAGTGCATATGACTGTGTGTGTGTGTGTGTGTGTGTGTGTGTGTGTGTGTGTGTGTGTGTGTGTGTGTGTGTGTGTGTGTGTGTGTGTGTGTGTGTGTGCACTTTGTATTACTTTGGCTCTTTGGTTCTGGAACCAGACCTGCACAACCCGGACGCTCAGACCAGTCTCTGCTGCCAAGGTCTCTCTTACCTTGGATTAAAATTCAGGTAGGAAGGAGAAAAACAGAAAGGGAAGGTAAAAAATAAAAAAGGAAAATAGAAAGAAGAGGTCATTTGAAGGTTTAAAAAAATCAGTATCACCCCAGCAATCTACCTCAAACAAAGAGAAATAGATTTATTAAATTTGTTTTTTGAGAAAATAACAAGACTATCTAAATATCTGTGCTTTTGGAATTTGTAAAGTTAAGTCTGCTTTATGAGGAATTTAGTAAAGTCATCTGTCTACCAGCATTACAGTAATAATACAGCAGATATCTGAAACCCCGTCACATTTCTGGGCTGACTTACAATGCATTTTTGCATCAAATATTTATTTTATATGTGTACAAGGTGACACATGACAGTGTTGTGTTGTTCTTCTATTAAAAGTTAGAGCAACTATTATTTTCCAAAAATAATGGAAAAGTTTGATACTGTTGCACACCAATAATTCAAGTCTAAGTCTCTTTTATATCCTAATTCAAATAGATCATTTTTATTTAGAAGTACATTTAAAAAGTTGACAGAAAACAAAAGTATCTGTATGTAAAAGCTGTGACATGAGGCAGGGATTCGTGTTCTCTGTATCCACATATTCTGGCGGAGCCCAGATAAACTCTACCTTTCGGCAAGGCTTGGATGAGACCTCGAAGGATGCTTTAAAGGTTCGTCTTTGTTGAGTGGTCAGAATGGTGCGAGGCCTCTTGGGACGTTTGCTCTCCAGATCTTCTGATCTAGATCGTCTGCCTCTAACTCTCCCAGGCTCCTCCTCTTCCTCCTCTTCTTCCTCATCTTCACTTTTACCTGGTGGGTAGACATGATTAAAAAGAAATCACATAAAGAGCAAGACAAACACAGAGAAATCGTTTTTTACAAAAGGACAATTCATGCCATTAATCTGACAGGTTAAATGCATTATTTCCTGTTTATTTTTTGTGATAAGAGTTTTTAAATGTTAAAATGAAAATTAAACTTTACATCAATTTGCCTGAGCTCAGCTTCAGTTTGTAGTTTCTTCCATTTTCCCTAATGCTTTTTAACAGCATACGGTAACAGAGTGACCCTGAAATAATTGCATTTCATTAAGAGTAAATGGAAACAGACAGTAGTAGTTTTAGCCATATTAAACCTTAAAATCATCATATAATCTTTTTAAAAACAAGGTTACAGGATTAACGCAGAATAAAAGTAACCGAGTCAAATCTTGATCCGGTTTGGGTCAATACAGCACTGCACTACTAAGTGATATTTTCCCATGGAATGTTTTGACCTATTGTTTGTGATATTATAACTATTGGGTTATTTAAATAAAAAACTTAAATATATTTAACCTGACCCAGTGCTGGACTGAAGAAGCTCAGGTTTTACCCTAAAATTGTCATAGATTTTTTTCACCAAAATGAGGTGTGATATTGAACACTGCAAATTATCATTAATCAGTTACAAATAGCAACATGGAAGCATGCACAGTCAGTACCTGTGTCAGAAGAGGTTGGACTCGCCAGACACTGGTGGTAGTCCTCTCTAGCACACAGTAGCTGTCCCTCCCTGAGGACGCAGCGGTCTCCAGTCTGCAGGCGGCAGGAACAAACTCTGCAGGTGAAGCAGCGCAGGTGGAACACAGCGGCCCCGGCACGCATCACCAACTCTGCAGGCGAGATGGCCTCCGCACAGCCCCCACAACGCACTGCAAACAGACTGGACAGGGACAGGGGGGAAGGCACAAATAGAGAGAGGGACGGTGAGAGCTCCGGAAATATCAGAGTAATGCTTTTGTTTGGCTGACGAGACACCTCAGTAAGAAGTATAAGGTGAAAAATAAAAATAAAAAGGTAAGAGACTTTGTAGACTTTGGGAATGTTGCGGAGTCAAACTGTCACTCAAAACAACTGCCAGCCTGACTTCTCCCTTCTCCTCCTCCAGCCCCGACCACTCAGACACATACCCTTAGCATGGCGGGTGTGTATCTTAGCGCCTGGCAACCAGGACTGGTGAGCTTAGCCTCAGACACTGTTGCCGTGGCTCCGACTGCCGTGTCCGAGGCTGTGCTCCCGGGGAAGCAGGAGAAAGGCTCTCGGCAGGCCATGGCTCCAGGCAGAGGGGGGGAATCAGATCTCCCGGTGGGAGAGACTGAGCCACTGGTCCCACGAATTATCCGTGGAATTATCCCTAAGTCTGCTTAACCAGAGGCGGACAAAGACAGAGCCAGCCCCCAAGCAGCAGGACCATTGTCCGCTGGCTGGCACCACCGCATTTTGGGTCTGTCACGCAGGATGATGCGTCATCATTCTGGAGATGGCGTTTGTCTGCAGACCTGACTGGGTCACCCGACCAGTCAGCGCTGAGGCATGAGAAAGTGACAGCTTTTCCCCCTTTTTTTGTTTTCCCCTAAAAATACTGCATGCGGCACATAAGAATATATACCACTGATTTAAGAGTGACTGAATAAAAGATTAAGTAATTTTTCTACTGTATAACTATTGAAGTAAAAATAGGAGCATCAGAGGCTTTGTAAGGTAAAAAAAATATATTTTAAATGATGTAAAGTTTTCAGATAAATTATCTAAACTATTCATGACCAAATGTTAAAAATAAAATAAGAAAAAAAGTATTTTTATGGTGATATGATGAACAGCAATCATTATATATGCTTCATATAAGGAAAACTCACAGCTAAACTGTATTTTTTACTTTTAATTCTTCATTCATGTATTTTGTCTACCTCTTTTTAGAGACTTACAAGTAAATAAATACTGCGTCATATACATTTTTAACTTATTTGCACTATCAAAACAAATAAATTACATACCACTAAAAGCTAACAATTAAAAAATAACAGCAATTTTTAATAAAAGTGTTAAAACAAACATGCGCAAAAGCTGTTTTAAATAAATGCACACTCAAAAGATTTCAGAATAACCTTTTAAAAAACAAAAAAATAATATTTGACTTATACAAATACAGTCATATTTCAATTTGAAATTCAGCTCAATATTTACAAACAAACAAAAACTCAGCCTAAACATAAAGCAAACACCCATGTTGAGATATCCCTGTCAAAAGGTATGCAGCTGCAACATCCTAAAGCCAAACATTGCTGGGACCTCTTATTGTTGCTCTGGGGTCACCGTGGAGACGGTAAAGCCCATTCCCAGAAGCTCAGGAGGGTCAGGGCCGCTTGACCCATCAAAGTCGTCTGCCCCTCGGCCCCAATGGTATGTGCTTTAATATGGCCAACATGCCGTCTGTGGTATGTGCATTCCTGTGGCAACACAACATGCAACAACCAAATATTTCAAAGGAAGTGTGGCAGAGGAAATACCCGGAACATCTCTGGGTCTCTGTGATACAGCAAAGTGCTTGATTAAATGCTTCAATTTGATGCTAATGCTAGATGTCAGTGAAGAAGAAACTATGGGCATTAATGTTTTGAGATCATTCGTGTTTTCGAGAATCACTTTTCCATTATATGCCTCGTCCAGTTCGTCTTATTATCCCCAGTACTCTTAAGCGTTGTTAATGCAAAGGTAAGAGTACCTCCAATACTTATGGAGCAGCTCAAGGTGTTTAATATTTCAGAGTTTCCGCTGACATGACTGGCCTGGAGGCCCCGCCAGGAGAGCGGGAACACTCAGTCACGCTGGATTTAGACACGGCAATTAGTGACAAGATCATTACAGAGAAATAAGTCAGCAAAATATTGCACTCCTCCACACTGACACGGGCCGAGCGAGGCACTCTCAAAGTGGATGCACTGTATCATAAGATGAGTGTTTAGCAGAAATGTACACACTTTTCCTCGGAGCCCTCCTCTCTCATTGTTCCAGCCCTGACTTCAGCGCTGACCTTTGGCAGTCGGGCAAACAGACTGCTGGTCTGGTGGACAAGCAGAGAGACAGATCCTGTTTCTGGATCAGGTTAACCTGGATCCTTTGCTGAACACACACCAACTGAGGCTGTGTATCAGATACAGATCTGCGGGTCAAGTGCACCGCCAGTCACGCCGCTGAGCCGACGGCCAATGTGCTGTCCGGTCCACCTGCCCACTGAACCGTTTAGCCAATCTAAATCTGCTGACAGTCCAACCAACCTAAATATCACATCGTCAGACAGGAATCTGCATACTGCTTGATTAAATTACAGCACAGTCTGCTGTATACACAGGTCAGGCAACCAAATATATAAATTATTAATTTCATTACACTTATCACAAAATTTAAATGCTGATCTATTGAATACGGATTCATACAGAAAACAATCAAAGACAAATGCAAGATTTACTGAGGATGGCCAAAAGATAAACCAGTCCACACATCCAAAATGACTTATTATTCATTAATTATTCAATTTTGAAAATCTCCAGTGGTTATCTCCGAGATGTAGGTGTTACAGGAATTTACTGTATACCATTCCCATGAAAATTGCCATTGGCCTTAAAATATTTTTGTAAATATTGGATTTTCTCTTATCCTCTTTTGGTTTATCAGAGTTTGAGTCACCCTGAGGTTTTGAGCACATTAAAGAAGTAAATAAAATCACAACACGGTAAATAGAAATCACAGGACATTGTGATATGAAAAGGTTAAGGAAATTGTCAAATATTGTCCCTCTAAATCACAGTTTTCCTAATGTTTGTAAATTACACTGGTCAGCTAATCGATGAAGACAGTTTGTATCAATTTTTATCAAACATTCTGAAAATCAGTACAGTTTTAGGGAAAAAAAGATAAATAGCTTTAATGCAACTTGTTTTAATTATTTCATAATGGACAACAACCTAATTTCTTATTGTGTTTAAGTTTAACATTTAAGGTATTCAGGATGTTGCTATAAATGCCGTGGTATCTAAAAAGCATGCATCCATTCTGATTACATATTTAAACAGAGAAAAACTCCTTCGTGGGGTAACAAAAGGTTCAATACTTTTCAAACATGGTTGTAGGTTTTTTTCATTTTCATTTGTATGTGATATTGGCCTCATGCTTTTGAACTATTTTTGGAGTCTGCTAAATTCTTGCATTTTAGTTTTTGAGTAGATATCTTTGATTTGATTCTTCCTTCCTGCCAAGCTCCTTTTTAATATGAACTCCTTGGGATAAATCTGTACAATAGTGATGGCATATGGTAATAACATACAGCGTAAAAGCAGCCAGCTTTAGAGAAAATACTGGCATTACTGTCCAACAGCTCCATGAACAGGTACAACCTGGTGGTCTGCAGGGCTCTGATTTACCACAAGAGCAAAGGTAAAAACAAGACCAGATTCACCCGGTCGATCCAGCGTGTGGTAAAAGACAAATGTTGTCACAGTATGGAATAATCACGCTAGTTTTGCTCAAAAGAAGGGGGGAGTGGGACATAGTTTGTTTGGCGAGAAACAGCACTGGCACAGTTTTAACACCCTCATCGTGGACAAAAGTGGTGCTCAAGTGTGATTGGGTGTCATAACCCCAGACAGGACAGCGGGGGAGCGTTGTGGGGGGAGTAAGAGGAGGAGCAGGAGGAGGAAGAGGAGGGGGTTGGGGGTGTTGAGAGGCGGAGCATTGGCACCGGGCCTCCTGCTAATTGGTCAGGTCAGATATCTCACGGTCGGCTGGGCGTCGTCCCATCGCTCCACGCAGGGGCTGCTGTGAGAGGAGCTTTCCAGATGCCACAGCACATAACACCAGGGCTCATGGAGCGCACTGTCCCCCAAAATAAGTTCACACCATCCTCACCGTCTCTCTTGTAGGGATGCACCAGACCTTCTGACATATGGCTCTACTCTCCTAATTACCTCTCAGCCTTGCTCTTTTCTCTGCGTTTCAGCCAAGTGCTGTTATTGCCTCTGATCCCACGAAGCATTTCCATGGTCCAACGGAAAATTGCATGTTTGACTGGTTTTTTTTTAACAGATACTTAATGAATAGGCCTCCAACACCACTGCACAGCTAATTGTTTGATTTGCAACATGAATGTGGGGAGCATTTTGGACCAATGGGCGTACTGTAACATTTCTGGCAGATCAACATTCACTAAATTGTTCAGAAATAATGTGAGCTGTTGCCTTTTAGGGTGTGTGTGTGTGTGTTTTTAAAATTTTTTTTTTTATCTTGGCTCTCGTTTAGGTGAGAGCTTCATCGGAAGAACAAGGGGGCGACGTGATGGGCGAATAGGAGGGAGTCAGGCGATTGGTGATTTTTTTTTAGGAGGGGAGGTAGGTGAGGGGGGGACCATATGTTGTCCCCAGCTTGCAGTTGCCACGCCAATGGACCTCAAAATTTTAACACATTTTGACAATGTGTCAGTTGAGCGCTACCCCTGGTTGTGTGTGAAGGTGTGAGAGTGTTATTGTGTGTGTGTGTGGATGTACACTATACAATAGTTTTCTTACATTCCAGCCCCTCCTCCACCCTTTCCTCCTACAGTCACCTTGTTCTCTCTGTGCACCATGCCAAGTTTACTGGAAGTCGGCTCACACCATATAGACACACAAATACATAACTACACATAAAGTAATAAGTACACTCATACCTCTACTATTACACTAAGTAATGGGATTATATGTAGCAAAAAAGAGAAATCGCTTGTTTTCGTTTTCTCTCTCTCTCTCTCTCTCACACACACACACACACACACACACACACACAAACACACATTCTTAGTCAAGGTCAGATCTGGACAAGGGATCTGTTGTGAAAATTAGAAAATTGCCGTAATGATACACTTCTGGTCCCCCTGCCAAAAAAGTAAAATTTTAATAAATAAAACTAGAAAATATATATATATATATATATAGTAAAGAGTTTACAACAAAATCAGCAAAGTGCCATTAGATATTTTTCCTTAACTTTTGAATATGTTTGGATACCTCCACAACACTTCAATCAAAATTGTTCTACATCTTAATTTTACTGGTTAACTATAATGAAAAAAAATAATCTATTCAAAAAGGATGAGCTAAAATGCTTTATAATTACATATAAATAAATCTATCAGTCAATAGGCCTATAAATGAAATTGTAGACTACTTCTTTTCATGTTGTTTCACAAAATATGTGCATAAACGGCAAACTCTTTTTTGTATCCTTGGGTGAAGCTGAACATGGGCCGTCTCTATGCTTACTTAAGGTGTAACATCACAAAAACATAGAGAAGAGGTGAGTACTCACTCAGCATAGTCCCGCTTGCAGTAAAGTTTGCGATCCCGCAGAAAGCAGGAGTTCCTGAGCGCGTCCCCGCACGCCGCGCACCGCACACACTCCTCATGCCAGAGGCCGTCGGTGACTCGGAGCAGGAATCTGTCCCTGATGAGCCGGTGGCAGCCGGCACACACTGCGCTCCGATCCACATCTGCAGTGTGGGAAAATCCTTTTATTAGAGTACTTTTCCAATCAGCAGGGCGCAGCTGAAATATAAACTCATTTCTGTGCCTTAATTAAGTTCCATGGACAGTCAATAAAATGTGACCTCACCTCTTCATACTGAGGGAAAAGTGGGCCGCTTGCGTATTTAAGTAAAAGTGGCTGTGATAGTTCTAATAGTCAATTACTTTAATAATTGCTTAACTGCAAAATAAATGTACAAAATACATTAATTTCGTTAATAGCCCATCTGTGCCAAAGAGTCGTAGGAATCAAATGCCACAAGTATCAAGCGTAAAATAGAAGTATTTATTTAAACCCACATATTACAAAGTTAACTAAATGTTTAATATACTGACATAAATATGTGTCCATGTCCATGTTTACTCACCTAACGATATTGCCGGTATATCCACCATTGCACTTCTCTGCAGAAACAATGCGAAACATTTTGAGCGCAGTTAATTGACAAAAAAGAAAACATTTGAAACTAAATTTTGACACGGGTATTTAAGTTCAAGAAACCATACCTGTAAAATGCAGTAAACGTACTTTGTTTTTTTTTTTAACTCCCGGTTCTTCTCAGAGCATCTCAGGCGCTCAAAGTCCTGCTGCAACTTACTGCTCCGAGCGGAGAGCAACGCATCAAAGTTTCTCCTCAGAGCTTCCGACGACCTCAGAGTTATTGACTATTTAGGCTGCCTATCAATTATCCTATTAGGAGTGAACGGGAAGGAGAGAGAGAGAGAGAGCGAGAGAGAAAGAGAGACTTCCTCCATGTGCAGGTGCAGGTTACCTCTCTCTCCCCCCTCTCTGTCTCTTTTTGACTCTCTCCACGCTGGAAGTCAGTCGCAGTCAAACCATGAAGGCATTTCTTAGTGTTCACGAAGAGAAATGCAGGATATAAGGTCATGAAGTGAAAAGCCTACATTTCTTTCAAAACTTTAGATAGATGGATGGATGGATGGATGGATGGATGGATGGATGGATGGATGGGTGGGTGGGTGGGTAGGTAGGTAGGTAGGTAGGTAGGTAGGTAGATAGATAGATAGATAGATAGATAGATAGATAGATAGATAGATAGATAGATAGATAGATAGATAGATAGATAGATAGATAGATAGATAGATAGATAGATAGATAGAAAGAAAGGAGGCAAATTCATGTAAAAAAAAAAATTGTAAAATACTTTTGTTCTGTAAATCTTTTATAAATTTGAAATATATGAACAGCATATCAATGTAATGTTTTTGGGCAGCACTGTTTACAATGTACCTTTAAATGTTTTCTTGTTACTCAGGAGGCAACATATTTACAACTTCCTTTATAGTCCAGCCTTTGTTGTTTTGTTTCTCAGAGTATCTCCAGGTCTTTCTGACGAGGTTTAAGGTTGGTGTCCCTGATGCTAAGGTCCACCTAGGGCCTGTGTATAGCCCTGACAGACTGGAGCCATGAGGAGGATACAGGAATCTGCAGACAGATGGATATCAAACATGCTGTGGAGCAGCATCTGTCCGGTCTCCAATACACTGTGGACGCCATCTGGTGGAGAAAGGGTGAAAATACAAGGAAGGAACATGCGGTTTTTTCAAAGCCAATAAAAGAAATTACAAAGACCAGTCAAATGTGTTGAAACAGATCAATAGGACAACACACACACACACACACACACACACACACAACACATTTCACATTAATTTTTAAATAACTTTATTCTGTAAGAATTCTCAAATGAGTTTTAAGAAATGCAGGGATGGTTTCTGTATTTATACAATTCCTCTTTTGAATAAAATATGATTCTTTTTCAAATGCATTGCTTTGTTTTTATAACAAACACCGGAAATTATCTATATACAAAATCTGTTAACAACTCTATTATAATTCATTTTGACAGTGTACTCGATCCTCCGTCTCAGGACTGCGCCCTCCCCACAACCACAAAATACCATTTTTTGCAATTTTAATTACATTATTTTTGCTTGGTACAAAATAGGTCGTTTTACAAGTCTTTTTGTTCCATCTTCATATCGCTCACAACGCAGGAGTATATACAGGGGGGAAGGGGAAGACTGGTGTCATGTGATCTGATGCGGAGCCTCCAGCATCTCCATCAGGAAGGTGTCGATAGGCGTGTCGCCGATTAGCTTGAAGAAGAACAGATGCTCCAGACACTTGAGGCCGATGGAGCGCAGGGCGGGCAGGCGGAGCAACAGTTTGGCAAACCTGGGGATGACGGAAGGAGTGAGGCACGAGCTGAAGTGATCTACATCACAAAGTCGTGTTTTAAAGTCATTAACAAATTTGCTCCAATTTGTTAGAATAACATTATTTTTCATTCATATCATTCAAAGTCCAATAAATAGACAAACAAAACACTTTACCTTACAACTGTGATCATTAGTTACTTTATTGATGATGCTTTTACATGCAAAACACAGAGTATATAGAGCTATAAAGCTTACTTTAAAATATCAAACAGTATTTTACATATATATATATATATGATTAGTGTTATTGCACTTAGTTAGTTTCAGACTCTTAAATTGAGCATTCTAATAAATGATGATCAAGTATCTTTAAAGGAGTGTTTATGAGTATTACTTTTTAAATGCAATAATAATATAGTATGGTATGTCTAGGATAGACATATATAAGTGTACAAACACAGCAACATTTGTGGGATATATTTTTTAGAACAGCAGCCTCAGTAACTTTATAAATGTCACCAAAAAGGTTACACAGTACTGTACACGGTGTGTTTTCAGTTATATTGTGTCTTTAGCTTTCAGGAAGTTGGCAGTGTGTGCTTTTCGCTCCTTGTACTGCACCTGTTGCTCTCATTCAGCTCCCATAGGTAAAATATAAACAGTCAATTGCTTCCATCAAACAACACCATCAGCTTTTTTTCCTTTTAAATTTACAGCTGTAGTCAAGTCAAAGATTTGTACTCCTGTAAGAGCTGTGTAGTAATGAACAGTGATGTAAACTGTAAAACCCAAGCAGCTATTAAAACAATAGTGTTTAATATCGATCGGCATTGTAATGTAATGCATTTGCTACCTGCCGGGCTGGTCTGGGTACTTCTGTTTTGTATACGACTCCAGTGAAGCGTAGACCTTTTCCCTCAGTCCCTCAACCTCTGGTGGGTTTGACAAACCTTTTGCATCTGAAGCAAACAAACTCAAAGTCAAACAGTGCAAATGTGCAGTCAAACATATTTATGGTCAAAACCGATATTAAAACCATGATGTCACAGGGTCACTGTGTCATTCCTTGGTAAGGATTCAATGTTAAGCCTCTCCAGGCAACCATAATATTAAGAAACCCAACTTTATGTTTGACCGATGCACACAAATGCACTTGCTGAATGATTGCAACGCAAATATCAAAATGAGCAGTGAAATATTACATCTCTGAAAATATTGCTTAGTCGTGTCTCAGCTCACAGGAATCCGGACTGACCTGGGTTGAAGAGGACGATGGCTCGCAGGCAGCCGAGCTCTGTTTTATCCATTTGCATATCTTTCATTTTAGATACCAACTCTGTGAGGACTCTGCAGGACATCAAACAAATAACATTGAAGAGTCACAACACCGACAGGGAATCAAGCAATAGCCACAATTATGTATACTTTTCTCATCATTTGCTAGTAAACAATCGGCATCTTCTCACAGGTGTTTAACTTAACTAAAGTGACACCAGAAAACTCCATGAATGAATACAACTAAGACAGCAGAAACCCAAACTGTCATATAGCAGAGTCGTCCTTCCTCAGACCACAACATTACTATAATATATCTAATAGAGCCACAAAATCTGGAATAAAGCAGTCTGATTGTCAAATTATATTATACATGTTTAATATCCATTTTTCTATTCCTGGATACCCAAAGGGAGTCGTAGCAGATGGCTGTAGCTGTGTAAACCCAGTTTTAAAAGTTAATGTAGTAACTGTTGCCTCATACCTGTCAAAGATGGAGCCCACTCCAGCACTGTGGGCGCTGCTTCTGTGGACGTGAAGACCTGTTGCCAACAGGATGCCGTCTTTTACCGTGACTGAGCGATGTGAGAAAGAGGCGATGAGCAGCTCATTCCAGCCTGGAAGCCCAAAAAAAAGAGAAAAACATTTTTCCCTCTCCTTAAAATCCTGCTCTAGTTTGTGTTCAGTACAATTCTGTGACTCGCCAGTCGTTGCCTGCTTTGCTTATTAAAGTTACAAAGTCTCTAATTACGTCTGTTCTGTGACTTCTTGACTTCTTGATCTTGGCATGTGTGTGAAGTCTCTCACCAGCAGAGGTCAGCGCTGGTGCGGCTGCAAACCTCACTGTTGGGACTTGGCAAATAGTCCAGTTATATTTGGTTTCACTGCTCCATTAAACTAGATGGCAAAAATGTGTGGACCAAATGTAAAAGCCTGAAATAGACAGCCTGTCAGGGGATGAGCCAGTCTGGTGGAAATACTCCACAAACATGAGGACAGAAGGTCACAGAGAGGGCTGTTTACCAGGGAAATGTTCTCGATGTGTGTGTGTTGTGTGTGTGTGTGTGTGTGTGTGTGTGTGTGTGTGTGTGTGTGTTTGTGCATCCCCTCCGTGCACATAAATACATTGTGTTTGTCTGCTTACCTGCTCGTAGTAGGATGACCTGGTCATCCAGGGGAAGTTCCGAAAAGTGCGGGATCCTTTTGGCCCACTCCACCAGAGTGAAGAGCTGCTTGTCTGCTGCTTGGCAAATATTGGTGACAGGGTCGTTGGTCTGGAGAGGAACAAGGATGAAGAATACCAAAACTATACAGTCAATAACTCTGTTGGCAGCTCTGTCTGTGACATCTGAACTTTTTCTAACCTCAGTTACTGAGCAGGTGCAGCTCTGAGTATTTTAAGGGGCTTTATAAACCAGCAATTTCCTCTTGTTACTTGTGAAGCTTTTAATACATTCTTGAAGTTCACGTACAGAGAGACAGAGAGAGACAAGAAGATTGGAAATGTCTTGCAGCAGAATGCAATTAAACCTACAAACAGGATCACAAATGACAAATGAAATGCATTACTCCTTTTCACACATTGTCAACAAAGTTGAATGTTATGAGTGTCGGTTGCTATCATTTATTACAGGGCTGTTTTAGATTGTACAGGGTTATTCAGTAAATTGTCATCTGTTTACTTCACTATTAATTTACAGACTTCTCAGATTTAAATGTTAGTTTTAGATCTTGAATTGGTTTACATGATTAAGTCAACATGAAAAATGGCAAACATGAACAAATCTGACTTCAGAGCAACTCTTAGCAGATTTTCCTCAGCAGTAACTTGTCTGAATTTTGGAGCAATACAAGAGCCCGGGTTTAGTCTCATGACCTGCTCAGCCTGTGTTACTGTATTTATCTTTGATTACTTTACTGATCAGAACAACATCAGTGTCTGGACATCTGAATTTATTTTCTCTTAGACTGAACATGTTCCACCCAATCACCTTCACGATCAAAAATAACTTTTCTGCTTAGCTGGGATACACGCTGTATGTTTTTGATCAGGTTTTCAGATCAAATAGCAGCACATTCTATCAGTCAGTGGCTCCCCATCTGTACCAACAGTCTCATGATAATAACAGTGATTAAAGGGATAGTTCTGATTGTTTGACAGAGGCAGTGGTAGAACAGCACCTCCCATGTTCTGCAAAGTACAATTATCATTTTGTCAAGGGAGTCTGGTGGCTTTGAAGAGAGCACTATAATGGCTTCAGTACCCCATGGGAAGAGGTTGTCCGAGGGCAAGGTAAAGCGGTGAAAATATTCTAGATATAACGCACATTTAAAGTGATATGGATTGTTTTAGGTGGATTTTTTTTCTTAGGTGGGTTTTGTTTGAATCCGAACTATCCCTTTAAGAGTTCATGGGTTTCCCCAAACCAAGCTCAGTGTCTGTCATCCTTACTGAGTTGCTGGGGCTGCCGTCGCTGTACGTCTCTGTTTTGGGCTCCACCGCCAACTCAGCATCCAGGATCTTGTCCACAGGCATGTCCTCATTGAAACTGCTGGTAGACTCTACTTCGTTCTCCCCCCGCTCCTTCCCACGCTGCCTCTCTTCCTGCACCGCTGCACACAAACACACATAAAAACATCCTAGATATGATATCAGCAAATCAAGAATATCAGCAAGCTGAACAACAATAAAACAGAGTCCCAGCTTTACAGTTTGACTATTAACTAAAGACACACCCTCAAATAAGACAAACAGCCTTATTTACTAGAACCCATTAAGTAATGAATTGAATGGACAATAAAAGGTCACAAATTGTCAAAAATCCCAATCCCAATTTTCTAAAGCACAACATAATGATAGCAAGAATCTTTTTTTTGTGTGTGCAAAACTAACAATCGAAAACCTAAAGATATTCAGTTTATTCAATGTTTAAATGAATAAGAGCACAGGGCTACAGCTCACGCTCAGAGTTATCCCTATGCATGAGTGAGTTTTGAACACATGCACACACACCTTCCCTCTTCATGCCCATGGCCAGGCACTTCTGGTAGCGACAGTACTGGCAGCGGTTTCGCTGGCGCTTGTCAATCAGGCACTCCTTGCTGTCTCGACATGTGTAGGTGAGATCTTTACGGACGGTCCTCTTGAAGAAGCCTTTGCATCCTTCACAGCTGTACACGCCATAGTGCTTTCCTGTGGAGGATGGACACACAACATCAGTGCTGCTTGGAACCACCAATAAGTCTGCATCTTACAGTACATACATCATAAGGCTCACAGTGAGGTGTGTAAACCTCTTTTTGGACACATTTCATTTACTGCACAATACACAACTACCGATAAGAGAACAATACATATATTTTCAACAGGAAAACTACAGCCCTACAGCTGACAAAATGCTTGCCCGATAATGTTGAAACCAGCCTGTCTTTGTTATGTGTCCTCATCTGGGAGGCGATTTTTGCGGTGAGTGGCACTGTAAATTTGTTTGCTCATCGCTCTCCTGCATCCTCACCCTGTGACATTACCTGAGGAGCGGTCCCCACAAATGGCGCAGATGTGCTTTGACATCCCCCCCGGGCTCGTACATTGGTAGTTGATGTTCCCCAGGTTCTGCAGGCCTGGCGGAGGCTTGATGTCCTCCGAGCTGCTAACATTGTTCATAGAGTTCATCTGAGGATGTCATGAAGGCAGAAGAGAGAACAAAGAGTTGAAGCTAAAGTGGCCAGAGCTAAAGAGAGCAGCGCGGAGGAGGAAGCAGGGAGGAAGTGAAAACTTTTTGCCAGTCTTATGACGCTCTCTCGCTTCCCCAATTTTCTCATTTTGTCTTCAACTGGCTCATATTCACTCCACCCACACACTTTATTGTGAAAGTGTCTCAGGGTAGATCACATGCTCAGCCGGTGGGAGGGGCAGAGGCTTGTCATACAGGTTTGTTAATGTTTGTTGACAGGCAGAAGCATAGGAGAAGAATCACGTGTGCAACAGTTGCACTTCTCAAACCCAACAGCAGAGGGCATACATGTCAAATCTCACATGGTCTGACTGTCAAGGAAATGTAGATAAAATATTGAGAGTTCTAATCAATGTAAAATTAATTTCATCTGCCCAAACTCTTGTTTGAAAGTGTAATCAGATACTTATAATGGTACAGCAGGTGGTCTCACAAAAATGCACACTTTAATTCATGTAACTGATGACTCTTCAAACAATATGGGGTCTCATATTTGACATCAAGAAGCACCGTGAGACATAAGGATGACTCCCCAATGAGGTAAAATGAGACTCCCACTCACACAGTAGGACTAATGAAGCCTCTTAGATAAAGAATGCAAAGTGTTCAAGACTGAGCAACAAGTCAGCTTTCCTTAGACATCTGCATATCTTCCTTGTTCTCTTATCATCGTCCTAACCTTTGACCCTCTCCCACTGATGAGAACCAATGCATACTTGTGATATGCATTTATGTTTGTTTACTTGTTGATGTGCAAACATCTGTACCCCAACAGAAAACAAGGCTGACCTACATATGCCCTTGTGTCCTATATATTTGATGCAGTGTGACATATAGGACATCCTTCCCACAGTCACCTCAGGCTCTTCCTATCACTTATTTACAATGTCCACTCTGAATATCCTCTAATGGCAGACTAACTTTAGGACTCTGTAGTTGTGACCTTACAGCAGAGGGGAGCATACAAGAGATTTTCTTTTTGACGTCTTTTACTTTTCTCTGAGTGCGCTGGTTCTCCCACTGTAGATACCCTACAGGCAGATAGTCACATTCAAATGAGTATTCAGCCCCTCGGTACTCACTCATCAGTGAGTCAGTGGTGAGCCACTACCCCTCTTCAGGGTACAATAGAGTTTTCACAAATAATTCATTGTATATGGTCTGAAAAAAAACAAGTCTTTTGAAACAGTTGTTCAGACAACATGCCGCTTTAGGTAGACAACATACTGCTGTCGAGAAGAGCTACAAGCACTGTATATGGATTATTAATGCATCATACATTCTTTATTCAACACATGGTAAGAGGAACGTACTCCATCATACATGCAAGGTTCACTTGGGCCTTTCATGCACAACACATTAATCTAGCAACTATTTAGCATAATATGGAGTTTTAAAGGCACCATCAGCGACATAAATGCAACTGAAAGAATCCGTTTTTCACAGGGTTTGTTGGGCTTTGAGGAAATTGTGATGATTAATGAGTTCATTTAGATAATTAGTGACTTATTAATTGTTAATGAAATTAATAGCAAGTTTCAGCCCTACTGGCAAACAAAGATGAAGTCCACACTCAAAGCAAGCGATGGGTTTAAATAGCCATTAATCAATTTGACTGGTAAATAATATACATAATATTAAACATGACCATGTAAAAAAACTAAAAATTAAATGAGAGTTGGATGTTTTCTATTGCTGCTGTTATAGATTTGGTTAAGACTTGATTCTTTACTATGAGTGACAACCTTCAAATATTAATCAAATGATCCACATAATTTGGAGAATAAAAATATCCCCCAAAAATTATTAGGCTGCATGTACAACTGTAATATTCAATTTGCTTTCCTGTCATCCCAGTATTGCTCATGAACTTCAGTTCAACCATGAAAAACACACTAGATGTTACACAACACAGTGACCTGGTAGCGGCGTGTCCACTTTGCAGTTGGTGAGCAGTGAAAAGACTGTTACTCCACACCATCATATGAACACAGGCTGCCCCTAAAGGCCCCTGATCCATGCCATGATTGAAGCAAGCATATCATTGTCTGCTGTGCCCCGCAGCACTGGCCTCGATCCAGCCTCTGAAGCACCACATGTGTGTGAGCATATGTGTTTCTGTATGCGTGAGTGGCTGATCGTCAAAGCACTGAGCCTTGTGGGATTTGTAGTTCATGCCATAGACCACTAAAAAAGAGCACCTCCCCTGGCTGTCTCTTTCTTGTAGTCCATTGTGCTCCACAGGAAAAAAGAAGTGCAATCATGTGTATATTGTTGTTGTTTATTTCTTATTGAATCTTAAGAAATGCAACCTCACAAAGAGAGGAACTTTGTTAGGATCATAAACCACTCTGGTATAATAGCCATAATATTTAAAGTAGACGAGATGAGCAAAAACAAAATGTCAGGAAAAGAGAAACCAGGAAAAATTAGGTAGCTTTTCTGTCTGTCTTCCAGTAATCTATCAAAGGACTAACAGTCGGACAGCATCTTAAGTCCCCTAGCATGAGAGCAGTAATTCAGAACTCAGGGTTGACCTTTAGGGCGAGAAGTTTAAAGGTCAGTAGAAGGGTAGGAGAGCCAGAGGAAAGACAAGGTTTGCCAGCCAAACACATTGGATATGCCTAACCTTCAACCCCCTGTCTGCTGCTGGAGTTGCCAGGAATGAAAGGCACATGACCGACCAAAGAACATGATAGTTCAACACATGTGGATTGCGCCAAAAGTAGCAGTTGTATTTAGTAATAGCTGCATGCTTTAATTTAAACACATGCACTCTGCTTCAAACCACTTTCTCTTATGCTTACAAATGTTGCTCTGGATAGCACAAGCTCTCAATTACCAAACTTCATAAACCTATTAATCTTAAATAGATGTATTCTTTTCACATTAAAAAACAAATCTGAATTTGCCTTTGTTATATGGCGACCATCAAACACAATTTCTCACCTGTGGACTGCTGATAGGTCCAAAGTTCATGTTGGGAGTAGACTGCAGCGATACAGAGGGAGAGCCTAGAGACGATGTAATGACGGGGTAGGGCGAGGCCAGGCCGTTCATCGGCGAGCCCAAGGTGGACATGGGGGACTGTAGGGGCCTGGAGGTGCTGATGACGGACGGGTGACCCACCATGCCACCCATTGAAGGATGGGTGTGGGCTGTACTCATCGGCCCTGTAGAGTCTGGAGGAGAAGAGAAAAGAATGAGCAGACGCAAGACTAATAGAGTTACGAGGTCGTTAGGTACACCAACACGAATCAAATGCATCGATGACAACACATAATCTGTATTTTTGAAGCTTGTAATTGTGAGACAGGTCATCTTTTGGTTCATTGCACTGTATTTAAAAGTGTTTCGAATATTTTGTCCAACCAAAATTTACAGTACAGGCTCAGTTGGTTGCAATCTGCAACTTCAACACTTCAAGCCACTAAATCAGACACACTGCACCTTTAAAACGATTCAAGACCAGGATTGACGCCTGCCTTAGGTATATTGATGACCAATATACCGCACCATGTTTTAAAGCAGTCAGTGTTGAACAAACATGGCAACAGAGTGAAGCCCATCGGATGTTGGTCACAGGGTGCTGACTTTGCTTTGCATCCATTGATGTAAACTGACAGGCTGGCATTTACATAGATGACCTATTTAGAAAAGCTGTCAATCAACTGGGTAACAGAGCTTGGTGTGTAATTTCATGCGTGTTGTGGCTATGAGCGACACATATTTGAGCAAATGTCATCATACACGTACAGTATGTACATGCAGGACCAACATGTAGTGTACACATAATAATCACATACAAATGTCACGGTATAGACAGACGCGATGAGCAGCACCTCTCCAGGCTAATCTTGATGACTGAAAGAAATGAATTAAACTGGGATTTCTTGAGTAAAATGTTACTCATGAAGATTGACATACCATCATACAGACATAAACATCTGGATTAGTCTGCAGAAGCTTCTGCTTGAGTGTCAGTGTACCATCCCCCTCACCCACCTTTACACACACACATAGACTCATAAGCAGTGTGATACTGGGCCCAATGCCACATGTTCTTATTTAAATGTCACATTCCTGTGTCTTGTGTGTGTGTGTCTGTGTCTGTGTGTGTGTGTGTGTGTGTGTGTGTGTGTGTGTGTGTGTGTGTGTGTGTGCAAAGGCATGATAGCATGGACAAGCAATGACCAGCAGCTGTGTTTTGGTTTCTTAGAGTCTGCAAATAAAAGTCATTTTTCCTTTTTTTTTTTTTTTTTTACCTCTAAGCCCAAACAGGTGCCCAAAGATCACTGTAGTTCAATTTTAATGTGGCACCACCACCATTAGGCTTAATCCCAGGAGAAATAAAAAGCATAAGACCCCTCCCATTTGAAATTAAAATGCTTTCAAAGATGATTCATAGTGGGGAAAGTCTCAACCCCAACAGGGAATAGGGAAATCCTTTGTCCCTTGAAAATACATTTCAAATTTGCAAAGATTGACTGATGCCACTCATAATCCTGGAGCCAGCAAATCTGATCTGATTAAAGTGTAAATAACAAAAAGATTTAGTTTATTATTTAACCTTTCCAGTTTAATTGCAGCGTGGCTTCATTATTTTTTGCTCCAAAGACTAAATGAAAGATGCTGCAGCTTGGCACAGCAGTATTTTGTATATATGGACCCTCGTAGAGCTGCAACAATTAGTCCAATAATTTCCCTTTGAAAAACTGTTAAAATAAATTTTCAGGCAACGTTTCCGAAACTCCCGGATCTTCTAAAAATGTGGGGATCGGCTGCTTTCCTCTTTCTGACATGATAGTAAAGAAATTAGGATTTTGGACAAATGGTCAGGCAAAACAAGACACACACACACACAAAAAAAAAAAAAATCCCCTTAGCTATAAGAAGTTCTGATTGCATATTCTTATATTGTCAGACATTTTTTACACCAAAAAAAGAAGTCAATGAATTGATAAAAAAAAAAAAGAAAAAAGTCTGCAAATGAATCATCAATAAAAAAATAATCATTAGTTGTAAATCTCAATTTGAATATGACTAAACTTGTGATAATCTTTTCAAACCCCAGTGCGAAGATTCACTGTTACAGGCCTTGGGTATGAATAGAACATTTCCAAGAGCACCTTGTCATGTGAGAGTAGAGTTAGGTTTGCAAATTTGTTTTTGAACTTTACATATCCATAATTGCTTTTTCTTTAGGTGCTTTAACTCACTTTGTCACTGTGATCTGAAATGGAATAATACAAATAAAGAGTAACACTGCTTTTTCTAGTGTTATCTGAGGTAAATGCTCAATGCTAACAGTGAAATAAACTCTGTGGAGTTTCTCTTGCCCAGAGCAGCGGTTGTCACAGGCACCGCTTCTATGTACACAAAGAAGGGCTTCTTCTTTGCCTAGTTATGAGAAATAATTGTTTGTTCACAAACAGTGTTTGGGCTGTTTTGCCTGACAAGTTTGCTGCAGTAACTTTTCAGAGTTTCACAGAACAACTTGCTAAACATTTTGCAATACTTTTGAAATGTTGCTCTGATACTTAACCTCTGGCAGCCATTAAGCCCACATTAATTTCTCCTCGGCTGCACAATAGAAGAACAAAGTCTACTGAAAGGAAATGGAAACTTGTACTAGTGACAGACAAAATGCCTTCAGTTTTCAAAGAAATTGGGGAAAAACAGAGGAATGTCAGATGTCTGCCTGGATGTAGCACTTTTTACATGAAAACACTCTAAAAAACACAGCTGGCCATTCACTCCCTCTTTGTATGCCAAGGAACAGATGTTGTGCAACTTCCTGTTTAGCGCTGAGACTATAGCTTCCACCCCCTTTTTTACTCGCCCACTTTCTCCAGCCCTCCATGAGTGATCCCTGGCAGGCAAAAATGTATTGGGGCCTCTATCTCTCTCTCTCCTCTACAGAGCTGACTGGATACAAGACATATTCTGCAATGAAATACACTTTAAAATTCTCTCCATACTGTTGTGCATTACAGGCAGTAATGGAACAAAATGTACTATGTAGATTTAAATTCAACAATGGTGGCAGTGTTCCCAATGTTTCGGAGAGCATTTTCATCCAATCAACAAGCTTATGTAATAGATGACCACTGTACAGCAAGTACTGTGTCTGATTTTGTGCGCTGACCCCTCTCTTTATGTGCATGACAAATTCCCTTTGGGGTTCGTAAAGATCCATTCTATTCTAGTGCTGAGGAGAATGGTAACAGGACTATCGTCACTCCAGCCAACACTTGGGCGACATGCTCCTGCAGACATAAACACCAACAAGTGTCTAAGAAAAGAGAAATAGCAGTTTGGTGGGGCCATACAGATTTTTTTACTTTGTTTTTTTTACAAAAAACCTTTGGACTTCACACAAACCTCAAGAATGGATCTTTTAAAACTGACTTCTGTACAGAAATATGTCTACAATTTCTCACTGATAAATAATCTAAAAGTTAGGACAAACAAGCAAGACAACACCACTGACTAGAACTCAAAGTACTGTTTACAATCATCAATGCATTGCAATCTTTTAAGACTGTTTTAAGATAGAAACTGCTCAGTTCTCAAAACTATGATTATTTGATGCTGCCAGTAACAAGCAGCGTAACTTGAGCTAATTCTAAAACTAAGAAATGATTAGTTGAATGGCAGAAATCTAACAACAATAATTTTGATAATTGAGTAATTGTAAAGTCATTTGTCACCACGCTCTGTGTGACTCTTTGTTACTGTTTTATATTGTTGTAAAATGAATAACTTTGGGTTTCGGCCTGTTTATCGCAAAAAATAATTCAACTTGAATTTCAACTTTTGAATGGCAATTTGCACTAATATATGTCATCTATAGATGAAATAATTAACTGAAAAATAACCAGTGCATAGGTAATGCTACACATTTTTAGGTGCAGCCCTATTTGAAACCTAAACGTGCTAATTTCTTGTCTGTCTGGAGAGAGGAACAGTGTAAAACATAACCTGCATGTTTGAAACAAATGCATTTTGTCCGAAGATGAGAGCCTTCGTGGCTGCAATACGAAGGGGAGAACAAAAGCACATGGACAGTCAGCTTGTAGCATGCCTAAAGGGGAATGGCCGGCAAGGTGAGCATGCTTTGTGACGGGAGTGTATGTTTGCGTGTGTGTGTGGAAGAAAGCCAACATGTTCAGCAGAGGAAGCATAAATCGGCCCAGAGCAGCTCAAAGGGGCCTATCCTTGAACGACCCGCCTCAACCGGCTGTTCCATCTCCATTCTATGTAAATCACCTCCACACAAAGACGACTCTGGAATGTACCGTCCTGTCACACCTTTCACAGCAGAGTATGTTAGCGAGCGCTGGGAGGTACTTGAAGTGTACAGTGTAATACATTTATCATTATAAGAGATGTGCAGAATTCACACAGACTTAGTTACAATGTCAGTCTTTACTTATGCCGACGCCGCTTCAGAAATTCAAGCATCTATCTGAGAGCAAACAGACACACACAGCAGTGAAGGGCACCTTTGACCGCTGGCGTCGCAAATCAAAGGTCGCCTGTTGCCAAACTCCTGAACCAAGTTCAAAAGAGATTTCTATCTGCAGCAGCCTAGTTACATCGAGCATTCCCAGAAATTACTGCAGTGAGGGGATGTGCAACTTGCAAAGTGACCCCCCTATTACAGTTTGATCTGAATTTGGGATGGATGGCTCTGAAAATCTAAACTTATCCTAATACATCAAAGCAACTTTTAGCAAAAAATGCAAGAAATGCAGTTTTTCCAACACACCAGTGTATTTTCTTGTTGGCTCACCTCTGAAATACTTGGTATGTTAGATACTTGACTGATGGGTTTGTTAGATGCTGTAGCTATTTTCAGTAAAGTGCTAATCAGACAGATTGGTAAGGTATCCAGAATGATAACTATTTCAATTTATTGTTCAGTGCAAACTTGAAATCACTTAAACCATAAACAATATGGGCAACCCGCTCTACCATCTGAGCGGCTGTGACTCAGGGTTGCCCACTAATCACAAGGTTGGCAGTTCAATCCCTAGGTCTTCCTGTCCAAAAGCCAAAGTGTCCCTGGACAAGATGTTGTACAAGTTGCTTCTGATTGCAGGCGAACACCTTGCATGGCAGCCCTGCCATTGTTAGGAGTGCGTTGGTGAATGGGAGGCAAACTGTAAAGTGCTTTGAGACCTCTAATGTGATAAAGTACTATTTACTAAATCTAAAAAAAAAGCTATTTATTTTGATAACCACTTGATTGTTCTTTATTAAGCTGTTTCTCACTTATTATAATTATATTATAATAATACGGCTTTATTTTTTTTATTTTTTTTCAAGCATCACGTTGGTCTTTGGAAAACCGTGATTACTGTTTTGACTGCTTCCTGGCCTTTGATAGATTAACCACGTAAACAGATCAAGTCTTACTATGGCCTTCAGTGTAAACAATATCAAATTATAGTGTTCCCTTGAACACAAAATGAGGAGACCTCGATATCATCAACCATCAAACTGTTGACCAGTTTTTATTCTGATAGCGATGACACAGAAAGCCACAAACGTATCACACTAATCTGATGAGCAACAGGTCTAAAGAAACATCATAGACCACAAACCCCATAAATCCCTTAACTCTTAATTACTGGGTTGTAACTAGATGGAGCGCTCCACTATGTGGTAATTCAATAAGACCATGGCCCACTAACTAATAATATCTCCTGTCCGGATAGCAGACCAGCACTGAGAGTGGATACTGCGAGGGATAAGTAACTGGGGGTGGACATCAACACAAGCCTTGATATCCATCAGATTAGCCCCTACAAAGAAGAATCCTCCACATGTGCATTGATCTGATTAATACCTGTTTTGTATGTATTTGGTGTGGGTCTATGCAGAATGAGTGCATGCTCTCACGTCCATGTCTGCAGCTGACAGTGCTGTGACCAAATGACAGAGAACAGAGTGCATCCTAAAGTAATCAGACGGACAGCCTGCGGAGCTCATTAGATACAGCGGACATGTAATTAAGAAATCTTCCCACTGTCAGTCCAGCTCACTGGTGCTGGTCGCGAACCCTCAAAGACACTCCTCGCATCCACACATGCTCACTCACACTAAAAGAGGAAAGAAAACAACCATACAAATCATCCACGCGCACCAGAACAAAATTACCACGCTTTAAAACATTCATTTCTTTGCTAAATGAGGTTGATGTCTGATCAATTGTGTCAGTAAATCCTCTTATCCCCGGGTAAGTATCTGCAGCTCAGCAGGCCAGCTGTCAAGAAGGTGGGAGGCCAGGGAGGAGGGGATGGAGAGCGGAAAAGAGCCAGAGAGGAAGGAAGGGGAGCAATGGATGGATGGATGGATGGATGGATGGATGGATGGATGATGGATGGATGGATGGATGGATGGATGGATGGATGGATGATGGATGGACGACCCTCACCCCAACACTCACATGATCTCACTCACCACCACCACCACCACACACTCCTAATCTCACCGCCTGGCTGAGAACATTAGATCATCAATTGAGAAAAGCCCCTGTTTATTTTCTGCACAGCTGTGATTTAGGAGATATAAATGGTTATTGGTGAGAGAAAATGAAGATATTCTCAATTGTTACATAAAACAAAGCTGCTTCAAGGACACCTGTTTAACAGTCAAAATTAACATAGCTTATAATAAGAGTCGCTGTAGCTGCGTATCCTTCCTCTCTTGTTGAAAATGTTTTTTTCCATGAAGCCATGCGGCTGTGACAACACGAGAGCTTGAGCAAGCGAACTTCTTTGACCTTAAAATCTGCCCTCTAGAACACTCTAATGAACTCATACACACTTCTCCTGAAAAGAAATGAACTCTGCTCCCCTTTCCCCGGATTTCACAACAGCATAGATCCAAACAAACAAAATAAATTGCTTAATATGCATATAAAGTATGTCATACTTTCCCATATGTATGCCACCATTCCCACGTCCTTATGCCCACGAACGCAGACTTGCTGGTGGGACACTTTTTACACAGAGGTAGAGAGGATCGATGAGGAGGCCAGGGCTGAGACAGGGACGAGATAAAGATTGTTTTGCAAGTGATAAAAAAGTTTGGAACTTAAACAACAAGAGCTAGCACAGAACAGGCTGACCAAGCGATCCTGCCGAAAACAAACAAACATCTGGACTGAAAGCTCCGATGCAAATCCAAGCATCCGCCCTTGTGGATCCGTCTGATGAGGTAACTCACATCAGTTCCTAGAAGTAGTCTGTCACTGTTACAGGGGGAGCCGTGGGGAGATAGCTATGTGCTACACACACACACACACACACACACACACACACACACACACACACACACACCCTACACACTAACCCACTCATCTAATGATGTGACAACCCAGTGAGTGTGACCAGGGCGACCTGACCTCTGGACCTGTGACTAGATCCTAGAAAGAAAGCCAGACTTCACAACCAGCGCAGTAACTACACTCAATTTGAGTTAAGTCTTGTGGTAATGACACATCTGAGAAATAGAATATGTTCTTCATGGGTAAAGATAAAAAAATAAGAAATAACTAAATGAAACTAGATGAGATAGTATTCAGGCTACAGCCATTCTCACAGCTCTGAGGCTGTGATTAGTCACACCAGTGTTTTAAGATAAGGTCAGACCTGCTGATGTTAGATGCTTAATGTTTACCATTTTAGTTTAGCGCCTACTAACATCTACTTAACACTAAATACAAAGTCTAGCTGAGGTTGTGTGAATGTAGTTTTTTTTTCACAGGTATTTGGTCATAAAACATACACATTTTTAGGTTTTGTCCTGAGGGCTCACATTAATATCTGGACCATTTTTTTTAGCAATCCATCCATTAGTTGTTTTAAGATTTAATGTGATGGATCGACTGTCAGACCAACATCGCTAGAGCCTCACCAGTCTGTCACCTCTTTAACTACAAACTACTTACAAGATACTGCATTGCATAGTACTGCTTATCTTACCATCCTCTAAAGCATATTATCATCTTTTATTTACCTTCCATGCAACCACAATGGCAAAATCAGCTCAGAAAATTAATAGATATGTAATCTTTTTCAGTATAAACAAACATTTTAACAAAGCTTTTTGATACTAAACCTTTCAGCAGACATCTCTATAAACTAAGGGCTGTCTCAGACATACAAAATCAATGAAAAAATATATGGAGTACTTTGAAAAATGCTCAGATTTAATGTATAGATTTCTGAACTTGTACCTACTAGTTGAAAACATGCAAAATTGCCACTGTAGTATAAACCACTAGCATTTATCAAACCATGAATTATGAATTACTCCGTATCACAGCTGTTTCGAGTGTCCTGCTGTGGAGCACAGAAAAAGCTGAACCCCCCATTGTGAACATACAACACGTGGGTTGCCATGGAAAGTACACTTGGGTCTATATCAGAGTATCTCCCACTGTTATGAATCCTTAATTCAACTCTGGCCTAAAGAATCAATTGCATATCCTCATGGTTTTCAGTGAAGAGGAACTACACTTGTGAACAGGAGTGTCACATGCTTCCACTCAAGGACACTTGAAAACACAAGAGTGCTTTACTGTCCACACTCTGCACATATATATCCACATACTCACATCCACAGACAGTGAAGCCAGTTTATAGGCTAACTACAGCATGTGTTCACATCAACATCTCCCACACCTCTTCAAGAAGGAGGAAGAGAGAAAAAACAAACCTCATCAGTGTGAACGTTGATGGAAGGATGCAGGGTGACAGACAGCAGACACAAACAGAGAGAAAAAGCAGGATGGAGAGGCCTAATAGGAAGGGACAAGTGTTGAGGGTTAAACAGATAGTCAAGGACAAGGCAGAGACCTGGAGGCATTTTTTGAAAGTTGAGTGGCAGCTCCACTGACCACATCTGAGACCTCAAGTGAGTCACAAGCTCTCAATTCTAATGGGCAATAGCAAAGCCTTGCACATGTCACAACGGGTTAAAATGATCCAAAGATTTTAAAGGCAGGAATTGATTAGCATAAAAATCTGGACATCAAGTTCTAATAAGTGGTTGAAAAGACACAAAATTATCAAAACAATGAACCACCAGCATCAAACTGTAGTCATCTCGTTTGTGTTGAATTACTCATGATATCGAAAAAGGAGACTGACAAGTCCACTTTGCATTTCATCAACATTACTAAAGGTCAGAATAATGTGGATTTAATCACAGCTTTGTCGAGCGTCAAGCTGTGAAAAGATGCAAATCCAGGCAAAATAATATAAACATAAAGAGATGCCTGACAGTGAAAATACAGTACATATGGGATATTGCAAATCCACAATTGAATTTGCCCTGCATTTTGCAAGTTTCTCCACTGGAGAATAATATTCAAAATAACTTCATCAAAGAGTGCAGAGGGATTAGAGGCATTACCGTAATGCATCTGTGCATCATTGGCTTTTAGTGCTGGGGCTTCACTTCCGTGGAAAATCACAGAACAACAGTGCTCTATTTTCAACAGCAGACACACACATACACACAGGCAAGACAACACCCAGCTACTCACAGTGACCTATCTCCCTCCCAGGGCTGCCTCCAGTTGCAGGTGATGCCATGGGGTGCCACATGCCTCCGGCTGCAAGTGTGGCGCTGGCAGAACGCCAGTCACTCAGGATCAGGTGTCAGACTCGGTGGATACTCGGTCAACCACTGGACAGGACAGGACAGGAGCGGAAGGGTCGACATGGAGAAGGATGGGTGTGCGAGAGGGGCGGGGGGCGTCAACGAGGAGCAAAAGAGGCGGAGTCCACCGGCGCCGGTTATAGGATTACCCAGATTATCCTTCCCCAGAGATCAATCCCGCAAGGAACTGTTTGCTGCCCAACTGCTGCACAAATCAGCTCTTCCACCGCCCACTCAACTCATGTGTGCGTGTCTCTCTCTCCGAGTGTTGGTAAAACTATCTGCCCAGAGACACCTGTTGTAGTGGCACAACCAGGGTGTCCAGCATGGGAGGGGGGTGTGTGTGTGTGCATGGTCATGGTAGAGGAGGGTGTCACACGTAAGAGTACAGTACAACCAGAAGTTTCCGATTACTCCCTCCTAAAAGGGATCACGCCCAGAGAGCATGGGAAGACAATGTGAAGAAATTGATGTCGTAGATATTTCTTCATTTTGTTCTCTTTTTTCCTATATATTAGTCACAGACTCTATGTCTGATATGTAAGCGGTATAAACGGGATGCGGGTTGAAAAAGTAGGTGACAACAGGCAAAAAAAAAAAAAAAAAAAAATTTTTTTTTTATCTTCCTTAAAATATCTGCAATCTGTCTTTATGCAAATAAATAACTGCGCCAGTATGCATGCTTCATGGCATTGTTGGTGGCATGTCGAGTTGCCTGTTGCGCCATGTTAGAATGTTTGTGTGTTTAACCAGTGTTATGGCATTCCAGGAAGTCAGGAATTGTCATGTTCAATGTTCTACGATGGCCAAGAAAACACACGGCAAAGCAAAAACCCAGATGTGAACACAGGCCAAAAATATACCTTAAAGGCAATGAGGAACAATACATGACAAATCCTGAGGGAACCTGAACAAACTAGAAAACCCGCGCAGAGATTGGTTCAATCTGCAGAATAACCCCCGTTAAAAGATTGCTATCTATCAGGAGAGGCTTTCAAAAACAAACTGCACAAAAAAAATCGACATGACGTAAATTCTGTTTGTTTAACAATATCAGAAGCAGCATTAATTCTTGGCCGTAGAAGTATGTCAAATCATCATCACCAGAAAATAGCCCTAGCCAATACACGTGGAATTGACACCGATTTTAGCCTGCAGCTGTTCCTTTTAACTTGTCATCCTATCAAATGTTCCCCCTGCTATAACCTTCAGGCTTCTGAAAGAGACAGTTGCATTGATATGTAGCACCAACAACTTGAGAAGCCTCCGCTGGCATGTGTGCATCTATTTTACTTACAGAGCTTTTTTTGCGCGGGGTTCCTACATGTGATTAGATCAACTGTCTATACACTGCTTAAAGGAGAGCCACTGGTAACCTTATCCACTCAGTGACAGTAGTTTGGCAAGGAGCTCAGCAGCCCGACACAAAAAGAAGGGGAAAACAGCGAAGGAGAGGAAACACTTGCCTCCCTTTCAAATTTAACAAATCCCACAGGGAGAAATTTCAATAATGCAGTCCTTCTTAAACGCATGCTGCGTTATGATAGTGTGTCATGGCCCACATAAAAGCACGCCAAATTAACCCTGAGAGCCATAATTAGCAATCATAGATGTATCATGGATTGTGAAGACAGGGAAGGAGGATAATTGGCAGCCCTAAATTTAGGATACACTCTTACATGTTCCATCTGAACTTCTAATAATCTAATCAGCATCTCAGGAGGAAAGTATTTCCAGACGTCTCCTTATTTTCAACAGCGTGAAGGACATAATCATGTAACATATTTAGCTGGATGGACATTGTAGGGAAAAGGAAGTTGAAAAGCAGTATTGTGTGCTGCGTACACTGCATGTTTACACTTGTGGATGTGAGACAGAACACTTAAATGGTACTCAAAGCACTCAAAATAACCAAGCGAGATATAGCGTATGTTCTTCATGCCTCTCAATGGGGAGGTTTAATGAGATCTAATGTACTTAGTAGCTGGTACCTGTTGCCGCTATTTGTGCTTCTGTGGGTCACAGAGTAGAACTTAATGTCTGGTCGGTCAAATCAGCGCCTTATCAACCGCATTCCTATTAATAGTGTTAATGAACTCTCTGGTACTTAAACTTTCTAATCACGTACTTGTTTCGGTTTTGGCTCGTTATATAGGGCAGCAACAAATCGTTTTTCACTAAGCTTTACATTAGATTAACAACAGTGATTAAATATTTAAGGTCTTTGCGCAATATTTAGGTTTTTTTGCTAAATCTCTCATTTTTCAGAAGAGTGAACAACTATTCAACCTTTTCAAACCTTTTTTTGAACAATTGTCACATAGCCGCCAGTATGAACAGTTTTGATGGAAATTTTTTGCATGCGAGTATTTAGCATTTTCATCTCGTATTCGTCATGCCCCCCAGTGTGTATACGGTGTTTATTCTATAAAATGTCACAATCCAGTTAAGAAAATGCCAATCATAAGTTACCAGAGCCCAAAGTGATGTCTTCTTACTGTTTGTTTTGTCTGACTAACAGTCATTTTTTTAATTCACAATAATATACAACAGAGGGGGGAAAAAACAGTACATGCTCACATCACATTAGAAGCTGGAACCAGAAATTATTTTTGTTTTGTTTATCTTGATCGGCAACTGATGTAAAAATTGCCTTAATACATTCTAAAACAATTTCACACCCATCTACTACTTTGGCATTTTTATACGTTTATTACATATACTTTCAGTTTTGCGTCTTTCTTTTTCTAATTCTTATTTTAGGTTATATTTCTTTATTGTTATTGTTATAACTCTAGCCCTTTTGGCAGAACATCGAGAGTATGCCACTCAGCATATGACACACCAAACTTTAGAATCCCGACTCAACACAAATAATTTTCTATGCGTGAAGTAATCGACTAATCAGTGTAGCACTGCCTAAATATATTAGGACACTGTCAAATTCTACAGAAAGGTATTTAGCAGGCAATCAATAATGTTTCAGCTGCACACACAGTGACAGCTCTATGGCTGCAGGTGCAGCTTGTAGAATGAGACACACTGTCAGGCGGAAACAATAGTTTATTTAATGTTTGATGTGAAGTGGAGCCAATACCAAAGTGTATGTCAGTGCATGGGAAATGAGCGGTGCGGTGCATCCAGGCATGACATATATGTTGTTGTTATACAATTAGCAAAGAAACAGCTTAATACATCTCATAACCACATACGGCTGCAGCACGTTGGCCTTTCAAGGCTTTCTGCTTGATTAAAGCTGGAATTAAATCAAGGCTTTGACCTTCTTCATTAATGACTAATTACTGGCAATTAGCCCAGAGAATGGCCTCCTTACACCCCTTCTTTTCCCTTATCCTGTTCTCACAATCTGCACCCACTCACACACATTCAAGACAAGCAGACTATTTTACACTGACACAAAAATGCACACACTCAATCAAAATAAACCTATTGTATGTATTGTGTGCTAATACATGTGTCGGCACTGAGGCATTGCAGCTCTCAAGCTATAGAATCCCTGAGCAAATACCTGCGGAGAGCCACACCCTCTTTACCTGTGTGGTTTATTCAATTCAGCAGGAGTGGGCAGGGGAAATAATCTAAATGGGGATTGGCATTAAAAGAGCAGGTTTTAATGCTGCAGGGACTTCACACTCAAATAGTACAACCCACATTCTTTAAGTCACATGCTATCACGGTCACATTTTGTGGTACAAAGAGATATGCAGGAAGCCTGCATATTGCAGCAGTGAAGTATAGGCAATGGCTGTATGTGTGTGTCCCTCTCGGCTTCTGTCTGTCTGTCTCTGTTGTGTGTATGTGTACTGGGAGGTGAATCATTGACCCCTGGCAAGTGATGAGAGTTCACATCAACTTGGGTGACCTTTTTCTCCATCCCCTCTCTGCCCCCACCCTCCATTTCCCCTTTATTTCACTCCCTTCACTCTCCAATCCTGTTCTTCTTTCTGTCATGACTTCCCTGATCTGTGAGCTAAAGAAGTTCTCACTGTCAAAAGCAGCAAGCGGGTACTCGTCAGCTTGTCTGGAATCACTTCCACTGACGGAAAATAAAAATAAAATGCTGAGGTGCTGAGAGAGAGAAATTTGCTGATTCGACTTGGAAGCCCCGGGCAGGCCTGCATCAAACCTGCTGAAACATAACATGTCTGGGAAAACGAAGGAGGTGGATCAAGAAACAATCCGTACATAATCACCGGATTGTTTTTTGACTCCACACTGCTTTGCCTTGGCTTCATGCACATGACACATTACAAAGGGTGACAATTCCGTCAAGACATACAGTTACCGTTTATGGCCCCAACGTCATACGTGCTTTGGGTGTGTGTGGGCTGTTGATGCTAAAATACATCATAAATCACAGTTGTGAGCCAACACACAGACAAAACAAGAGTTGGAATGATCTTTCAGTGGTTGTGGCTTTCACTCAGCTCAGTGGCCTTACTAGAAATCTGCATGTATGCACTAAGAGAGCAGGATTCAGCTGGTTTATGAGCACCACTTTTATAACTACACCATTTGATCATAGCTCAAATTTTCTATACTGTGGACTATGGACATGCAAAAAAATGGCACGTGTTTTCAGTGTTGATGGCCTTCGTGGGGTAGTGAGAAAGCTCCAACAGCATTTCTGTGGCACTGTAATGGGACAACAAAACTCTTCTCTGAAGCCAATACAAATCCACATCTTGAAATGGTACACAGGGACTTTAATTTAGAAAAGTGTCACTCACAACTAAAGTTAAAAACTGTAAAATGTGCCAGAAAATCCACGAATTTCCCAAATACTTACTAAGCAAATAGGGCAAGACATGACTGACTACATATGCCTAAATGAGCTGAATAGTTGAACATATCTGCAGAAAAAAAAAACACTGGTCTGATTGACATCTGTGTAAATCTTGAGATGCCACTACTGCCAGATGATAGTAGGTATTTAAAGACAGACAAGAAAGACTGTGCAGCCCTGAGTGGTGGCTGCTCTGTTACTTCTGTACACTGTGGGTTTCCCTCTACATGCTCTCCCATCCAGATGTCTTTGTCATTCCCCTGAGAGCCACATTCATTATGGAAAAAAAATTTCAGCCCCTCCAAATGGTGCCGAGATATCTGTGATAACATAAAGGGGCTGCACAATTGTGTCTTAAAAGACTGGTTATATTTGTGTCCTTGTAATAATCCACTATTATCTTTAATTTTCCAAACTAAGTACTGATTTAGAGGCACACATTTCTTACTGCAGGGGTTTGACAATCAGTGTATCATTCAGGGAGGGGGGGAAAAAAAAACATCACATGATAAGTGATGCATATAGTGTGTGACTCAGTGAAGCAGAAGAGCTGGAGGCAACCACTCCAAATACAGTCTGAATCAAAAGATTCAGTTTACACAAACGGATCTGTACACATGTTGCAAACTCCGGGGCTTCCCACTTGCTTGTCTCCGTGGATTTTAAGCTGTCACAAAGAGGATAATAAAAAAATTAAAAAAAAATAAAAATAAAGCCATCAGCTGGTTCAAGGGCAAAGTCAGACCAGAGTTCAGCTTTACAGAGCAAAATCACATCATGCTGTCATTCAGCTGAATATAACCACAGCGCTGACCAGGGCGCGTCTAACACTCCTTACTACAACAGAGAGGCTGCAAGTTTGTTTATCAGTACAAATCCGCCATTCCTCCGTGCTGTTACATGCAGTTCTCTCTGAATCCGACGATCATCCCAGACCAATAAATTGTGTTTCTGTCTCAAACAGTTTAGCAAGAGACGCGCGACAAGCGCCATAAATTACATAAGCGCAATTAAAGTGCCAACCTCTGACCTTGCCTGACCGGCACAACCACGATCACCTGACTTTTGCAATGGCCGCAGCTTTCGTTTTAATTCGCACAGTTGCAAAGCGACCATTAAAGAGAGAAGCCCAACAAACCGTTTCACAGACAGGAGTCGGTGGTTAAAGTCCGAGAACACTTTCGCGCACAGCTCTGGAGAGAAGACGCCATAAAACCAACGCACTCCCCCCTCCAAGTCCAAACAAAATGCAGCAGCTTCGTGACGAACACAACTGTCAGACCGGGCTGTAGATAAACCACCGAAGCGTTACTTACTGAGGTGTAAATATGGATCATGGCTGTCCATATTGTACGAGTTGTTGCGTCGATTTCCTCCAGTCGCTGCTGCTCCGCATCCCAGCGCATTCCTCTCCCAGCCCGACTGAACTCTGCAAGGCGGCGATACACGGGGGCCCAGCGAGGGAGGGGGCGGCAAAACAGGGCTTCTCCCAATGACAACAGTGGTCGATATCAAGCTCCAGCACGATCATGACGAAACATCTCTCCTGCAGTGACACGGTGTTGCAATATTTTCACTGTGCAATGTTACTTAGATGAAAAATATAAAATGGGTTTTGAATGCAGCCTGTTTTCCTCATTTTCTCTACATAATCTGGGCAATCTCCCTCAACACCAAAACCTGCTGCAGCATGCAAGTCTAATAAAGAAATGTAAACAACAGACATTTGCCACACACGTTTAGATAAGATAGAATACCGTCATGATTTTTAAAGCATTTTTATTTGTTTATTATTATTATTTTGAGAAATCTATACAGTTTATTCGTTTACACATATCAGACACAGGCTATAATGATGACCTTTCGATACAGTTTGGCACAATGTTTACATTCATTTCACATTTCTTGCAGTGTAAACAGAACAATGACCCCAAAAACCTGCCTCCCAGCTCCCTCACAGTCCGCGTTAATGTGTATTATTACCTCGAATTAATTGCTTGAAAGCCTTTTAAATCTGTAACCTGTGAACATTTCAAATGCAAACCAGTGTTTTGAATCTCCTGCCGTCTTTCTCTGAGGGGATCTCTCCTGTCTTTACCTAGTGCGAGTCCTGGTCTGGGTACCCCCCCGGAGTCCCCCCACACCCCTGTTCAGAGTGCGGGGTCATGCAGGGGTGAAGCTCCCGGTACCTCAGAAGGTTATTCAGGAGTCAAGCCGCACTGAGGCATTCACAGAGCGGGCAGACGCTCCGTCAACGCCGGGCTGCTGACCACTCAGCGGGCCTTTGGGCTGCCCCGCTAATGGGACAAGCACCCCCGGCTCCACCGTCCTTGTAACAGCGAACCATAAAAGAGCACAGGAGGATGCTAACCAAGATGAATGGCATTTTTTTTCTCAGCTCATTCTACACTAATCAGAGCTTTTCATTTGTTATGGCCTTGCTGCCAGCCCCTCCGCCGCAGCCTCCATTAGGGCCAGATAACGTATAAATTCATTAAAGTCAAAGAGGGACATTAAAATGGTCATTTGTCAGATCTCTCTTTGTGTGTCCCTAATGGTGGCACATGGTTCAAGGCATTGAGATGATTTTGGTAGGACGTTTTTTTCTCTCCAGTGCACTTAGAGGGGGACGTGGGAACTAGAAAAAAAAAAGGTGCGTTTTGGCAATTGGAGATTTCTTAATT
Organism: Embiotoca jacksoni; assembly: GCF_022577435.1. Taxonomy (NCBI): domain Eukaryota; kingdom Metazoa; phylum Chordata; class Actinopteri; family Embiotocidae; genus Embiotoca; species Embiotoca jacksoni. Next base: position 4,035,582 of record NW_027185296.1, on the reverse strand, counting down.
CACAAAATTTGCGATTTTAGATTTTTTTTTAATTTACATAAATTCACAATATCAAAACCTTTGCTGCCCCCAAAATCGACTTTTTTTTTTTTTTTTTTTTTTTACATTGTATTTATTCCATCATAATCTTTTCATTGTTTTTCATTTTATTATATTTATTTTAAAAGTTGCCTAATTAGAGCCAATGTTTTATTTTGGTGATTATCTCATCCATCCATCAACTTCAGATTCCTACTCCCCCCACTCCAGCACACACACATGCAAACTCTGTCAGTGAAGCAACCCTTTGCACTAATCCCTTTGTATTCACAGCCCCATTCCCACCAAACAATGTCCTAAAGCCTAATCCTAAACCAAGCTCACCAAACATGGGCCACCTGCTATCAAGTCAATTCAAAGCTAAAAGGCCAATGCAAGGCTCGATAGCAAATAGTCTAAAACAGGTCACCTTAAAAGACCATTGCAAAGACCATGAAGATCATGACTGCACTGAAACACACATACCAAATCTTTTTTTCAGTCTTTCTCTTTTTTGGCCCACTTTCTCTGTTTCCGTCCCTCTCTGGCTTCAGGATGGAGGTTCTGGCTGCGTCGTCATGGGAGATGACTCTCTCCATCTGCCTCTGCTGTCATTAGCCCATCTCCATCACGCTTTATCGGACGGACCTCCGCCACCCCCCACCCTCCTGGACCCTCTTCACCATCCTGACAACCCCTGCCCCCTGCTCTATACATAAGCCTGAGATGATAAGTGTTCCCCCTCTTTGTGCGGGCTGGGATAAGACAATGCCACACAGCACTACAGAACATCATCCATCTCATAGGTCATCAATCTGGCACACAAAAGATGAAATGTAGCTCGAACTCCCTTTTTGCAAAGGGGTTTCTCTTTGCTTGGAAGAAGCTCGTCTTCCAACTCTCTCGCGCCTTTTCACTGCTGGGTTCGTGGTTCACCAGGAAATTCTTCTCCCTCGTGTGGCCACATGGGAGGAAAGTAGTTAGTGCATGTCAGCTTTTTCTTGAAACACCAGTGCATAATTGCAATTGCACAAAAACCAAACAAGTATTCAGACATCATTTCAACACCAGTGACATGTACTCAACAGCAGCAAAACATTTTTTAGACATGGAGAGCCTGATTGAAAACAGGCTGTCAGTCCACCAAGGGTCCTGAAGTGACACAGTAAGAGGCCTCTGCAAACCTTAAATGAATTTTTTTCGTGACGAATACTAATTAAGAGCCCTATGTCCCGTGAACAACACCATCTACCTCTTGTTTCTCCTCCTCTGTGCCTAATTTGGTTTACATTGTCTGGTGATCAGCATGGGACTTTTTGTCTTTGTTCACTGTCTGTGAAAGCAGCGGGGTCTTCGTTTTATTTATGTTTACATTCAGTAATACAGGACAACACGCTGAGGTTAAAAAGTTTTGAGCAATTTGTGAGCAAAAGTACATTCAGCTACTGGATTCTAGAGAACAACAGCATGTTGTTTTAACTCCTTTCATCTTAACTTGCTAATATACAGATTACATTTGATCATATTTAGCCATCATGACTATTATATTATATTATATTATTATAGATTCTGCAAAGAGTACTGCAATATTTTTATTACAATAATAAATTGTTATTGTAGATTACAGTAGATACACAGTTTCAAGCTGACAACAGTAGCTGCCAGTAGTTTACTGTAATTTACCAAGGACAAGCCTTGTTAAACTTTTAGGTTGAGTTCAAATTGGGTGACTGCTTTGTTCTGAGTGATTTGATTGCTGATGAACAATGAACAATCTTGTTACCACTGTGTAGAAGTCTGCAAAATATTAAAACAAAATAATGGTACAATTGCTATTACCCGAGATGTTGTTTATTGTAACAACACTATAAATGAACTCAGTTCATCTTTAAATATAAACTGCTTTATCCAAAATGAACACTGGTAGTCATCATTTCCGCATTATATCAAGAGTGTGGAAATGCCAGTTTAATAGTCTAAAAATACTGTAACAATACAGAGATTTAAATTTAAAAGTACTGCAATATTATAACATTAATACAATATAATGATTTTATCAAGTCTGCTTCATTATCGGAGGATTTTAGACACTCACAAGTAGCGCGGTTGCTATTGTCCATTCATATGAAGTTATATTTAGATGACTTTGATGACTTTTTTCATGTTTCGGACCAAAAAAAAGAAGACATATTGAAGCTACTTCTTCAATAACAGCAATGTGGCCAAAGCCCCTAATCCATTTTACATGCATGTTCTGTTAAATCGTTCGAACAACATATCAGGTTAACCTGTTAATCTGCTGTCCATGTCTGAGTCTGAGGGGCTTTACACACAATCAATATGATGAGCCCTGAACTGTCCACAGACTAAAGACATCGTCCATTACCACATCACTCCAATCAGACATGCTTCGTCATCATCATCAGGTTGGCACAAAGCAGACACGTGGTTGATCTTTTTAGGATCTGTTAGCAGTGTAACCTTATACTCCGATAAGGTGCACACACACAGTCATATTGGAAATAAAGAGTCTTGCCAAGTATAAACAATACAGATTTTACCGATGATTAAAATAGCTGATTAGGTTTTATATTATAGGTGGACTGCGGTCTCCAGGCAGATGGGTGACCTCTTTATTAGTCTTTAACTAGCAGTAATAAGTTAATAAGACAGAGTGGGGGGCTTGTTCTGATTGAGAGGAGCTGAACCAGTCCAGCAGGGAATCAACCAGACCACCTCAGGTTAATCTTGCTACGGCCTGAAATGCCCATGGAGGATTAGGCCCGTTGTACACCTGCTGCTGATTTTTAACACACAGTGACACCAATGACTGTGACGGTGGAATTTCAACATTAAAAAGTCTAAGAGCTGGTTTATTCTGTTACATACTGTACGTGTCTGTCCGATGTTTACAGTTTAACTGGATAAGAAGTGGCTCTAAGTGATTTAACACAACAAAGCTCTTCCAGATCACAAAAGACAATATACAATTTGTTTTCCAGGCATTATACAGTATAGCATATCAATCTCTTTTTACAAATGTTCTTCTATGTAATGAAAAATGTTATACAGATCCATATAAATAACATTTCCCCACTCATTTACTCATAGAACTGGGATTATGATGGATAAACCTGGAGTGCAGTCACAGAGACTTTGTCCTCAAACAGGGTATCAATGTGCACGACAGGGGCTCAAAGCCGGATGCTTGTACTCCCTGTCGTGAAACAATTCCCATCAGGAGTGACAGGTCAGCAGCAAATAAGCCACACGGAAGCATCCATCCATCCAATCCACACCAACTCAGATCACCACAGTGGCTTTCATAAGCAGCCACTCTTTAAGCACCTCAGCTACCCTGGTAAAAAGCAGGCTGACTAATAGTAAAAATACAAATCAGTTTATGGACAAAACGTATCGGTTTTAATAGAAACTACATTAGAAACACATAGAAGTGTATTTATTTTTCTTCTGTGAAGGCTTTTTATGCACATAGAGAAACTGACAAACTAATGAAGCCTGAGTAAGTGTGCAGTCCAGCAGAGGACTTCATTCTGACCTGACGGAGAACCGACTGGATGAATGAACAGAACAGACACAGAGCTTCAGCAGCCACCTGAACTGAAACGCTGTGATGTAGAGAACAGACTGAATGTGCTGTGCACCTCAATGGATAAGATATGTTTGTCTGTAAACAGTGTGATTTGGCAAAACAATCAAGGTCCACTCACTTGTTTGACTCTTTTTTTGACAACACAAAAAGCCCCTCTATTTCAGTAGTGCATAATTCTGTTTAAATTATGCTGCACAATTAAAAGCTTAATTTTCCACGTTTACTCTTTTTGCAACGATTGGCTTGCTAAGATCAGTTATGTGACGTAGGCGCCCTAGATAGCTGCTTCACGTGTTTGTGTGTGGAGAAGTGGATTTAGAAATCAATAAATATCTCTTTTTGGAGACGCCATCCACGTGGTACTGTTGGAGCGAGGTGTAAAGGACAGGGTTTGAACTTGTATAGGTCACCCCCATGAGACATCCAGTCGCCCTCCTGACGCTCTTCATTGACCTGAACACACTGGAAGTCTGTGACATAGTCAAAGTCCTGGGGCCTACCATCCAGAGTAACTAGCAATGGGACAGTCAGATAGATCACATGTTGACCTCAGCAAACAGCAAGCTTTTTGGTCTGCATTGCCTGAAGATCTTTGGTGTCCGAAAACCAGAACTGGTTTCCATCTACACATGTGTGCCTGGTGAGTAGGCAGTTCCTGTTTGGCACAGTTCCCTTACAGACCGGCTAAAAGCACAAAGACACAAACTTGTACAATCATACTTGTCTAGAGGTAATCAGGGTACCCAAAGACTCTCTGCACTCAACGGTGGTTTGACTTTGCCAGACTGTTGCTTAAGTTAAGTGACAGGCTACCCCACCTTAGGGAGGAGCTCACAGATTCTACGACAAGGGACTCAAACAAACTGACCATCAATAGATGTCCAATTGAGAGATACAGGCGGTCACCACTGCCGCAACATCTTTGATGCACATACGCACACATTCAAATACGCAGTACCCAATACAATGTCATTCTGTCTTAACGCAAGGCGAGATACTCAGGCCACGTGATGTAGATGAAAAGTTCACAACCACATTTCTGATATATAAAATTCTGATATATAAATTTTTACACAGACACAGAGTAACAATGTTACATTTCAGCCCCAGATCCCAAACTCATGCTGCCAGTTACCAACACCAGGACTCATCACTGTTAGACCTGATGTAATATGAGCATCACATAAAGATACATTAGAACGTGTCAGAGTCTGTGTCTCAATCACTGGATGCATTAAATGTATAATTGGCAACAGAGAGGAAAATGCACTTACCCGATAGACATCCTCATAACAAAATGCATCTGTTGTTGGGGTTGAGTGCAGAGGCATCAATAATTTTGTTGCTTTACAGGGTTCGTGTCTTCTCAGTGTTTACAGCAGGCAGTGACAGCTTACTGGTTAAGGAATCCCCACTGCTCCTTAGGTAGTTTTATGAAACGCTATGTCTTTGTACATGCTGTATTCTCACCATGCATGCCCTGCTGGGTATATCTGAGGAACTGTCCGTCCTGGGCCTTCATATCATCTGCAGTAATGTTAACATCCTGAGAGGTATCTTTCTTACCTTCAAAATCCAGCTTTTATTGGTGCCGGTCAGTGACTACCAGCATTGTGTTTAGACCTTCAACATCACCTAAATGACCCTCTAAGTTTCACAGTCACTCTCGTTTCCAGGTTTTGACTGATCTCCACACGCGGACGATTATGGAGTAAAAAAACGATCCATTATGATCCATTACAATCCGCCTATTTGCTCATGCTCAAATTCCAAAACATTGCACTCCGACTAACAGGAAGTAAAAGTCAGATAACTTTTGATTGCGGGTGTGCTCATAGGCTGAATAAGGTCACCTGTGTTGCCTTTATTTATTTTTTGTTTAAAAAAATATTTAAAAAAAAAAAATAATAATAATAAAAAATATATATATATTTATGAATGTGTTTATTCAAGTTTTTTTTTTAAATTATTATTATAAATTGTAATATTGCACAATAAAAACAATTATGTATACATGTAATGTCATTAAGGAGCCTACACCAGAGGCGGCGCCAGAGAGGGCCTACACGTAGAATATATATTTTTTGTTTTTATAATTGCAGCGTTCCAATTTTTTAGGTTTACTTTATATGATTGTTGCATCATATCAGAACAAAATAATTCTGTGATTTTAATGACGGATGCCTTTGTTATCCTGTGATAATGCTGAGAGGTCAGTGAAACTAGTACCATTGAGTAAAACTGAAACCTCTGCCTGACAACTGAAATCCGAGAGTTGTGCCCTTTAATACCTGAGAATTTCACCTTTAAGCCGTCACATTGTGTCACTTCACTTTTTCTAAACTCAGTGCCATCCTTTCCAGAGGCCTATTTAAAACACTGACCTCGCCATACCAAGCCGTGGAGCACGCGGTGCTCTGCTGCCCTCTGTTGGCCCAGTTTATAATCACCAGCACTCATTTTAAGCAGTCCTGTTCTCGCTGCGCTACAATTCGGTCCCTCGGCGGCTCCCGTAGATTTACGGTTAAGTCGGACGTGTATCTTTGGGTCAAGCAGGAAGTTTCCAACTTGACAGCCGTGACGAACAATGCTTTGAGTCCTTGCTTGATCGCAGCCTGTACAGTTTGATAAGTTACTAATGAATTCACAGGAGGATGTCATCCGGTTTGACGTTAGACTTCGAAAATCATCAATCAGTGATGGGTAGTGAGCCAGGCGTCATCTCCATTGACCATGGAGGAGAGTGGGGTGAGCTAACACTTTCTATTTAGATGGATGGGTAGCTACAGCCAGCTGCCAGGTGAAAATAAAGGATATCATCATAAGGGCACAAGATTAGATACAATTTATAAAACGTATGTCATTTCAAAAACCTGCGTACACACGTGTGGGGTCGATGTTTGTTTCCCGACAATTAGAGCCTGAGCTAACCGGTTAACATTAGCTGCAGATGCTGAGATGATGTAACCTGCTCAGCCTGGATGTAAATAATGATCAGCACTATGACTGCACAGTGCACTGTCTAAAAATGTGTGATCCAGATGCAACCCTCGCCACATGGATCTCACAGTGCCTAACATGCGCCCAAAAAAAAACATGGTTTGGTGCTCTAATTTTTAAGCTCAGCTGAAGTGACATATTTTACTGTGAGATGAATATTAATGTATGGAAATATTTGACATAAAGGTGAATACGTATGCAATAGTTTTATCTGGCGCCGTTTCATTTTACTGATAATTAATAATATTGGCATATCGTACACCTGATCCTGTGATTATTAGTATGTTGATGTTGTGTTGCAAACAGTTTTGTTTTGTTTCCTTTGCTCGTGTTTCATGCTGAATTCACTCTTTGTTTGTTGTTTTGTTGAATTAAGAGATTTATGTATTATTGTTTGTTTGGCCAATGGTGTTATATTTGTATTTTTTATGACAAAAATGTATCAGTTTCCCAGAGTACATAATGACTATAATGACTATTCATTGCATACTGCAGCACTATCTAGTTACGCTAAAAGGCCAGTCTAAAATGTGCAATTTAGTGTTCTTTTTTATATATATATATATAGTTTTGGGTACAAATTACTATGTGGTTACAGATAACCCAGAAAAGTGCGAGTTAAAACAAGTGTTGTTTTTATATTTTTGTTGAGTGTGCCTGTACCTGTATTTTCTTTTTATTAGTCTCCTAATGAAACTGTGCATTGGACTGAAAGCAGTAAGACTCATGTTGTATGCTGTATGCTCACTGTTCCACAGACATAAGCCTGTTTGATGAGCTGGAAAACCTGGGAGATGCAGATGAGCTGCTGCAGGCCCTCGACATGGCTGGCTACGTGAGTCACTCATCTTCTCAAAATGCAAATAGTGGGAACTGAAACATAGTTTCACATTAAAATTGAGCAACAGGAATCTAAAAAAGTGTGAAATTTGCTTATGAAGGTGCAGCGCTGACACTAATAATCATGTTAGATTATGATGGAAAAGCAGGTGATACCAGAACAGCAGCACCCAACATACAATGTGTAGAGGCAGAGTTTACCGTAGGCAATAACAGGAATTTTTACGATAGGTTTGTCGACTGATTCTCGAACATTTTCTGACTTGTATGACATAACGTATTTACACATTGGCATTGCTTAAAAAAAAAAAAAAAATCATATCTTCTTATCTGATATTTTAGACTGATTATCATACCTTATGTTTCTTTTCAATCTGCATTTTCAAAAAGTCAGTTATTTATAAAGTGTGTGTTTGGTTTCTCAGGCCTCAGTAGGTGCAGATCTGGACTTTGATATCGACATTCCTTTGTGGAACGAAATGGACACGAGCAGCACCTGCACAGGTACAGACACACGGGTGTTCACATGTGTCACATTTCAGCATGAAATGAGATTATAGAATATTATCAGCAATAATTATGTTATTTTGCTGCCGACAGATTTAATTGTAATATTGAGGAAAATAGAGGAATGCTTTCCTCAGATTGTTAACATTATTTTTATTATTATTATTATTATTATTATTATTATTATTATCATTATTTTCTGAACCTAACAACCCATCAAAATGTTTACTCGAAGTACTATTTCCTGAAGCAATTGTAAAAAACTGATTTGCATTTCATATTTTGATCCCTGCTATATGACTGAAATGTAAAGTGCTTTGACTGGGTGACACTTGAAAGACATAGTGACTTATGCTGAACGAACCTACATCATATATATGAGGCATTTTTCTGTGTGTCCTTGTGCATCCAGATGGTGAGGTGAGTGTGGACTCTCTGTCACCTGCCCACACTCTAAGCTCTGTCCCCTCTCCTGCCGCTGTGGAGGCCTTGTCCCCATACTCCTTACAAGTAAGTCACTGTCTCAAGCTCTATGTCCTTCCTGGGCTTCAGCATTTGAATTATATGTCCAATGCAAATTTAACCTTTTATTTTTTTGCTTGTCAGTATTGACATATATAGCCATTGTTGTATGTGGTAGGAACAAAGGAAATTTTCACCAGATGGTGTCCAAACAATGACAGCTGCTCGTTGGTTTTCAGATAGTCATCGCACACACTTGAGAGACTTATTAACAAAAGCCTTAAACACCTTGTCAGACTAATGATTTACTGTCCATCAGAGCTGTGTGTCAACCCCTCGTTAAAAAAAGGTGCTGACAACTTCAAGCACATTAGCATAATTCAGCAGGCAGATGTTCCCACAGTGTGTCAAAACAAGGACAAGGGTTACGTCTTTTACTGGCCCCAACACAGTCTGCACACATTTGTCTAATAACAGAATCGTCCTGATTCAATCCAAGGACACATTTGTCCACAAGACTTTTTGAATATTGACAAGGACGGGAATACCAATGACTTCACAAAAGTAAAACATATTTGAACCTGTGTTTACTGCTGGTATCTAAATAAAAAGTTGTCCACGGGATACAGGATTCTAGTTTAAGTATAATGTGTTTCTCAATCCAGGATGAAGCTCTGTCTCTGCAGTCACAGCCCTCTCCCGTCTCAGTCTGCTCAGAGTCCAGTGGCTTTTCTGAAATCTCTCCCGCACCTGCGAAGAAACCCATAAAGAGGACCGGTCAGGTGACACGAGGTGAAAACAAGGGAAATTCCTGCACCTTAATCTTGGTGCAGAATTCTGGGACGTGAGAAAGACAATGAATAGAGGATAAGTGGGCTGTCATCAGAAGAGAGGTGGTGTTTTGACAAAAAAAAAAAAAAAAAAAAAAAAAAAAAAATCTCCTCTTAAAGTACCCTGAAACTGTAATTGCACATTTACTTACCTGAGCTCAGAGTCAGCCTTACGTATATTTACATAAATCCTGTTTTCTTATCTCCTTCTATCCCTGTCCCTTGACACTCACACACACCAGCCAAACCAGCTCAGCAAGTCAAGAGGCCGATTCAGATTGGCCCAACGGTTTCCATCCAGCCCAAACCACTGATTACAGCTGTGCCCTTGGCTCAATCAGCAGCTCCCCTGCAGGCCAAGACAATCATCATCCAGCCCCTGCAGACCACCATGCTGCCTGTAGTCAAACCAGCACCGGTCAACATCCAACCAGCACCCTCTGCAGGTCAGAGCGCACACTGCAACACAGACTCACCTTTGGGCCCATTGCCTCTCATCACACTGGATTGCATCAGACCAGTGCATTGGGCAAATCAGCAGGCACTGGCAGTGTGATATTCTTCACTCAGAGTATTGTGCAACTCACTGTAATTCAGCGACATGTCATTACTGATGAATTTGGTTGGCATTCCGGCTTCAACTACAATTTTGTTGTTGTGTCTTGGCCAGTAGATGGTGCTTTAACCTCAGTTTTTGCTCATCAGAGAGCCTCAGTGTTCCATGCTTTTATGATGATTAGATCATAATAAATCCATCAAACATGATTTTTTTTTTTGTGTGTGTATGTGACCATATGTTAAAGTTAAGTCTACATTTGTAAAAACTATCCTTCTTTTGGCAATCTACCATCATAAATACCCAGTTAAGAAAGTTTGCCTCAATCCAAACCAAAGAGTGTTTATGGGCTGCCGTTGCCTTCATTCCATTATTTCTGTTGTTTTGTGGTTTAGCCTGCCTGGTTTACCAATTTCTCTCTGTCAGCAGCACCTAGTCCAATGCAAATACTTATGTCACTTCCTGGGACCCAATGTGGGCAGAGTATCTGACCTCTCTTGAAATGAATTTGAACTTGGCTCTCCCGTCTGCCTGGTAACGGCCAAGACGGCAGATGTTTAAGGCAGAGACATCCAAGTGTTGGACCCCAGATGGAAGTCCCGTCAAGCCTGCTCTGCGTCATGAAACTCATTGATTTAAGATCTCCTCAATGTTCACAGCTGAGGAGCACAACTCTATCCATCAGGGAGATGAAAGAAAGAAATCAGAGATCATTATTTCCAAGTTAGACTGTAACCAGTGCAGTCATGTATTTTTAAGGAACATACAAGCTCACAATTATTCCTGGTGCTTTTAATTCCTTTTGACTTCCATCGTCATGATGGTGAACTTGGGCACAACACAGGTGCTAGCATCACAGACATTCATTAGCAGAACTGGCTAACATTTCTCCACGATTAGCACTGACAGGCTGTTTAGCGTAAGAGGCGAATGTTGTTGGGTCATATGAAGGAATGGTTCCCGGCAGTCTCACTGGATGATGTGGGCTCCACTCTGGGAGGCTTCTTACATGAACAGGACATTAATGAACATGGACATCATTGTGTTTTATGGAAGTTTTGCTAGTTTATTTCTTTTTGGCCATTTAAAATGTGGGCACACACATACGTGCACATGTATGTGTGTTCATGCACATACAAGTCACACGCCTCTCAGTTTGGAATGTGAAAGTTTGAGAGGTCACAGGTCAAGAGGGCAAACATCTTCTCCACCTGTACTTGAAACACAAAGAGTCCCATTAAAGACGAGGGGTTAATGCAGGTCAGCAGAGGTGGGGAGGGGGTTCAAAGGACTGGACTGTACCATCTGCAGCAGGAGGCTCTTTAAACAGCTTCTAGCTGGTATAGAAAAGTAGAATAAATCTTTTTGTCATTGCTGCAAAGACGAATGTGGGATAGAAACATAAAAACAGGAACAAACTCACTCACACACATAATCGCAGTCTGCATTAGTCAATGTTAATCATATAGTAAAAATAGGATTATATTATAATGAAGACCTGTAATTTGATGATGTGTATGTTTTGCGTCTCATTGCAGGTCGTCCAATTGTGCTGTCACAGCCGAGCCAGTTACTGCAGATCCAGACGCCACAGGCCATTGCTGGCAGTGTGGTTGCTATGTCAACGCTTACCCAGGACAAGCCTATCCCTGTCGCTCCTCCCCCAGTGGTCTCTGTCACACTTCGGACCCCTTCTTCAGATGACGATGTGAGTCTATTAACACTGACAGTTTAGAGGAACAGAAGAGTACTGAATGACAAAATTGAAACTGCTGCTTTAAGAACTGTCATCCAGAAAGTGAAACATAATTCAGGAAGTTAATGGCAAAAATGAATAATGCCTTTTATTTTAATATTTTCATAGTTTACTTTGTCTTAAATGGTTGACCTTAACATAACTTTACGCTCTTATGTGGGAGATACTAATGCTATCCCAGTTTGCAAGCATGGCAGATTTACTTTTCTTTTATTATGGCAAGAACAAAACCAGCTATCCTTAATTTGTGTGTCAGTTCAGTCTGTGACTCAACATGGTTACCCAAGTTTCTGTGTATGTTGACAAGGTGACCAATGAACCTCTTTCTCTGTGGTTACAAAATGGTATACTGTTTTATGTGAAATCAGGTCAGTACCGGCTCCGACATGGCCATGGGAGCTGATTGCTGCCATTCTAGCCAATTCAATGTTCTTCCAGCAGAAGCGCCACAGCGTGTCAGTAGATAAAATTACATGCCAACTTTATTTTTGACAAAAGCCGGAATGAGATCCTGTCAAGCTCCACGGAGCATATATTTGTAATTTTGAAAGGCTTATTCTAAAGTAATGAAAACACAATTCTTCAATTCTTTCAAGTGATTATACGCTAATAAAAACAATTATAAATATTACATTTCTGCAAATAGATCAACCTAAATCCTCCACACACTAAACCCTAAAGTAGTATAATGTTCCCAAACCCTGTGTGCCTGAATGGAGATCTAATATCCCAAACAAAAAAAAAAATCGAGCACACAATGTTTGACATCCTTGTCAAACACTTTTTCCTCACCACCTGTGTCGTAGAAGTGCATGTGCCTTCAATTAATATAGCAGAAATAGAAAAAAACGCTCTTAAGGGCACTCCTTAATTCAACACTTGTGTGGACATGCAAGGGCTTGCCAGTGTGCACTTGCATGCAGCTGCATGTTTATGAGCAGCCTCATGGGCGTGCATGCAGTCGCCCACTGTGTAGCTGTGATGTTGTAGTGGCCGTGTTCTCGCTTGGACTGGATCCCGTCCAACCTAAACTCTCTCATCTTCACCTATTTTTTGTATTTGTTTTAATTTTACAAACCATTAACTTTAATTTTTGTTTCAAATATGAGAATATAGTGTTGATGGAAGGGCGTTTATACTTATTATATATAATGATGAATGCATTTTTCCACACTGAGCAGAAAAGTTATTCCACTGCATGGACCATGCCAGTCAGGAAAAGATGCAAATTACTATTTTCTTCTAAAAAGAATGACACTCAGGAACATTTATTCACCTTAAACCAAAATATCACATCAAATTTAATAATTTTTCAGTCCTGAATCAACTCAACTCAACTCGATTTTATTTGTCACACCTTTCATGAAAGAAACAATCAAATTCAGGGCACCTCAATTAAAAGCCAAGCTAAAAAGATATGTCTTAAGTTTTTTTCTTTTTAAAATGTCAGATCCTCAGGTAGACTAGTCCGAAGTACAAGGCCACAGTGGCTAAAAACAGACTCCCCATACGTTTTAGTAGAGATTCTGGGAATAACCAAGAGGCCAGCAGAAGAGGATCTGAAGGATCTGTTAGGCTTGGGCATACCTTAAAAGCAAGCCTGATAGGTTAAAACCAGCACAACATCCAAGAAACAATTTTATAACTAATGGGGAACCAGTGCAATTACTTTAAAATAGGCATTAGATGTTCTGTGTTTGTTCTTTGTCCGAGCTCATTCTGGACAAGTTGCAAGTGGCTCGTAGCCTTTTTTTAAAATTATTTTTAGAAAGACCAAACATGTTTCTGTGTCAGCCTGTTAGAGGAATTGTCTGATTTTAGCAAGTTTCCTGTGATGATAAAAGGAAAATGTTGTTATATTTCTAATGCGAGTCAAACTCAAAGCCAAGGTCACAGTCTAAGATGACTCCAAGGTTTTTGACTTGATCCGTGGTATGAAGAGCTAGTCAAAAGGTACATCTTCACCAGATGCAGCAGCACGTTGAAATGATGTAATATTAAGTGCTGACATGCAAATGGTTGTCGCATGTGACTTTATTACAAGTTTTTACTTCTTCCTAAGAAAAAGAGACGCACAATAGTTTCTACATTTAATCAGATAGTTTTATTTTCAAAAAGGGGGTAACTCAATCCAAACCTCTGTTAGAGTTACTGAAGTTTTTATGGAACCACAAACAATCCCAGATGATCATTACCGGCCTCTGCTGTTGTTTGTACCTGTGGGGTTTCGGAAACATGGACGTGTTATGTAATTGTAGAACCGTGTCAGAGCAGGACATGACTCTCAGTGTGAATGACCAAAGGTAGATCTGTCTGTGTGTGTTGCGTTCAGGGGTGATGTCAGGACAGCTGCAGTGAACAGAAAGACACATGCACAAAAACATGAAAAACAAACACACAATGTTTCTCCGGGACAGACTAATTTCTCTCTGGCTGGTTTAATGACAGTAGACACACACGCAACTGAGATGTCAGGGAGTCTCATATGGTGCTGTTAACTGCTGCACAGACTGCCCCAGTAATTACAAAATTAAAGAAGAAAACTATGTTATAGTATGTTTTGTTTATGTACGTGCTTGTGGTCTCAATAAAAGCTCACCCTCTTTTGTGCGTGCTGCTCTTATGTTTTGGTAGGAGATGTTCTTATAAAGTCCTGAGGCAACTTTACTGGGCTCTGTTTCTGATTCTTTCTTTTGAAGAGTTAAACTGCAAAATCCTCCTCTTCTAGTCAGGACTGTCAGCTTCTGCTGCACAGCCCGAGAAATGCCGTGACTTGCAGCAACTTCTCTGTCATTTCAGGTTTCGTTCTAGTTCGTCATGTCTCGCTCTCGTCTGATTTTTAGTGAGTTGAGAAACATGTTCTCTCTCCATCTCCTGTGTTTGTCTTGCTTGTTTGGCGAGAAGGACTTCCACGTTCACACCCTTTCTAATTTTCGGGCTTATATTAAAATGAATGAAGTTGCAAAAATGCATTACTGAACACGTGTTTTTAATTATTTGTGGAACGTCCCTTTAAATCATCTGCAGAAAATTTACCAAATTTTCCACCATTATCATCTTGTAGGAATAATGTGTGGCCCTGTTACATTTGAACATGAAAACATGAGTCACAACCCAATGTCACAATGGTTTATTTTATCAGTCTACTTCATTTATTTTGACATTAACCATGTTTTCCATCCATTTTTTAATGATTAACCTCAACTGAAAAGTGTCTGTTGTTTAACGAATGGTAATAGTTGACCTGTGGCTGTAAAAATAGTCGGCCACTGAGAGGGCGGAGAGGAGCATGTCCAATTATTGTGGGCATAATTGAGTCTGGAGAAGCACTTTTTGTGCCAGACCTCGAGAGCAGTGTCAAGGAATTTCAAACCCCAGAAGCCAAAACTAATATGCCTCTTAGCTATTTGTAAAGCATACCAAAGTCAATAAAGTTTATAATAGGTGATTAAAGGGGAGGGACTGCATACATTAATTGTGAGAGTGGGGAAAGTAGTTCTGTATACTTATTTCTCAAGAGAAAGTTGTGGTAGTTTAGTGGACCTTAAAAAGGCATCTTAAATAGCAACTTGAGCATTTTTTTTACACATCTTTTTGTAAAAGCTGGACAAATACTGTATGTTTAAATGATTGTCATATGCACTCTACAGTGATTTCAATAGACTGCGTTGTTTGTGTGGCTCAACAAGAAGCTCATGTGTGGCTTCACACTGTGAGAGAGTGTGTGTCTGTGTTCGGACCCTGCAGCTGTGTTCACTCGCTGTGGTTTGGCTGCAGCACATTGGTGGACTTTAGGCCGGAGGATGTGTAAAATGCCTGTTAAAGATGGCATGCTTGTGCCAGGTGTTGTATCTGCAGTATGTCTGTGTGTATGTGTCACTGTTCCTGGTTTTTTTTTTCTCACAGTACAGCATATATTGGCCTATAGGTAGCCTATGTAAGCCTGGGAGTTAAACGGCTGGTAGTGATTACATGCTTCAGACAGGTGTTGTGCACGATGAAACATTTTGCGACAGCTGTAAACAGCCATCAGGGACTGGCTCAGTGTAATGTAATGGGCTCCTACACAGCCGGGGATTTAGCTCTGTGTGCGCGCGCGTGTGTCTGTGTGTGCACATGCGTATGTGTGTTTGTGTTTGTGTGCGTGTGCATGCGTGTGTGTGTGTGTTTTAGACAAACTGAAAAACACTCCAGCCTGAAATTGCAGGCTACAACAAATCCTGCTATTAGTAGGATGGGAGGATTTATGCTCGGGGCCCCCAGGACAGCATGGTGTGATTCTGAAGGGAAAGCGGTCCTTTACACCTAGTAGAGCTCGACCGATTTATCAGTCAGACAATTTCAAAGGGTGATATTGGCCTTTCACAGATATATCAGTATTGTTGTATATGTTGTCTGACATGCACTGATGTGGAAACATTTTATCACAGAAAAAGATGATTGGGATCATTTAGAAATTGTTTCATTTGTATGTTTTTTTGGTTTTAAATTTAGAGTTATTTATAACTATTGCATTCCTAGTGAAGCGGCGGTGCAGTGGTTAGCATTATGCTGTGAGGCGATATAGGTTCCGGGTTCAAATCCGGGCCTGGGCCTTTCTGTGCGGAGTTTGCATGTTCTCCCTGTGCCTGTGTTAATTCTCTCCAGGCACTCCAGCTTCCTCCCACCATCCAAAGACATGCACCTCAGGTTAATTGGTGGTTCTACAAATGTCCCTTAGGTGTGAATGGTCTTTGTTTCCATCTGTCTCTGTGTTGGCCCTGTGATGGACTGGCGTGTCCAGGGTGAACCCTGCCTTCACCCAAAGTGAGTTTTATATATATATATATATATATATACATTTAGCGTTAAATTGTAAAATTGATCATTTCAGTATCGGCCTCAAGAATCCAGCATCAGTCGGACTCGAACACGTAGCCCAGAAGTTTATACTTTTATGTCTGTTCTTCAATATCAGTGTATTTCCAAAGCTGGACAGGAACAAGGAAACCTGATTAAAAACATCTTTCTAAAACATTACATCACACTGCTCAGATCCTGTTCGATAGAGTATTGATTTTTGTCAGATTCAGTTAAAAATCAATCATATAATCTAGGGGTGTAACAATACTTCATATTCTACTGTTTAATACAAGACTCTTAATGGAATGCACTAGTTGAGTTTTAATCATGATGCATTGAAAATCTGTTTCACTTCACCGGAGAGTTTGATTTATGTTTTATTGCCACATCTGTTTTCATTACAGTGTGCAAAACCTGTTGTTTTTTTTTTGGTCATATTGCACTACTGTAAACACACCAGACACATTACCACTCAAATTTACTGACAACATAACAGAGACAGGCAGTCCTTTTTTTTTTTAATTTTTTTTTTTTTTTACAAAACCCTGATGTAATGTATCAAATGGAAGTGTGAAATGTGTGAATTGTTTCTTCACTAACATGACCTTAAATATCGCAACGCAAAAAACAGCCACAAGACATCCATTAAACTCGTAAAATGAGTTGCTTTGCTTTTGCTCTGCTGCAACGTCTAACCCTAACACTCTTTAATAACACCTACAACAATGTAAGTTCTCGGTGGATTTCAAAATGCGGATGTGGTGAAGCTGAGCGCTGAAGAAGTGAACTGCAGTGCAAAATATGTAAAAAGCTAAACATCGTAGATTGATGTTTTTTTTCCCCTGTGGAACACATGGCACAGTTTTTAGGGTTTATAACCTACAGTTAAATCACCATTTTAACCCCCACCTGTTCAATGGAACCCTTCCCATTTGGATAGGTTAATGGTTAATCCAGCTTTTCCTTCCGGAGGAACCCTTGAGATCCTCAACGGCACTGGCACAGTCAGGCATGCTGGGATGTGTCGTTGTCGCCTTGGCAACTCACTTGTTTTTCTCTTTTCTCCTGTATTCATCCGTTGAGGAGTTATTGAGCAGGCAATCCCCTTTGGGCAACACCCTGAAGCACAATCATACAATTAGACACGTTCACACACGGCACTGTTCGGTGCACCAGCAGCTGTCTGCAGCTGGCCACTGTACAGCTGTGCCATGCTCCTCGTTGACTTTTCCCACCCACACTTAAATAGTTTGAACCAGCATCAGTGTTAGCCTCTCATCCATTCAAGTGGGCTTCAGTGAGAAATGCCACTCTGCCATTTTTTTTTTTTTTACCCCCTGCCCCACATTTTTCTCCTCAGCCTCATTGTGGAGGCGATGTGAAGTTCCCCTTGCTCTCCACTCCCTGGTAACTGCTTACTTGCAGTGTTCCCAGGCTCGGCCTAGTGGCACGGCTCCCAGATCTGGGCTGGGAGACAGAGGGGTTTCTCAGGAGACAGAACACAAATACAGGGATCCAAATAACTTAATCACCAGCGGGGCTATTAGGCCCAGGATCTAAGAGACTTACCCTGGGGAGGGTGTTTGTGTTTGGAGAAGGGCACTAGAGGGGTAGCCAGGGACTGCATGGACAATGGAGGTGTTTGGGTAAGCGCTGCCATGGGTTGTGTTAATTTGCAAGAGGTCATGTTAAGATATGCACTATTTGGATTTCAGTTCTCATCACACTGACGTCAAGCGGAAAGAATCCCGCAGCTAATGTTTTAAACTTTTTCTTCTGTATTTTTTTTCATTATTTTGTTTATTTTTTATAGACATATTTGTCTTGATTTGTAAGAAAGCCTCTCGTAAACAAATGGAGCAAATCTAAACAGAAAAAAGCTGAATATTGTGTATTTATTTAGAGAATAACTTGAGTGTGTAAGGCCAAAATAATACCAATTAAGACTGACTTTGGCTAGACTTGCTTTTATACATCCAGACCTATAACGTATATGGTGCCCCCATGTTTATGTGTCTCCGATGTGAACCCATTTCTCAAAGAGTGAAACACTCGGTAAACACGACCTCCTTCACATACAGAACAGAGGCGTTGCAGACGACCTCCTGACCTCTCAGAGAATCTCGTTGTAAATATTTTCAAGCAGAAACTCAATTGTGTGCACTTAAGGGCTCTTGTCATTCCCATGAAATCTTCCTGGTAATTTCATCGAAAAAATAAATTCTCCTGTGAATGAAAATCCATCCTTAAACCAAATCCTTTGAGAATATAGATAAACATTATGTCAGACCAGTGAGAGGAACTTATGATCTACAGTCCAACAGGTGGCTCAGGCAGGCATTTCACTGCCATCTCACACTAGCTACCTTTCTTCCTTGTTTAGATAGGTGTGAGCGGATGACGGATGAAATCCACGTCTTTTCTTGAGTAATAACTTATGTCCCATGTTGTTCTTATGTCCCTGTTTCTGTCTTTGTCACATTCTCCCTCCGAAGTCTCTGATGTCCCAGAGACAGCAGCGCATGATAAAGAACCGTGAGTCGGCCTCTCTGTCTCGCAAGAAGAAGAAAGAGTATCTGCTCTCGCTAGAAGCTCGGCTAAAAATGGCGCTGTCCGAGAATGAGGTGCTCAAGTGTGAGAATGGCAACCTCAAGAGACAGCTGGAGGGCATGCTGAGTGAGGTGAGAGGCTGCAATCCACAGCTCTGAGAGCACTTCCACACAGCCTAGTCTTCTGTGGAGATTACAGTACATGTACACAGTTAATGCTACAAGTTTGTGAAGTAACAAATGGAGATTTTTTTTTTTTTTTTTTTTTTTTTTTTTTTTTTTTTTTTAACAGCAAACTTGCAAATAAGTTAACAAGAAAAGACAAAAACTCTACACCCATACTTGATGTGTATCTGTGATTGTAGTTTGGACTATGATGTGTTTCTCTCCTTTTTCCTGCAGAATACTATACTCACTGCAACGGCACCCAAGAGGAGAGCTGTGTGTCTCATGGTGGTCTTGTGCTTCCTTGTGCTTAATGTTGGACCAATGAGGTGAGTGTGGGACAGTGGATGTCTGTATTCCTTGAAGCACCCTACACAGTAATATGACTGTGTCCAGCGGCTGAAATTCAATTCAAAGCAAAAGAACACTCATAATGGCAGAAACTGTGGTTCAAGATACACAAAGATCACTGTGACAAGTACTTGATTACTGCAGGAAAACAAATGGGAAGCCCCCATGACTCATTGTGGGAATCTCGCCTCACATGTAAGAGATTGTGCGGGAAAAAAGTTGATTAAAAACAGTGTAGGACATTTTCCGTTGAAGCAATAGGTTCTGTTTTCGCCCCCAAAGAACAAAGTTTAGGGACTTTTGTCAACTGTAAAGTGAAAAAAATTATTCATTAGTTGCCAACAGTGAAGATTTGTGTATTTTACTTTAAGTGACCGACTTTATCATTTAAAGTCATAATGCTCTCCTTTAAATAGTTCTAAGAAGTGGTATGTTGTCCTGTACTGCACATATGGTACATGTCCAGTCTCATCCTGACTGAAACAGATCTACTTGGAAGCCAAAGTGACAATTGAGAGTTCATTCGTGCCATATTGCTTTTGTATGTACAACACAGTCCTATGATGTTGTTGCCAGAGTTTATAGGACTTCATGAGTAATGGGTGAATAAGCCTGAATAAACACAGCGCTGGGTTGTGGCAAAAGTAAACATTTCCCACTCGTGAATGTGAAACGAAATCTTTCCGGCTACAAAAGTAAGAAAGAAGTCAAACGTTTAAAACATTTGAATGTGGCAGTTTTTCTTACCTCTTCTTGTAATATTAACAATTGTGACAAATTATAATGAGTTATATAAAATCACGCTGGGGGAAAAAAGAGCCTGATTCCACCCAGCTAGCAGATGGAGGGATTGTGTAATTCGAGACAAAGTCGAGCTCACGGTTCACCTCCAACTACAATGGCAAGATTCTATGTTCTCATTTTATAAAAATGTTTGTTTTCCGCTGGGAATAACTTTCTCCACAACGATGCAAGCATCGAGTTGTTGGATCCGATCATCTGGTCTGTTCTCTGTGCTGGAAATGTGCTGTCTTAGTCATTCTCTAGAGCTTCAACATGAATAAGTTCCCCAGGAACCATGAATGTTTTTATGTGTTTCGTGGTATTTACAGTAGCTGCAGTCTGTGTGTGCCTGTACCTGAGCTTGCGTCTGTGTTTTGTGTTTAGGCTCTCCTTTGGAATGTAAAATATGCCCGCTTTGAGGTCAGATCCCTTTGAAATGAAAATGCCACCCAGTGTAGTAATACCATTGTAAGTGACTGTGTGTATTTTTTCTGGTGTGTGTGTGCCCCACTGTGCTTTGGGTTGTGCAGCGGAGATCAGAGTTCAGATTCTGCTTGTGGCTAAAAACCTTCCTGTGCACAGGATGTGGGCCACATGGAATTCAGTGGTCATCTAAGCCCAGCATCAAGTTCTTTGTTTGAATTTGCTTCCTTCAACTCAATTGTCCTGATTTGACCTCACCTGTCTTCTTTTCCCTGACCTCGCCCGTTTTTTGTTTCATCAGTCTGTTTCAGGGCGGCTCCAAGCTCGAGGTGGCCTCCATGCAGCACAGCGGCAGACACCTGCTGGGTTTCTCGCCAGAGGCAGAAACTGAGGCCGTGATGGGCCCCAAGCCCCTTGGCAGCGGCCCCTCTGAGATGGCCGACAGGTAATGCGCTAAAATCCTCAGCACTCGTCACAACACTGTGTTCACCCACTAGGTCAGGATGCACCTGTGCCTGCGCTCGTTACGGCACGTGTAAACATGCGCGTCAGCTGATTACCAGCTCTGTCCAAACCTTCTGACTGCCTCCGGGCCCCTGGCGAGTTGGCTGGCAGTTGTGCTTCGAGTAACAAGGTGGGAAATTGGGGTCAGACCTTGTTTGACATACAGCTTTATTCTGTTAGTAACAGTTTATTTTTGTAAGGGTTTATATATTTTCCTTTCTTTTTTAGATGCTCTTGAGGCCCAACAGTCGCATTTGTAAATTGCATGAATAACATTCCTGTTCGTTCCATTACCTGAGCCCCCAAGTCATGAAAATTATGTTTTGCAAGGTGGTCAAGGCATCTCATGTCTCCATGGCATTGCCAGCCTGTGTTGTGTGTTAGATCTCCGTGTAGGGTATGTCAGATGTTAATGCAAACCATTCATCTGCAGTATCAGGTTCCCCAGCACCATTAAACCAGCGCAGGCAGGAAGGAACACATTAGCCTTTACAAAAGGGGTGACAGCACCAAGCGCAGCAGAGAGAAGGATGACGGGAGGAGATATGCAACCTAATCTCGGGGTCCCACTCAACAGGAAGGTGTGTGTGCTGCTAGGTTAATAAGGGCCCTTCAGTTAGAGCTATGATCAGGCCTCTGCGGTCTGACAGGTTGTCCCGGGGAACCATTTCCAGGACGGACGGGAACACGAGGCGTAGGCAACGTGTCGGCTCACATCAGGGAGGCCCTGGGGAGGGATTACGTCGGTGTTTTTTTCTTAACAAACCCCCTGCAGGTGGCCGCTAACTGTAGGTAGTCTACATCAGCACCTCGAGCAACACAATCAGTCACTCTCAGAGAGGTATTGTGTAAAATGTAATTAAAGTCAGAGTTAAATCTGATGAGGAAGGTAACGCAATGAACACTGTGTGCTGCGAATCAAGAACGTAAACCCACCGCCTGCTAACAACCCAAACTCTTGGGCTGTTTTCATCTGTCACTGTCAGCCTGCATGTGACCTGTGTGGTGGTAACACTCACTTCTCTGGAGCGTGTTTATGATAATTATGATTTAAAGCAGCATCGAGTCAGAAACTCTGCACTTCCCCCTCGGATGCAAGTCAGCGTTTTCATGCATGGATTCAGCGACTGAAGCCCTGCCACCGCTGCACATGTCAAGCAAAAATAAAACTCATTAGCAACCAGAGTAGTTTAGTATAATTGTCCCCATATTGACGCCATGCTCATTTCTCCTTTTGGTGCCGTGTTGTTATACCTACAACAGAGGGCTTGCAGCCATGTCGGCGCTCTCTCTGCCTTCAAAGCATATTCTTAATATGTGGGAAATATTTTTAGCAGATTGTTATTTGAAATTCAAACATATATTTCAGAGTGGCTTTACAGCAACAGTAAAGTTATCACTTTTTTTTTCTTCGTCTAACTGCCTCCGTGTGCTTTTTATTCGGTTTTAGCTCAGAGGATAAGGCCCTGATGGTGGTGAAGGATCCTATCTTTCTCAGACCACCTCCCCCTTGCCAGCCTCCTGTTAACAGGACCAAGTGCATTGAGTAAGTATTATTTACTGTAAGGCCTACTGTACTGTCAGTTTCCTTCTTTTTCACAAAATCAGCCAAGATTTATGTGAAATTTAAGAAAGGATACCTTGTATTTACTTGGCAGGTTGGCCCATGAGTTGAGAGGTTGGGTCCACCGTCATGAAGTGCAGCAGACCAAATCCAGGCGCATGAGTAACAGTGGACACAAGCCCACCAGGACCATTCTGGTAAATCACAGCAGCATTTTTTAGAAAGCAGGAAAACATCATCTAGTGGGACAAATTTATATGATATTCATTGCTGGCAGTGAATCCAAAATGCTAACTATTTCAAGACATTACGTTCAGCGTAAAGGTTTTTTTTGGCAATCGACAGCCTCTCTTTCACCACTGTTTCACCTTCCCCTTTTTTCTGCCTCTCATTTCTCTTTATTGAGCCGAGTTTAATCCGGCAGCCCTGAGAAAGTAAACATAACACTTGGAGGGGAGCTGTGGGATTAGTGCCCCCTGCTCTTTTTTTCCATAATTTTCTCAAAACCCTGTCAGAGTAAGTCCAGTCCACCACGAGCTGCCCTATTAGTATATACCTATTCTTCATGTTACAATAAGTAGAAAAGGTGGACGTGTTTATTTCTCACCTGTGTTGAGCTGTTTTGGCTGAAACTCTTAAAACCTGCTTGTATAACCATCCTGTAGTTTTTTAATTGTACTTCTGCTTAGCTTTGTGTGCAAGGCGCTGTCTGTTGTTACTCTACAAGATAAAAACAGTCGATTTACTCTGTTAATAACAGGGATTTTCTTTGAGTCTTTCTCTTTTCCACGACAGCCTTAAGATGTCTGAACTAGATGTGTTTTACCAGGAGAAAAACCTTGCTTCTGGAATGTACTGTATGTTTTGATCTCTAGAAATTTTGAAACGATAGTCAGCTGCAATGTTTTGAGCATAGTCTGTATTTATGTATCATACAGTGTTGCCAGCAGTTTATCCTGCGGTCTTACAAGGTTACCTTGATGTAATTATAAAGAGATAACAGTTTTTGTTTTTTGTGTTTTTCCCCAGCAGAAAACAGACAATAAGGAGGCTGAGAGTGCCCAGATTGTAACAGTCCAATACACAGAAACTACGGATGAAAAGTCAGTAAAGGCCTGCTGTGTTGTATTTATGTCAAGTTCATACAAGGAAATACAATTTTTTTTTTTGTTGTGTTTTGCTTTCATTCAAGCTTGAGTATTAAGTAGTGTATTTGCAGCTTCATTACATAAAGCATCTGTAGACAAAACAAACTGCTGTGTTTCATTGTTTCAGCTATGCTTGACCAAAGTGTTTCTTTAAATATAACTAGTTTTTACAATCTGACATAACTGATTTTTAAAGATGACCCTTGCACATTGCTTTAGAGGTTTGGCGATAAGTTAGAACCATTTTCTACTGTGCAGTTTCGATCAGACAGATGGAGTCAATACCTTTTTGGCAGTTGTTGGTTTTTTTTCCACAGTTTTATGTATGACTATAAAGTGTTTAAATATAGAGGAGAAAGAAAATAAAATCCCTGTCAGAAGTTAACCTCTGCAGAGCCTAGGCTTGGCCACAATGAAAACAGAAATAAACACAAAACAATAGTTTTCAAGAATGACATTTTGTACCCAGGGAGTATAGGTTGCCCTCACCTACTGTCTGTGTACACTGTGACACTGAGCAAGCAAACTTTACTCAGATGCAAATCCATGTGATTGTTTCATTCAATGTGATTAATTGTTGATCAATATGATTGGATTATCTTTTTGTTACATCAGGGTTTGGAGTTTTTTTATATATATATATATATATATATATTGGAGTTAAACAGAAATATTATATAGTTGAATTGTTTGTCTACGTAAAAGTGGCCAAATATAATACAGGTTACTCAAGCAAAACATTGTCCATCAGCACCTTATCAGTGCTATACATGCCCACATATCAGTTCATTCCCAATTTCCGTCTCCACATTGTTCTAAATATTTTTCACTTTTTTTTTTTTTTTTTTTTAATATATATCTTTCTTATATTTATCTGTAACCCTGTAATTCTCCTGCAGGAATCCTGGCAGTGAGCTGCAGGTGTACTATGCACCTCAACACACCTACGGTGACTTCTTCGATGAGCTCAATCGCCGTGGCGACACTTTCTACGTAGTGTCTTTCCGTCGGGTGAGTTTGAGTTTGCCTCCTGCATGACACTGTTTGTGCGCTGGCATCCACTTTGAGTCTGACACAGAGGTTAAGCTGAACACATAAAGTAAAATTAGAGGAAATTTCACAGCTCAACACAAATAAAATGTAATTCCATTATTATCTGTCATAAAATTTCGATTAATATGAACTGCTCAAAAAAAGTGAGTCAATAATTATATCAAGACTAACTTATGAATCATAAATTATGTATAATAGGTCATTCCGTCAACAAATACTTTCATTTGAGAGGAAAGGGTCAGGGAAGAGATGCAAAGTCCACACCCAGGGGTGTAACTTTCCAGTCCAGTTTTTTTGGTCTGTTGGCAATCATTAAGACCATGTTTTAGAAGCTTGTGGCCAATTGTAACTGGTGATCAGCATGGTCTTTATTCCTTAATCCACCAAACCTGTTTTTAGTTGTCTCCTAGACATCATATTCACCCCATAAATATGTGTTTTTTTTTATTTTTTTTATTTAGCCCCCAACATTACACCCTTTAGTGATAGCCAAATAAAAATAAAGCTTCTTTTCTTGATGGAAAACTTTTTTTCTTAAGAGTTTTTTTTATATATGATTTTATATGTATTTTAAATTTTATAAACTTCTATTCTATTGTCACTGAACAGTATCAACAAACACACATTCATTTCCATTGTAACATAAAGAAATGGTTAAGTACTCTAACAACCAGCCTTATAAGACCGAATCTCTTCTTGCTGTTCTCTGACATGAAGATACTGTGTGTTTCTTCCCAGAACATGAGTTTCAAAAGCAGCACCATGTTCTGTTGGGACAGAGGAGCATTTAATATCACAGTGTTTACTCTGGGAGATGTTAAACTCTAAAATCCTCAGGGTTACTCGGTGTGGCGCGAGTTTTGAAGCATGTGGTCAAAGATCAAGACCCCCTTTTACCAAGCAAGTCACAGTGGTTTGGCTCTTAAGTTGTCATGGTGACGGCAACGACAATGATAACAATGGTGCACCCGAGGTGTAGGCCTCTACAGGTCAAGTAGCCATCCTTCAGTTTGTAGCAGCTGTGTGATGCATGAGGACTGAGGGTGTTCGAGCCTTTCCAAAATAAGAGTAAAATCATACTTTGTATCTAAAACGTTTTACATCCAAGAAAAAAACGTATTTTAATCAGAACAGTTAAATATTAGATATAATTTTCTGAGATTGATCTTTATTGAGCTGTTGACACAATATAGGGAAAGTAGGCTTTGTAATTATTTAAAACATTTGAATATTTTAATATGCAGATTTAGGGCAGGCAACTTTTCTCATTTTCCTTGTCGGTTCATCCACCAGTTATTTTCTCAATTAACTGATTCCATCAATATCATAAATGTCAGAAAATAGTGGAAACCGCCCATTACAATATCTAAAAGCAGTGTCTAAATTCTGACTGTTTTGTCTACTTAACATTCCAAAAACAATTATCTTCAATTAATCAGTTATCAAATAGTTTCTGATTAATTTGCTTTTGGTGGATTTATTAATTAGCTGCTTCAGCTCCATGCGATGTTTTAATTGTCACTTAATCATGTTATATTCATGATAAATACTACACGTCCTGCCTTCTTTATTACATGACAGCTCTGTTTAAATGTTGTTGTTTTTCGGGGTTTTTTTGTACTGAATTGAACTTTGAATATATTGGACAGTTTGAGTTTGAATAATCAAAGATGCATTATTGGGTTGGGTTTTTGGGTTGATTTGAAGAAGAAAAAAATTCACTTCATAGTAAAAGTCGCAGTCCAGGTAAAGAGCGTCGATGACAAGCCTGTAAATCAGTGTGACCTTTTCAATTCTTAAAGACCTTTATTAGCTTTTCTCGGTCAGTTTATTTGCCTGTATTTTGTTTCCTGGGATTCAGTGTGTGTGTGTGTGTGTGTGTGTGTGTGTGTGTGTGTGTGTGGATAACAGGAGGGATTTCTTTTACTATGTGTGTGTGTGTTTGTTTTTTGTTCCAGTCAGTATGATGTTATTACAGGACTGCCAAAGCTCTGGATTAAATTTTTAATTTGTTTAGATTTTAAAGCCAGTCACTACCAATTCTGACTTTTGTCCCTCTTGGCAAAAATATTTTGCAGACTTCATCACGTCTGGTTCTTGCCCTCTTCAGCAATTGAGGTTACTCTACACTATGTTGGGTTGGGGAAATGGTCAAGTTGAGGACAAGGTTACTTTAGGGCCTCACCATTAACACCTGTGTCTTTGTTTAAGTGTGAAATGAGGTGAGGCGATGGAAGAAAAAAAAAATCTCGAGAAGAAGAAAAAAATATCTGTAACACCATCTGTCTTATTCTAGCATCACTTTGCACTCTTGCTTCACTTCTCGTGTGGTTTTAGCACCTGTGGCTTTATGTAAGTGTGCATTGAGGTGAGGTGGTGGAAACACTGGCAGCTTTTTACTGTGGATTGTGTCCAATAAGGTTCAAGGAAAATCCACCCATTGTCATGGCAGCAGCAGCAGCTGTTAGGTTAGCTTGACAAGTTTGCAGATTCCCTGATAAAGAGCAGTCATGTGGCTGGTGTGTTTTCCTACTTCTTTCCATTCTCCAATCACAGACACACTCTCATTTTTACTATGTAGTTCTCCCTCTGGTGGTTTCTAGATTATCCTTAATGCCTGACAGTGACCTCAACATATATCACAGCATACTGTTTATTCAGCGAAAGATGGTAGAACAACCCTACAAATGAACAGACACAGATTACCTTTCAGTGTTATTTTAATAAAACTGGTAAAGAACACTTTCTCATTTATCATAATGACGAAAGAAAGTCTCATTGCTCCGTCCTATCTTCTCCTTGTAATCCCTCTCCCAAGCTCTGACTACACTCCCATCTGTCGTCACCTTTAACGCCCCTCATTTTTCATTTCACGCAGGCTGAGTTCCACAAGCCAAGAGTGATGGAGTCAACCTGTTTTCAGTTGGTCTCTTGGTAGTTGGTAAACCACAGAAAGCTGCCATCTTAAAAGTGAGACCAAGTCATGGGGGATTTTGCGGCAGAGTTAATTCTCACTGTTTATTCTTGTTTTTTAAAGGGGCACTCCACCAATTTTACACTTGAAGTTAATTTTACCAAGAGTAAACACTACCACCGGTTACATGACGTCTTTTCAATTATGTAGGCCCAAGGGTTGTGTGTAATCATATTGAGGTACTGTTAGCACAGCATCCTGTGAGTTAGCGAGGTGTTTGGTAGGTGAAGACAGGTAGTAAAATTTTGTCAGTCGACCCTTGCGGTGTTATTCTGCAGTAGTACAGCACTTTGTGAGTACTTAAAAAACAAACTTTGTAAAAATAACCCTGATGATTATGGATGAAAAATCAAGACATCTCAACCTGTAGTGCTTTGATTTCAACCATTATTTTCATATTTCATGAAAACAGTGCTGAATATGAACTGTTACTTCATGCTACCACTGCTTGTATGCATGACTCAACTGTTACAACCACTTTTATCAATACCCTCACCCTGGGTCATTTTGAAACAATCACTGTATCATCATGATGCGTAGTATTTCAGCTACTGGAACTGTTATAAATAGCTTCTGTGCAACACATTAGACAATGCGAAGACAGGGTTTTAAGCTGCAGTGGATAGAAATGCTAAAAGTAAAATCAAAAATGAACCACACACATTAATAGCGCTGTGAATGAATTGTTACATCATCTAAAAAGTAAGTCACACATCTACTTAATCTTGAAAGAGCAACAGATGAGCAGAACTACTAAATCAAAGGATCCCAATAGGTCCTAATACAACAACAAAACAATTAGATATGTATGAGGTAAATTCTGATGAGGAAATTGTGAATGGAGAGATGTAGAAAATATGTAAGGTAATTTAGGGATGAGATGAAATGTCAGAAAATGCTCTTTACTCTTCTCTTCACTTCACAGTTACTGATGCACCCGTTTTCAGAACAAGTCATAAACTGAATCTTGATCAACAAACACACATAGCCAACCATTTGATTTGCCTCTAATTGAGTTTTATTTTCTCTTCTTCTTTGTTCCCAGGATCATCTTCTACTTCCCGCCACCAACCACAACAAAGGACGTCGACCCAAGATGTCTTTGGTGTTGCCAGCCATGAACATAAATGGTAAGCGCTGCAGCACAGACACAACAGTTGGGGAGTGTGGTCATTCAACACAATGTAACAGATGACGGACAAGCTGGGAGCAGATTCAGAAACACGTCTCCCCACAAGAATGCATTACTTATGGCCTAAGACGAAATTGAAATCTTTTTGGTTTTCAAGCCTATTAAGGTGATACTGATCCTTGTTCTCCTCTTTGCTGGTACTTTTTTGAATCTACCTCCTTTGAACCAAGATTTGTGTTAAATGAGTGCTTTCTTTGCCAAAAAGGGTTATTGACATCTGGTGTCTTGTTAGTAGAAGGTCTCTGCTCCCTCCCTCAGAGCCCATTATGTAGTTTTTTTTTATGTCCTTCAGCCTCTGATTATACTCAGTTATGTCTAGCAATACTGCAACCTGTCTGCATAACCACAGACTGAACCACACACAGACACAAACAAAACAAGCCTTTTTTTTCTCCAATGTGATTGTTTCCTTTTAGACCTAATTTTACAAGATTTTAAACTGAAAATGTTTAGGCCTTATTAGATGTACTGCTATACAATGTTATTAAAATGTTCTAACTATTATATTAGATTATACTGTTGTAAAGCAAAACAGTTTTAACATGCCATTTTGCTAGATACCAAAATGTAGAGTGACACATCTTTGTTTTCATCACTATTTACATAATTACCTGAATTTTTGGCTTTACATTCAGTGCATATGCAACAGTGTTTTATGAACGAGGACAACAGATGCAATTAGTGCAGTTGTGTTTGAGCTTTGATGATTTAATTCTCTGGTCCATACTGGAAAAAAGAGTTTTCCCTGGTCCACTTGAAAATTGTATCACCTTGGTTTGAGTACGAAAATTCATTCACTGTCATTGTCGTGAGCAACGGCTGCATGCTAGTGATAGAAAATTAAATTACTTTCAGGCAAATTCAGGTCCACTTCAGATTATAGAGCAGGGACGCAGCTCATGTAACTTCATTTACACTTGAAAATTGCATTTCAATTCAGCTCGTCATGGTGGGTGGCGGTCAGAGTGCGCTTTGTTGCGGTTTGGGGGCTGGTTTCCAGCAGACCATTCGACAAGCAGTCACCTATTTGTTTGACCGCCTACCCTCAAAAACAAACACACAAGAAACATTTCAACACGGGTCTACATGTGGTACGCCTCAGTGTCTCAACACTCGATCAGCAAAAATCTTGGACTTCCACTGGTGCATTTGTTGCCTTTTTTTTTTTTTTTTTTTTTTAACCAATTATTAAACTTTACACATGTTCTTGATTTCCATGAGCTCATCAGAACTTTTGTCCTCGGGCCATCGGATCTGCTGGATTATCAATATGGTACGTCAAAGTTAGGTCATCAGAGGTTTCAGTGGAAAGAAGGCGTCTGTGTCCAAATACTGCAGAGTTGATTATCAGGTGGCGTGATTTTCACCAAGTGAACAGAAAGGAAACCTGCTCGAGAGAGAGTGAGTTTATCTGTGGTGTGAGCAATTAGCAAAGACAGTATGTTGTTGTTGTTGGTAATTGGAACTGTCATTTTTTTTTATCAGAAATCCTCTTGTTCCTCTGTCATCTCCCCGTATGCTTCTGGCGAAGCACCAGCAACAGATTTGATTAGAGTTTCAGCGAACCCTCAGAGGGGTGAGTCAGTGGAATATGAGCCTCTTCCTCAGCAGGGTTGACTTGGCCATTGAAAATCTTTTTTCTGGGAGAGGGGTGTTAGATGAAGATTGATGAAAGTAAACATTGTTCTTGGTTGGTCTTGTCAGGGAGGAATGTTTAAGGTACGTGCTGGTCAGATGGCCCATTCAAAAAGTAGTAAATTGTGTAATCCAAGACCTTCTTTTCAGCTAATTGTTCAAATGGCCAAACAAAGGTGGCATTCATGGCGGAATATGGGGTCTGGTTCGCCCCAGGAAAGTGGTCTTTGATTTGCACAATCTGTTATAGATGCCTGCAGTGAGTTGCAAATGGAAAACATTGTGTTCCTCTCTGCCTCATTTAGGCATTAGTGCGTTTGCATCTAATAAATTGGTTGGGTTGTGTGGTTTTATGTTAGAAAACACCACAACTGCTCCTCTTGGTAGTTCCTCGTTGATCTGACGGAGAGGACTGTATTTAAAAAAAAACAAGCCGACAGAGGCTGACGGAGCAAAGGATGGCAGTGATTCTCTTGTAGCACAACACAACAGTCCTCCCTCCTTTTACGTATAAAGCCCCCCATGTGCCACACAGATGAAAGCCTTCAAGTAGCATTTTAGATTTATGTTGTCTCTGTTTGAAACTTTGAAGTGATTAATTGCAAATGTACATATTTAGTTGGGCGAGACCCTTTCGGAAAGTACAAACACTGTCCTCCTATTGGAGCGCGGACGCTCCACAGTGGAAGATAATTCTTTCCAGCTCCCTGTTGCTGCTCTCCTTTTAGGAATGCCTTCCTTCTCCAGTCACTAAATGGTTTTCATCTGGAGGAGATGGATAGACTCTGCTAATCTGGAGCATTCGTTTGGTCCGTCTTGGACCATAACCGAGCGTCGAAGATCGAGACTTTGATGTATGCCGTCGTCTGTTTCTGTCTCACTGCTTGTCCACGGTTCAGGGGGTTCTGTTAAAGTTGCCCAACCTTCACCTCTTTGATTCTCTCTGAAAACATCTCTGGCTCAACAGTGACTCCTTGTAAGGACTGAAGGGTGTTTATTTAATGATCCTTTCAGTTTGAAAGTAGCTCAATCAAGTGGAAGCGACATGTTTGGAGGAGAAGAATGTTTCGGGGTTGACATCATTTACAGGTGGATCACTCGTGGTAGATGCACTGCAGTCTATTTTTATTTCTCGGAGATTGTACATGTGCACTGTACTAACTAACAGGCAGCTTTCACTGGGGGCTCATGTGGAGCTCTGTACCACTGGCAGACTTGGGGGTCAGATTTTCCTACCACTCTAATCAAAACACAACATCCCCACCAGCGCATTCATACCGAAACCAAATGTCTAACCCTGGCCACTCTTTCAAAGTAAAATTTCTACTTCTGCCAGTGATTATATGCCTCAGTAATTTGTTGTTGGCTCTTCCTTGACTCCTTTAGTCCAGGCTGAATACCAACAACTATGGGATTGAATGCAGTTACATTTTGACATTCATGTTTCCCAGAGGTTGAGTCCTGCCAAACATGAGTTTCCCTCCAACACTAGCATCACATTTAAATTCTTGATTTTTAGTGACCTGCCTCAAAAAACTTTAGATGGATTACAGTAAAACTTACTACAGACATCAGGATGCATTTTGAGCACTTCACGATCTGCTCACTTTTCGTTTGGTGTCATCATCTAGCATGGCTGTAGACTTGCTCTTTTTGCTCTATCACAGTCATGACAAAATTTTTTTACTGGTTAGCATTACCCTATTGTTCACCATTGGATTCAATATTGTACTATGTCTCATCATATATATATAGATAACTCTTTGTTTTCTAAATAAAAGCCAAGGATATTTTTTCTTTTCTTCAGTTTCTTTATTAAAATAGCCGACATTAATGGGTTGCGTGAATGTTAAATTACCCTCATGCATGTTTTTTTTACCCAAGTCATGTTTAGTAATTTTGTGATTAGACTTTTCAATGAATTCCTTCCTTTCTGACGTAAAGAGGGGATAAATAAGCTTCCTTCATGAACATGTCCTCAGAGTTTGTTCCAATCTGGCAGCCAACATCCTCCTGAGATGCACTCTCAGGTTTCCTCAGATGCCTTGTTGCCAGACATCGGGCCTTTATCAGCGTACACCAGCTCATTGTGTCGCTGAGACTTTCTGTACCCTTTCCAGATGGCATGAGTAAAAGGGGGTGTAAGACCATGCACAGGAGGACGGTGGATTTGGCAGCCTCTTCAAAGAGTTGCTATTTGAAGTTGGGCCTCGAGCTGGTGTGTTTCCTCTTCCACTGTTCTGGCCTCTCAAACAGTTGGCTAACTAGAAGTTAGACAGTTTGGTAATTTGGTGAAAGATAGATGTAAACAGAGTGGGATATTAAATGTGAGTCATCAATTTGGATAATTACGGCCCACACATTAAAGTGTAATTATTGTGTGCTTACAAAATCATTATGGGGTTCACTCATTTAATGAAGGAGTGACAAAGCATGAAGTCTAACTGAAAAACTAATAACTCTCCCATCAACTTCAGCTGTACTTTGTGCTAGGTCATACATATTACTAATCAGTATTTTTATTTCAAGCATGGAGGGGGGCTGAATTTAGCGTATAACTCTTGAGTGCCTCTGCTTTAGAGAAACTATTTTCAAGTCTTGCTGAACAGCACCTATTGCCAGCCTGGTGTTCCAGACCCAAATTTACTTATACTGTATATGTGTCTGGTTACACTCAATTGGTGATTGCTTGCAGTCATTGCATCCTAATGGACATAGACCACAAGTTTATTTTTGAAACTATTTGAGCAGCCTTTAACTAATTGCCGTTGACCACCATATGACGTATGTGATGCACCGAAAATCGACCACAGCCATCATTTTTGCAACTACTTTAGCCACCCTGACTGGTTGCTGATTGTTCTGCCCTTCAGAGTGGCTGAGTGAACCTTAATACCAACAGGGTTCCCAGACTACAGTCACAGAAAAAAATCTAAGCTGTGAACAATAGTCAAGCTAAATCATTGAGCACAATTGACTAATAAGGCCAAATAATGATGTTGAGATCTGGCACAGGTAGAGATGAGTCATCAATTCTGCAAAGTGTAATTTTTTTGTTCTACACTAATATCTACCTGTACATTGTTGGTGGCGATGAAGATAAAGATGAAGTAACATTGTTGCAAAAGACCCCAGAGTATTGTCTGAGTATTGTCAACTAAGCATTAGTGTGTTTTATTGCATATACATGTTACTTTTCATTTATAAGGGGAAGCATTTATTTAAAAAAATCTCTATTAAAGTGCACCTCCAAGAGCTCGGCTTGAATGTACAGTAGCGAAGGGGAAATAAATCATTTGTGATCTTATCAAGCTGTATGGAGATAACTTTTCCAGTTTCACTTCAGACAGAAGCCTAATTTGAGATAGACGTAGCATGACCGCTAGAAAGATTTCCAGGGAGATGTCTGTTGAAACAGTGCAGCCATTTGAAAAGTTCCAGTTTCACTGCAGGTGCAAAAGAGGAAGTTTAGCAGAGGATGAAGTCATACCCTGAGTTAAAAGGACTAGCTTTCTAATGTTATGGACATCTGTGGAATCTCCCAGCTGCAGAAGGAACTATTGTATAGTGTCTGATGAACTCTTCCTGCCTCTTCTTGTATACGTCCCTCGATATCCTGCAGGGAGGCAGAAGAGTCTGATGTCTTGCACAGGTGTCTGGAAAAAAAGGCTGCAGCTTTTAAACAATTTGAAGCACCCAGGCATTTTAAAGAGGCCTACAGCTCCATTTCTGGATCATATACGAGGGCACTAAAACGGAGTGTCCTGTGTTTGGCTTGTGTGTTCCATATGGGGAATGTTGTCTCCACCAACACACAAAAGAGACCACACATTTTTAAGTTCTTCTCCGAACACAACAAGAAGGATCTTGACTCATCATCAGTGACTGCTGTCTCTTTCGCTGCCATACTCTTTCCAGACTTTCTTCTTTTCTCCTCTCCAGCTTGCATGTCCTGCTCTTGTTTGGAGTTGTTTTGTTTATCTCCATGATGGCGAAATCCAATGTGTGACTCACCTCTGGACTGTAACCCAGACTCCACCCATTTTCACTGAGGTTCTCACTCCCCCCTACCGTTTCAAACAATACTCCTTACACTCCCAAAAATACCATCTCTTATCACATCTGTCTACAAAAGGAATGACAAAATAACTGGCCAGTAATAATGGCAAGCGTTGAGGAAACCTCTTTTCTTGGTATAAGTCCAGTCCGCTGGGTGAACTAGAGTAACTGAATACACGGATTGAGAGCTGACACCCTTCGTCTTCCTTTCTTGCCATTACAGACAGCATCATACAGGATAAAGAGTTCGAGGTGATGATGCAGATTGACTGTGAAGTGACGAACACCAGGATCCTCCACATCAGGTCCTCCAGCATCCCACCTTTGCTCCGGGTCAACCACACAGACACGTTTTACCAGCGTACCCCGACTGACAGCCAGGCTGCTCCTCCAGTCGGTGTGTTAATGGGGTCTGCTTAAAATCACCATCTGCACATTCTTTTGTAACTCCTTAACAAAACCCACAAATGAAAACACAAGATAAAATCCCACTTTTGTTTTTGGTAGATTAAGAACATTTTCAACCTGGTGTGCTCCCACTGACATTTTTCTGTTTGTGAGTGGATGTGCTCTGCAGAAATGTAGTCATCAGAATACAAAGGAGGCTGTTAGCCACATTCTTTAACCGGGGCAGATATCCAGAGGTAGTCTGTAATAAGGACCGAGCAGACGCAAGCTCCTTGTGTGGTAACACTGACTTCTCCCTGTAACCCCAGATGCCCCACATAAGGGTAATTGTTTAGCAGCAGGGGGCTGAGCATTGAACCTTCAGTCACCCCGTCATAACACAAATAATTTTACTCCATGCAGCTCTCCTCAAGTCTGCCCCTTTTTCTTTTTTTTTCTTAAAGTCTAGAGCTTTAGATTTACCCACTCAACATCAATAAAAACAGAAAAATACATTTTTGATGTAAGTGCTTAGAAACATAATTTCTGTGAGTATCTTGGCTACAAAATGGAGTGCTGTCTCTCTTTCTGTATTTTTTGGAATACAGCACATTTTATGAGAAGACATGCCAGATTAATTACCTGCAGCAACTGGGGCAGTCAGTAAACTCAGGAAGTCAGGTGATCTGTGAAAGCTAGCTGGCTGACCACTATGTTGTTGGCTGGTTTCCATGTTTCCACGTGCTCTTTTTTTTGCACTGTATTGAAGAAGAATTTTAGGACTTAATTTTAGGGTCTTTGCACTGTGTTTCACATATTCCTGAACAGATTTGGATACTGTACATATATATTTCTATTACTATGTTACGGTAAGCTTCTGTGGTTTGATGAAATTCACTCATTTCTGCTGCTTCTGTCAAAATGTATGAATATTTTTTTAACATTTTCTTTAGCTGTCCACTTTGTGAATACTTTTTATTCTAACTGACAACAAAAAAAACTCAGTGACATATTAAATACACAATAATATATTTAAAATAAGACTGGGTGGACATTTGGAAACAATTTTTTTATAGTTCAGCTAAAAAAGACACATGTTTGACATACAACCACTAGTGGAAAACATTATACGAGTCCTGACTTCTCCGTCCAGAGGGTACAATGGGCTTTTATTTTGGTGCATTTAAGACTATTGGCATTGAAAACTGCTGGGATATCTGTGTAGAGTTTGATTTTAGTTCTAATTTGTGGTAATATTTGCACTACAAATGCAGAACAGCTCTGCCTTAAATTCATGTGTTTTTTTTTTATATCTATAAATGGGGGTAAATTTAAGTCATATTTAATAAATTGGTTCCCTGTTTCTTATTCCAGGCCAGTTGATAAAATGACATAGACCTTTCTAAAAGTGCATTTTCTTTTAGCTACAGGATTGTGTTTTCGCTCAACAGATGCCCATAACTTGTGTTGTTTAAAGCTATTCTTTGTGTGTTGTTTCCGTTTTGGTTTCAAAAATATATTTGATTCACCACAGTGTTTTCACTGTGTCCCAGCTGTAGTTTAGTACAAAGTACAATTTAAAACTTGTGAGGTTTGAGGATTTTTTTTTTGTATTCTATTGTGTGCATAAACCAAAATAAACACTGGATTTTGTCAGTATACCTGTGTGTGTGTGTGTGTGTGTGTGTGTGTGTGTGTGTGTGTGTGTGTGTGTACGTGTGTGTGTACACATCTTGCTTGTAGAGGAAATTCTATAATACTGCATTATTTTAAAATGTTCTTCTCTAGGTACAATAGATTGATTGTTCCTGGATATTTTCTCCCAAAACAACACAATTTACAACCAGTAACAGTTTGCTAAATTACAGTCTTGAACAGTCATTCTTTGTATGTCTGTATTTATGTTTCTTCTTTCCTTTCCTGCCTTGTTGCTTCATATGCTCCCAGTTGAATTAACACTTGCAAGCCACAATTAAAGCCACTTTAACAAAGAAGACATTTTCCGTTAGTACTTTCTAACTTTATTGCAGTCTCCTCAAAACAGTCTGATATGGAGGGAGTAAGTGCTTTCACAAGAAAAATGACCTGTGGCATATGATGCAAAGAAAAATACAAAATGATATGTATAAAACTAAAAATATTGGATTTGTCCACAAAAATTGGAGATTGGTTTCACTATATGATTTTGATGTGTTTCTTTGACCCTCTGACTTGATAGGTTTCTAGATTTATTCATCAGATGGAGTTTTTTTTTTTTTTTTTACAGCATATATACAGTACAACTTGATGTGATGTGTTAATCAGGCTTAATGTTTCATTTATTTCAGGTACTACTAAAAAAAAAATATTGAACAGAACAATTGAATACAAAATACAGAGTTATATTTGTACATTTGGCCCCCATTTGCCTCCATACTGACAGCCATGTGGACTGATCTACAATCCATTCAAACCATAGAATTAATGATTAAAAGGGCTCTTACTAAGGGTCTACATAGGCAAACTTGATGTTGTACGTGACTTGGTGTCCATTGTCCCACGCATACAAAATACCCTCTTTGGGATTGTAGTCAATCTGCGTGGTGTAAGTATAGTTGTTGGTGAAAGGCATTCTGGGGATCATTTGAGTGTTTGTGTGTGTGTCGAAGGCATATTCCAGGTTGGCGTCCCTTTGGTTGTAGCTGTCAACAGCATACAGGACACCGCATACAATGAAGCAGTTCCCGAAGTGGTTCCTCCTCAGCCCAGTTCTCCAAGTGGTTTCCTTCTGCGTGCTGAGGTCTGAGGGGTTCAGTCGACTCAGAACAACCACTTCCTGTAAGAAGCCCTCGTCATCCAGTGCAGGGTAGATGATCCACAGGCCACTCTCGTCCACAGCAAAGTCGATGTCTGAGTGGCTGCGCCACTCCCACGGCGATGATGACTCTTCAAACAGGGCGTCATGCAGCATGGTCCAGGCAGCTACGTAACGGTGTCGCAGGTCAAATTTGATGATGTCACGGGAGAAAGCTCGGTTGTAGTAGAAGGCCCCGCCGTAGACCACATGACCTGTGCCAATCCAGTTGTAAGGAAGTTTGTAGGAGGTGGAAAAACGGCCTTGAAAGGGAAGGATGGCAAAGTATGAGCTTTATAAAAACTAAAAGGGAAACAAAAGCTCGTTCACTACAAAAACTGGTTACCGCTGGCTCTTACCTTGTTTAAAAACCTCCAGGTTGCGGAATTCCAGGAGATTGTTTCCGTAATAGAAGTTAGTGACATAAATCTTGTTATTATCAGACTTTGGATCCTTCATCCACGTGCCCTCATTCTTGCCGTAGGTGTTGTGAGTTACTGGTTCAGAGATTGTTGCCAAAGTATCCTTACAGTCCGCTGTAAGAAACAAAAAATACAGTGACAGCAATTAGAAGCAGTTTAAAATCATCCCAACTGAGGTCAAAGAGTCTGAAAGCGCTTGTTTCAACCTTTTTGAACCACAGGAAGAGTGAGATTGACACAACGGACAGAGCACTAAATTTACAAGTTGAGAAAATAGAATGGAAAAATATAATTTGGCAAATGTTAACAAGAAAGCTTACAGCATTCATTTTTGTAGCTATCTTTGAGGGTATGATCTTAGAAGTGCTTGCAATGGTGTTTTTTTTTATTCATACTAGAGGTGGCTGCAGGTGGCCATGGAGGGTACAAAATTACTATTTATTATTTACCAGGTTTCCTTGAAGTTGATTCCTCCTGCCTTTGCATTGGCTCATCTAATTCCAGGTGTCCTTCCTCCCCCTCTTCCCAGCTGATTTTGTATTTCTGTTTGGTTTGAGCCGCCTGTCTGGTTGTTGTGGTGGTGGTGGTGGTGGTGGTTGTGGCAGCTGAAGAAGAGGCAGTAACAGTTGTGGTGACAGGCAGAGCTGTGTCAGGAGGAAAAGTTGTCAGTCTCTGTGTGGTAGGAGACAAAGTTGAGCCTGAAAAGTAGTTGGGCTCGGTTTCTTCTTGTGGTGTTGAAGTTGCAGCTTGTGTGGAGATCGCTATTGTGGAAGCAGCTGTGGATTGTACTGGTGCTGAGGTCAGGCCAACGTGAGTTGTGATGGTCATAGTAGACGTTGGGCTGGTAGTTGAAGCCTCTGTTGTTGGATTTAGTTCAAGAGTTATTGGATTTGCATCAGCGCTGCCAAGTGTTTTGGATGGCATTTGGACTTGTAGCTCCAGGGTAGAGGTTTCCATCACAGTGGTGGGTCTATTTTTGGTTGTTAATAGTTGCTCGATTCCCTGTGTGGTCATATTTTCAGACGGTTGGGTTGTATTCATTGTAGTTTCGGTTGTTCCCTTGGGAATGTTGCTTAAAGAAGTGTCCGCTGGTTCAGCCATCAAAAGGATCGGCCACTTTGTGATTCCAGCAGGGGCTCTCTGTGTAGTCTGAGGCGCTGTGTCAGTGATCCTGTTTTCATGTACTATAGTGCTTGGCCCAAATGTGATGCTTCTCGTCGCGGAAGTGTCACTCTGTGCAACTGTAGTCACATCCACTGGTGCGGTTCCAGTCACACTGATGAACTCATTGGAAGGTTTAGAGGTGGGTTCAGTTTCTTTTGGATTTGTCGATTGGCTGATCTTCTTAGAATCGTGCAAAGGACCTGTTGTCTTTCGTCGAAATGGTCTCGGTTCTGCTCTCGCCCCGGGATGGGGAGCTCTGTGTTGAAGAAGATTCTCCTCGATGAAGAGGTTGATTGGGCCATCGCCG
The DNA here is from genome assembly GCF_022577435.1 of Embiotoca jacksoni. Taxonomy (NCBI): domain Eukaryota; kingdom Metazoa; phylum Chordata; class Actinopteri; family Embiotocidae; genus Embiotoca; species Embiotoca jacksoni. The sequence goes on along the minus strand of NW_027185296.1, from coordinate 3,995,645 downwards.
CTGAATCCATGATACTCAAAAACTGCAAAAGGCAAAGGAAAAAATTTGGTCAAATTTGAGCGCCATGACAAGATGTGAAATGAGGGAAAATTATGCAACGCAATCCAAATTGTAAGTCAGCTCTGTAGAAACCACAGGATAAAAAAAACATTTTTATCAACAGCTGACAGCAGCTTATAGATGGTCCTGACTGGCAGCTGAGCTGTTTTTGGATCATACTGATCAAATTCAAAGTCAAAAATGCAAAGTCATTTTGTGGGGGTTGTGATGCCTTTTATTTCATTCATCCACAGTTTATCCACTGTTTTGCAGCAGTAGCAACATTGTAGGCTAGAGAAGAGCACAATGTTCTCATAGTTGACTGATGGTTTACACTTACAGTTCTCTCCGGGCTCCCCATCATCCGCCACCATCGGATCTGGATCAGATTTATAAAAAGTCATTCCTCTGATGATCATTCCATTGGGGCCGGTCTTTGACACCTGAGGTTCCTCCTTGTTCAGCACATTTTTGGGAGTCACCTGAGGTCTGTCCTCAATGATCTGACTGGAGCCATCTGTCTGTAGGACGGGTGGATTTTCCACAATAATCTTCTCTTTATACTTTTCCTGTTAGTGACAGACAGACAAGACACACAAATTCTATGAGGCCAAATAATTCACTCTGCAATACGATGAGACCAATACATTTGTTTGGCTCTAAATTGTGCCAAATAATTGTCCATACTGATCAATATAAAAGGGATTTCATTAAATAAATTATTATACTAATACTAATAAGAGTTACTGTATAATTTGTTTTCTATTTATAATGATACCAAAGACTAATTTTATAACAGGTTTGTTGCAACTACATTTTTTTAGGTGTTTTGTACAATAAAAGCATAAATAATCAGCAAGTGCTTACTTACGGCATGTTCTTTTCACCGATTACAGACAAATAGTTACTTAAACTACCAGTGGTTGTCTAGTTGCTGCTAAGTTATCATATTGACCCCTTTTGTTGACTCTGTGATGTCATGTCAGTGTTAAGACATCACACTTACCTCTGGGTTTTGAAATGCTCCTGCCCTGCTGACCTCACCGAGTCTCTTCTCGTCCTGATGCTGATGAGGAAGAGGAAGAGGAAGAGGAGTAGGTGGTTTCTCAGTCACATTTGCCTGGATCGGAAGACTCTCCTGGGCCTTCACCTCATCCGTAGTGTAATTCAGAGTCACCACCTTCATGCAGTCGTGGACAAATCGAGACCGGAACAGAAATATGAAGTGTTTTATAGAGCAGTCCTGATTACTTACAGAGGGAGAGAGATTCAAGTGGATCACCTGCTAAGAATTTAACTGCAGACATTTTGACTTATCACAGCAGGAAAACAACATTAACAATCAATGTTTTACTCAAGTGCCCCAACAAGCTGTAACAATACAGGACCCTGAAGCTAGAGCAGCTAGATGGAATTCATTCATTTGAGTATTTACAGCTGTGCTTTTTCTGCTGTGACGTGTCTGTGAAAAAGGCCCAAACAGTCTCAGAACGGTGGATGTGCCTTTTCTAGAGTACAGTGACCCTCTTCACCCACTGTTACTCTGGACAACTGACCTGTTCATGTCTTACACCAGGAAAGACATGGCTTTAATTAATTTAAAGAAATTATGAATACCATTGAACACCCATTACCCATTCATTTTAGTTTCCTATGCTCAGCCAACTCTTTAAAAAGCAAGCGTAACTATTGCTCTGACAATTAGTTCATCACAAAATATGGCATGTTATGTGTGTTATGTTAATTTTTGAATGGTGCCACAGGACATTCGCGTCATATTTATATTATTAAATAGTTACTGCAGTAAAATCTTTAAATCCAATTCATGCACTACTTCAGTAATAAAGACACACACAATTAACATTTTGAACCAGTTGTACAATAGTTGGGAGTTTGACTCTTGGCCAGCTGCTGTTTATAGTGAGGTGATAAAACCCATAAAAAGTTTGAGGACTAAGGATGTTTAGTTTTTTTAGACATTGCAAGTTGTTTCATTAAGATCATTTGACCATGTTTGACTTTACTGCCTGACAATAACCCACAGTACACTTACACAGATGTTTTCTGTTATTTTTAATAAAGTTAATAGACTCCTCTCTGAGCAGGCATTTAACCCTACGGTTGGTTTTGCTGCACCTGTTAAAGCAGGACAACTTTATGATTTATGCTAATGATGCATTTCAGGATATGAAATTTTATGACATCAGCAAGTTTCTAAGTTGGATAGACATTAAAAATGTTCAATACCTCTCAGCATTGTTAACGTGTCCCACATTGTCTCCTACAATATACTTTGTGCCACACATTTGGCTTGTTGGGATCTGGTCACCCTGTATTCATGGATCCAAAGCTTTAAGCCAACTAATTTAACTAAAAGTATTACTGTAGATAATTTAATAAACATTTAGTTAATATTTTATGTTGGTGTACAAAGGAAAAAACTAAAGAAGGATTTTGTTGATTATTTTGTTGATGTTTAAAGGCATCCATACCCAGGAAGATAAAGTTCCACGTGATGGAAAGCCTGAGCTCTCCTTCAAGGTCCAACTCCTAATAAATCTTTAAAAAAAAACTGCTCCTGATGGAGTCATGAATTGGACGCAGTGAATCCAGAAGCCACCACTATGACACATTACTACGAATATGTTTCATATATTTGCATTCATCTTCACACTGTTACTGTAGCTACCTTTTCGATGAGCTCCACGCGATCCAGGAGTTTATTGGTGACGGAGTGCAGCTTCAGTAGATCCATACCATAGAAGGAGCCCTCTAGCAGCTCGAGGATGGTGGACAGCTAAAATGATCAAGTGAACTCAGTCAAAACCAATTTAATACATGCCATGCGTAAAATAGGCCATTCAAACTTGGAGTCTCTGGATATGGGTAAAACGAGGGGTATTCCTTCTTTTAATTTGATCAAATGTGATATCCATGCCTCCAGTGATCCAGATTTCTCTAGAAATCAGTAGACGAGAAGGAGAACAGCCGACTGGCTCTGGAGCATGGTGACCTATGTGCACGGGAGGCTCTGGCATGGATGGAAAAATTCACCTTGACATTCTCCTTTCCAGCTTCCCTAAGTTTTTTCAGCCTGAACTCTCCCTCGCACGGGTTGACCGCTGACGGAGGAGCGATGCAGGCGCACTTGCACTCTGGTCCAGAGGTGATCGTCTCCACAGTGTAGAAGTCCTGCGCAGTGGCGCTCCCTTCTTCTATCCGCCGACAGGCGCTCCTGCTCAGGGGTCTGACAACACATTTACACCGACAGTCAGAGCCTTCCGACAGGGCTTTCACTTTGTCATAATCACCCAGCAGCTACAAAGAGAAGAGGACGCATGTAATTTCACCAGGCTCAATAAGAAATGCTTCCATTTTTACGCATAAAATGATGAAAGAAAAGTTCAGAAACAAAGTAAAAGGACGTTATCTCCTACCTTAGAGAGTATGCTCTGCTGACCATCTATCTCCTCTTGCAGATTGTCGTTTTCCCCTGCAGTGCTTTCAAGTTGAGACCTGGGACCTGCACCAGATGACTTTGGCGCTGCAGAGCCGCATGAAAAAAACGCGCAGCACATCAGTATGACAATGCATAACTTATACATGCTGCGAGGCTCCCAGAGCTCCGACAAGAGAAATACTGCTGCAAGTACGCAGGCACCGCCAATTCAGCGGCAGCACAATTTCATAGCCGGCTTCTGATTCCAAAATCAGACAAATGTATCAAAAATGGCATCAGGTGGCAAGATCAAGCTTTACAGCGCGGTGTCATCTTTTTCATAGACCCAATGAATGTGGGTTATTGAGTCTAGAAAAAGCGTGCAGTCTGCGAGAGGGCAGTCGGCATCTGCTGCTGGAGCAGCCTGACAGGAGGCGGGTCGGATCAAACTGGCAAGGAGGAGTTGACCTGCTTCAAAGGACTTCTCAAACATGATGTGCAGCTTTTTACAATCAGCCATGACTTAAATTTGCGCCAATATCTTCAATCTAATTTTTATTTATTTTTTATTTCAAATTTAACTTGCAGTTAAGCCTTATGAAACATATTTGCAGTTTTATTTAAAACTTGCAGCCTGTTGCATGTTAGTTTGATGCCCCGCTGTCACTTTACAGCAGCTCAGTTCCAGCTGTCCGTTTGCTGCCCTCTAGTGTTCACAATAAAAAAAAACGCATTTCAAATTGTAGTTTATTTGTATTTTAAGGCACATTAAAATTGATGCATTTATGTTCACCCATGAAACCTTTTCCTGTGGTGCAATATGTACATGTATAAAGCAAAACGTATATGGGATGTTCAGTTAAGGCCCGTGGTGCCATGTAAATTTGAGAATTACAGAAATGTTGTTATGAAATAAGAAACAGTGTTGTGATACCGAAAGAAAAGAAAAGTTTGTGATCATAATCCTTAAAACAATCGAGTCTTACATTAAATACATTTTTAAAATGCACCAATTACCATCAATATTGTACATATATTGCAAAATTCAAATGTGCCCTCAGTTCACTTTGTTTTCTAATCTGTCAAAAATTACATTTGATCAAAATATTTAAAGAATAAAGTGCCTCAGCATTTTTGTCATATCGTTTTTTGAAGATGAATGTTCAGAATCCCACAGAATAATGAGCCTTTTTTTTTTTTCCCCTACTTAATTGTTGATGTCTTCATCTGTAATGAGCTTCAATACAGCACATGTAAGAAGCCTCTGGGTCTTTGAAAAGGTGAACCAGAGTCATCCAGTGACCGATCTGAGTGTTACCGTGTGCTGCAGTTCAGTACACAGACTAAACGTTGAAACAAGATTGTCTGTTCTACGTCTGCTAACACCCGTCACGTTCTATTCTTTCCTCGGCGGCCACAGGCAGGATGAGGTGAGAAATACGGCTCCACAGTCCACCGTACTTGTCGAGGTCCATCTTGTCGAACGATACAGGGTGGTCATGAGAGAGAAACTTCTTCTGAAGGTGGTCGTCCACCATCTCTTCCACAGCACTCAGGTGAATCTTGGCAGGAATCGCTTCCTCTTCCCCCAGCAGTACCGTGAAGATGATAAAAGTCTTCTTGTATGCCGCGTTCTCGTGGTCGCAGTAGCGATAGAAAATGAGGGTCGAGCCTGGAGGCAGCTCTTCGAAGCGGTGAATGACCGCCACGGGTTTGTCTCCCTCGAAAGCTCTCTGCAGTTTGCTGTCGATGTCCAGCTTGACCTGGTCGCTGTCCTGGCCGGCTTTTCTGGCTCCATCAATGTGGAGGACGGAGGCGTTGTGGGCAAAGGAGAAGGCGGAGGCCAGGCCCTGAGCCAGGCAGCGCAGCGACCTCTCAGCGCTGAGGCCTGCGGTCAGGATCAGACTCACTGGCTCTGTGGGCCGAGCGGTCTGGAGGTGCCTCCGCAGGTGGATCCTGCTCCTGTTCCAGAGCTCAGTACGCTGGTTCGGGAACAGAGTCTTTAATTTTTCCAACTGTTCAAGGAAGATGTCTATTTGCCGCACGTCGGTTTTCTGAGGTGGAGACTCCGATTGGAGGAGATGCTGCCACAAGATGGCAACAAGTGCCACGATACCCACTGCTATCAAGTATCTTCTGGTTCCTGTGGAGAAAGAGCCTGTGTTATTTCAACAAGTACTTTATACAGTGCTTATATTATCCAATCGTGCATCATGTAATACACAACACACTGTGATAGAGAGCAATATATTCTTAATGACATTCACTGCTGGGCTTAACTATCATGTGATTTTCAGGCTTTACTTCGCTCGGCTCATAACCACCGCAACACTGAAGCAAAAAGATCAAACATTAGGGAAGAAAATCATAAGATTACCTCCAGAAGTTCCAATAACCTCTGGAGCTATGGGTTCAGGCGGCTCTTGAATGATTGCGCTGATGCTTTCAACAGGCTTTTTCTTTTCATCGAACTCCTCCATTGGCATGCTCTGTGGCACTGGTGCCAGTGGCAAGGTTGTGATTTTCCCCTGTGTTTCCTCTTCTTCCTCCGGAACAAAGACATTCTTCACATCTGACCAGTGAAAGAAAGAAACAGGTTAACACAAACGTGCTGTCAAAATGCCTCCCAGATCATAACAGAGCCACCTGATGCCCAATCTGCAGGGGTCAAGCATTCATGTCTGTTCTGTTCTCTAAGTTTACACAACATATGCTCTCATCCACTTTTTGAAAATATGATGAAGGAGGACTCATCTGACCATGTCACTTTTTTTTTTTTATCCACATCTCCGTAGACCAGTGCCCGTGTCTTTTGCACCACTGACCTCTGAAATGTGCATTCATCTTTGTAATGAGTAGTAAATGTATTGAAACCGATTGCAACCCAACTGTAATATCCATCTCTATCTAACTGTCAGCAGACTGTTCCTGCTGATAGTTTGATCATGTCCTGCACTGACCTCCTCAGTCACCAGAGGGAGAGGTGCTCTTCTGTTTTGCTTTACATACCACAGTAATGCACAAGCATTACGCTCATCAACACTGTCGACTACAGTTTCAGACCCTGATGTCTTTCTCACTGATCTAAAAGCAGATGTCACTTTAGTCACTGTTCAGACTGAAACAGTTGAGCAGTCACTGTAAATGAACCGTCTTTCATTGTGACTTACATCTTTTCCTTTCTCAACCTTGATACAAAATCAGAGCCAGCAGGTCATACTCAGCATTTTTATGCATGACAATGAGCATGACTGTATGTTAACTATGAAGTGCACCTGGATAGAAGCATCTGCGTTCATTATGTTCTTCCACTCAAGTGTTTTTCAGGTTTTCCCTTGAATCTGTTTTCTTTCTCATCAGTGCCTGTGCATGATATCTTAAACACTTTGTGTTGTGCTTGTGGAACAAACAGAAGCTCAGCACTCCGAAACAAAAACAAATTCTACAGTCAGTGAGGTTTCAGAAAGGTCAGACTCACCTTCTCCAGCTTGAGTGTTTGTGTCATTGGTGGCTGTGGATTCTTCATTGAGCCTAACTTTGGGTCCATCTATCTGGTCATCCTTAGTGTCACCTTGGATTATTGCAGTGGTTGTTTCTGATGCTTCAGTCTCATCAGTGTGTTCTTCTCCTGGTAAGTAAAAAGTTAAAAAAAAAAAAAAAAAGTTGAAATAATTTGATTTCCAGAACAGTCTCAGCATCTGTGTTTCTACACCTGCATTAAAATGAGGTTTAATAAAAAGTTCCAGTACACCAAGAGTTGCCTTTTCTCACAGTAAACAAAACTAAATTAAACATGGACTGTGTATGAAAACTATTAAACTTCTGCAAGTTGCTGCAAAGAACTGACGTAAATTAAGCGACCAATTACATAACAAGAATTGTAAAATGAGCATAAACATTGCGTGGAGCATTGAAGTAACAGAATTTACAGGTTACTATCATTGACAGCTCTGACAAATAACACGAATTAGATGCCCGTAGCTCTTTAAAAAGTGTGAATAAATGAAAAATAATCTCCGAATCACTTCACAATAGAACATTCACCAGGAATTTCCCTGCTTATCTTGATCGGTTCCTCATTTTTTGTGGACTCTCTGTTGTAATCACCACGACTTTCATTATCAGCCTGACGAAGGCTGCTGTTCTCGTCCATATTCGGCGAGTTGTGTTCTTCTGGAGACAAAGATCCTTCTGGAAGAGGTGCCATCTTATTTTTGCCATCTACAACAAAAACAGAAATTAAGTGTCATCTATGTTACAGTCTGACTAAACTAACTGCCTTTTTTTTTTTTTTTTTTCCCAAGAAACCAATTTTCATTTTAATTCCAGATCTCATTTGCTTTTTATTTCTTACTTCCAACGTTTTGCTCCACGTCTTCACCATTGTCGTCTGTAGCTTCTGTGTTTTCAGATGCAGGCGACGGAGCTGAATCTTATTAGGTGAGATAAAGGCTATTTTCGATTAATACAATTTATGCAGGAACACGTCTGATGAAGACAGACTGAATAATTTACCTTCTAATTGTTGCCGCTTCACATTTAAAGCAGGTGGCGTAAACTCAACACCTGATGGGACATGTTTTGACGGCGTTTCTGGAAAAGAAAAATGAATCGTGTAAAAACACTGCTGCAAATAGTTTGCACGTAAAATAGTCCAATGAAAACAATACATGGCCTTTATCATTGATGTTGCCTTACCTGCTGTGTGCGTGGAGGCGATATCGCCAGCTTCCTCGGCCATGTCTTCGGATAGGAGCACTTCACTCCTAATGGTTTATTGGAGGCTTCAAGGCTGCATAAAACACAGGCATACGACATACACTACATTATATTTGTTTTTTTTGTTGTTTTTTTTTAACGCCAAGCCACGTGTTTATGAGTTTCTCGTCACTTGATCAAAGTCCAAATTGATGTTGTAAAACTGCTTGATGCACCTGCCAACACGGGGCGGGCTCGACAGCGGTCTACCACTTAACTTTAAAACTTGTTTTGAGCTCCTCAAGTCGTCAAAACTGTTGAGCACGTAACAAAACACGTCCGACGTAAACCCAAACACGGATTCACTTAATAGTCCATGTTCATGTTACCCGCCTTGTTTTTGTTGCTTATAATATTTGTTGGGCTAACGTGCAGCTGAATTTGCTGGGAGCAAACAGGAACAGACAATCCGAAGAGGAGAGTTACTTCGTTGGCTGGTTTATAGAGAATAAAAGAATAAAGTCTCTCAGCAGGTATCACACGTAAACTGCTGGTCACCAGGCTAACTGAGCTAAACTAGCCCCGGCTGACAGATGCTAATTTAACCAACAAGTTAGCAAAGCAATATCTGATTTGAGCATGGAGGAATTGCCTTCCTGTAACATTAAAAAAAAAAAACTTAACTCGTGAGTGGTTATTTTTAATTACCCGTTTGTACCAAATGCACCGTCGATCACATCGCCGTGGAATACGACCAATTTAATAACGCTTCCGAGTCTTGTTTTTTTTTAGTTACGTGTCGCACTTATAGATGACGTACCGAAATACTAGCGGAACCTTCAGCCGTGTCACGTTTCTTACGAATATAACTAAATGTGGCACAGCTTATTTCCGGACCCAAACGCGTCCTGTCGCAAAATGGCTCCCCTGATAATTACGAGGAAGTCCGCTGCGTGTCTGTGAGCTGTTTGTGGACACGATGTTACGTCGTATTGTTTAATTGATGTTTTTTTTTTGGGGGCATCGCTCGGTCGAGTCTTGGTCATAAATGGATTCTGAAAATTCCCGCCCCTTGAGACGGTCGACGAGGCAGTCATCAGGTAAAGGTGAGAAAATGAACTGTTATATTAGTTAGCTTAGCACTCGACGCTAGCTGGCTCCCAAGAGTTTTAAGAAAAATGCAGCATTTCTGTTTTGACTCGCGCCGGCTGACTTTTGCGACACGATTTTATGACACCAAAAAAATGTACTTTAAGTTATGGCTCGGAGTTCTTGGCTTGTTTCTATATTCTACAGAAGTTTAGGATTCTTAACTCACTGCAGTGATTTCTCCAGTATTTAGTTTGGAGCCGACTCCCAGGGGCCCTCTGAAGAGGACCAGGAAGGGAGGAAGGAACAAAGCTCCTGCTGGAACAGTCAACGGTACCAAAGATGTTGAGACCGGATCGGAGGATGAAGGTGGGATGCTCCAGTTCTCAGTGTTTGGTCAGACACGACAACAAGTAACCTGCAAGTCTGATCAAGCAGTGTAAACAACTGTCACATGCTTTTTTTTTATTATTATTACATAACAGAGTCCCCTCCCAAGAAGAGCCGTTTGGCTGCTGGAGGAGGAGAGGGCGACAGGGGTAGTGAAAATGAGATGCAGGTCCAGGACTCGGATGAAGACCAGGAAATGGATGTTGGACAGGATTCTGCTTCTGCAACTCCTCTACCAAAAATATACCACGGTAAAACCTGCAATAAATTCTCATTATAGATGGAATCATTGTCAACTTTCTGCTTTTAATAAACTACAAAAAAAAAACAATGACATAAAGCGCAGATAGCAGATTATCGTATTAAGATGCTCGAATCAGCTAATATTTTGATCCTTTACTTTATAAATGACAGAATAACATTAGACGAATGAAGTGTGGAACCCTCTGGTGGATACGATTTCCTCTTGAGAACCAGCCAAGGTTATATGTAATGCTATGAGCCTTTCGATCTATGTACAAATAATTGTAAGACTATTTAAGGGTGGCTCAAAAAGTTGCAAAGAGTGCTCCTGTTGCGTGTGAACGCAGCACCGTACCATGATGTGCACAGAGCAGGAGGAAACTGTGAAGAAGTATTGAAAGTCTCATCACAGCACCTGAGTTACGTTTTCGTGAGTGCTGGTCTGGGTACGATTTCTCCATGCACCCGAAACTTGAGTAGAGAGCATACATCAAAGTTTATGTCAAATTTTTGGGGAGCAGTAAGAAATCCCCCCCCAGAGAGCTTAATCCAGTGAGTAGGGCTGGTGTGGAGTCACATTTTTGTTGTTGTGGGTGAGAAACTGGTGTGTTTTCATTATGCTGTGAGCAGGGCACAATGTCATGTTGAAGAACCCATGTTCCATTATTCCATTGCTCAGGTCGTCATACCTCAGAATGTCACGGTTGATCTCGTTGTGGACAGTCTGACTGGGGAAAACATTCACGGTGCACAACCCCGTGAATGTCAAAGAAAACCAATCTTCTTGCCTTCCTGATCTGCTCCTTTTGAACAGTGTCGTTCTGCGGCACTGAAATGCACATGGCACTTGAAACGCATCGCCCGGGTCATTGTTTTATTGCCGTCTGCTTTCTGCAACATTTCAAAAGTTTCTGTTGTTGATGTTGTTGGAGGAATCGCTGATGCGCCCGGACCATTGGTCACAAAAAACGTGTGTCACTGAGGGGCTGATGTCCATCAAGTGGCGAAACTTGGAATACTTCTGAATTTTATAGCTTTCCCCTGCTCTGTGCACGTCACGCTGCTGTGACTTCATCACTGAATCTAATTATAGGCAGTTTGGCAGTTTATTTCAATCAAAGTTTTTCCTCGATATAAAACAGGCTCCCTTGGAGATGCGAGTTTATCCCCTCGGGTAGTGCTTGGTGAACGCTGCCGCACCAGTCATACTGTTCATGAGGATCCAGACCAGATGAAACCCAAGAAAGGTAGGAAAAAAACGATTGCTTAATTTTGCATGCAAAGTACTAGATTAAGGGAGGATAATCCACCTGACCTTGTTTGTTTTCAGTGCAACCATCTTCAAAAGCACCTGCAGCCCCCTCAAGGTCCGCCACACAAAACAGGTCAGCACCAAACATGCGTGATGTCCCGATCACCAGCATTGCTGAGTACCATAGGACAATGAAGCTCAAAGCCGAGAGTGCAGGTATTGTACAGCAGATATTGTTTAAGGAAGTTGCATTGAGCCCCTGTTTATATGAATTTACATCTGTGAAAAATTAACATGAAAAAAAATCTTTAGATAAACCCAAAGTGAACCACCTCATCCCAAGCGTTTATCCTGCCTCAGTGGAATCCTGCACAGTGAGGCAACGTATAAATAACATTCCAACACAAAAAGAAGCTGTTCGTCACAAAAAACCAGGTATCACATCTTCAGGTAAATATTTAAATCCTTAGAAACACCTAATATAACTCTGACATCTTAGACATGAATATAATGGAGATTTTTTTTTCTTTTAGAAAGAAAAAACAGAACTGCTGTTACCAAGAGAAGCTCTGGAAATTCCTCTAGAGGTAAGCTACAGCCTTTTTAATTACATTGTCTTTCCACGCAAAGATAATTATTTTTCTTTATTTGATGCACAACATTTGAAAATGGTGTTGTGTCCTTTCAGGATTCAAGGGGTGTTTATGGAGTGTGGTTCTCCTGGTGCTGCTTAGCTCGGCCACCTTGCTGGCTTACAAATTCCTCCCTGTACTGCGAAGGACAGCAGGTGGTGGAGGACTTCCATCCAGGGCTGTGGAGCCAGAAAGGTTTGCTGATTACTTGTCTCTTCTTGAGACCCAGTTCCCCAGTCAGCGGCTGGAATTGTGGAAGAGAAGCAAGATCCACCTGGAGAAGCACCTGAAAACAGCGGAGCCCACAGAGCCAGTCAGCCTGATCTTCACTGCAGGCCGCAGGGCTGAGACGACGCTGCGCTGCCTGGCTCAGGGTGTGGCCTCCTCCTTCTCATCTGCTCTCAACGTCTCCGTCCTTCGCATCAACGGAACAAGCAAAGCCGGCCAGGACAGCGACGAGGTGAAGCTGGACATTGACAACCAGCTGCGAGCAGCTTTTGAGGGCGAAAAACCCGTGGCGGTCATTCATCGTTTCGAAGAGCTGCCTCCAGGCTCCACCCTCATTTTTTACCGCTACTGCGACCACGAGAACGCGGCATACAAGCGCGTCTTCTTGCTGTTTACTGTGCTTCTGCCGCAAAATGAAGTCGGGGCTGAGCAGAGTTTGAAGGAGGTGGAAGAAATTGTGCACGACTATGTTAAGGAAAGGCTGGTGGGCTCAAACAGTGAAACTGCCTTCAATAAAATGGATACCGACAAGTACGGTGGACTGTGGAGTCGCATCTCCCATCTGATCCTGCCTGTGGTGTCTGAGGAGGAAGTAGAGCTGAAAGGATGCTGATGAAACAAGCCGGCATCCCAGAAGAGGTTGGGTTACCACACTGGTCAGGACTGAGAGTTCCTGGCACAAGTGGCTGTGAAACAGAAGCAACGTGGAAACATAACGTGTGCTGTGATATTTTACATATAGACTTGATTTATAATGTTTGAAGGATGTATTAATCTCTTTCTATCAGAGATGAGATTGTCCTCATGTTGCAGTTAAATCTGTATGATTCAGTTTATCTATATGGAAGATGCACATTAGTTCTTACGATTGCGTACATGTACGGACTTTTCCATAAAGATGTAAAAACAGTGTGGCACCATCATTCCACCCAAAACGTAGTGTTGATAAATAATGCTTTTCTTCATGCTGTTTTAGCCTACATTAATATATCGTTCAACAGATGTTTTGTTCAGTGTTTTTCATCAGCTTGGATTACTCGTTTATGGATCTGACTAGTGTTTTACTTTCTGTGGACGTTTATGTTTTAAGGTGGAAATTCACATTTTGTCTTTTATATCAAATCTCCGCGACGACTAATGACAGCATGGCGATGTGTCGCTTCATTAAATCCCGATATAGGTACATCTGGATAAGTTTTGCACTGAAAATGCTTGTTTTTGCTTTAACTATCCATCTTATCAGGAGTGCTGTCTTTTATTAAAATAAATATTTTATATTCTTTGTTCTTTTTTTCTGAATATATATATATTTGTGACATGTTTCCTAGATTGGGATATTTTTTGATAGCTGTATATATATATATTGGACAAGCTTGTTCTTTGCACTTGTTGTCAAAAAAACACTGAAATATAAACATTGTTGTAAACAGAAATTTTTGCAGGTTCTCCCAAACTGAATTGAATTTGTAAAAAAACGTTTTCACTAAATATTCGTCAGCTCATCCCAAAATGTGCCTTAAACATATGAAGATTCGACAGTGTTTGAAAAGCTTCAAAACACTCGTCAATCATTTGATAATGTATATTGACAACATCCCAGCTCAAACAAGGTTTCCTGCTCATGAATCAGATTTTTGCTAAATTCTAATTTTCATACAGCGTTATTTCCTGTGATACTACTCATTCCTCTTATGTTACCATTCTGAGATTAATTTTGTGTTGTTCTTATGAACACCTGACTATTTTCAATAAAGATTATTTTAATAAATACTTTTTTTTAACCTGTGATTTAGTTTGTGGAGATACAGTCACAAGTTCTTCATGATAGTTGACTTCATTACATACAAAAGGAGGGTACATGGTTATATGTGATACTGCCAAGAATATTAGTCCTGCTTTTGTTCATCGAAGGTTAAAGTATTGAGCTTTGAAACCAAGTAACAACTGCACAACACAGCAGGAAGTTAATCATTTACTAAGCAGGAGGTATGAGTCACTACTTACAGTAGTGTTTAAGGGTTCAAATGAAATGATTTAAGAGTTCAATGGTCTTTTTCATGGTCGCGATGTTTACAGACATGTACTGTACATCTTGTTTGCATGACATTAAAATTACATTTGGAAGTCAACTGAAACTAATTAAAAATATCTCCTGTCATTTTGCTGACAAGCGTTAAATTGAAAATGACGGTAACTGCTGCAAATCCTCAGAGGAAATTACAGCAAGTTCAATCATTTACTAAGTGCTTGATATATGTGTCTCTGTTTTGGCAAAGGTTAATGAGAAGTGAGTCATCAAAGTGACCACGGACATAGCTGAAGGTTGCTCATTTCAGAAGAGACCTAAAAATAGAAATAAAAATATATTCTTTTTTACATAAAATGTATTTGTACACACTGGCATGACTGAGGATAGAACATAGGGACACATTTAAAATTACGGCATAGAAAACAACTTTGATGTACACAACATTTCAGTCTCAACTGTTCACATGAATTTGACTTGTAAATAGAAGTCTAAGTTTTAAACTCAAAACATTGTTGCACTGAAAAAGGATTTCAGTTTCACTGTATATTTGTAGATAGATAGATAGATAGATAGTTACTTTATTAATCCCCAAGGGGAAATTTGTTCGCTACAGCAGCATTATAGGTACAGGAAAGCAATAAAACAACAGTAAACAGGGTCATGAGGTCAGCAGACTGACACTGACTTCATGACCCATTTACAGTGTGTACTATAGTTTCAGGGGAAATCTCTGTGATATGTGAGTTCTCCACAATTTGCGTCCTCTTTAAACCATCTATCTTTGGGATTCATTTATATTAGAATATTTGTAGCAAGGTTTACTTTTCATATCAGAAGCACATTCTACTTAGTTAATCACAGAAGGCATAATCACAACAGAAGTTGCATTGAGAATTAAGGTAACTTTTAAATTGAAATCAACGTGTGTAATATTTACAGCAAATGAGGCACCGGTCAAAGAGTCCCATTATCAATACAGTTTTCATTAATATTTAAAAATGTGCGACAAAACAGATAAAATATGTAAATCTGAAAAGCAACATACATGTAACATCTTCATAGATCTTGGGGCATAAACTTAATTTTTCTGACACTCAAATATGCCGACAATGACAGCTGCAGCAAAAGACGTAGTTCCAACGATAAGGATTACTGAGACAGCAATAGGAATTACTGTGGCTGCTCTCAGACGTTTCTGAAATTCAAGGGGGGAAAATCTGACGTGAACTTATATCATAACTGATAAAAGACTTGTTATTGTCATGATGTGAACAGACTCACCTGTTTGCGTGGTTGCCTCTGTTTATAGCTGTTTTCCAAACTCTCTGTAGCAAAAAATTACCAATATTATTATGTTCTTCATAAGAGTCTAGAATGTATTTCATGCATATATTCTGTCAGTATGCTAATCATTTACCCATTCTGATTCTCCTCTGTGTCCCTTTATTGTGAGCACTGAATACTAAAACCCAAACTACCACCAGGGAAATCCATGCAGTGAAAGCAAACATCACTTTCCCAAGCCAAGATTCTCTTCGGTTCTCGGCGCAGTTATCCATCTCCATAACACCAACAAAGATAACAGAAACTGTGTGGAAAACAAATTTGGAAATAGGATCAGATCAATAAAAAGGAAATGGAAGCTACGAAGAGATGGTACAAGCTGTGATATAGGTCTGATGTTTTAAAGCAATAGTTTGATATTTTGGAAAATGTACCATGTATGTTTGCATTCTTGACGACAGTTTCATGAATTAATATCCCAGAACTCTCTGCAAGAATGCACCTGCGTAAATATCATCAAAAGGTCAACCCCTTGCTTTAAATACATTAAACAATTAAATCTTTTCACAGTGAAATAAATGCACCAAAATTTTGACTTCCTTACTTGTGAAAATCTCATGGATAACGAAACACACTTTGACAGCAAAGTCACTGATCCCCTTTCTTGAACAGAGCAAAAGAGAAACAGAAACCACTGAGCAAAAAGTGTTGATGTGAAAATCAAATAAAAATAATATTTCAGCACAGGAAGTGGTATTGAACTTACAGTTCATGACTGGATCCAATTGACAGAGACACGATTACCAGCTCTATGGAATTAATCACTATCACCACACATACAAGTGCAATGAGAGTGACCTACATTAAACACATGCACAGACACACACACACGCAAACACACACACACACACACACACACACACACACACACACACACACACACACACACACACACACACACACACAATAAATATAAGTTTTGGTTAGTTGAGAAATATAGGGAAATGTTGTATATCAGTAATTAATACTGACTTTACAGGAGTCTCCCGCACAAACCAAGATCAGTGACAATATTTCAACTGCAGCACAAAGTGTGCTGCCCACTATCTTTGACACCTGCAAAAGAAAAACAAATGCAGTCAGTATTATCAACCTGAATAATGCTCATTTAGTGTTTATTTGATTTGATTTTATACACTTTATTAATCCCAGAGGGGAAATTTCTTCACTACAGCAGGGGGGCTCTCAGGGGGGAGATGCTGCAGCAGGCTGCCACGACCGCGGCGCCAGGTAACCTGACCTGAGGTGCATGTTTTTAGTATCAAAGTCTGATCACTTCATCCATGTGACCAAGTGAACGTTAATGCCAAATTTGAAAAAAAATCCTCGAGGCATTTTTGAGATTTCACGATAAAATTATAACTGAAAAATAAAAAAAATAAAAAATACGTACGTGCCCTACAAAGTACAATAAACAGAAAATGCAATGAATCATCTGAATAGATAAGACATACTATTAAAGTTCCTTTAGACTTTCATAAACTCAAACCCCTTTATTGATGCTATTTATAGTTAAATTCTGTCATTACAAAGTGTTTTTTTTGTAAGTGTCAGGGTCTGTCATTTGAGCGCCAGGTTACAACTACAGTACCTAACCACGACGAACTCAGGGAACTATGCAAGTATACAGGATGAGGAAATTGAGTAACAGTTACTATGACGACAAAAGGTGCACAGCTCATGCCTTACCTTATTTACATAATGATAAAAGGGGCTGCTGGCGAATAAGACTGTGATCACATTAGATATTTCCTAAGTAGAAATACAAAGAAAAATCTAATTAATTTTCATTATAATTTATTTGGGGATACGAGTTTATATACAGAAAATAACATATTGCTTACCAATTTAATTTCCTCCAAAACACAGTCCAAACACATCAGCATAGTAGTTTCTCGCTGAAGGAAAATAAAATAAAAACAGTGAGGAGTTATGTAAATATAACTGGTAAAGTTAATGTGTTTATGCACCTCCTCACCTCTCCAATGTTGAATGGTGTAGTACATGGATCTTTTAAGAGTGGCTCTGTAGTACTCTTTGTAGTACTTGGCTTTGGAATACTTGTTGTAGTACTTGGTTTCGGAGTACTTGTTGTAGGACTTGGCTGTGGAGTACTTGTAGTAGTACTTGGGTGTGGAGTACTTGTTGTAGTACTCGGCTCTGGAGTACTTGTTGTAGTACTCGGCTCTGGAGTACTTGTAGTACACGGCTCTGGAGTACTTGTTGTAGTACTTGGGTGTGGAGTACTTGTTGTAGTACTCGGCTCTGGAGTACTTGTTGTAGTACTCGGCTCTGGAGTACTTGTTGTAGTACTTGGCTCTGGAGTATTTGCTGTAGTACTCGGCTCTGGAGTACTTGTTGTAGTACTCGGCTCTGGAGTACTTGTTGTAGTACTCGGCTCTGGAGTACTTGTGGGTTGAGGTAAAGGGACACTCACGCGTTCCCAGAATGTTGTGAAAGACTGAACAAATGTGGCTCTGAAACATATTAGATAGGGTGCTGATATGAAAATAAACTGATTTTCAGACGTCACTCACTGTGTACAAATAGTTTAAAAGTAACCTGAAGATAACGTTCAGTTCCTGTTCCTGTCCCTGCGCAGTCCAGTTAACTCGGATCAAATTCTTTTGTCGATTGTTTGTTTGACTGACAGCCGAATCCTTAGAAGAGAAAGACAAAACTAAGGCAAGCATAACATCCAAAAGAAAGATTAATATGAATATCACTTAACTTTTTACTTGAAGTTTGTTTAAATTTAATCATTGAAATGGTGATTGAAAATATAGATATTTAATTAATGCATTATGAGATGACATGATTACTTACTGTTAAATCCCCGCATGTCAGGAGTTGAGTCGTATCAGGCTCAAGCATGATAAATTTTCCAACTGGACGGCCTTTGTCTTCCACCTCTCGAGCCTCCAACAAAAATCCTCTAAAATTTGTGGATTGCTTGCTCTTGAGCAAAACTGGAAAATTGTTTGAAAATTCATCACAGCAAAAGTAAGGGAATAGAAAATAAAGAGAGTAATAAACTTGCAAAATTATGTAAACGGAAATTGTAACAAAGATTGCTGTGATAAACAAGCCGTCAAAAAGGGTATGACAGCCTCTGTACCTGTAATAGGTTCTCCAGGTTTGCTTATAGGTAAATAATCAACCATAAAGGGGGGATCAGTGGTCTGAGGAGTGTAAAGGATCCCCCCTCTGCTTACATGCACAGGTGCCATTGATTCACACGACTTTGGGAATCTACCATCTGAAGACCCATGAACCTTTGTGACGATGGTAAAGCCAATCAAAATCCACATCCACATCTGTAAAAAAGGTGTCACACTGATGATGATGATGCACTGGTACATTAAGTATCTGTTCAGTTTCCTACAAATATTCAGATACAATTTACAGTTGTTTTGAGTCTTTGCTGCAACATGTAGGCTTTAAATCGCAGGGCGATTAAGATGAAAGTGTTAGTTTTATGCATATTTGAGTTTTAGAGCAATGCGTGGGACAAAAGAGCTGCAATTCGCACATTATTCAACCAATATGAATGTAAACACTCTTTGATTAAAGTCGATTTTTAACCTTGCAGTCATTGTTTGATTACAAATGCAGTTGTGTCAGAGCCAACATAAGATCTGTCGTTCTGTGAATCACTTGAAATATGAACTCTGAGAATTAATTTCTTTTGGAAAATAAGAAACATGTAAACATCACTGGGCCTAAAAGTATGATTTTTTTTTTAGACATCTCATTTTCTTTTTTATTAAAGTTCAAACTTTGATCTATAAACTGTTTTAAGACCTTCTTTACAAATATTAACTATTGAATGATTGATTTTTTTTTTTTTTTAAAGATTGTCAGAGCTCTTTTCTCTTACCTTAAAATGAAGTATTCGACTGCACCCAGTATCATGAAACAGTAAGTAAAGATGCCACACTACAATCAGGAACTCTCAATGAAACAAGGAAACTTGTTCTCTTCAGGAAAAATGGAAGAAGCCTTGTGAACATCTTAGAGGAAAAGAAACCGGGACAGTCAGGTCAGCAATGTGTGCTTGAGCGCAATGCTAAAACTCAGTAGACTGATTAAGGAAGTTAAAGGGTTCCTCTGACTACACAGGAGAAACCACCCACTTTTACAACAAAACACTGTTTCCCTTTACCTTTGATGCCCTATAGCTTACATTATTTTCACAGTTTTCTGGTTCTTAAAAGTATTGTGGTTCCTCATTTGCTTCAGTCATTCTTAGAAGTTTCAAGACAGTTCTCAAAGAAAAAGTAATCTTTGATTATTTGTAAAGGTGTCTGTGTGCGCCTACTTTCATATCCCCATATCATTAAATCTGGTTCAAGAAGCAGCTTCAGGGTTTTACAAAAACAACCCTGCAGTCTGCAGTCCATATGACTTGTCATTAGTATAATCAATGCAGAAATCATATTCAAAGACACCAAAGCCAGATTAAAATATTGTCACTGTGCCAGGAAAATGACTCAGCCAAAATATAAATTAAAAGTAAATAAAAGGTGCTCAAGTTGATAGATGCCCACAAGTATGATACACCCAACACTGACTGAAGTCTACAATAATACAATCATTCATTGACCTATAATCCTCAAATCAAAGCAACTGGCAATTCAAAATCAATTCGTAATTGATACAGGGAACAAAACCTTTTGCTTCTTCCGTCAAGTAAAACTGTGAATGTTCTTAATATAGCTATTGTAGCATTTGAAAAATTTTAGCAGTATAATTGTTGACAGTATCAGTGTTATGTGTTGAATTATTCAACCACTTCAACTGATGGTTCCTCTGATTACAGAGGGCAGTCCAGCTTCTGTGGAAAAGGTGTGTCCAGATTTGTGGTAAATGTTTGACTGCAAGGCATTGTGACAACTAGGAATTTACAGGCCAGCAAGCTCAAACATGATTTTTTTTCCTAATGTTGAATGTTTAACCTTCACTGTGACTGACGTATGTGTATTTTAAAATCAGAAGGCTGTTTTCATATTAACATGCTGAAGGAAGTTGTTTCTCTGTTCTCATTAAAAACCTGGTTTTAAGTGGCCCACATATACAATCATGATTTGTGATTTAAAGTTTTTTTTTTTCAAGATAAATTAAATTCTCCAGACACAAATTATTATTCAGAGAAGAGTATTATTGAGTATTATAAACATCTTGAAACAGATTAAACTATGTCAATATACAAGCTGCCAGCATTAAAAAAAAAAGGCTTGTTAACAAACCCACTGTATGATTATACTGCAAGATCTGTTCTATACAATGACAAACTGTACAAAGATTACAGGAAAAAAAAAATAATGATTACAGCAGTAAGAGAAAACTTACTCTACTATTGTAATTAAACATCTCATTTGGCAGTCAAGACATTTGTTGAAGTGGCTCTCCTTCCACTCTGACTAGATATATTTTTACATGACCCTCCAGCATCAAATTAATTTATGTAACAATTTCAGTCATATTATGACTAAGACTAAAAACAGACACACACATGCAATAATATACAGCAAAAGTCAGACTTAAGAAAATTGCAGCATGCTTGAAATCATAACCTATTAGCCAGTTTGTGCTCTTTGTAGAGATTAAATTGATTTATAAATGCATGCTTGACTTATTTTTTAAATCAGTGGCAGCAGCACATGCGAGAAAATGATCAATTATAGCAGCTAGTACATTGATCCTTGTGAGATGAAGTTTTTCATTCTAACCTGCTGCTCCTGGACTGGACTTTGCCGTGTGAACATTCGATGCAGCATTGACTTTAAATGTCTCCTAAACTTCACACCGACTAATGCATAGAAAACAGGGTTCAAGCAGCAGTGAGAGAAAGCGATGAGTCGGCACACATAGTCTGCGTAGTCAAGATGGATACTTGCTTTGCAGTCATTAAACGGTTCAACCAAATTGTCACCCAAAAGCTTCAAAAAGATGGTCACATTGTATGGCACCCAGCCGATGAAGAACACAGCCACGATAGAGAACACTAACTTGACTGCTCTGTTCTTTGTATGTGATCTGGCTCTTGTGATCCTCCCGAGTATTTGAATGTAGCAAAAAGCCATCACCACAAAAGTAATCAAGAAGAAAACATTCTGCTGGGAGACAGCTATTGTTTTCCATTTGCGAAGACTGTATTCACAGCCCACGGTGTGTTTCCCCTTTTGGTGGATCTCCACGAGGGAAGTGTAGAACAGGGAGGGCATCGCTGCTGCAATGCTGATTATCCATATTAGGACAGACACAAAAACGCCGGTGATGAATCTCTGTTTGCTCACATCAGAGAGAGGGTGCACCACAGCCAGATACCTGTAGATGGTCATGGCGGTCAGGAAGAGGATGCTGCTGTAAAACCCAGTGTAAAACACATATGACACAACTTTACAGAGGGTGTCTGAAAACACCCATCCCCAGATGTGGTAAATGGCCCAAAAGGGCAGACCGGTGGTGAAGACGAGGTCAGAGATGGCCAGGTTGAGGATGAAAATGTTGGTGAGAGATTTGAGGTTTTCATACCCAGCCAGGATTATTAGGACAAGGATGTTTCCTGTCAGGCTCAGCACGATCACAACAGAGAGGATAACTGGAATGACAATGGATCCAAATTGGACCAGTTCTTCCTTTTCACAGACTTCATCCTCATAGTCAGTATCATATTGGCTGTCGTTTAAATAGTCATCCATTGCTGTTAAACTGTAAAAAGAAGTGCAGCATTATTGTGTGAATTTCACAACATGTTACGCTGGATCTCCTTGTAAAGCACCAAATTACTTACCTCTTGCCCGATGAGACTGACACGCTGGCTGTGATTCCTTCTGTGCACTAAAAAGAGAACTCAGAAGGGTATAGCTTTAATAATGTCATGACAGATTACCTTTTCTGTTCCCATTCCTACTTCTGTGACCAGAACATACGCCCTCAGTTCTGCTGAACCTGCGGTTAATGGCCCACATATCTATTGAACTAAATCTGCCAACTTTCTCATTATAAAATCAAACAGGACACAAGACTGACTTGATAGTTAAGGAGAATACAATAACACTCCAATAATAATTTCACAAAGAAAGTACTTAAAAATTCAGAATACCTAAATTTAAAAAAAAATCCCACTGAGCTTGATATTTTTTTTATTTGGCATAAAATCCTCAAGGCCCACTTACTTGATTCTCGCAGAACACATCATTGATGTCAGAAAGCCCACATGAGACCCACTCCCACCACATTCCCAAAGTTTCCTCTGTTGCATGATCATGTTTAAAACATTTCGTTTTTTGTTTTTATGCTTTGATTTTTTTTTTTTCTGCCAACACAATACAAGGAGGTACATGTCTTTTCAGAAATAATAAAAAAAAAAGGATTATTCTATTATTTTTTATTGCAAATTGTAAAAAGGTCATTTCTACTGTGATTAAATCTCATAATGGTGTCCTATTGCAAAATCCACAAAGGAAAGTAGGACACTCGTTTAATAATGTCCTTGATCACATGACCCCACTGTTTACTCGACTAAACGGAAACTAAACTACCCAGTGCTGAATCCCGCCTACTAACCTTATGTTCATTGGTCAAAAGGCTGCATGTCGCCTTATCATTGGATATTCTCCTGTCAATCAGAGCACTTTCAACAAGTTTGTGTGCACACACAAACGCCTAGACTTGGTTATGGGCTTGAGTCATATCTCTAAAAGTATGTCAAAGTCGTTTTTCTCTTATTATTCTGTCACCGGAGACTATCTAGAAACATGTGAAGTTTTAAGTAATCGTGTCCTGCTAATGTCACGGTTATTTTCAAAATGTCTGTCAAACGTTTAACATGACAAAGCTCCTTCAAAAACACGGGGTACGTTTTTAAGATCTTGAGCTGCCAGCTGCGTTTTCTTGTCTGTTGTTGTCGTCTGCTTTTAGAAAAGGAATATAAATGCTGTCAGAGGCGGTAGAGTAGAGTTGTAATACTGTTTACTGCTGTTCTCAAACTATTGAAAGCCGACTCGCGTTAACCTAGTTAGTGAGCAGTCAGCTGAACTAACCCAAACCAGACCGTCGACGTGTTGCCTCCTACAATATAACCTCATTCTTTACGTTTCAGTCCAATGTCATTGAACATATTATTGTATGAATTGTCATAAGTAACATTATATCCGAGAACTAGTAATGCTCTGTGAATGTTGTCCTGTGTCAGAGAGGTGCTGACTCAACTTAATGGTCATCCACGGGCAGCCGTAACTAGTGCTTCTGGTGTTTTATGGACTTGAAGGAGCACTTTCCACGCATAATTACATCTCGCATTCCCATTAGATCATTTTCTAACCCTCCCCTGTCTGTTTTTGTGATATGTTTAAGGTGTTGTTATCATTTTTGCCATGTAGGACAGCGTGATTCCACTAATGGTCTGTCAAACATGTCGTTTTTTTTTTTTATCTGATCAAATAAAACTGCATACGTGAGCCACCGTTGTATTTCTGTCAGACTGACTCTCGAGCTCATTTGTCTTAATCAGATGTGTGCTTCTGCGGCAGCGAGAGAGTATGTTGGAAGCGTTTGTGACGATCTTTTGTTCCACTGTGATTCTGATTCTCTGATTCAGCATACTGGACATGACCCTTTGACCTGCGGTTGCCAGGGAGCGAGCGGTGGGGCCATGGCTGCCGGGGCTACGGTCGGGGAGAGCCAACTCCAGAGGATTATCCGAGATCTGCATGGTACGTCGTCAGCTTTATGTGTGCGAGTGTGTGTCTGTGTGAATGCGGCGGCGGCAGGAAGCTGTTGACTGACACGGTCTGACTGAACAGAAGAGAAAGAGGAGTTAGGTGGGATTTGATGACCTCTGTATCGGTGTGAAGTCTCGGTACAATCTTTACACCTGGAAATCTGGGACTTCTCCTCGCCATCAAATCATTTGGGATAACGGGCATCTGGCCTCATGCTTGTTTAGGAAGGGTGTGGTGGAAGCCTCTGTCAGCATGCAGCGAGACAGAGAGTATGTGCTGAGGGTGCACCCATCACGGGTGTCCTTCCAGTTTTTACGATGGATACGAGGCAAGTTTTTAACGTCCTGCCTGGCTATATTTGAAGAGTGCGGCAATGGGAAAAAAAATGGGAACGAGTTTTATGCACCAGATCTACTTGTGTGTTTTACCAAAATGTACTAAACAAGCCATTTTTTTCTTTCGTGCTTCTTTCCTACCTTAAAACTTGACCTGAATGAGGACTAGCTTCTCCTTTCTCTTTTATTTTAAATACATTTTGCATTAATTGTATGAGGAGTGTCTTTTACATGTGTCCACCTTATATATTTGTGTGTTTTTAAAGGTTAATATGGGTCATAAGTGTGTAAGAAAACTTTGTCATTGTCTCTTATCTTCATTTCTGAATTGTGTTTCTGTGAATTTTAGAGGCTGTTGCAGAGCTTGCGAAGGAGTACAAGGAGAGCGGGGAGCCAATCACAGATGACAGCACCAATCTGCACAAATTGTCCTACAAACTGGAGTATCTGCTACAGGTGGGATTTTGTTAACTTGTCACACCAGACCCAATGAATCTCAGTGACCTTTTGAAAATGTGATTAAACTACTTGATTCCCAAATAAGAAGAAAATTGCATCTTCAGAAATGATCCTACAGTACTTCTTCAGATGTAAATTTGCATGATAGATGATTCACTGATATGATTTGTCCTTAACATCTCAAATATTTTTTTTTTTGTTTTATTTTTTTTTTTTAAAGTAAGACATTCAGCAGTTTTTTTTTAACTCCAACTGTGTGTTTATTTACAGTTTGACCAGAAGGAGAAGACCACATTTCTGGGAACAAAGAGGGACTATTGGGATTACTTCATTGACTGTCTGGCTAAGATCAAAGGAGCCAATGATGGTATCCGCTTTGTCAAATCCATCACTGAGGTGCGATTTTGTTGTTTATAATGAATCCACTCATAGAGTTCTGATTACTGTGCATATAGAGCCCTTAGATGATTAGCAAGTAGCAGGTTACATTGTGCCATCATAACTTTTAATATTGCTACTTAGAAATCAGTGCTTTGAGTACATGAGACCTAAGACACATGATCAAGTCTTGGTACTAATGTGTCACATCTCTGTGGCTGTAATACTAAATATGCTGTAGATTTTATTGTTTGCGGCTATTTTTGTTTGAAGAAAAAAATTCCATTAAAACAGATTTTAATCGGATATTTCATAGCATTACTTCAGAAACAGTTGTGTTTGAGATAAAATTGTCATTTACTTTTTGAAAAAGTTGAACAAGTAAATGAAATATGAATTGTTCTTTTTTTACTCCTTGTCTTTTACTCGTGGAATATCCCTGGAGTGTGAATACATGCTGATTAAAAGCTCTGCGTAAAACAATGTCTGCTTTTGCTTTGATAGCTGAAGACGTCTCTGGGGAAGGGAAGAGCATTTATTCGCTATTCCCTCGTACATCAGCGACTGGCTGACACGCTGCAGCAGTGCCTGATGAACCAGAGAGTCACCAGGTAAAACTGTCAACGTCCTATAATTGTTATGTGGATATGAAAAAAACATATTGCAGTGCGAATAAATATATATAATTGAAAAATTAAGCAGATTTGATTTGAAGTTACCATATTTTTAAAACTGAATAGTAACGGGGCCATAGAAGCAGAAAGAGGTTTATTTTGGTGACACTCATTGAGTCTTGTTTGCTTATTTGCGCTTTTAAAATCAAATGTTGATATTCTGTTTGATTTAGGGTTTGAATTCCTAATTTTCCTTTTCTGTTTAATGGAACTGCTGCTTCAGTAGTTGTAGTGTCGTTAAGAAGTAGAACATGAAGAGAAGTGAAATTATTAAGTCTTCAGTTTTCAGTGATTTTCCAGAAATGTATGTGCGTACTGAACTACAAGGAATAATCTTATTTTAAAGGGAAATGCAACCGCTTTTTGGTGTTATAGAAAGGTAACTACTTTCTGCAGTATTCACTGTGGTTTCATTTTGAGGAATTCCTGTATTTTCTTGTTTAGTTGTCTGTTTTTTTTTTATTTTTTTTAATTAGTTTCAAAGTTTCAGAAAAAAACATCCCCTTATTGTCTGTAGAGGTTCTGATGGGCCCTACTGCCCTCTGCCTCATCTATCTCTCTCTCTCTCTCTCTCTCTCCCCACAGTGACTGGTACTATGCAAGAAGTCCCTTCTTGAAGAACCACCTCAGTGTTGATATCATCAGTCACCTGTACGAGCTCAACGATGTCCAGTTTGATGTGGCTTCCAGAGGTCATGACCTTGATGCCTCCTGGCCAACGTTTGCAAGGTAATAACCGAGACAAATCATGAAAACAACATGTAGAGCACGTAAAAACATACATATATTCAGACACAGCCTTTCCTCCGACCTGCTCGGTGTTAAAACAAGCAGTGTGACATTTGCCATCAATTGCTGTATCGGATTTATTTTCTGATCAACAGGAGGACACTGGGAAGTGCTAACTCACCTGGCCACATGTGGAAACCACCCAGTCGCAGTTCCAGTATTAACAGCCTGGCCAGCACCTACTCCCAGGTAACTTACGTATGACTCAGATTTATTTATTTACAATAACTCAAAAACCAAACCTATCATTTTTACGCTTCTTCTCTTGTTTCCCTTGCAACCATGTAGCAAGCACCCGAGTTCCCTTCCAGCCTTGACTATGGTCAGGGTCTGATGAATGACCTGAACGAGTCTCTGCCTGCCTGCGTGGAAGATGCGAGCACAGTTGAAGACCTTCGCCTGGAGCTGGACCAGTCAGAGCTGAAGCAGCGAGAGATGCTCGATAAGGTGCAGCAGCTTGGTGAGCAGTCTGCTGAGCTCAGGGGTGTAGTTGTGCAGCTCCAGAGGCAGCTGGATGTGTCGCTTGCTGCCCAGGAGGAGCAACAGGGCTTGCAGGAAGAGCTCAAGGCTCTGCAGGGGAGAGATGCTGCTCTGTCCAGAGAGTTGGAAGCACTCAGAAATGGGGAAAAAGCCAGGGAGGCTCAGCAACTCCTGCTTCAAGAAAAGCTGGCAGCTGCTGAAGGGAAGAACCTTGAGCTCATGGCCAAGTTGGATGGGGTTCTGAATGAGAAGGGCCAGCAGGCGGCCAGTCACTTTGATTCAGCACAGAAGATACACGAGTTGCTCGACAGGCTGAAAGAGGCAGAAAAAGGGAAGATGGAAGCTGTATCTGAGGCGGAGGACAAGAGGAGGCAGTCAGAGCGGCTAGAGGAGCAGCTAAGAATCAAGGAGGCAGTCGTAAAGGACGGTGAGACAAAACTTGGAGCATTAGTTGCATCCTTGTCTGAGGAGAAAGCCAAGTTAGAAGCTAAAGTGGAGGAACAGTGCAGCGCCCTCAACAAACTACAGGGGTCGTTGACACTGAGAGAGAAGGAGGCGAGCAACCTACTGAGGCAGCTGCAGGATCTCCAAAGATCTCTAGAGGAGAAAGACAAAGAGGTGGAAGAGGTGAAGAGGAGGGCACAAGAAGATAAAGATGAGATGCAGAAGAAAGTTTGTGGTTTGAAAGAGTCTTTAAAAGCAGAAGTCACTGCCCTTACAGAGCAGGTTAAGAGAAAAGAGGCAGAGCTCTCCACTAGTAGTGAGACACTACAACAGCTAGAAGCCAAAAACCAAATCCTGACCACAGAGAAGGACAAAGTGACCACTAGCCTTACTGAGCTGGAGGGGAACATCAAAGAACAGGCCGCGAAGATAGAAGACTACAAGACGCAGTGCGCCAATCTAATGGAGCTAAATGAGAAGCTGCTGACCACAGTGAAGAGGAATGAGGAGCTGATGAAGGAGATGGCAGACAACAGAAAGGTGCTCGAGGCCGAATTAGCAGCTGTACGGGCTTCTGAGAAACATCTCAGAGGCCACCTGGATGATACCAAGATGACAGTGGATGATAAAGAGAAGCGGTTGCGTGAAGAGAACCGCAAGCTGGATGAGAGTCTGCAGCGAGCCACCATGGCTGCAAAGCTGTCAGAGACCACGTCTAAGCGGTTGGAGCAGGAGAACCAGACTCTGAGAGAGGAGCAGGACACTGTGAAAACTTCTCTCAGCCGCATGCAGGCTGACTTGAAGAACGTTCACGGGCAGATCGGAGAGCTGGAGAAGAACTTAGGGGCTTCACGCAAGAACGAAGCCAGTCTTCAAGAACAAGTCCAAGCCAAAGAGGCCGCGCTCGAGAGCAAAGAAAAGGACCTCGTGAATTTGCAGTCCAGGTTGGAGGCTTTGGAGGCCATGGAGAAGGAGCTTGAGATTGCCAAAGCAGATGCAGAAGCAGCCTGTGTTCGACAGACAGAAGTGATTGAAAGGGTGACCTCTGAGAAACAAGCAATGGAGATATCTCAGCTGGAGAGGAGTGCGGTCCAAACCAAAGAGAGCCAGGAAGTGACTGGCAAACTAACCGCGGTTGAAAGCCAGTTGGAGATGAGCATGAAAGAAGTGTCCAGGTTCCAGGCAGAGGTACTGGACCTCAGGGTGCAGGTGCAGAGATCTGAGGAGGAAAAGATTAAATCCCAAGCACAGCTGGAGGTGACGGAGGCCCAAAGAAATGAGCTCAGGAATCTGACTGAACAGCTGAAATCCCAGACACAGGCTCTGAACCAGACGCATGTTGCAGAACTCGTGGAGTGCAAAAAGAAGGAAGAGGTGCTCCTTGTACAACGCGATCAAGAAGTAGCTGCCCATGCCGAGGTGGCGATCTCTGCAGCGGCCCTCCGAGAACAGCTGTCCATCCTCAAGGCAGAAAACAACAGGCTGGCTTTAGAGAACAACGAGACACGGGAGGGTCTGCACAGGGCAAACACTGAGATGGCAGAGCTGGGGATGACCATCTGTAGGCTCGGCGCAGAGAAGGAGGAGGCCAGAGAGCATTGGGCAGAGAACGGCGCTAAGATTGAGGAGCTGGAGAAAGAGGCGGAGCGACTGGTAGAGTGCATGGAAGGACTGCAGCTGGAGAATAACAGTTTAAGAGAGGAGCTTACACAGAAGGAGACACTTCCTGGGGCCATCGTGGAGCTTCAGGATCACCTGGAAAAGACCAAGAACCAAGTGCAGAGCATGAAGGACTGCAGCCGTGAGGAGATGGAGGCCGTCAAGTTCCAAATGAGCTCAGAGAGCATGACTAATCAGGTGCAGATCAAGGTGAGTCCGACAGAAGCTGTTAATCATGACTTGTATTACACTAAAGACAATCAATTTGAATAACTGACGTTAGAAACGAAACGATGGTCCAGATGAGCAATCATTTGTGAACATGGTAAAATATGATATGTGATTAGCACAGGTTATGTCAGCTCTTGTTATTGTAAGCTGTCAGCTTGTTAGCATTTAGTTCAAGGCTGCTTGCGTGGCTGTAAATCTTTCAGAGTTTGAGTGAACAGCTGGACAAGGTGAAAGCCCAGCTGAAGGACGAGCTGACCAACGTTTCCAGCCTGCAGGCCAAAGTGTCTGAATTAGAGGTTTGTGTCTTTTAAGAATGAAATGCAGAATCTGTATAATGTCTCGGGAGCACACGACTTTGCACCCTGGTGGATATAAATACACCACCTTCAGAAAAAAACTGCGATTTGCTCACTTTTAACTCAAAGAAATCCATGTTAGATTAGACGAAGACTGTAGATACCTGTGAGTACCTTCCATACATGCTGGAGCAGACACGGACCCCTTCATCTTTTGCAGAAGTGAGGGGGAAAAAAAAAAGAAGCTACACACCACATACCAACATCCTTATTTTTGGTGTCGTACTGTTTTCACAAACGAGAGCAGTTTGATTGCAGACAGTTGGGATAGATGTCAAATCTCTGACATCTTTGTGGGTTAACAATATAGAATTGGATTCTGAGGGAGGTTTCTGTGGGTATGTCAGTGTCATTCCACAAGCAGTCACCTGATGTTATTCTTATATCTCTCTATATGTATGTATATGTATGTCTCGCTAGTGCAAGATGTCTATCAAATATTATTTTTGACATGTTAGAGGAAGAGAAAATCAGCCAGTTTTAATATAGAAATGCACCAAATCGAATGAAATGATAAAGTAAAGAACTTAAGTGATTTAAAAAAAAAGATGTCAAAGTTGTTTGTGCTGATGGATGTTTTATTTATGTTTTTTTTTTTTTTTTTTTTTAAATGTTTATTGAAGGTTGTGAATAAGCAATATTTGCAGCTTACTGGCGAGAAAGACGTTCACATCACAAACACAGAAGCCACCCTTCAAGAGAAAGAAAACAAGATTCAGCAACTCAGAGATGCAGCATCCAAGTGCGGTCATTCCCAGTATTAATTGTACATTTTATCTTATGATTAAAGAAACGGACACCAACTAATTTTCTGCTCTCTTTAGGGCTGAAGAAGCGCACTTGGCTGTGCAAAACGTCTGTGAAGAATTGCAGCAGAAACTGAACACCACAGATGCTGACAAACAAAGCCAGAATCTGAAGTTGATGGCAGAGATCGATGATCTCAACAGAACCAAGACATACCTTGAAGAGCGGCTCATCGAGCTCATAAGGTACGACCTCTCTACGACAGCTGTATGCTAGGCTTTCAGTCACAACAGGCGAGAGATTTTTTTTTTTATGAAGAAACGCATCAAGTTTCATTTTCTCTTTGGATTCTGACCATTTTAATTTTTTTGGATGGTACTCTGACAAAATCGGAAAAAAAAAAAAAGTTTTTAAAATTAGTAGTTCGAATGGGTTCTTTTAGTTAGAGTAGTCCTATGATGTTTGATTTTGTGTTTCTGGGGAAATTTCGGACTGTCAGAAGGATGAGGGGAAAAGTTTTCTTTGAAATCTGAGATAATTTTCTGAGATCAGATGAGAAAGGAAGACTTTGATGGAAACGAGAGCACAGAAAGTGTTTCACAGAAGCCCGACATGAGAGGTGAAGTGAGGTAGAGAGACGCTGTTGAAGAGAACTCCGCTTTGTTCTTCAAACCGCTGTCGCCTCGCAAGCTTTCACACCGTGTATGTAATGAAACGCAAAAACAGTGATTCAGTCAACTCCCATGGGATGTGCCCACATAATTTCTGCCTTTTGTACTCTTGGATTATGCATGCCTTCATTTTGGGGAAAGTAAGATACTTCCAGTGCTCCAGTACATGAACGCTATATTTATTTTTCTTCACATGTTTAAACATCCAACTGACCATATTTTTTAATTGCTACATGGAATCCACCCACGTGAAGAAAAAACATTTTCCAAACGTATTAAGACTGAATGGCACTTAAACGACAATGTATGTATCTTTTGTGTGTGTGTGTGTGTGTGTGTGTGTGTGTGTGTGTGTGTGTGTTACATCAGGGACAAAGATGCTCTGTGGCAGAAGTCGGATGCGCTGGAGTTTGAGCAGAAACTGCGAGCAGAGGAGCGCTGGTGGTTGGTGGATAAGGAGGCCACTCACTGTCTCGGCTGCCAGGGTCAGTTCACCTGGTGGCTACGCAGACATCACTGCAGGTGGGCTCCCGGTTTTCTACAGAGGTCAAAACTCCAGCATCACTTGCAGTATATAGGAGGGATAGACTTCAATGCTAGACCAAAGCGTTTCGGCTTGTGGCTTCCATCCGTGTCAACATTAAAACACTGCAAAAACCCTTAGATAGGGTGGATATGAATCTGGAGAAAAAGATCAAAAAGGTAAAACGATGAAAGACAACTCATCGTATACATCCACAAACACACATCAGCCAATGGGGCACCTACAGAGACTTGGGAGGATGTGGGTTGGATATATGGGGCTTTCAGTTTTAGCCAGGGCCTACTGTATTCACTCAAATCTGCACTGACCTTTATTGATGTTCAAGCTGTAGACGGCATCTCTTGTTTGGTTCAGTGGAATCATTTTCTATTTATTTATCTTTTTTTTTTAGGCTTTGCGGTCGCATCTTCTGCTACTACTGCAGCAACAACTTTGTCATGACCAAGCACAGTGGGAAGAAGGAGCGCTGCTGTAGGGACTGCTACACCCAACATAGTGCCGTGCTGGAGAGGTTCACAGAGGCAGAGCTGAGTCCTTCAGATGTGCAGCCTCCTCCACCCGGAGCTGGACCTCAACCTCCTCCTGAACCCGCTCCGTATAAACCCACACCCAGGGTAACAGGTGAGACGCGTGTTGGGAAGAAAAACGCGGCTTCTATTGCTTTACGTCAACTGAGAGTGTTCGAGCAGAACTGAAAAGACCGACTTCGTGTTATTGAGGAACAAGGACAGAAACCTTTGCTGTAGAATTCCAATTCAGTACACAACAATAAAAACAGGGTGACATTTCCCTTCAGAGAAAGAAGCTGTTGTACTCTTATTCTATAGAAGGGAAAGCTAGATAATGTTAGGTCTATTTGTTTTGAGGATTAGTCTCACAAATACATTTCTGAACAGATTTTTTTCCCCCCCCTTCAATCTACATGCTGTGTAATGTCTACATTATTCTGAATAGTATTTCTGCTGAATTCATCCATTTCCTCGCAGTTTCAGACCCCAGTAACAGAACTGAGGATGGTGCTTTCGACATCATCACAGAAGAGGAGGTGAATGGCGTCTACGACAGTGACACCACCTCTCAGACCACGGGAGGCTCCTTAGATGGAGAACAAGACCGACGGCATCCAGGAGCACTGGATATGTGAGTGACATTTCTCTGAGGAGGTTTGTTTCCTGAATGGTATCAGAGGTATCACGGCATTCAGCACCAGCAGCTTTTATTCAGTGTTACCAATCAGTTTAGCAGGGTACATCATGTCATGTGACCTACGTCATTCAGTGACGTAAATAACAGCAGATCAATGGAGGCCCTCTACATGTTCTTTCTATTGCCCATAACTGCTGCGGTTGTCCTGCTAATGTAGGTCCAACTCGATTCTTTACAGAATCTCCGGTATATCAAACCGTGTGGCGACTCTGCTCACATGTTCCTCTGCCTCATCCCACGTGATGAATTGGAATTCGTGTTGTTCTCTTGTTTTTACTAACAAGCAAAAAACGGAACTGTAACAAAAGGGAAACAACACTGCCAGTGACATTTAGTGATGTGGAGCAAACGTTCATGTTTTCATCCTGTATGGAAACATTTACAGCAGAAGTACTTGATTTGTGAAAACCTAGTTTCCTTGCCATTACCCTACCATTCGGGAAACAAAGATGTGAGAATCGAGGTAATTATCAGTGTTATTGTTCAGCATAATGTATGAGAAATGAAGCTAATGGGCTAAAACATGCAAAAACACCCCGTGGTCCAATAACATGCAGAGTTACAGATCTCAGGGTGATGAGATGATAATACTTCCCTTAGTACACTAACAAATAGTGCTCTTGTGTTGTTAGGACTTCTTGCGGCCTGTTTTACACGCTCAATAAACACACGGGTGGCTTCTGTCTAGCAGCAGAAGTGCAAAAGAAACACTTTTGTGTGGCGTTCAGGGACAGCTGCAGCTTCTTCTGACGCCTTAATTCAAATTTTATTTTACATCCTCTACAAATCCAAGATGGCACTGCATGTTTCTGTACTTGACGGTGTGAACGCAGTTAGTACACAAGTACGCCATTTGGAACACAGCAATAGTATATATATTAAATACGGTATAGTAGTCATGATGCCAAGACATTTTTAAAGACAGAGCTACGTTGGCTACATCAGGATACTGCAGTGATTAATGGTGAAGGAAATCATTTTGCTTTCTATGTTTTCATACCTTAAGGATTTTGTTCTGTGTCTTGTGTTGGATTCTGCAGAGGCATAGGAGATGTGACCCCTGATGAGGAGCAAGTTCCCACTGTTCAGGATTCAGAGATCAACCTTCTCAAATCAGGAGAAGTCACGTGGGTCATTACTTTGATAGACTCTCTTTCATCCATGTTTGATTAACGAGTCTCTAAGTGAACTAATGCATCTTGTCCTTACAGGATGGCTGTCCCGCTCAGCATTGATGATATTTCTCAGTTTGGTGACGGTTCCAGGGAGCTCTTCATCAAGTCCAGCTGTTACAGCGTAATAACTGTTGCCGTGGGCGACTGTGGGCCGAGCATCAGCTGGATGTTTTCCTCTGAGCCCAAGAGTATCTCCTTTAGTGTGGTTTACCAGGAATCAAGCGACACTCAGGTGGAACAGTCAAAGGTAGAGACGCTTGTTAAGTACAGT
This sequence comes from Embiotoca jacksoni, assembly GCF_022577435.1. Classification (NCBI taxonomy): domain Eukaryota; kingdom Metazoa; phylum Chordata; class Actinopteri; family Embiotocidae; genus Embiotoca; species Embiotoca jacksoni. Next base: position 3,961,114 of record NW_027185296.1, on the reverse strand, counting down.
TTTATGTCGATGCATGAAGAACAATGTCTCCAGAAAAACACTGTCAGCTTTTTTAAAAAAAAAAATTTTCTTTTTTCTTTTTTTCTTTTTTTATCTTTATGTGGCCCCTTGAAGTGTGCAGAATAGAAGCCTAAACAGTGTGGGCATGTGTTGACATAATTCAGCTACTGACTACATCCAAGAAGGCAATGTTTCAGTGAAAGCAAATCAGAAGCCTGAATGAAATGCTTTTCATTTGTTGCAAAACTAAAATAGCCAAAGATTCATAGGTTGAAGTTTTCACCAGACACAATGGGCCTGACGTGTCTGCTTTCATGGGCGCCCCTAGCACGGCAAATTTTTTCTGGATAATTCAAACATTTCTAACCGAGTAAAAGTACTGCAGATGTTGGCTCTGCAGGTCGGTGTATAAATCCAGCACTTAACAGCCCCTCCCTCTCTTGCTTATATTTTCTGTTGTTTATTTTTGAAGACACTTCAAGTTTACGAGATATTACAGTCATTATTGGAATGCCACTGACTAATCTAGCTGTTCAGCATAAATGGTTATGTAAAATAGCATAAAAAAAAAGAGTATTAAAGATTGTATTGTATAGAATTATAGATGATATACTGTATTGTAAATAAACCATAATCAGGGAGACTCTCTGTGGCCAATCTGCCACCTGTACACTAAGTTGTTTTTGAGACCAGTGTTTCTGTTCTGCTTTCAGGTCCTGATTCCTCTGACACGCTGCAATTCCCACAAAGAGACAATTCGGGGACAACTGAAAGTCCGACACCCCGGCCTCTACATGCTCGTCTTTGACAACTCCTTTTCACGGTAGGAAGCTCTTAACATCCAACATCCTTGTCCTGCAACTGTTTCTTCCTGTTAATGGCAGAAGCTTGTAAATTACAGAAATGTCTTTGTCTTCAACGCCATTTCCTCCCACTGTGTATGTGTGTGCGCAGTAGGCCTTTAAGCTAAGATGGCTCTTTGTAGTGCCTTAGCATCTCTGTTGAAAGGATTGTGGTCGTTTGATGAAACACCCCCCACCCCCCCGCTTTTTCAACAGATTTATCTCCAAGAAGGTTTTCTACCATCTGACCATGGAGAAGCCCATCATCTACGATGGAAGCGACTGCCCCTGAAACTTTAAACCCAATTCACGGTTTCCACGTCTGCGTGTGCTGAATGATGTCAACACTGAACATTCATACTACAGTTTAGGTACGCATCATTCTAGCTACGCAGACACAAGCTGGAGTTTGTTGCCTTCATCCCCAGCACAGCACACAGACACGGCACAGTCGTGATAAATCAAAGCACCTCCAAAGTCCTTCAGCAACTACTTCAATTATTAACATTGTTTTCAATGCTGCATGTGATGCACATTATCGCTTCACAATAGTGGATGTGAAGGCCTGCGGTTGTGAAAGTGACGCATATTCAAGTATGATTGGTTTTGCCAGGAGTTTAATGTCATCTGTGTGTCCTTAAATTCCTTTAAAGATGAATTATAAAGGCAAGAAGAGCAAATCTCCAACACGCAACCTCTGTTTAGAATAAAGATGTGCCGTTGTTGTGCTTGCACTGCCAACAGTTTGTGCGGTAACAATTTTAAAGCTACGCAGAGCTGCGCGGAATTTGAATTTCATCACGCAGTCGTGGAAAGCATGAATTGGCCTTTAAACGACAGGCTGCATCTGAGGCGTCATCATGATGTCACTGTTGCAGCTAAAGAAAAACTGAAAAGATGACAACTCAAGTCATTTTCACCCCCTATTTGTTTCACGAACCAAGTGTTTTATGTTTTCCACAATGTTCTGTCTTGTTTAACTCAGCCGTGTTGGTGCTTTGAGGTGTGGTCATGTGTTTACTGGGGCCTGAGGAAATGTTGACAAGATAAAAAAAAAAGTTTCAGAAGGAAACACAGAAAAGAATTTACATAAGTTTTAGCATGTTTTTGTTCTTGTTGATATACACCAAGTAATATGAACCTTTTGTTCATCTAGTTTCAATGAGTCCATTTGTTCATTTAGAGAAACTTTTTTTTAATTTTTTTTTTTATTTCTTTGTAGTTGTGGTGGTCTTAGTTTTGGTTTGACCTCTGTTGTAACGTCACGGGATGCAGGTCCCTGTAGGAAACACTAGAAGAATGAAATCGGATATAAAACTGTCGACAGATGACAAATATTTTTTCTGTACAACTTGTCTGTAAAGACCCAGAAAGATTTAAAAAAAAAATAATTTAAAATTCACAGCCAGTTTTAAATTATTATGTGCAATGTTTTAAATCAGATGGTCAAAAAAGCAGAAAACGCACAGATGAGTCTTTTGCTTGCGGCTCCTTCTTTAGTTGACTGCTGTTTGCACTTTGCCAGCGCAAGAAGGAAACAAAGCAGTTACTAATAACTGGCATAGATAAGCACACTGCAGTTTCTGCATCATATTAGAGCTTAAGCACTTTGTGCAAATCTCAGGAGGGGGACATACATGTGTCTTCCAGCGGTAGCATGTCCAAATTTGATGTCTTTTTGAACGCTTACAAGACTTGGTGACAGACAGTTAGACGTTAGAGGGCTGACCCTGCTGTTGGGGTCGAGGCGACCTGCACACCAGCTTTCTCCATCCAGTTTATGGGATCCAATGAAGTATCTGTGTTTACACAGGCTGACTTTATGGATCATTACAATGACTTTCAGTCACAGTAGCTTACTGATCGTCAGCTAAAGAGCTACTGTACTTTCTAAGTGCCTTTTGATTCTAACTGCCAGGGATTAGTTTGCTTTTGTAACTGTATATTTTACTCTTTGTTATGCGCACAGAAGATGACACTTGGTATGAATTTATACCATTCTTTAAAAAACACATAATATCAAGTCACATTATGCACATTATTATGTAGTTTAGCTGTATTGTTTGAAAGGATTTTTCCATTTGGTTTTCTCTGGAATCTTTGTCATATTTTTAGATAACACTGATTTTTCTTGTTCTTTTAGTGATCACATGGTTTGAATTTTGTGTGCTGTTTCTCGTTTTTTATTTTTATTTTTTTAAAACAAAGCAATAAGAAAGAACAACTTTGGACACTTTTTAATTGGACCCTATTTAAAAGCAAGCATGCTGCTTTTGTACGGGTGTGTTAGCGCTTCAGTCAGATCTTTTATATTTCTAATGGGTGCAAATTGTATGCAAAACCTCATATTTTCTCTACAGAGCTGCACTTTTGTGATAAGTATTTTTTTTTTGAACTGTTTCAAACAATATTCAACCTGCTCATTTTATATTGTCTTTGTTAACTAATTCACACAGGGACAGATTTTTCTACTTCCTGCTTTTGAAGGATTATTTTTGGAGGAATAAAATGTGCACACATTATCCGAACAGGCACTGAGTGTAACGAGTAAGTGACCTGTCAAACACCCAGTAAACACGAATAAAATGTGAGCGCGACAATGTCTGACATCCACTGATCTGTGTCTGGTTTGTTATTTGAAGCCTTTGAATGTCATACCTCTGCATGCTGCCTCACTCATTCAGAAATCTGCTCCTGTGAGATTTACATTACAAGGGATTATGAACTCTGTCTATCGGGGAAAAAGATGTTTGATTTTGACAGATGACAACAAAATTTTACATAAAAGCTTTAGAAATGTGTTCTTCTGCTACAAACTGTGACGTATTGAAATCCGTTTTGCTTTAATATTGCAAAACAAAAACAAAAACTTTCAATTTTAAATGTTCAAATTGTAATAAAATCATTCCTATCTAATAAACTTTTATTTTGAAAATAATACTTTGACATTGAAAATGTATCTATAGTAAACTTTTTCCACATAATTGACATCACAGATAAACAAACTGGACACTGAAAAAAATTCAAATGTGTCAGAGGTTAATTTTGTTTGAGAATTATCAACTAGGTATTTAAGTATCCCTGAACTCACCCGAGAGCACTCAGGAGATATTTTAAGGACACTTATTTCTTGGGTAACACTCATAGACAATATATAAAAAAATAACACCAATAGGTACCACTAGACTAAATGTGTGAGGGTTTGGCGACACTGTCCGGTTCAAGAAAGCAGAGGTGCAGAGCGAAAGCTTTCTCTGCAGGTTAAACTAAGAGTCTACGTGTGCCTTCAAAATAAAAGAGCAGAGTGTGTTTTTATAATAGTGCAACGCATGGCTACTCACAGCTTAATCTCTATATCAAGTGTCTTGGCATGACTGTGAAGATATGTGTGAAGTTATTTCTCCACGTGCATTCCTTCGTGACAGTTCGGGATTAAGGCTTTTATTATGGTAGTACACACCGGAAGTTTCACATTTGTATTCATGCGTGCTTGACAAGAGTCGTATTTACACCTGTAAAGAGAGAGCAGCAGCATCTCGTCCTGCTGGACTCAGGAAAGCGCTACGCTTGGACCGTTTGGACTGATCGTGGGATACTGAACCGACGGCATGTCCTGTCTCCACATCAGAGGGGTGTTTCTCACTCTGTGTTTGGCTCCAGCGGTGAGTGATTTACTTTGACTACCTGTTTATGACAGAAAAAAACACAAGTAGATGACAACTTTGACAAATATTCTGCCAGAAATAATCAGCTGAAAAGCAAAACATTTGGGACAACTATTTTTGAGAGATGATATTATTTTACAGATTTGTCTGCGGTACCTCAAAAAGAATCCAATCCACATGCAGACAGCTGAAACAGATGCATTTTCGTCTCCTTTAAAAAAAAAAAAAAAAGTTCTTATTGTCTTGACCTGCATTTTACTCAACGTTTTTACTAGAACGTGCATTTTCATACATGAATACATATTGCATTAATGCAACACATGAAGTATCATCAGACTGATAACTTTGTAAAAACAAGAGCATTTCGTATTCTGAATTCATTTGTATTCTAAATGTTCAGCAATGCAGCCCCATTTATGGAAGCCATTCTAAGTTATTGTAGCCTATATATGTAGCCTCCTATATATATATATATATATATATATATATATATAAATGACGTTGTTATATGTAAGTGTGCCCATCATAGGTTTTATGTGTAGCCACATTGATAAGGACAGTGTGTGTGTGTGTGTGTGTGTGTGTGTGTGTGCCTGCCTGCCTGCCTGCCTGCCTGCCTGCGTGCTTACGCGTGTCTTTACGTGCAAATTCACATTTACACCTGTATGTGGATGAGTGTATTTGATTTGTTGCTGCTTTGAAAGTAAGCAGGCTCCTGGTTTAACAGATGGTCCTCTGAAAGAGTCACCTCTGTTGGAAACAGATTTTTTTTTGATGGACACAATTGAGTCACAATTCCCGAGTGATTTGATCTTGAGCTGATTGATGATAAAATTGTGGTTAGTTTTGCTGTCGTGTACCTTTTGGAGCTGATACGTTTTGTTGTTGTTGTAGTTTTTTCTTTGGTTGAGTGAGATAGACCTTTTTTTTCCCAGCAGGTGTGTGTTTCCTTCTTGTGTTTGGATCCGTGGTGTAGTCGTTCTTACATCATAAATGGTGCAATATGCAATTACACAATTAAAAGACAATAGTCTGTTCTAAATATTATTTAAATACTGACACAGCTAAAGAAACTACATCCTGCAACAACTGTAGCAAGAAAGAAGCCATCATAAAGGACAAACTAAAGGTATGCGAGGCAAGAAAGACGATTCATTCAACACCGTGATTTTCAGTACAGTGGGCCAATTGGTTATAACAGTACTTGCTATTGAGCTACACTATAATTTCTAACCTTACTTTCTATTAAATCAAATTTTCTGTGTACATTTTTTTTTTTACTTTTGGTGCAAGTAGCTAGAAAAGGAAATCAGGTAGTACAGGTATGTTGCAAACTTGAGTGTGTAATGTGTTCATGCATTTAAATTGAAAATATGTAATTCTTTAAAATATGCATTTTTACATTGAAAAGAATAAGTAGGCCAATAGGAAATATTAGGTTCATTTCATTTAAAAGCTTAAAATTGGAGTATTTTCAATCACACTACCTTATACACACATACACACCCACACACTATTAAAATCAGTTAGTGAAATGAATCGACTATTGTTTTCCAATAATATATTAATTATAGGATTCACAGTATTGTAAAGCCGCTTTATTTACTCTCTATCAGGGCTGCAAATAACGATTGTTTTGATTACCACTAATTGGTCTTTAAAATGACAGTAAATGGAGAAAATGTCAAGTGTTTCCCAACGCAGCTGCTGAAAATATTTTGTCCTGACCAACAGTCTGCAATCAAAACTGTTTATCATCCCTTAGGACAAAAGGAATACAAAATATTCAGATTTAAGGAGCTGCAATCAGAATTTCTTTTCATTTTTTCATAAAAAAAACAACAACAAAAAAAACAACAATAAATTGTTCATCAAAACAGCTAGTTGGTAATTATTTTTCTGTTGATCAACTACTCAAATAATATTTGCAACTCCATTGTCTACATGTTGTAAAATTTGTTTTATCCAATCAGCTGTGAAGAGACAAGACAGGCAACAGAACCGTACAGGGGTATTCACATTCACATGCCGACATTCATAACAGCTTTTTTTTTTTTTAATCAACAGCTTTTATGGGACTATTATTACATGACCCCCTCGCTGATTTGCATAGCGGAATAGAAATATCAGAAGCAGACAAACGGGTGGTGTGTGGTGATCAGCGTGGCAGAGAGAATGGGAACAGGGCAGACATTCATCACTGTGTACCTCTTCATTCTCTTTCACTGCTCAGGACTGCTGAGAATTGTAATGAACTAGCAATAACCTACACACACACACAAGCGTGTTTTAAAAGACAACACGATCACAAAAAACAAGACCAATGGAAGAACAATATAGTTTTCTAACTATTTAGATGTGATTAAAAGTTTGCACTTTAATCGTCATCTTAGAGAAAAACAACGACAAAAAAAATGGAAGATGAGGATTATCTAATTGTGGCTGCATGGTAAAAACTAAATTAGGACATCTATCTTACTCATTTTATGAGCTAAACCTGATTCACTTCACAAACAGTAGATGTACTGCTCAGTTATATATTTGTACTGTGTCATTTAAATGAATAGTTTGACATTTTGGAAAATATGCTTATTAATTTTCTGGACTAGAGTTAGATTGAAGAAGATTGATGCCACTCTCAAATCTGTGTGCTGAATATGAAACTCTCGGCAAGAAAGTAAACAAATTCCTCCCCAAAACACCTCTGGAAAGGAATTTGTTTACTTTCTTGCCGAGAGTTATCGGAGTATAAAGCTGGAGTGGGGAAACAGTTAGCTCAGCTCAGCATAACGACAGTAATGAACACTTCCTATCAGTCCCATCATTCTTCCTCTCTGTGTCTGAACTTCAGCATCTGACCCTGTTTGTGCTCTTCCTCTGAATGAATGAACATGTTTTATATTTTTGTACAGCGCCGTAGTACCGTGGCAGCAGCGTAAAAGTGCACCTCATTTGTTATTGAAAATAGAAGGCAACATCTTATGGCCCCTCTTTGGGTAGTTAGTGAATAATGGGCTTCACCTCTCAGAGAACATTTGTGTGGAGTGGCCTTTGGCTTTGCATCATATTATCCAGATTTACACACTTCTCCTATTTCTGTTTTTGTCTCTTAAATGCAGCATATTGTCTCCTTTTATCCCATCATGCAGTTGAAATGTTTGTGCTTGTAACCACCCAGCCTTTATTTTCACTCTAGGCAAGACAAGGCAAGGCAAGTTTATTTGTATAGCACATTTCAACAACAAGGCAATTCAAAGTGCTTCACATAAAACCATTAAAAGCATCAAAACATCAGGCAAAAGAAAAGCACATTTAAAAACAATTAAGAACATTGATCGAAACATTAAAAACAGTCATTAAAACATAAAAAAGAAGCTAAAAATAGAATAAAAGTTGCAGTGCAGTTTAAGAAATAAAATACAGTAGTAAAATGCTGAAATGCAGGAAATTGATCATCATCCTTGAATCTGGTTCAGTTAAAGGCAGCAAAAGCCTGACTGGAAGACATCAAAACAGTTATTTACGGCCAAGAAGTTATTCAGCTGTTGAAAAACCACCTTTTCAATTATTTTACTTAAAAATGGGAGGTTTGATATTGGCCTGTAATATTTCATTATTGCGGTGTCTAAATTAGCTTTTTTTAGGAGTGGTTTGATAACTGCAGTTTTTAGGGCCTGTGGGAAGACACCTGAGAGAAGGGATGAGTTTACAATTTGTAAAACATCAAGAAAATGGGTGTTGGTATAATATCCAAGCTGCAGGAAGAGGATTTCAGATTTTGTATGATGTCTTCCAGACTTCCACGGTTGATTGAATGAAATTGTGCCATGATATTTGAGTGGATATTATTTAGAGACGGGGACAACACATCCTGTGGTTAGTGTGGAGGCACTGATTGCCTGTCTAATTTTCTGAATTTTGTCAGTAAAAAAGAGGCAAATTGATTGCAGGCCCAGGTGGATCGGAGCTCAGCAGCTACTGACACTGGAGGGTTTGTTAGCCTGTCGACGGTAGCAAATAAGGCACGTGTATTGTTATTGTTTTTGGTTATGATGTCAGAGAAAAAGGACTGCCTTGCATTTCTCAGTTCCAAATTATAATTGCGAAGTCTTTCTTTATAGATGTCACAGTGAACCTGGAGATTTGTTTTTCGCCACCTGCATGTAGCTTTTCAAACACTCTCTTTTCTCTATTCTGACCAGCGTGGCATTTCTCCAAGGAGATTACCAGAGACAACCTTCACTTTAGTGGGTACAATAGCATCAATAACATTTTTAACTTTAGAATTGAAGCCATCTACAAGCTCATTGACTGAGATGCCAGAGGGGGCTGGTGTGGAGGAGAACCTCTGAGTAAATAGTTCACTGGTGTTTTCAGAGATGTAACGCTTTGTCACAACCTCGGTTTGGACATTTGTGTGCAAGGAGATTGAACTCTCAAAGAAAACACAGAAATGATCGGAGAGTGCGACATCAGTCACAGCAACCTTGGAGATGTTTAGACCTTTGGTGATGATGAGGTCCAGAGTGTGTCCTCTGTTGTGGGTGGGTCCTATCACATGCTGAGTGAGATCATAGTTATCAAGGACGCCACATAGTTCTATAGACCCTCTGTCCTGGGGATTATCAACATGGATATTAAAATCACCAACAATAACAACACAGTCAAAATCAATACAGATTATAGACAGCAGCTCAGTAAACTCATCAAAGAAGGTTGCACAGTATTTCGGTGGTCTGTAGATGTTTAGGAATAAAGCTCGAGAGGAATTCAGAGCCACATATTCAAAAGAAGTCAAATGACCAAAGGACATCTGCTTGCACTGAAGAGAATCGTTAAAGATGCTGTAAAGTAGAAATGAAAATGAGTTTTAAGTTCATCACACCACAGAAGTATGGGTTATTAACTACCCATCCAAATTTGAATAAAAAAAAGACAGACAAGTTTGTTAAATTAGGCTTTGAAATCGTGAGAAAATCATTAGTCTTCTCTGCTCTGAGACTGTGGGGGCGTGGCCTGAAGGAGCTGAAGCTCCGCCCATTCGCTGGAAGTTGTTCAGTGTCCTGTATGACAGTCTTGTGGCTGCAGTTCTTTTCACCACTAAGCGGTCCGTCTGACATCCAACCTCTCGGTGACTTCATGCATGATGTCCCACTGGTACTCTGTCTCTCTGGTGGATGGAGCAGCCTGCTTTGGGAAAACAGAATAAAATTAGAATTTATTTGTCCCATGAGTGAAACATACAGATGCATATAAATCCAGCTTGTCCCCCCTGAGCTGTAACACAGGAGTAAAACTGGACACCAGAGACAGCAGACAGTGAGACTCCAACTACTTCTAACGCACCTGCATTACAATAGTGGAGATAATAAGAGAGGAGGACTTGATTTAGTTCTGTAACTGCAACATGCACAACGCTGCATTACATCACGTCAATTCATTATATCACGTCAATTCAGACTTTGAACCTGCTCAGGTCGAGCCGAAAGTCTTTCTCTTCCAACTGATGTCCCTCCACCTCCACCACCTCCTCCACCTCCACCTGCTCTCTGCAGCCTCCTCCACATGTAGTCGGGCTCGTTTATCCGGACCGGTACCGGTACATGTAACCGAGAGGGTCAGTGATTGTAACGTTACACCGGAGTACAAAAACAACAACCCTCATTAATCGGGAAGACTAGATATCCTCTGGTCCATGTCTCCATCACCCTGAAACGTAAAATACAGAGTTACATATATTATAGTTCCTTATCGGAGCTTTATTGAGACGCATAAAACAATCTGCGGTTATCGGAGCATTTTCCTCTGAACTCTGCTCGGCTACGAGCTCAATAGAAGATAATTAGCACATTAAATACCATTTCATGAAAATACTGTTATTCTACACCGAGTAAAATCACGTTAGCGGTTTGCACCGTGGGCTAAATGTAGCAGTTACCTCTGGAAAAGTTATCTTGTATAATTATAACAAGCACAGAACTTACGCTGAGTGGTGAACCGGCGGCGGCGGGCGGACACTCGGCTTTTTTTTGCTTTACAGCATCTTTAAATAAAATAGCAACTCCACCTCCTTATGCGCTCTCGTTTCACTCATGAAACTGAAGTTGTGAGGTGTTGATTCAATAAGAATCTTTGTCTAACCAAGTTTCAGTTAAAAACAAAAAATCAAGTTTGTGCCTAACAATAAAATCATTGATTAAAAACGTTTTCCCTGACAGAGACCTGACATTTAATAAAGCTAAGTTTAATGTGTTTAAAGCTTTATTTGCCCAATTTATTTGGACAGGCTGTGGCTGATGAGGAATGAATGTTAAGTTTGATAACTTTGCAGATTTACTATTGTTTCTTTGCAGCCTCACCTTTCTTTTTCTATAAACTGTCAGGACAGGAACTGAGAAGGCTGGCTGCATACGGGGCCCTGACTTTTCCTGGAGAGAATCATTGGTGTCATTAGCCTTGAAGCCTGGACCCAGAAGATATCAATTATTGCCTTTATCAGGTAGGGGAGACAGAGGATGGTTGTGGATCCGTAGTGGAGGTGGGGGAGGGGCAGGGCGCTTTAACTTCGCCGATTGAGTCAAAACTGGCTGTGGACTTAAAGCCAGTGGCGGAGGTGGAGCTCGACGTGGAGGCGGAGCTGGACGTCGAAGAGGGTTTATAGGAGAGAAAATGGGAGTGGGGCTGGGAGTGAGTTTGGTTCCAGCAGTGACCAGCTCTTTCATGTGGTCAGTGAACTCCAGGAGGTGGGGGGGCCTCGACCCCACTCTATTCCTCATCTTTTGATCTTTTGCTATTCAAAGTGTGTCTCCTCTAACCTGCATATTCTTATATAGCAAAACATCATCCCATTGCATGGAAACGACATGCATGACTCACCTGACATGCAGTGTGCCATTTAGCTGGTAGTCTTGGTCGTCATATAGTATCAGTGGATAGATTATTCTACAATGATAATAGCTGTTAACTCAGTGATTAAACAATAATTTAGAGTTACACTAACCCAGTTTAGCAGAGAACAAGGTGCCACTGTCCTACCTTGAAGAACTCCACACCACAAACTCTTATTTGCTGAATTTAATGTTTCTGCAGGAGTTTCCCAATAGCACCTCACCATATCATTATTTTAGAACCAAAGAGGACTGGCTGGGATTTGTTCAGGTTGTTTCCAGCATGTCCCTTCCTCATTGGTGGAGGGAGAATTCTTACGTTCGGGACAGACTAGTCTCCTGTATGATGTTTATTCTGTTCTGCTAAAATGGTTTGTTATTGTGCATGAACAGAAGCTCTGGCTTTTTTCTAAAAACGTCTGCTATTGTGCATGTGTGTGTGTGTGTGTGTGTGTGTGTGTGTGTGTGTGTGTGAGGGTTTGTGTGTTTTTGTGTGTGTGCGTGTGTGAATGTGTGTGATGCATGGCGAACACATTGACAGTTACAAAATGAGGGGACGGGGCTGGGGTGAGGAAATTGCAGTCTCAAAATTACTTAGTGTGTGAAAAAAAAAATTCAAAACATACTCTATATTTTGAGTAATTTTAGAAATGGAAGGGCATGATGATAATATGCCTCCTTTTTTACCTCTCTTTTTTTACTTTTCATCCTTTTGTCTTGTTTTTGCCAGCGTGTGCTCTGATTCTGTTTAGCACGCACACACACGTTTGTATAGCTATCTTTGTGAGGACATTCATTGACATAATACATTCCTCGCCTTAATCCGAACCATCAAAAATAAGTGCCTATTCTAATTCAAACCTGAACCTTAAAACCAAGTCTTAACCCTCAAACAGCCCTTTAAAACAGTGAAAGACAGTGAGGACTAGCTAAATGGTTGTCATGCCAATGGTGCTTATAAATATAATTGTGTACACACCGCTGTCCTTCTTCAAGTCATCAAGGCCCTTATAGAGAAATACCTTATGCTTATTGAATGTAGGAAAATTAACCCTCCTCCATCTGTAATACCGTTAATGTACATTATAACGTTTTTTTCTTTTATGCTGCACATAATGAGTGAACGAAAGCAAATTATGTTTCTTTCCAAATTAGTAACAGGATGAACAATAAACTGGGGCTACAGTAATTAACATAAATTAATCTTCTCCAGCAAGTGTTTCAGTGGCCTGAAGTGTCACATGAAACTGTACATACAGCGTGGCTGGAGACACCAAAGTATAATTCATTGCCTAGCCCTATACTACATAATTAATGCACACAAAATACACAAATGTTTATACATTTTCATAGCTCCAATACTTGACCTTTTGACCTCTTATCATTTTTTCTTATCTTTTATAAATAGTATATCTATTTTTCACTGGGACAGACTGAGCAAAGGGAGGATCACTACAACACAAATCTACTCTCTCATACTGTCAACAAAAATATAAATGCAGCACTTGTTTTTGCTCCAATTTTTCATCAGATGAAGTAAAACATCTAAGATGTCTTGTATATGCACACAAAGAGTTTACTTCTCTTTTATTCTGTTCACAAAATTGTTAAAATTCCCAAGGGGGTGGATTATCTTGACAAAGGTGAAGTGCTCACTAACACGATCATCAGAAAAATAAACCTTTTGTGTGCATATAGAAGACATTTTAAATCTGTTACTTCATGGAAAACGGGAGCAAAAACTAGTATTGCGTCTATATTTTTGTTGAGTGTAATTTAGAGTCGTTACACTCCAGTCCTCTCCTCCTCCATCCACACTCTTCCTACATTGCCCTCCTTACGTCAGCCCTTTACCTTCTCAGAAACAAGATATTCTTATTTGTTTCAGTCGAACATCAATGTCAGACCCAAGTAAAATGCAAACCCAGTTACTGTGTTTTTATTTGACATCAAGAAACCAAGGAGGGTGAGCTAGTGGTAGACAAACAGGAGAACCTCAGAGCGGTGTTAAATGGATGGAGCTGGAGCACAGAGTAATTAAAGGCCCAGAAAATCATTTAGATCCTTAACGACAAACTCATTCATTAAATTTTCTTACTTCCCCTTTATACTGAAAGATCATTTTGCTTAATGCCACCAAAATTACCCAGGGCGTTTTGCCAAAAGGTCACAGCGGGAAAGCAAAATGAATCACTGCCTTTTAAAAACAGACATTCCTTTTTTTTTCATACACATGGAAATATAATTACAGTCAAAGTGATCAGAGTCCTCAGCTTATATGTCTAATAGACAAAACACTTTCTCCCTTTTCTTCGTTCTTGCCTTGTTTCCTACTTTCTCCTACTTTTAGGCTTTATCGAGTCTGCACCCTGAGTGTGAGTACATATTTCAGCTGGAGAAAGAGGAGCATCACTGTCTCCAGTACATTGCTGAGCAGGGAAACAGAAGCACAGAAGGTGAATTTTTCTTTTTCAAATCAACCATCCTGTTCTCACAGCAGCAGCAGCACCTCATATCAATTCATGAGTATGAAATATACTACCAATGTCTCACATTAAGTAGAAGAGCCTGAGCTGGAAAAAAATGCTTCACAGAAAAGTCATCAGTTGTCGAGGAAGCTTCTTGATGGCATCCTAACTGCAGAATGGAAACACAGTGGGGGATCTGTCAGTGTGATGCATCTATAGATGAGACTATTAAGGAAGGTTACATAAGAATTTATGTGTGTAAACTATCTGAAGATGAAGGTCTTGGTTGAAGAGCTACAGTACTTCATTATTTCATTTCTAATATAATGTACACAGAGATGGGTGTTATAGTTTGAAGGATTCTGTATTGTTCACGATGTGCACCATTTACCCACATTCTCTCTCCATTAATGTATATTTTAACTGTGTATTTCAGATGGTTGTGTATGATTTATGGAAACTCGTTCTTTCTCTGTGATAAACTACTCCAATACTCACATTTTATGACCTTCTTTTTCCATTTAAACCTTTTCTAAAAAGGTTGCCAGCCATTCTGGGATGCCGTCAGCTGCTGGCCTCCTGCTGTCACTGGGGAAACTGTCTACAGACCTTGTCCTACAGTCTTTTCCCTCTTCAAAAACAGCACAGGTAACTGTAAGATCACAGTGAAAGTGGACGAAATTATTATTCAACTGAAGTTAAAGTGTGTTTTTGATCCTGATGAGTTCATTAAATGTGTCTATTAATTTTTTCATTCAGTCATTAATTTGGTCATTTGGTTGTATTGTGAATCAGACTCTGAATCAGACTCCAGTCTCAGTGCGCGGGCTTGCCAGACTGTCACAGGAGACTGTAATCCAATTAGCTTTTTTTCTAACAAATAAATGAGTAGGAGCAATGTCAGTGCTAAATTTAATGACAGTCCATCCCATTATTGTTGAAACATTTTAGTCTCAACCAAAGGGCTGGAACAAAACTTACAGAAAGCCAGCGTACAGCTAAATGAGAAACATTTTCACTTGGATGTATTCCTCCATTGATCATGATTCTAAACCAAAGCAAATCTCTGCATGACACAGATGACTTCTAGATCTCTTGACCTTTCTCCTCAGGGTCAGTGAGTCGAAACTGCACGAGTGGAGGCTGGTCAAGGCCCTTCCCACCGTACCACATTGCCTGTAACGTGGATGATGACATTCCTGAGGTAAGAGTTCCTAGGGTGAGGCAGATAAAGAGGTCAGACTGAAGAATAAGAGACTGAGAAGTCAGGGAGTAAATTTGAAACAGGAGGACAAACAGCAGGAACAAGCAGACAACCAATAGAGAGAGGGAAACAAACCGACAGGAACAGGAGGAAAAAAACCCCACCTGTTTCAACTGCAGAAAACAACACACCAAGGAGATAATTCAGAAAAGGAAAATACACCATGTTTTAAGAGGTGCTTATTAGCTGCCTCCTGAGAACAGAAAAGAAAATGTATTCACACAGGTGCCTCATGAAAATATTTGGCCAGGCAGGTATTGAATTGAAAGTCAGCCATAAGGTAATTGCTGAAATTATCGTCTCACAAAGAAAGAATGGTGCTTAATCCTAGTTTTTGGTGTACACTGTATAAAAAAACATTAATTCCAAGTTCTGATGTTGCTGTAATCAAGAAGCTTTTTCCTAGACTTGATTCAGTCGGCTGCTCTGCCCAGTCTTACTGCCATTAGACCGAACTCAAAATATGTAAAAAAAGCTTTTTTGCAGTTATTCCACATTCATCTCTTCAATGCATTTGAGTCACCAGCTCGCTGTAATTTTGCCTCATTTTGAGACATTACTTTCATTTTGAAGCCTGACAGCATTTTAAACAGCTTTGATATTTAGGTATAATGTCCTTCCATACAAAATCGTCTTTCTTGTCTTGCTTCCAGACAGAGGAGTCGTACTATGTCACAGTGAAGCTCATATATACCATCGGCTACAGCATCTCTCTCGCGGTGCTGACTGTTGCCGTGTCGATCCTGTTGCTCTTCAGGTATGAACAGATCAGAGGTTGTATTCACAAACTGTCTGAAAATCCTCTCGGAGAGCTCCTAACTTTGGCTAAACAAATTCTAGCTAGGAAAAGGTTGCATTGCCATCAGGAACCAACATGTTTACGCGGTTGGCACTGTCGCACACATCAGCTGCCTTCGTCTGCTTTATGTGCAGTCTATCTTTTATCTCAGTGAGGAGGTGTGGTTGACAGTGTTGCTCGGTATGACATCCATTTAAAAGGTGTGATTGGTAGATTTTTTTTTTTTTTGGTGTTAAAGGGCACGGAGTGGACAGTAGCATCCAGTGGAAATGAAATGAACTGCGTCCCAATATGAGACTGTGAAAGCGCTGGTTTTGTTTGTGTGCTCACACTGCTGGTGGCAGGTTGCAACAAACCCGAGTCGTCCCTGCTGCATTGTTGAGTTTTTCCACTTGCCAAATATCTTAGTGCTGTGATCACTTTCTTCTCTGCAGTTATTGTGTTGAGAGTCCCTGCACGATCGAATTTACAGTATTTCATTAACGCACTGTCATTCAGCATTTGAAGAATATTTCTTCAAACTCTTTCTGCAATTTTCTCTTCTGCGTAAGACATTTTTCAGTCTCTTAAAAGTCATCCGTCCTGCTGCTGATAGTTTTTCACCTCCGGAGGTCTTTTAAGGGCTGACATTTTTTGTGAATAACTTTTATCTTTACCAGGATCTAATCTTAACTGTGAGGGTTAATTCTTAGAAAACGTCATAATTCAAAGGACATCCTTAGATGCTCGTCACTCAGAGCTACTGTTTCTACCAGGAAGCTTTATGAATATAACCCTTCATTGTTATTCACCTGCTTAAGATCAGCTCGTTAAATTCCTGTTGTCACAAAGTCTGTCAGTCAAAAGCTCTCCATTTTACTAATTAGTTACTGTTAGTGGAGCTAACAGGCCCTGTGGTGACCTTAGCAAGTGATGGACACAATATCAAGGGGTCCGCTTCAAAGTCTCTTATCCAGTGCTTTGGTTCACTGAATTAAACGAAGCGGTCTGAAGCAACCAGCTGTTTTATAAATGTGTTTTATAAATTTAGTCTGACTGGTTCAAAACCACCTAACGAATGACTCAACAGCACCGTGACTTCCATCTCTCGCATACTCTTATGCTGTTTGCTCTTCATATGCTTTATATTTTTAATGATTTTCTTTTCTTGTTAATTGATCAAAACATGGAAACCAAGGCATTACAGCTATTAAATGTGTAAAGATGTGTTGTAAAGCAGACTTGTCATCTAGGTTAGGTTAAACAAACTGTCTGCCTTTATAGTTATAACTTGTACAACAGGAAAGCCCAGAGAGTAATATCCTGTTTTTATATTTATTGTGCCGGGTACAACACAACTGTATATATTTATTAAGTGTGTTTTGCCTTTTTTTTTTCTTCAACAGGAAGCTGCGCTGTGCCAGGAACTTCATTCACATCCAGCTCTTTGTTACTTTCATCCTAAAAGCCGTGGCGGTGTTTGTAAAGGACGCTACTCTGTTCTCAAGTGCTGACACAAACCACTGCACCCTTTCCACAGTAAGATAATTACACTCCAGACAAGAGGCTCTTGGTTCAATTAAGGAGTTCCTCTGGGCAGATTTCCCTGTTCTCATGTTTATGCATCATCACATCTTCCTTGTGCACCTCCTCCCACATGAATCACCCCTTGAAGTTTACCCTCTGTACTTCTTTTCCTTCCTGTTTTCTCTGTCCAGTTTGCCTGTAAGGCCTCTGTGGTCTTCTGTCACTACTGTGTCATGACAAACTTTTTTTGGCTCCTGGTGGAGGCGCTCTACCTCAATTCCCTGCTGCTCTCCTCTTTCTATCACAGCCGCCGTTGCCTCTGGGGCTTCAGCCTGCTGGGATGGGGTGAGAACCTAAACATGCAGTTTACCAGAATCTGGCTGCAGAGCCATTTGAAGGGCTTGGCTGTAATATGAGATACCCCACATTTTAAACATTTACATAATATTTATTCTTACAAAATGAAAAATAAAGTATGGTTTTGGTTAAATATTACATGCAAGAATTACAAATAGACAGAGTCAACTATATCATTACTTCTAGTCCGTAGTTACTTCTAGTAATTTAAAACATTTTATGTGGCAATTAATAACACTAATATCAGCAAGTATAGGAGTTGATAAATTGACTGAGAAGTGCACTCAAATCTGCATTGGTTTACAGTACGTTGGCACTGATATTTGTTGTGTTTATTATGTGCAGAATGAGTATCGGCTTTTTTGAGTTTAGAAATATATATATTTTTGTTTTGTTTTTTCTTTTAGCAATAATCCTATAATTTGATGCCCTGGAGACTCTTTTTTGATTGCATAAATACTGTTACTTTGTGATTTGTAAGCTCCAGTCCATCAAACTCGTACATGGTTTGGAGCATAACTCCACTTTGGAAACTATCTACCCGTTTTTGAATTGACATACAAACGTTTCTAAAGTTTTTCAGTCTACAAATATAGCATACTGAACTGAAAGTGGATTTCTTTTAATATGTAATTCCTCAGTTTTAAAGTATTTTTCTTCATTTGAGGCTTATCAAAGTTCTCTGATTAAAAAAAGGTTTGCAGCAGTCCTCAAGGACAAAAAGAAACAGACAGACTGCCATAGGTCAACATCTCCAACTTATTATTTTAACAGCTAAAAACGTTCCTGGCTCAGTGGGATCCACAACAAACAAACCAAATGAAAGTTTGCATCCTTGTGGCAGCCTCCACTAATGTTCTTCATTATGTTTGTGGGTCAACTGTTTTTTTTTTCCCACAAAGATCGAGTGGATTTCTCAAGATCTCAATGTGTAGATTTAAATGAAAAGGCTCATTGCAAACAGCAGTGTAATTACAATGAGTGATCAGTAATTTGTGTAAGGCAAAGAACTGATGAGAATCTGTCCATACTGCAGAGAACAGACTGTACATACTGTACATTTAGTGCATTAAGCCTTTAATTGTATCATTTTACTTTCAGTTCTTGCTGCACAGATCAGTGCAGATATTTGAAAAGTTCATAATCAGCCATCAGGTTCCCACACGCTTAAATGTCTAATAATGAGTCAACCATCTCAGTGTGTTAATCTCATCTCTCTGACATCAGTTTTGTCTTTGTACCTGACTGCAGGTGTACCTGTGCTCTTCATCATCCTGTGGATCGGATCCAGGGTGTATTTTGAGGACACAGGGTTTGTATTATCTACCCTTACCTCGTCCACCACAATCACCATTATTTCTCATATACACTTCAATCAAAAGTTAGAGCCATTGTGAAGCACTATAGTATGTTAGAAAATGATGTTATGATCCACATTATCGGTTTTTAATGAAAAAAAAAAAAATACTTTGAAGAATATAAATGTAATTTTTTTTCTAAACTAAACCTTCTAACTACATTTTTACTTTGTACTTAGCACTATTTGTTCCTTGTTAGATTATTTGATTTCACTTAAGTCATTATGCTGGGAGAAAACGTCTGCAAACTGACTGCAGTGCACATTTCAAAATGTTTTCTTATGCAGATGTTGGGACATCAACGAGGACTCACCTTATTGGTGGATCATCAAGGGACCGATCATCGTCTCTATAGCGGTAACCGCTCCCATTGTGCTGAAACAAAAAAGATGATGGACTGTTAATAATGCACCCAGCATTACATTACAGATTGTTATGCAGATGGTTCATTTACCTTTTTTTTTTTTTTTTTTTTAAAAGAGATGGTCTCTGAGAAAGGAATGCTCTCACACTAGTCCAACTCTATTACACACCTGGCGGCCCATATTGTTGCCTTGACATTCAATTCATGTAGTTGTAAGCTACATTTGGTAAAGTACCTGTGAAGGCTTTATCCCATTCAAGTGGAACTTCTTGTTTTTGCATTCTTGCTTTTTCCATCAACAGGTGAATTTTATGCTCTTCATGAATATCATCAGGATCCTGATACAGAAGCTCAATCCTCGGCTGATCCAGTTCAATAACTCCTCTCAGTACAGGTAATCCTTTCGCTGCAGACACATGAACTCAACAGTGATACAGTATCTTATTCATTACTGCATTTGAATACAAACAGAAATGAACATTTGTAAGCATTCTTTAGATCTGAGATTTGTTTTTAACAGATTTAGCTTTCATCTTTACTTGACACAGGTCTTGTATTTTCAAAGTCGCATCTGTGTGACTTGTTTTTCTTTTTGGATGATAGACACATTTTCAAATACTGTTTCCCTCTTTGATACTTCTGATAAGTCAACACTTTGATGTTGGGAAATACACTAGTTGTGCAAAAACTTTTGATGCACTACAACAGGCAATGCATAATTCATTCAGTCACTGCTGAACCTACAAACCGAGAGGCTAATCAGAGTTTTTAATTGAAATAGGTTCACTAATTGTCTTAAAATGCTCAGGCACATCACGTACATATAGAGCTCATTAAAAACATACCAAAGGTCGGTTAAGTGATGCTTGACTTAATTACACCAGCCAGGTTAATATGCTCTCTTATACATACAAATATTACCTCTACCTGACATTTTAATAGCCTCATTTTGAGTCATGCACCTGCTAAAACCTTTTCCACTCCTAAACAAAACCTGCATGTACACGCACACACACATATCCTCTTGATTGACTTCTGATAATCAGTGTGCGTGCCTGCATGATGCAATCAGGAGCAACATTCAGATGAGCTATGTACTAACAAACTTCCTCAGGTAACCTCACCTCCCGCATGTTTTTTCTTTGCTTCTGTGCAACAGACGCCTGACTAAGTCCACCCTCCTCCTCATCCCTTTGTTCGGTACTCACTACATGTTCTTCAATTTTCTGCCCGACTACTTCAATGTGACCCTGCGCCTCTGTATCGAGCTCTGCATGGGATCCTTCCAGGTACACACATGGACTGTATGATCACTCAATATCCCGACAACATCATATTGTACATGCTGTGCTCACATCCAGAATCGAATCTCTTTAGTATCTTCTATTCAACCGTTGTGTGAACTTGTTTCATTTCCTGTCTGCACAATATAGGAGTGAATCGTTCCTTTAAAAAAAGAAAAAGCATTTCATTTCGACAGCTTGTTGTATAGATTCATTTTTCACGTTCGTAGCCTATAAATTAAAGTCAGTCAGGGAAATGAATTTGCTCTGCTTTACTTTTTTACATGAAATATACAATGAAAGTGGCTTTTACTGTGTGCATGCTGCTTTGGCTCAGCAGCAGCCTGGTATTACTAGACCCAAATTCACTGGGTGAACATATGAATATGGCCATACTCCAGTCATTCCCTGTTGTTGCATCCTTGATTGTAGACCTCGGTTGATTTTTAAACTACTGGAGTCAATTTAAACCAATCAGCATGGGAATTCAAACAAGAGAACCAATCAATAAAAAAGGCTCAAAATCTGAGCCCGTACTGGCAAATGAATGAAGCCTGCGTAGACATAGACAGAAGGGATTCCTGCGCAGAGGAAAAATGGAAAGTAACAAAATAAATGGTATATTCTACATTCAAGCTTCTTATTGAAAAGAATATATTTAGATGTAACCCCTTTATAATCACCAGCATTTTGAATAGTGGCAAAATGTAATTTAACTACATATTTTTTCTCAGTAAATGTAACTGATTCTAATTACAAATGTAATTTAATACATGTAACCAGTTACTCTGCTACACTGCTTGTTATCATAGTGCCTAAGAAGCTGCAACAGATCTGTTCATAAAAGAGGTGTAACTGCTAAGACCCATTTTATTCTGCATTTTTTTTAAAATAAGGATAAAAGGAAAGGCAGCAGAGTTCACAGCTTTGTCTTTTAATCATACACAACTCCCATCAGTGTATTATCGAGATATAAAAAACAAACCATCTATTAATTACTCCACTCTAATTTCCCGACTGTGTGCGTGAAACGTATTCTCATCCTTCAAGCATTCAGCTCACATTTGTTCTGCCATTTATGCTCAAAATCGTCACATGAGCAAACTTTTATAAATGTGGGCTGGTCCTGAATATTAATGTTGAAACCATATCTTTTACAGGGGCTTCTTGTGGCAATCCTTTATTGCTTTCTTAATCAAGAGGTCAGTGAAGCTGCAGCACTCTCAAGCTTTTACTATATTCAACAAATCACCTAGAATTTAGGAACCTGCACAGCCAGCTCATATGCCAGCGAGAGGTGAGACTGGTTTAGAGTTGTCAGAGCTCAAAATGCAAAGTCATTTCCCACCTCTCTGCCCCTCACTGCGTGAACTAAGGACCCAGAGCACTTGTGTAACCAACAAGATTAATGTGAGGCCAAAACTAGTCTGTGTTTAACACTCACTGTGCAATAACTCAAAACCTATACGCTCATGTGTTTTAGGACCACACTAATACTTACACTGAATGAATATACACGACAACATTAAATAAAAAAAGATGTTCAGCAAGGAGAACACATAATGGAATAATGTGTGTAGGTTTTATGAATCAAGACTGAACTGGAGTATTTTTGGTCTGATTTTTAAAATACTTTAAAGTGGCTGTTAAATAGTTTGAGATTTTGGAAATATGCTCTTGCTCAGTGTTAGATGCTCTTAAGAAGATAGATACCACTCTTGTGTGTCTGTTAAATACAACGCTACAGCTACTCATTTTAGTTTAGATTAGGTAGCCTGACTCTGTTTATAAGTAAAGGCTCCTCTAAAACTCACAGATTAACACAATTCTATCTTTTTTAAGCTCCTTAAAAATCTGAAGTGTTCAATTTCCAGGCCAGGTGTTTCCCCATCTTTGTTGCTCAATTATTTTAACAGATTAAGACATGAGATGGATTTTCTGATCTAATTTTCATAAAAAGCTAATATTTTCCTAAATGTAAAACAGAAGTAGCTATGAGTATGTATATGCAGTGTTTTACAAACATATGATTAATTTTTTTTTTTTTTTTTTAAATGAAAAAACAAATAATTAAAAAAAAAAATGTCACACGAGTTATGGCATCAGTTTATTTGTGTATGTGTTTGTTTATCAGGTCCAGAAAGAGGTCCACATGCAGTGGTTGAGGTGGCAAGAGAGGAGCTATGGAGTCGTGCCTCCTGCTGCAAAGGGTAGCCAGATGGACACCCCCTTCTAGTGACCTCACATCCTCCTGTACGACCTCCGTTAACCGAACACTCACGGGTGACTGCCTCTGTTCACATCCTCGTCTCTAATGAGCTGCACAGCATACACAATAACGGTGGTTGTGGACCATGTATCATCAAGCCTGAGAGTATGTAAGTCATTCCAAACTGTATGACAGACTGTTTCACTGGCTGCGCTCCTTCAGCCAAACTGAGGTGAACTTTCTAAAGGAGAATGAATCTGAAACCCCCCTGAGCATTTTACACACACACACACACACACACACACACACACACACACACACACACACACACACACACACACACACACACACACACACACACACACATACGCACATGCATCATAAAAGACAGCTCCTGCCAATTTTCATATGCATTTCCCAAAGAGCAGATTTAAAAAAAATGTTTAGATAAAGTTCACCGGTCAAATTAAAGAATGATCATTTAGCTGAGCTGGAAAATTAGTCAAACAATTACATAACCATAAATTAGCAAGTACCATATTTCATTGGATTTTGTTTTGAACCAGCAAAACTGCACATTTCGGTGTCACATTCTAATGCCCTCACTATATGTAAATGCTCAAGTAATACACAATGTATCGAAATGTTATTGCATTTATCACCAGTTCTGTAGTGACGTCTGTTGAACATCTGATATGTCTGACTTTATCTAATGAAGCTGTAGACTAATTAATGACTTTTATAGTGATCATTGGTTTTTCTAATATTGTATTTCATAATTCATGTCTCAGACTGTGTTGATCGTCATCACTTGTTTTGCACACATGGAGAGCCTTTGTATATAGGTTGATGCTATCTTGTGGTTTTTCAATTTCCTGAACTTTTTATTTTTTTTATTTACCCAGGTTTTTGTTTGTTTGTTTGTTTTAAAATGAAAACCCCCACGCGCTTGAGCCTAAATAGCACATGATTGAAGTGCACTATACTGTATACTTTGAAGGTTTGAGCCGATGCAGGGAGATTTGTTCCATCGTGTCACCAATGTGAAAGAAATCTCTGCGTCACCATGGCCATCTATTATTCAGCACGGGAAGGTAAAACATGTCTTTATTGTGGTTATAATGCTAAATTATTTCAATATTAATGTTTAATTATATATGTTACATTTTCTTACAGTATTTTCAACTGGACACGATTTCAATAATTATTAAATATTTTTTAGATCTCCATTTTGTGAGAAATAACCCGACAGAACTTCTTCATCAAAATAAAATGTTGTAACACTGAGTTAGTGTTTAGATCTGCACCCTCTAGGACCTGCATAATATACTGTAGTCAAGTTTATTTTATGTAAATGAACTGAATGTATAAACTAGTCAATATCAGAATGTAGTTTTACAGTTACCTTTGTTGCTTTTGTCCTGCCTCTTTCTGTGATGTTTTAATGCCTTTGTATAATATCAGGCACCGGCGAGTTAAAGCATATACAGTTTTACTGTTGGCTTATGGCTCTCTGCTGCAACCTCTCTGACGAGGGAATGATAACATCAGCTGGCAGCTACAAGATGTTAAAACAGTGATAGAAGTGAAGACATGAAAGTCAGTGTAGCTACAAGTAATTCAGACACACTCTTGATACAATATATGTTGATACTGGATTCATGAAGTATTATTAGGGCAGAAACACTGTTTTTAATTTTAATGTTGATGAAGCTCTGTCATTCATAAAAACTGTGTAAAACTATTTTGTGAAAATATCGTGTTTGCTTCACAAGAAAAAAACCTTAATATATTTTCAAAAGTGAAGTACCGAACATTGCTTTTTTTTAATTAACTGTATCTTCAAACGGCTGCAGTGAAGCTGTTTAAATACACATTTTAGAAAATTAGGAGCACCTTAAAGATATAAAGAGTTATATAAACATTATTCTATAGGTCAAGTTCTTTATTATCTAGCTAAATGTTCAACTGTTGAAAAGTGGTTCACGTTCAGAACAACGAAACCATTGGAGAAATTCTGACAACCATAACTTATTAAATTCTTCACATAGTCACAGTCTGCACTGTGGTTTGGACACTTGTTTCCATGATTTCCATTCTATATAAAAGATGGAGACCTTTCTATGCAGTGGAACTGTTTGGATAAGTTGGGCAGAAGACCTGGCATAATGAGCTGCTTACTGGCCTGCAGCAGAGAAAAAAGACTTCTTCCGATTGTCTGAAAACAAATTTAACCAAGTTAATCCCACTGAGGTGTGGAAATATCTTCTGAAAGAGTGACCTGGCCAGCGTAACTGCAAATGAAGTTTCAGACAAAACAAAATAAAAGTAATGACCAACCGATTAATACTAAAAAATAGATTATAATAAAACGCACTAAAAAAAGACAGTAAGAGACATTTACTAGACGTTGCAATAGACATGAGTTCTGAAACATGTATGTTTGATCCATTTAGATTCTGTTTGCAGATCATTACATTGAAAGAAGTTACTGGAGCAGCAAAACATGACAGTTTTCTCACCCATCTCTGTCGCTACATCAGGGACACGGTTGGCAGATAATAACCTATGCAGTGTTGACTGTGATATGAGATAATGAATGGAAGATGAGTTCTGTGAATCAAATTTTCAAAGCTGTGACCGAAGCAGCATGCACAGATAATTCAACTCTGAAATACAAAAGCAATGATGAGAGTGGTTTTAATTTGAAAGAAGTGCAGATTATTCAAAGAGAAAGCCCAACTGGGACAAGTCCTTTCCTATGAAATTTATTCTGTTTCCTACAGAAAAGGTTTCCAACCAAAGGTGCAGATTTTGCCTCTTTGGTTTTCTCATTCTGTTGTCAGATGTTTGCACCATTCAAGATTCTTTTATTTGGTCATATGTGTGTTGACAGGATTTTTTTTTCATGGCTTCCAGATGCTCCCAACAGACATTGTGTGTGTGTGTGTGTGTGTGTGTGTGGGGGGGGGGGGGGGGGGGGGGCACATCATAAAGAACACACATCATAAAAAACACACATGAACCAGAGAAATAGAGGCTTCTTATAAACCATCAGGCAGGATGCAATATTCAGGTTTCTCTCAGTCATTACAGACAGAAATGGGAGGTGTTCATCAGAGTTTGGTAAACTGGATAAAATGAGCCCTGTGGCTTAAGTGCTTCATAGCGAAATGATTTGAGTCCAAACTACCACAATTCATTTTATGGTTATGGTCTGCTCAGTCTGAAATTACAAAATACACCCCGAACCATCTCATATTTTTAACATCGGACAACAACCTCCAAAGTTTACTGACCCCAAAGAGTCACCAGCTTTCATCTTTGTAGCTCATCAGTTTTATTTTGTTTTGATAGGAAACACACCTCTCAGTTTTATTTGTTCTGTGAACTCCCGAGTAAAGTCTCTTTGACCTCCCATGTTCCTGAGTGGCCGATGTCTTCTGACTGGTTTATGACCCTCATGTCAGGGTTCAGAGCAGGGGTATCCCGAAACAGCCCGCAGGCCTCTCAACTGCTCTTGTGCGGTGGTTTGGGATTTGAGGAATGGGAAGTGCAGAGTTCCGGGACAGGATGTGGACTCACTGCTGGATCGCACAGCCCCCCGTACTGACTCAGGAGCTGTCGTGAGTCCGCAGCTGGAGAAGATAGGAAAAGATCGCGTTTTGGCAGCTGAAAATCTCGCAGTCTCCTGTTTTGTTTGTCTCCAGTGACCCAAAGCCCTCTTTACGCGCGACTGAATCTAACCCGGGTAAGTCGGTTAGCGCGATATTTACGCAGCTTTCGCCTCGCATCAATACAAAAAAAAAAAAAAATGTTAGTCAACCCCACATTTGTTTGTATCATTTCTTATGAGCTGTCCCAGGATAACATGGCTGCGAAATCTTAACTTTCCACTTATATCGGACAAAATAGAACTTATTATAGCTAAAAGTACAACAGCTTATATTGCTGTAAGTTTCTTTTGTTCTGTGCAGACAGCCCAGGGGGAGTTGATGTGAACTTAATAACAGACTGCTTTTACCCCTCCGTTGTTTTGCCTGCCCAGACATGTACTCTATGGTTGTATGTCTCTGCGTAATGTCGACATTAACTCAAGCACCTCCACAGTAACTGTCACGTGCTCTCAGTCATTTTATGCATGATTTATCTCTTATTTGCTAATAGTTAAGTAACTACACCTCCTCCTCTCGCTCCTCTCCACACAGATTCAGGTGATGACTCACCTCTGGACTCTGCTGTCAGCCCTGCTGCTGGTTTTGTCGGTGGCTGAAGCTCTGAGCAGCCCTGAGGAAAATGAAGTGCTGAAACACACAGAGATGTTCACCAAGAGCCAGGCCAGTGACTTAGGAAAGCCTCAATTCAAGATGTTTTTGTATTCACTTTTTAAATATGTTTATGTCCATTATGGATGTGCAATTATTAATAAACCTCTTGTTGTCACTGCGGTTTTGGAATCAGGTCATTGAAAATGTAATCAGAAATGCCAGTGAAGCAGCAACAAGCCACACACCTACCACATGTGAGTTTGTTTTTTACTTTTGTCCTTTTTTTGACTTGCCCTTCAGCTTCTCCTAAAATCACACCCTCTTTTCTTATACATCAGCAGCTGCTTCGTCTACCACAGCTCCTCCGAGCTCCAGCTTTGCCCCTGAGTGTCCAGGAAACCAGGTGATGCAGGAGAGCGGCGCTGGCTGTGGATGTCCATCCACTATGGTGAAGGATGGCGAGAACTGTACCTGCCCTGTGGGCTTCACTCTGGAGGAAGCAGCAGAGTGTAAAGGTGAGAAGTGGACAGAATTAAATGCAGGGACCGATGCTTAAAGGTGCTGATCGTGGCAGTAGAACATCAATATATCATTACTGCATTCAGTTTGAGGAATTTGTAAAATCAATACTGTGTTCAAGGGAAATGACTGAAGAGTGGTGGGTTGGCTCTTTACTGCATTTCAAACTGTTTAGGATACACCAACACATAAAGCAATATTCAGCATTGCTCCCAATAAAGGATGAGTGCAATGAGTAAAAAGGCAATTGGGACATATTTCCAAACAGTTTATCCTCTATTGAAACACAACTCTTAGTTGTTGGGTTGTTTTAAATGTGGAAATGTGGTAATAATTTTGGAAGCAGCTGCAGCAGCCAGTGCTAATGTCAACAGTCTACATTCTTCAGAACAATTGTGGATTTTATATTTCAGTGTTGACCTAAATATTCGTAATCTTTATAGTTTACAACAGAATCTGTTTTATATGTCTATTTCCATGCTGTGTACATCAGTTAGATGCAGAGTATGATCTTATCTCCATTCGACAGATGCGGATGAGTGTGAAGGAGAGGGACCAGGGCCATGTGGTCTCCATGCCAGCTGCACTAATACCCCCGGCTCTTACTCGTGTAGCTGTCTCCGTGGTTACTTGATGGGTTCTGGAGGGTGCCAAGGTTCGTTAGCCTTTGTATGTGTGAGACAGAGATGTTGGTATATGGAGCCTCTGTATTATGGTCATAATGTATGTATCCTCTCTGGGTTGTGTAGATGTAGATGAGTGTGCTCTGGCCGCAGTGATGGGCCTGCAGGCCTGTCAGGGGGGAGCTGAATGCAAAAACACCCTTGGCTCCTTCACCTGCTCGTGTCCTATGGGATATGTAATGGCTCTAAATAGACAACGCTGTGTAGGTGAGGCAGATGTTGACGTTTGGTGTGCATGACAATGGCATGTGGATTTACACACAAAAATGTATGTTTAGAGGCATTTTATCTAAAGGTGTTTTCTTACCGCATGAACTATTTCACAGTTTTAAGAACAGTAGGAGAGACTTCCCTTTTTTTCCGCACAGGGGGAACTTTGAACCTCTTAAGTTCCTAAAACTCTGTCTTGTGGTACTTTTTTTAGTTCTACCCCTGGCTAGGTACTTTCCCCATTACAATAGGAACTGCGCTGACTTAAGTGTACATTGATTGGTTGAACACAGGAGCACAGGCAACCGCTATGCTTAAAAGACCGTGTAAACAGTAAGGCGGGTAAATTACAGCTACGAACGAAGCCATTTAAAACAGCCGAGAAAAGAGTTTCAAATGGGGGCCCACAATACTGAGAATTAGACTGGCAACAAAGTCCAGGCTTCCTTAAGTCTTTACACATCTAAGGAGATCGACAAAGAGAAATACAGTATCAAAAGTTTCCCCGTCTTTGCTGTGATATGTAATTGCAGAGTTCTCATTCGCGGTGCAATTGCAAACTGCAAATGGCATTAGAACCTATTTAGTTCAGGGGGGGGGGGGAAACTCTCTCAAGAACGTCCTTCGTAATGTTTTGTCTGAAAATACTTTGAAATGGATACTTGTCTACTGTAATTATAAATATTTAATTTAGGTATAAAACATCCATGTACAAAAAATATTTACAGTTAAATACAGGTGAGACACCGCAGACATAACCCTGAAATGACATAACCGACTAGTCTCGGCTAAACCTCTTAAACATAGCCAGTCATCCTCGCATTTATAGTCTTGTGTCTCCTCTGTAGATGTGGATGAGTGCAGCTTCGAGGAGCAGTGTCGCCGCGAGCTGGGAAACGTGTGTGTGAACACTCCTGGCAGCTTTCTGTGTCAGTGCCGGCCGGGCTTCAGAGCCGAGGCCTCTGCCTGCATCGGTAGGTCTGTCATGAACCATCACCACAACCGGTTAAGACTGATAACTAATAACCGATAACTAATAACTTCTGCAGACTGTAAGGAATGCTTTGCAGAGATATAAAGTAGCTATTTAACCTGCTGCTTTGCTGCTGGCCTGCTTGTTTTCATTTACCCTGTTTTAACTTTAACTAATTTGATCTCCTGTCCTGCAATATTTTCATTCACAATCTATACTCACTTTTTTTTTTTACATCTTATTTTTGTTTTTCCTGCGACTCCCATGCACTTCTGGCCTCTGATCCTCTATAGGTCCTGTGTGTCCAGACTACACCGTGTGCCATGGTATGATGTGCTTTCCATGCTTAACACATGCTGCTGGCTGCTTTCATGAGTTGAAATGGTTGAGGAAACAGCCATATATTAAGCAAAGACTCATCTGTACAGGAGTTGTTTGTAATATGTGTTTTACCAAGTTATATACCTTTAAAAGCTGCTGTCAGAAAGTAATGGATGCTGAGTTGGACAAAGGGGAACAAAAAATATTGTTTTAATACAGCTTTCTAAAGTGTTGCAGTGACAACATATTAAACCACTTGTGCCTAATAAGGTCTTGATTGGGGTTTGTTGACATTAAAATTACTTTTTCTGTTGCTTGCAGTTCCATCACGGGATTGCTTTCCACAGATGACAGATGCTTTTTTCCGGTCAATGACATGTTTAATACCAAACACTGTCTGTAAGTGTCTTTCTCTTTGTCTGTCTCTTGTCTCTGTCCCAGATGTGGACGAATGTTTGGAGAGTCCTGCAGTGTGTGACGGTCAGGGTGTGTGTGAGAACACGCTGGGGAGTTACAAGTGTGTTTGTCGCCCAGGTTACCGAGGCAACGGCACACACTGTGAAGGTAAGCAATTAGCACTCACGTCCCTCCATGGAAAACCCTGGTTCCTGTGGATGGGGTCAGCTTCCTCGTGTGTGCATGTTTAAATGCTTGCTGTTATGCCTTCCATTGAAATGATCCCAAGAGGCAGAACAATCTTTATTGAATTGAAACGAACTGAGTTTTACATCTAATTTAAAATATAATCTCTGTCTCTTTCCAGATGAGAATGAATGTGCATCAGGTGGTCACAGATGTGACACCAATGCTCGGTGTGGCAACATCATTGGGTCGTATTTCTGCCAGTGTTACCAGGGCTTCAATGGTGATGGACACTCATGTTTTGGTGAGCAAGGTGTGTGTGTGTGTGTGTGTGTGTGTGTGTGTGTGTGTGTGTGTGTGTGTGTGTGTGTGTGTGTGTGTGTGTGTGTGTGTGTGTTTTCCTCCATTGATACTGTCATGCAGACTTGCTTTGTACCAGCAGTACTTGTGCACACCAGCACTCTGCAGACACCAGTCATTCAGGGTTGTCCTTGTGTACAGACGTTGACGAGTGCACTGTGAACAACGGCCACTGTGGTCACAACTGCACCAATGAGCCCGGAGGCTACAGCTGCCAGTGCAGCGCAGGTTACCAGCTGCACCAGGAGGGACACAACTGCACAGGTAAAAGACAGATGGGGAGGGGGATGATCTGACATTCACGCCAACAGCAGATTTTGTTTGCTGTTTTTCCTTTAAAAAAAAGCAGTTCAATATTTTGAGAAAAATGCTTATTTAGTTTCTTGCTGTGGGTTAAATGAGAAGATCGATTCCACTGTCAACTATGTAAACCAAATATAATATGAACTTACAATAAAACCAGGACTAGAATCAGAGGAAAACAGGGAAAATAAAGAAAATACCAACATTGCCGGATATGTGAAAGGTTATTTTTGACTGGGAGGAACTAAATTCCAAAATTCTTTAATCCAGTCTAGCTATCAAAGATTGAAAGTGACAAAACACTGAATATAAACCTTAAAGTCCATTGGGTACCTTGAACGTACTTTGTGTTCATGGTGGGTGGTGTACAGTGTAACAAAACAGTCACTGCCACGCAAAATGTGTTGCAGAAGTGGGATTCCACTCTCCTGGCAAATAAGGCACAATAGTTTAAAGGTCCCACATTTTACACTTTTCCTGAATTTTAGTATAACCATGAAGATATTTTTGTGGTTTTAAACACTAAAAACCAGGAACTCTACCAAGAACAGGCTGTTTTAAGTCTGTCTTTAAGGTGCGTTGACATCAATGAACCTCTCTTCTGATTGGCGGACTCTTCTCTGAGTGACACATGCCCAGTCCAACCACAGGAATTTCTTTGGACGCTCTGTGTTTTCTTCCAGGTAAAAGTTTTGACAGTGAGCCATGCTAAGGGCAAACATCTGACATGAGCATGAATTTGTGACATCACAAATTTACAGAAGTCAAAATGGCGCAGTTGCTGAATAGGAACTGTGTGCTCTTCCCCGTGTGCTGAGTGATTTGGCACTCTCACAGTATTTTTATTGCACCTAGAACTGCTCCGTCATCAAAAAAATGAAAATTTTAATTACAGTGGAGAGACAGTAACATTAAAAGGGGAGGAGAATTCAACTGTGCTTCTATTTACAATATCCATTGTGATCCCCAGTTTGCACTCAGGCAAACAGGAGCTCCAAGTTATTGTATATAAAATCAATAGAGGGCAGCAAAGATATGATCTCTCCCTGGACCTGTGCCCCGTCTCAAAAGCCATTTCTGGTCAAACAAGCTCGGCTTATTAGTGCTGAATTGAATCGCAAACCATGTTTAACTAACATCTAAATGGGCCCTTACATGGAGCTGTGCCTTTTTTGGCAGAACAGTTACCTCAATGTCTCTGTTCCCCCAGATGTGGATGAGTGTTTGGCACTAAACGGGACCTGTGAGCACATTTGCATCAACACTCAGGGCTCTTTCCAGTGCTCCTGCAGATCTGGCTACCAGTTGCACATTGATGGACACACCTGTGTGGGTCAGTCACCCACATACACTCAGTGACTCACTCACTGCTGTTTACCAACTCATTTTCTGTCATTTAAACAAGCTAATGCTTTCAGCAATTTGCCAGCATGAAGAAGTGGCAAAAACCGCCAGGAATAAGTTATCTATGTCTCATTTCGTGTGTCTGTTTTGTTTGTGTGTGTTTGCATGTTTTCTGCCCTGATTCAAATGTCCTGAGGGCGCATTTCAACGGATTAGAGGATGAGAAAGCCATTTTGAGTTACAAATCTGTTGCATGCTCAAGAGGGACAACAGTTTTCAAAAGATGTCTATGATTTGTGTCTGTTTCTCTGTATGTGTTTGTGCATTTAGACATTGATGAGTGTAAACTCCGGAATGGTGGCTGCTCCCACACCTGCACCAACTCCCCAGGAGGACACACATGCCACTGCCAACCTCCTCTGTTGTTAGACAAAGACAACCTCACCTGCAGCAGTGCGTTCTACATGACAGATTTGACATAGTAATCTCTTGTGTACAAAAAGTATAAATTCTTGTCAGATTTTTACTAAGAGATGCTAGAAGATATGCTCGTATTTCATGCAAGACAATTATTGTGGATGTCTTGTTCTTTACTTACTTAACAGAACTTTTTAGAGTCTGTCATTATCAAAACAAAACCTATAATTTGACAGTTCACTTGCCTAATATTAGTGCTGATACCAAACATTATTTTAATTATGAGTTAATTGTAACATCATTTCATGTCTTTTTTTTCTTCTGACTAACAGTCTAAATCCTCAACATATTCAGTCTGCTGTCAAATAAGACAAAGACAATTTTCACAATTTAAATACTGGAATTAGAACGTTTTGGGTATTTTTGCTTGATAAAACCAAAAGATTGGTTGATCATTAAAATTGTTTATTTTTGTTTTTAAATGTATTTACAAATCAGTCTTTTCAGCTCTGCCCAACACTGTAATAATCTGTAAATATCAACTGGTGAAATAATTTGTTTTTCACCCAAACAGATGTTACATCTTGTAAGCTGAGAAATGGTGGCTGTGAGCACATCTGTACTGTGGGGGCCGAGGGCCACGTCAAGTGTAGCTGCCGAAAAGACTGGAAGCTGGGCGAAGACCTGAGGAGCTGTGTGGGTGAGGCTTCATTTTCACTCGGCACACTGGCAGCACCTTTGGTGATGATTTTCTTATTTACTTTTGTGCAGCTGCAAAGTTTTGGCCCACGAGTGAAGCTGTTTTTCATATTACTTTGTACTTTCATCATCTGTTCTTTTATAGAACAGCTAATATTATTTAATGACTCCATATCTATGAAACAAAGTCTGATAGGCTTTTTGATTTTAATCACATATACTGTCAATAGTCATTGAATTCTTTCAGACTTCACTATCTCTTGAAACCGCCGTACAGATTCTCTAAGTTTCATTTTGTAAATAGTTTTTACCTCGTTATTCAGATAAAAACAATAAAGAGATGGAAAGGTTTTCATGGATGTAATCCATTTTTCATACATTTTGCATTTGTCATGGGATTTCTGTGTATGAAGGTGTTCAGAAACAGAAACCAGAAAATAGGACATGCGGAAATTTGACTGCCCGTCAACGACTGATGCCTCAGAACAGCTCAGCTGTTGCCAAGTTTTCTTGAGCGATGAGCTTGTTGCTTGTGCATGCCACTGAGAGCGCCTTGTCACTCAGCCCAAAAGGAAATTAACAGACTGGCAAAGTGGATGTTTTGCTGTTTTGAAATGTCTCCCTGTTTAACTGTTTTTTATCATGAGATGTGAACGAGTGCGGAGACTTCACAAACGGAGGCTGTGAGCAGCTCTGTGTGAACCATCCCGGTGGGTTTAACTGCACCTGCAGGGACGGGTATGAAGTTCGAACAGATGACCTGACCAAGTGCCAACGTGAGTCAGAAATCAAGTAGTGATCAGGAGGAATCTCCCAAACAACATTTTTAGTAAAAATAGCTGCTTTATAACAGTTTTTTATTCATTTTTTGTCTTTCCAGCTGTGTGTGATCCCCCCTGTCAGAACTACGGAGTGTGTTTGGCCCCAAACAGCTGTGACTGTCCTCCAGGTTATCCTGGTGTAGGCTGCTCAGGTAAAATCCTCCACTGTTGTACATGAATACATATAGCCCTCCCGTTGTCCTCGGGTCAAAATGACCCGCAGTTGTGTTCAACCAAGTTCTATTTTATTTCTATATTTTTATATTTTTTTGGGATCATTGGTCATCATTCTTTAAAGAAACTTTCTTTGTACGACTGACACTTTTGTACGACGTTTTAAAATATTTTGGCTGGTAGTCAGTATAATAGTTTAAATCCATCAACTGATACCTCTGTTTGAAATGTGTAAATTAAGTCCAGGTTAGTGTCACTCACCAGATATAGACTGTTGGTATAACCCAGCCATGTGTGGAAAATATCAGTCGTCGATCACCTCTCCTTCCACTATCTACATTTTTAAAATGCCCGTTGCGACAGGAAACAACAACAACCGCTGAGCACTACCCTGCAGACTGAAAATTACAAGTTTTGACAAAGATTTGGATCAATAAGCAGTAACGAAGGCCTGCTTGGTTCTTATCTGTCTTTTGTGAGGGTTGAGTCATTTTGTTTCGAGGGCTCGCCTCCCTGTACCAAAACCAGTTTCCCCAAACACAATTTTGCAAGGAAACTGTTTCTGCATCTCAGGCTTAGTGCCGCCAAAGACAATTGTGATGGGGTTAAAGAAATACAAACAATCCAGAGCGTTTATCTACCCATTATCCGAATGATTTATGGGTGCAGCCAGACCATCCTCCAGCCCTGGCACAATGTGGTGGAGATAGGTGTGGTTATGTGAGACTAAGTCCATATTGGTTGTGTGTTTGCAGCCATGTGCTCTCCACCCTGTGCCCATGGAGGTACCTGTATGCGCTGGAACAAGTGTTCATGTCCTTCTGGCTGGACGGGAACCGGCTGCCACACAGGTACTCTGCCTCTGAAGGTCAATGAAGACTGCTCGAACTTCTGTTTCCCTAAGCACTGGAGACAATATCTAAACTATCTAAACACACGGGGTTAAGTATTACATTAAGTCCATAAAGCAGATTGTGCTCAAAGAAACACTGATAAGCATTTTTGCATCTGTTGATGAGAAAATGCTCATAAAATGCACTAAGCTAAGCTTATGTGTCATATTTTGTGATTACCAATTCCCCTACCTGTGTAACATTGCTTTTATGCTCATTGTAATAGTTCCTCTGAGTATTTAGCTTTGACTTCTCTTCATGGCTCTTTCCCTGTTTCACCCTCAGCTGTGTGCGAGTTGCCTTGTGCAAACAGTGGTCGCTGTGTTGGGCCCGATACCTGCCAGTGTCCCTCTGACTACACCGGACCCCAGTGCCTGTTACGTGAGTAACCAAACACCAACACATGTACTTCTGGGAGGATAGTTAGTTCTACCTACCTGCCTCCGGGCTTGTTTGCATCTGGTTAATCTACAGTAAAACCTTTTTTTTCTACATACATGTGGTTCTGTCTTTGTATGACGATGTTGTGTGTGTTTTGTAGCCCTGTGCACTCCTGCATGTCAAAACGGCGGAAGATGTGTGGATGTCAACAAATGCACGTGTGTTGGTGGATGGCGAGGAGCTCGATGCCAGATAGGTGAGATGACATTCTCTGTCTGTACCTGTATGTCGCTATTGTTCTAGGACAGACTTTACATGCAGAATCCATGTTATAACATTCAATAACAAATTGTAGTTCAGGTACAAATTTTACAAATTTATGCAAATCAGAAAATTTATAAAAAAGATCGCATAAATGCAAACTTTTGATTACTTTTGATCTGAATTTATTCTTGGTCCTGAGTAGCCTTTACACAATGAGTTTCATTTGCTTCCATCTGGCCGGAAGTTTTACCTCCCAAGAGGGGACGTTGCCTCGTTATATGAGGAGATGTGAGGCCATAAGGATTTTTAAACAAAATGTGATATTGGTTGCGGCATCTGGGTCCCCTCCGCTTTCTGGCTTCTTCTCCTTGCTGTGTGAAATGTTGGTGACAGGTGACAACAGTAACGTTTGAATTAAACTGTGAAATAATAATGGCATTAAGTACAGAGGTTATTTTTATTTTTCTATTTTTTTTCATTGCTGTTCTATTCTGCTGTGTTTTGCAGTTTGTTTTTGATTGACCTCTGATAGTAATTCAAATGAGACACGAGATAAAAGCATTACTCTTTCTCCTCATGGGTAGACAATTCCAAACATCGATATATGACATGAAAAAGACTTCTTAGACAGAAAATATATTTCATATCTCAATAATAAATGTCCTTCTGGACTTGAATGCTGCTTATTTAGTACATAACATATATGCATATGCAAACTCATCATCGTAATGGGCCACTCTGAGCAGCACTATACACCAGCTGCTATTTTACAAGCAATTTAGCCAGTTAACATTGAAAATCTGCATATATTTCTTCTCTGTAAGTGATGTATCATTAGCCTCTCCACAGCTGCATGTTCTGCATGTTATAGCACAACCACCGTGTGCAGCTCACACTTTGCTTTTTACAACTATAATAATGTGGTGAAATAAAGTGAATTGCCTACTACTCTTAATTTATAGGCCACATGTACTTGATATATACACAGTATGATATTAATGTCATGATAGCTTTATTATATACTGTTTACTAGAGCAGTACCAGTGTGTGTAAGGGACGAGACTGATGTTTTCTGGATTTACAGCCTGCTAAATGTTCAACATAACAGCTTATAGTGTAATGAATAGTCATTAATACAAAATTAGTCTTTTAATTAGTCTATAACCAAAGACAAGTGCTTTCCTCAGACCCTGCAAGAAAACATGGTTGATGCACTGTGCTACACAACAAACAGTCAAGTGTACAGGCCAATTGTTTTGCACTGCTGTCGGTAAGATGTGTTCTTCTGTCCCTGTATATTCTCACTATTTGGTATACTGCCGTCCCACTTCATTTAAGATCCAATTAAATTCACTACTGAGATATAAGTAATAAATGCTCTGTGCTTTACTCTGTCTGCTTTCCAGATTGAGAAAAAAGACTGTTGTAAAGATGAGCTGTATTGAACTGAATTACTGCTGATTTACTTTTTTTCTCCTGTCTCCATCAGAACCTGTTGAGTGTCAGAAACCTTGT
This sequence comes from Embiotoca jacksoni, assembly GCF_022577435.1. NCBI lineage: Eukaryota > Metazoa > Chordata > Actinopteri > Embiotocidae > Embiotoca > Embiotoca jacksoni. Next base: position 3,923,385 of record NW_027185296.1, on the reverse strand, counting down.
AAGAACGGTGGCGTGTGTGTGGGCCTCAATAGGTGCCGCTGTGCCAAAAGCTTCACCGGAAGTCTCTGTGAAACAGGTTGGTCCATGACTGTGGATTAATGTGGATAAAAGACCTTCACTGTATCTTCCCCTTTGCATTAAGAGTCTTGCTGTGTGCCATATCTGCAGCGGTGACCATTCCCTGTGTGCCTCCCTGCCAACATGGAGCCACCTGCAGCCCTCACAACACCTGTACCTGTCCAGAGGGCACTGCAGGCCTGCGCTGTGAGAGACTGTAAGTATAATCAGTGCCAACAGTTGAGTCACAAATAACAACAGCTTCTCAGTGAGCTTCTGCCAGTCTCCTGCTCATTGCTGGTCTCCTTTTTTAGTTTACTTTTCTTTTTCCCAAGTAGATAACATCAGTAAATAACATGTCTCTGGCTCATATTACAGAGCCTGTATTTTCCTGATGGATTCTGCACTGTCATTTCTGGTGCATTGCACTGTGTTAACTGTGCTGCTAAGCATTAAGCTCTCGTATGAAAACAGATCAAATTTGCTAAAATACATGGCAATACAGTGTCTGACCAAGAGTTGACGTAAGGACTATTCTTTTACTACTTCAAACTCAAGTTTTCTAGTGTCAAGATAATGTATCACAATGAACGTTTTTCGTCCTTCCTGTTTCAGTCTTGAGAGAAAAATGACATTGAAAAACAGGACATTGCTGATCACTTAATCGAGTCAGTGTGGGACAAAAGTGATTCTTGAGAGGCAGCATCATTCCAATCATTTGATAACTTTTTGAACCTGCATTTAGACAGTTATCATGCTCTTAAAATATTGCACCGCACTCTCGTGGATCTTTGTGTTTATGTGTGTTCTAGGACCTGCCCTGTGGTCACCACGGTGGTCAGTATGGCTCGAGCGGTGAGGAAGGCGTTTAGGGAGAGTTATATGGACCGCTGTGGACCCTTAGGAGTTCACCTTTGCACTAAATACAGGTTATTTCTCTCCCTACTACATTCTGAAGCACTAAGTAGTTTATACAGTTGTTATCTGTTTGCAGTAAGAGGAATTTTTATTGACTGGACTGTTCAATGTCTTATAAGAAAAGTTAACTTCCAAGAACTTTCTTCCTTATGTACTTATTTACATAGATTAAGCATGGCATAAAAGTATTGATAAATGGTTCATGACTAAATGTGAGACGTGTGTCACAGTGGACCATAATTTTAGCATACGTTAACATATGCTTTGTGGTTGTGATTTCAGGATAAACCAGGCACGTGTGTACCTGCAGGCCTACAGGGTGGGCTACAAAATCCAGTGTCCAGAGAGGAAAGGTAGATAAGCAGCACTGAATACAGGAAAAGCTGCTCGTCACGAGGAAATATCACCCGCCAGGCAACATTTAGGACCACATGTGAAGGCTTAGAAACAATGACTGAAATACTACAATCTGTAACCTGTGGAATTAACTGTAACTGAAAGAGTGCGAGCGTGTTGTGGCTTCTCTGAGGACAGTTTCAACCTAATGTCAGCCTCTATGTTGAAATGAAAATGGGACATGACTGTATCATAAATGCAATGTATTTGGTCTGTGACATATTGACATCTTTAAATCAGTTTTGTAAACAAATCATGTAATATTTGTGTTTCTGAAGAAATATTCCCTCATACAAAATCTACTTTGTATATGGCAGCTGAGAGCTATAAAATGTTTAATTAATTGTCCTTTTATCAGTATTTTTAAAGTCTATGTGCTCTTGTCAATGATTGCCTAATAACATCTGTCGGTGTAAGAGTTCACTTCAGGATAAGATGTCACACAAACACACCTGGCCTACTTTATTTTTTTAAGGTTGCAATCATAGATTTTAAACTTGCGTGAATGTCAGAACTGGACTGTCTCTTTCAACTTCTCTGTATTCGACTCACAAAACAGCTCACAATAACAATAGTTTGTGTGTTTTTGTTGAAAGTAATTTATACCCATAGACCGTAACTGCAGTGCATGGCAGTATATCATGTTATTATCACTGTAGTACTGATAGTTGCCCTTTTATCCAATACACAGAGGTTCATGACCTTGTTTACTTTATAATTCTTGTGAAACTTGTCATGGTTTTGGTCTTTGTGTTCTTCAGTTGTTCGGTTTATTCCCTGTATCAGTCCCTTCACCCACCAGAAGTCACCAGTCTCTCTGTGTCTGGTCTCCTGCCTGCCACATCCACCTCACCTGCTCCCAGTTCCCCAATCTGCTCACCTGAAACAACTCTGCTTGTCAGTATATCTACTCCCAGTCTGCCACTACCGATTACTGGTATTCTTGGTCAATATCTCATTACCTTTGGACCTTACCTGGACTTTGGACTCTACCTTTCTCTACTGTGTTGTGTTCACTTGTCTGGACAGGTGACTGGTCCAGTCAGAAATTCAGATTATCTCAGTTTGGTAAAATTTTACATATTCTTGCCCTACAGTTACTAGTGTTTATTATTATTTTTTAATAACTGATTACGTAAAGTTAGATTGTATGGACACAGATTGGTTAAACCTATAATTTATATTTTAGCCTACCATAGACTGTACCACAGAACATCTATGGTACCAAAGGATTATTTTCATCATCAACTCATTATTTAGTATTAAAAAAATAACCATAACAATTTCTTAACACATCCATGGGTCCCATAGATATGGTCGTTTTACTGCTGGCATTGCCATTTCTGTCTCATAGCCATCCTTCAGATGTGATTATTCACAAAAATAAGTGAAGGACAAAGAAGAATATGAAATGAAGATGATCACTGCAGAAATTCAGCTCATGACATTCTCCAAGCCCTGAAAGTGGTGACACCAGAAAATAATGTATGAAAATGTTTATACTACTTAACGTGAGGTTACACATATTTCATATGATTTGGGTGCCAGAGTGACACCGAAGCAGTAGTCCAGCTCAGGCTTCACCCCAGCAGGCATGGACACGGTGAAGTGCTGCATGAAGGAGGTGAAGAAGAGGAAGAGCTCCATCCTGGCCAAGTTCTCCCCGAGACACAGCCGCTTACCTGAGACAGGAAAACAAACAAGAGTTGTTTTCACTTTGGCAGTGCAGTGATCAGTAACTGTCAGTCTGTAATTGGGGTTTGAGCAACACCCCTGGGTCACACTATGCAGGGCAGAATAAAAAGACACAAATAAACTGTCTGATTGTGTTGCTCCTGATAGACTTGCGACCTGTCCAGGGTGCACCCTGCCGTCGCCCAAAGTGAGCTGGGATAGGCTCCAGCTCCTTCCCCCCGCCCCCTCTCTCTCCCCACACTCCAACCCCCTCTCCGCCACCATGACCCTGTTCAGGATAAAGCGGGTATAGATAATGGATGGATGGATGTGTTGCTCCTCACCTGCAGAGAAGGGGATGAAGGCTGCCCGTTTCACAAACGTGCCCTCCTCATTCAGGAAGTGTTTTGGGTTGAAGGTGAAGGGCGTCTCCCACTCATTTTTATCGAACAGCACAGAGGTCAAATTGGCAATTACAGTAATTCCCTGATGATTGTAATCATAATAGCAATTAATAAATATGCACAATGGTATGTAACATTAATGTTTGTGTCTTTTGCTGCACTAGATGGAGAACTGACCTTTGGGATCGTGTAGCCTCTCAGCTGCATGTCTCTGCTGGTGAAATGTGGCAGGCTGAGAGGAACGATGTTGCCCATCCTCTGGGTCTCGTGGATAACAGCATCCGTGTAAGGTAGGCATGCACGGTCCTCCATGGATGGCTGTCTGGACTGTCCAATCACTCTGTCTATCTCAGCCTGGACCTTTTCTGTGAAAAACACAAAAATGGAAACAGTATTTCATTAAGACTTGTGTGGAGAAATCAGAAGGCAACACTGCCAAACTATCAAATAGATTTGTGTCCCTATTAATTGGTGATGCTAAATTTATTGAGTATATATTCCAGGTAGATGTGCACCAATCATTGCACAATATTAGACGTATCTAGAATGATGAGTGTAACCTACAGATAGTTATACATTAAACTTATCACCAGCAAGTTTTTTTTATCGTCACGCATGCACAAATTATTCAGTGAGGTGCTTCAATGGCCTGTACAATGCTCTCACCCTGGATCTCAGGATATTTTGCCATGTAGAGGAAGGCCCAGCGCAGGGTGGTGGATGTGGTCTCTGAACCAGCCACAAACAGATCTAATACACATATGATCAGGTTTTCCTCATCAAAAGTGTTGCCATCCTGCCCCTTATTCTAAGAATACATGCAAATACATATGTTAAAACATGCAGACCAATAGAGAACAATCCAATATCAGCACTATTACAACCAAGTTATAATATTTAAAAAAGGCAACTTTGAATTGAACTTTCACCTCTCAATTGTACTGGAGAGCTGTTGAAACCTTGCAAAAATGTTTCGATTAAAATGAGTGGATGCTGCTGGTAATAAGGCATAAACAACAATGTTGTAAGGCAGTAGCTATAATAATTGGTAAAAAGTGCAATAGTGTGTCTTTGCACTTTTTCATTATTCACCAGTCAGAGTGGTGTCACGATAAAGTGTCACGTCAGTGAAACTAACAGTGACTAGTTCTGATGTAGGTGCACAACAAGGACATGTGATGTGAGATGAACACTGATGATCTTCATAAGCAATGAATTCTGAGCAATACAACTCTATGTGTAGTCACCTTCTGAATCTCGTTCAGGTAGCAGTCGATATAGTCTCTTCGCTCTGAGGGATCCCAGCTCTGCTTGTGCTCATTCATCTCTTGTTGTACAAAGTTCTTCACATTGTTCCAGATCTGGTTGACCATCTGATGAGGACCTGGTAAAAGGCTCATCAGCCGAGGGAATGAGTTGTAGAGCTGCACACAGAGGAACACATTGGAACAATAAGTTGCTCATACTTATGCTGAAGAACAGGACTACGCCTCATCTCGAAGATTTTTGAGGCTGGTAACTGTGCAGCAATCTTGGTCTTCCTTTTCTGAGGCAGTTGCTCTGTTTACACTTTTTTTGTTTACCCCATAATTCCTTATTTCACACATTTTTATCATCAAAGATAATCTTCTCAAGCACCACATGTGCATAATAGAATTGTTTCAAGGTAATTGGTCTTGATTTGTCTCAGCAAGTTATTCCGTCTATTTTTGTCAGGACTAGAAAGAAATCTGAGTAATGATAATCTTGTGTTAAGCATCTTTATCTTAATTTCTGTCAATTAATTGCTTTTAAGTAGTGGCACAGGCATAAATCTATGCCTTTTTTAATAAAAACTTGTTTTAGGATTTATTTATTTATTATGATAGTTTAGATGTTTTAGGATTATTATTTTTTTGCTCACCCCATTGGCATTTTTTGTGGGGGCTTAAAAGAAAGAATTTTCATTTGTGAACACAATAGTTTGTATTGATTCTAACCGTTTTTGCAGTGAGAAACCGGGGATAATGCCCCAGGTTTCCTTTTAACATATGTCCAATCATTATTCATCCCTCTAATAAACTATTTTAGCATCTATAAAAGACAAGATGCTTGCTTGCTGAACATCCTTCCATTTGTGACACAGAATATTAGAAAACGTGACATACCTGTGCCCAAATAATTCTCTGACATGAATGATAAGTTGTTTAACAAAGAGGAATTTTCTTTCACACATCAGTCGTTTTAAAATATAATACCTCTGCCCAAATGGAGGCTTCCAGCTGGAGGGCCTTGTCAAACATCTGTATCAGGTTCTTGAACTTTTTATCACCGTACTCAAAGCGATGACCGAACATCAGGGAGCAGATGATGTTGGAGACAGTGTTGTTGATGATGAGGCGTGGATCAAATGGCTTACCTCCACAAATTAAAAGAAAATTTGATGTAAATTAAACAGTTGTTTGTTACAAATGTGTCACTGTGTGTTGTATATGTACCTTTATAGCTTCTGATGTCTTTTGCACAATGTGTAAATTCATCCAGGATGACAGGTTCAAGTGACTTCTTGCCAAATCCAAAATATCTGAGGGTCGAAAGTGCAAACCGTCTCTGCTGCTTCCATATGTTCCCATTGCTGAAAACCACACCTGAGCGGAAATATACAGGGTCTATCAAAGTTTTCAAATTAAGAAAAGAACTCTTTACTTTAAGGGCCAATAGCATTACTTGAAATGGAACTTCAAGTCATGCAAAGTCAATATGATTCACCTTGCTTTCCTGCATCACAGGAATCACAAGAGCAGTGAGGTGAGAACGGTGAATAGCCAAGTTTTGCACAGGTTTTGTGTCTGTGTGTATCTTACCTAGTTTATGGAATACATCGTCTAGTAGTGGGATTTCGGGGCGGTCCACCAGGCTGTCTCCCTGTGTTACCAGAGCTTCTTTCAGGACATCAAACCCATTTAACACCACCAGCCATCTCTGGCCCATTCGTAGGCTGTACACATCTCCATATGTCTCTGCTAACTGAATGAAAATTTTGGAAAATAGAAAAAGCATGACAAGAGAAGGACAGGTCCCATGAGTTGACCTGTGACATAAGATTGGTCAATACCTGTGTCAGACTCTCATGGGTCTTGTTGTGGTCCACAGTGAATATGTTGCCCACAATTGGAAGAGCCCGAGGTCTTGGAGGAAAGCTGACCGGCCGACGGTTCTTAATATAATCTGCAGTGATGATAAAAACTGCAGTGAAAACCAGCAGAGTTTTGAAATCCCAATCAACATAGGGTACAATCACAGAAAACACGGAATCCATTGTACAATCACAGCCTAACTAACGGAAGACTATGTTTCCTTTGCTTCTCCTGTCAGGCAGATAGATGTGTTACCAGGTGATATTAACCCTCTGTCTGTCCTTTGAGGGGCCTCAATAATATCTTTGGCACTGCACTGGACTCTGACCTCCTTATCCATGGAAATGTAATGCCAAACACTGAAAATCAATAACCCTTTAAACAAATATTGTTTTGAGTGTAATGCAATCTATCGTATATGCTGTGGCATCACAGTTTTTCCTCATTTTAAAATGGACTAGTCCAAATCATGGAAACAGCCCCAGACCAGATACAGCCCAGTGAGGACAGTGGTGTGGGTGTATATTTTCAATTAGGTATTTAATTTATGTTAGTGTAGTATTACTTTTCAGCATATGATGGTAGCAGAGAGTGTCAGATCATTTTGGCCTAGACTCTAGGCCCGAGAGGAAGTAGACGATTGACCTCAAAATAAAAATGTTGTCGATTGAACAGAAAACTTACAACTTTTTAACGTAACATTTGTGTCAGTGGGAGGTATATGTTATAGTATCTGTTGAGATAGCATATGTTGTAGCCTGCTGTGCCTCGGGACAACTTGTCAAGATCGTACAAAGTGGTTACATCCCAATTTTGTCTTCACTAATTAAGTGAATTTGAAGTCAGGAGTGTCTCAAAATATCTTCATAAACGTGTATTTTAGTTACTTTCGAAACAATTGCGTATTTATATTCACATTTGACCCAACAATACATTTAACGTTAACCAAGTTAGTGAACGAGAGCTTTATTTTGAAAGTGTCGCACCCGGAAGCTGTGAGGTTTATTTTCGCCAACTTGTCAGTGAGCTTCCGCTCTGCTCGTATCGTGTGACCTGCGGTGTCCTCCAACACTTGGTGTTTGACAGCCTGTCAGCTAAGGACAAGAGCAGCGGAAATCATGGTTTTCGGGGAGAAGATGATCATGAACGGAGAGCCCGAGGATGTCAGTAGTTTTTACAAGTTCAACACCACTCAGATATGATCGCCAGAGGGCGCTGCAGGCCTGCGCTGTGAGAGACTGTAAGTATAATCAGTGCCAACAGTGGAGTCACAAATAACAACAGCTTCTCAGTGAGCTTCTGCCAGTCTCCTGCTCATTGCTGGTCTCCTTTTTTAGTTTACTTTTCTTTTTCCCAAGTAGATAACATCAGTAAATAACATGTCTCTGGCTCATATTACAGAGCCTGTATTTTCCTGATGGATTCTGCACTGTCATTTCTGGTGCATTGCACTGTGTTAACTGTGCTGCTAAGCATTAAGCTCTCGTATGAAAACAGATCAAATTTGCTAAAATACATGGCAATACAGTGTCTGACCAAGAGTTGACGTAAGGACTATTCTTTTACTACTTCAAACTCAAGTTTTCTGGTGTCAAGATAATGTATCACAATGAACGTTTTTCGTCCTTCCTGTTTCAGTCTTGAGAGAAAAATGACATTGAAAAACAGGACATTGCTGATCACTTAATCGAGTCAGTGTGGGACAAAAGTGATTCTTGAGAGGCAGCATCATTCCAATCATTTGATAACTTTTTGAACCTGCATTTAGACAGTTATCATGCTCTTAAAATATTGCACCGCACTCTCATGGATCTTTGTGTTTATGTGTGTTCTAGGACCTGCCCTGTGGTCACCACGGTGGTCAGTATGGCTCGAGCGGTGAGGAAGGCGTTTAGGGAGAGTTATATGGACCGCTGTGGACCCTTAGGAGTTCACCTTTGCACTAAATACAGGTTATTTCTCTCCCTACTACATTCTGAAGCACTAAGTAGTTTATACAGTTGTTATCTGTTTGCAGTAAGAGGAATTTTTATTGACTGGACTGTTCAATGTCTTATAAGAAAAGTTAACTTCCAAGAACTTTCTTCCTTATGTACTTATTTACATAGATTAAGCATGGCATAAAAGTATTGATAAATGGTTCATGACTAAATGTGAGACGTGTGTCACAGTGGACCATAATTTTAGCATACGTTAACATATGCTTTGTGGTTGTGATTTCAGGATAAACCAGGCACGTGTGTACCTGCAGGCCTACAGGGTGGGCTACAAAATCCAGTGTCCAGAGAGGAAAGGTAGATAAGCAGCACTGAATACAGGAAAAGCTGCTCGTCACGAGGAAATATCACCCGCCAGGCAACATTTAGGACCACATGTGAAGGCTTAGAAACAATGACTGAAATACTACAATCTGTAACCTGTGGAATTAACTGTAACTGAAAGAGTGCGAGCGTGTTGTGGCTTCTCTGAGGACAGTTTCAACCTAATGTCAGCCTCTATGTTGAAATGAAAATGGGACATAACTGTATCATAAATGCAATTTATTTGGTCTGTGACATATTGACATCTTTAAATCAGTTTTGTAAACAAATCATGTAATATTTGCGTTTCTGAAGAAATATTCCCTAATACAAAATCTACTTTGTATATGGCAGCTGAGAGCTATAAAATGTTTAATTAATTGTCCTTTTATCAGTATTTTTAAAGTCTATGTGCTCTTGTCAATGATTGCCTAATAACATCTGTCGGTGTAAGAGTTCACTTCAGGATAAGCTGTCACACAAACACACCTGGCCTACTTTATTTTTTTAAGGTTGCAATCATAGATTTTAAACTTGTGTGAATGTCAGAACTGGACTGTCTCTTTCAACTTCTCTGTATTCGACTCACAAAACAGCTCACAATAACAATAGTTTGTGTGTTTTTGTTGAAAGTAATTTATACCCATAGACCGTAACTGCAGTGCATGGCAGTATATCATGTTATTATCACTGTAGTACTGATAGTTGCCCTTTTATCCAATACACAGAGGTTCATGACCTTGTTTACTTTATAATTCTTGTGAAACTTGTCATGGTTTTGGTCTTTGTGTTCTTCAGTTGTTCGGTTTATTCCCTGTATCAGTCCCTTCACCCACCAGAAGTCACCAGTCTCTCTGTGTCCGGTCTCCTGCCTGCCACATCCACCTCACCTGCTCCCAGTTCCCCAATCTGCTCACCTGAAACAACTCTGCTTGTCAGTATATCTACTCCCAGTCTGCCACCAGCGATTGCTGGTATTCTTGGTCAATATCTCATTACCTTTGGACCTTACCTGGACTTTGGACTCTACCTTTCTCTACTGTGTTGTGTTCACCTGTCTAGACAGGTGACTGGTCCAGTCAGAAATTCAGATTATCTCAGTTTGGTAAAATTTGACATATTCTTGCCCTACAGTTAGTAGTGCTTATTATTATTTTTTAATAACTGATTACGTAAAGTTAGATTGTATGGACATAGATTGGTTAAACCTATAATTTATATTTTAGCCTACCATAGACTGTACCACAGAACATCTATGGTACCAAAGGATTATTTTCATCATCAACTCATTATTTAGTATTAAAAAAATAACCATAACAATTTCTTAACACATCCATGGGTCCCATAGATATGGTCGTTTTACTGCTGGCATTGCCATTTCAGTCTCATAGCCATCCTTCAGATGTGATTATTCACAAAAATAAGTGAAGGACAAAGAAGAATATGAAATGAAGATGATCACTGCAGAAATTCAGCTCATGACATTCTCCAAGCCCTGAAAGTGGTGACACCAGAAAATAATGTATGAAAATGTTTATACTACTTAACGTGAGGTTATACATATTTCATATGACTTGGGTGCCAGAGTGACACCGAAGCAGTAGTCAAGCTCAGGCTTCACCCCAGCAGGCATGGACACGGTGAAGTGCTGCATGAAGGAGGTGAAGAAGAGGAAGAGCTCCATCCTGGCCAAGTTCTCCCCGAGACACAGCCGCTTACCTGAGACAGGAAAACAAACGAGTTGTTTTCACTTTGGCAGTGCAGTGATCAGTAACTGTCGGTCTGTAATTGGGGTTTGAGCAACACCCCTGGGTCACACTATGCAGGGCAGAATAAAAAGACACAAATAAACTGTCTGATTGTGTTGCTCCTGATAGACTTGCGACCTGTCCAGGGTGTACCCTGCCGTCGCCCAAAGTGAGCTGGGATAGGCTCCAGCTCCTTCCCCCCGCCCCCTCTCTCTCCCCACACTCCAACCCCCTCTCCGCCACCATGACCCTGTTCAGGATAAAGCGGGTATAGATAATGGATGGATGGATGTGTTGCTCCTCACCTGCAGAGAAGGGGATGAAGGCTGCCCGTTTCACAAACGTGCCCTCCTCATTCAGGAAGTGTTTTGGGTTGAAGGTGAAGGGCGTCTCCCACTCATTTTTATCGAACAGCACAGAGGTCAAATTGGCAATTACAGTAACTCCCTGATGATTGTAATCATAATAGCAATTAATAAATATGCACAATGGTATGTAACATTAATGTTTGTGTCTTTTGCTGATCTAGATGGAGAACTGACCTTTGGGATCGTGTAGCCTCTCAGCTGCATGTCTCTGCTGGTGAAATGTGGCAGGCTGAGAGGAACGATGTTGCCCATCCTCTGGGTCTCGTGGATAACAGCATCCGTGTAAGGTAGGCGTGCACGGTCCTCCATGGATGGCTGTCTGGACTGTCCAATCACTCTGTCTATCTCAGCCTGGACCTTTTCTGTGAAAAACACAAAAATGGAAACAGTATTTCATTAAGACTTGTGTGGAGAAATCAGAAGACAACACTGCCAAACTATCAAATAGATTTGTGTCCCTATTAATTGGTGATGCTAAATTTATTGAGTATATATTCCAGGTAGATGTGAGCCAATCATTGCACAATATTAGACGTATCTAGAATGATGAGTGTAACCTACAGATAGTTATACATTAAACTTATCACCAGCAAGTTTTTTTTTATCGTCACGCATGCACAAATTATTCAATGAGGTGCTTCAATGGCCTGTACAATGCTCTCACCCTGGATCTCAGGATATTTTGCCATGTAGAGGAAGGCCCAGCGCAGGGTGGTGGATGTGGTCTCTGAACCAGCCACAAACAGATCTAATACACATATGATCAGGTTTTCCTCATCAAAAGTGTTGCCATCCTGCCCCTTATTCTGAGAATACATGCAAATACATATGTTAAAACATGCAGACCAATAGAGAACAATCCAATATCAGCACTATTACAACCAAGTTATAATATTTAAAAAAGGCAACTTTGAATTGAACTTTCACCTCTCAATTGTACTGGAGAGCTGTTGAAACCTTGCAAAAATGTTTCAATTAAAATGAGTGGATGCTGCTGGTAATAAGGCATAAACAACAATGTTGTAAGGCAGTAGCTATAATAATTGGTAAAAAGTGCAATAGTGTGTCTTTGCACTTTTTCATTATTCACCAGTCAGAGTGGTGTCACGATAAAGTGTCACGTCAGTGAAACTAACAGTGACTAGTTCTGATGTAGGTGCACAACAAGGACATGTGATGTGAGATGAACACTGATGATCTTCATAAGCAATGAATTCTGAGCAATACAACTCTATGTGTAGTCACCTTCTGAATCTCGTTCAGGTAGCAGTCGATATAGTCTCTTCGCTCTGAGGGATCCCAGCTCTGCTTGTGCTCATTCATCTCTTGTTGTACAAAGTTCTTCACATTGTTCCAGATCTGGTTGACCATCTGATGAGGACCTGGTAAAAGGCTCATCAGCCGAGGGAATGAGTTGTAGAGCTGCACACAGAGGAACACATTGGAACAATAAGTTGCTCATACTTATGCTGAAGAACAGGACTACGCCTCATCTCGAAGATTTTTGAGGCTGGTAACTGTGCAGCAATCTTGGTCTTCCTTTTCTGAGGCAGTTGCTCTGTTTACACTTTTTTTGTTTACCCCATAATTCCTTATTTCACACATTTTTATCATCAAAGATAATCTTCTCAAGCACCACATGTGCATAATAGAATTGTTTCAAGGTAATTGGTCTTGATTTGTCTCAGCAAGTTATTCCGTCTATTTTTGTCAGGACTAGAAAGAAATCTGAGTAATGATAATCTTGTGTTAAGCATCTTTATCTTAATTTCTGTCAATTAATTGCTTTTAAGTAGTGGCACAGGCATAAATCTATGCCTTTTTTTTTAATAAAAACTTGTTTTAGGATTTATTTATTTATTATGATAGTTTAGATGTTTTAGGATTATTATTTTTTTGCTCACCCCATTGGCATTTTTTGTGGGGGCTTAAAAGAAAGAATTTTCATTTGTGAACACAATAGTTTGTATTGATTCTAACCGTTTTTGCAGTGAGAAACCGGGGATAATGCCCCAGGTTTCCTTTTAACATATGTCCAATCATTATTCATCCCTCTAATAAACTATTTTAGCATCTATAAAAGACAAGATGCTTGCTTGCGGAACATCCTTCCATTTGTGACACAGAATATTAGAAAACGTGACATACCTGTGCCCAAATAATTCTCTGACATGAATGATAAGTTGTTTAACAAAGAGGAATTTTCTTTCACACATCAGTCGTTTTAAAATATAATACCTCTGCCCAAATGGAGGCTTCCAGCTGGAGGGCCTTGTCAAACATCTGTATCAGGTTCTTGAACTTTTTATCACCGTACTCAAAGCGATGACCGAACACCAGGGAGCAGATGATGTTGGAGACAGTGTTGTTGATGATGAGGCGTGGATCAAATGGCTTACCTCCACAAATTAAAAGAAAATTTGATGTAAATTAAACAGTTGTTTGTTACAAATGTGTCACTGTGTGTTGTATATGTACCTTTATAGCTTCTGATGTCTTTTGCACAATGTGTAAATTCATCCAAGATGACAGGTTCAAGTGACTTCTTGCCAAATCCAAAATATCTGAGGGTCGAAAGTGCAAACCGTCTCTGCTGCTTCCATATGTTCCCATTGCTGGAAATCACACCTGAGCGGAAATATACAGGGTCTATCAAAGTTTTCAAATTAAAAAAAAGAACTCTTTACTTTAAGGGCCAATAGCATTACTTGAAATGTAACTTCAAGTCATGCAAAGTCAATATGATTCACCTTGCTTTCCTGCATCACAGGAATCACAAGAGCAGTGAGGTGAGAACGGTGAATAGCCAAGTTTTGCACAGGTTTTGTGTCTGTATGTATCTTACCTCGTTTATGGAATACATTATCCACTAGTGGGAATTCGGGGCGGTCCACCAGGCTGTCTCCCTGTGTTACCAGAGCTTCTTTCAGGACATCAAACCCATTTAACACCACCAGCCATCTCTGGCCCATTCGTAGGCTGTACACATCTCCATATGTCTCTGCTAACTGAATGAAAATTTTGGAAAATAGAAAAAGCATGACAAGAGAAGGACAGGTCCCATGAGTTGACCTGTGACATAAGATTGGTCAATACCTGTGTCAGACTCTCATGGGTCTTGTTGTGGTCCACGGTGAATATGTTGCCCACAATTGGAAGAGCCCGAGGTCTTGGAGGAAAGCTGACCGGCCGACGGTTCTTAATATAATCTGCAGTGATGATAAAAACTGCAGTGAAAACCAGCAGAGTTTTGAAATCCCAATCAACATAGGGTACAATCACAGAAAACACGGAATCCATTGTACAATCACAGCCTAACTAACGGAAGACTATGTTTCCTTTGCTTCTCCTGTCAGGCAGATAGATGTGTTACCAGGTGATATTAACCCTCTGTCTGTCCTTTGAGGAGCCTCAATATTATCTGCACTGCAGTGGACTCTGACCTCCTTATCCATGTAAATGTAATGCCAAACACTGTTAATCAATAAACCCTTTAAACAACTATTGTTTTGAGTGTAGTGCAATCTGTCATATATGCTGTGACATTACAGTTTTTCCTCATTTTAAAATGGACTAGTCCAAATCATGGAAACAGCCCCAGACCAGATACAGCCCAGTGAGGACAGTGGTGTGGGTGTATATTTTCAATTAGGTATTTAATTTATGCTAGTGTAGTATTACTTTTCAGCATATGATGGTAGCAGAGAGTGTCAGATCATTTTGGCCTAGACTCTAGGCCCGAGAGGAAGTAGACGATTGACCTCAAAATAAAAATGTTGTCGATTGAACAGAAAACTTACAACTTTTTAATGTAACATTTGTGTCAGTGGGAGGTATATGTTATAGTATCTGTTGAGATAGCATATGTTGTAGCCTGCTGTGCCTCGGGACAACTTGTCAAGATCGTACAAAGTGGTTACATCCCAATTTTGTCTTCACTAATTAAGTGAATTTGAAGTCAGGAGTGTCTCAAAATATCTTCATAAACGTGTATTTTAGTTACTTTCGAAACAATTGCGTATTTACATTCACATTTGACCCAACAATACATTTAACGTTAACCAAGTTAGTGAACGAGAGCTTTATTTTGAAAGTGTCGCACCCGGAAGCTGTGAGGTTTATTTTCGCCAACTTGTCAGTGAGCTTCCGCTCTGCTCGTATCGTGTGACCTGCGGTGTCCTCCAACACTTGGTGTTTGACAGCCTGTCAGCTAAGGACAAGAGCAGCGGAAATCATGGTTTTCGAGGAGAAGATGATCATGAACGGAGAGCCCGAGGATGTCAGTAGTTTTTACAAGTTCAACACCACTCAGATATGATCGTGACGTTTGCTAATTTTTTTTTAGCAACGGCTAACTTAGCTAAAGGATCAGCTACCTTACGTTAGCATTGGTGTTAAGAAAGATATTGAAGAGGTTATTAAAGTCACCGTAAATAAACCGCATCCTCGGTAACAGCGGCGGGCTAATATTTATATAATCGATAGGTATACATGTTGTCTGATGGCTGGGGGTGAATGATGTAATTGATTAGATTGTGTCTGTTTCAGGAGGAGGAAGAAGAGGAGGAAGAGGAAGAAATGGTGGTACGTTCAACCTGAGACTCAAATCAAGAGAAACGTGGTGCTGAGCGATGCGTCTGTATTTTGTAGTATTATTTTTTTATATATTATCGTGATATGAGACCAGACATCGTCTTAGATTATGATTGTCGTGGTTTGATGTGGTTTTATTTTGAAAGCTCAATTGCAGTAAATTGATGTAATTCTCTGAACTCGTTTCTCTGGTCTGAGGTGTTTCTATTGTTTGTTTGTCTTTACCTGCTTAGTCATGATACCCACGGACGATCATTCATCAGAAGTCTCATCATGTCAGTATTTTGTGAAAGCATCAACAGTTATCCCCACAGTATCGTTGCCGTATCGATATCTGGTCAAAAATATCGTGATATCTGATTTGTCCCAAATTGCCCAGGGATATATATTTTCAGACTCCACGTTTACACGCCCTTTTGTTTAGTTTTATTTTTCTGTTTAGTGAACGGTATAATATACATCACCTAAAATAACCAGACACGGGGTTGTTCAAGGTCGTCTCTATTGCCGCCCTCACTGGAGCTTTATTTATAGATACATGTGCTAAAAAAAATAATTCCTCAGCCTCTCTGTGGGTGTGTTGTTGTTTTTTTTTTTGTCTCGCTACAGGCAGTTATCTCCTGTAAATCGTCCTGTACACTCATACGTTCAGTTTCAACAGCCATTTTGGAGGCTATAGTTTGAGGCTTGGTTCGGCTGCATTATATTATGTTTCCAGTCTTTCGTTTATCCTAGTTCGATACCAGTTTGGAAACTGAAAAGTAGTGGTCAGCGACTGAATGTTTGTCCCTCACTTCAGGACGTATTCTGTTTCAGGATCCTCTTGAAACGCTGCGACAGAAGTGCGTAGAGACCGAGCACTGCGTTCACACTCAGGAGCGTCTGGAGCAATGCGAGTCCAGAGTTGGCTCTCGGTCTGCGACGGAGGAGGATTGTACAGAGGAGCTGTTTGACTTCCTGCACGCTCGGGACCACTGTGTAAGTGTGAAATTGCCAGTTTTACCAAACAAGGTTAACAGATTAAAAACCCGCCCCAAAAGATCAAAGATTAACGAGGAGTTACTTTATTGTGTTACAGTTTGGCTATGATCTGGTTTTGCCAAAGGTTGATACCAAAGCTGCCCCAACAATGGTTACGGCAAACTCTACAGTTGCCTCATGATATGAAGTTGAATGTACTACATTCAGGTTGTTTTGTTCCAACAGTTGGAATTTTTTCATGCCTATCACAGATTTTTCACATCTCTCCTTTTGCTTATACATCTGAACCTCGAGCGCTTTCTGCGCATTTTTCTGTTCAGTCTCACTCGAGGATATTTCTCTTGTCCTCCGTCCTCTCATCAGTGTTCCAGTCTGCAGCTCAGCATATGTGTGATGGAGGCTTTCTCTTTGAAACGCGGTCTTCACAAACATCATGTTCAGGGTGTCCTTATATCATAGAGATAATCTCTTCTTCGCTTGACAACTTTGCCTAACAAGTGTAAGTGAAGCCTTAGTCCTCACAGCTGCCACACAAATACACAAAGTTAACAGCTGCATGCAGCAACATCGGAGACATTTTCCTCTGATAACCAATATCAGGTTAAAATGTGCAAAAATACGGGATCCATTTTCTTACAGTATGACCTACGTGTTACAAGTAGTAACTCAAGTAATATACTTTTTTTTTTTGCTTTGCTAAACTGTTTGAGGCCCTTTAGTTTGTTGTATGTTTGTGCTAATGCATTTCCCTTCTTCCATAGGTGGCGCACAAACTGTTCCATTCTGTCAAATAAAGTCCCTCCTGATTGTTGGACCACTTGCTGAAGACATTCTTTCTCTGCTGTATGTTATAACTTTAAATGTATACTTTATCTGCTCGTGTGAAGAAGTATTTAAAAATGTAGTCAACATTTCATTAAAGTGGATGGCTTGAAAAGCATACCTCTGGTCACATGTTAATTTTATTACCACACAGTCTTTAGAACTTGTTCTTTGTTTTGCGAGAAGGCTGTGTTCTTTGTTTTGCGAGAAGGCTGTGTACTCTCTGTGTACTCTCTGTGTACTCTCTGTGTACTCAGTAAACTTTTACGCCTGACAAACTTCAAAGTCCTCAAAGGAGTGTTTATTCGTATACTGACATATAGCGAGCGTACAGACAGAGTGGGTCTCAGAAGGTGCGCCAACCCAGAGCACATTTCTTGTAAATTTAACACTTTAATCTCAAAGAATATTCTAGTTTTTTTCCAGTTAATGTATTATTTTTTTTTTTTTCATATGATACCCTCTTCCATGGCTTCATCATGTGTTTTTTTTTTTTTTTTTTTAACTACAACGGCCCCACTGCACCGTTGTAAATAAGTCCCAACTACTAGAAAAGTTCCTTTTTGGTAATTGCATGGGGTTTCCATGAGTAAAGACTGTCAACTTTGCACTGCACTTTTTTTTTTTTTTTTTTAATTTTTTTTTTTTATCTTGGATCTTCTAGTTTCCTAAGTGTTGTTCCCAAGAGAGCTACTATCTGGCACAGAAGGACAGAAACTGACTAAGATGTGAGAAGCTGCGACTTAAAAATGCCAAAGTACTCTCTTTTCCCAAGGAAATGGTCTCTGACATGACAGACCGACGACTGTCTGTTCCCTGAATGCTCAGCTGTTGATCGGTGGTTCTCCACCTCCAGTCAGAAGAGAAGAATTATGTAGCAGATTGTCAGCACTGAACACACGACTTTCACGTTCATTTACTGTCCATTCAGTGCACTTTACCGACAGTTTCACCAATTTCGGGGACTGCAGGCATCTTTTTAAGGCAGTTGAACTTTACCTTAACAAGTCAGAAGTAAAAGTTTTTACCTGCAGATTTACATAACCATATCACCAATGTATAGTATAATCCCATACAAGCTTGAATTAAGTGCATTGAACAAATCAACAATTGGATGTGAAAATGTTCTTCAGTAAATAAAGATAAAACTGAGTTAATAGTTCTGAGAAAATGGATGAACTTTTAAAAAAAAATCAGAGCTCAGCTGGTAAAAAGCCAAAAAGAACAAGCTAGAAGCCTCAAGGACTGACCTGAATTTAAATAGCCACATTAACACAATAAACAAGTCAGTCAATCACCTTCAGAGCATATAAGCAATTAAAAGGCGTGTGTCTTAGCAGAATTTGCGAAAAATGTGTTGTCTATTTGTTGATATTCAGTCGATTCAACCACTAATTTTGTGCTTTGTTGTGTCTCTAAAAAAAAATATCAAGATGCTTCCACTGAATTCCTCAGTAAGACTTAAAAAGTGGATTATATCAAATCTTTTTAACCCTTTCATGTATAATCAAAACCCATGCATGTACAAGAAAACAACATTAGAATAGCTGTCCACTGTAGTGACCTCTATACATGAAAGGGTTTATCAAATAATTACTATTATTACACTGTTATACAGTCTTGTGACTGTGACACTGCCATGTAACTAGTAGTTTATGGATCACATCCGGTGACTTCCTCAGTCAAGACAGGTAGCGTTCATTCGGCTGACCAATGGTGACTTCATTTGTAAGTCACGTGGCACTCGGCGGACCAATGGCAAAACGTAAACCACTCACTGGCTGACAATAACCTTCTGTACTAGAGCACCATTGCCATGCATCCTCCCTGCAGCCTCCTACTGAAGAGAGTCGAGGCTTGAATTGAATTGCGGGTAAGGATCACCTAGATGATGTCGCAACTTGACAACTAACCACGCCCACCTGTTGATTCAAATGCTCAGACAGGCCCAACAAGTTGTGCACACTGAAACAACAGCGTATGTCAGCTTGATTTAGACGACGTTTATTCTGTTTTGCAGCGAGAAGACAAACAGGGGAACCATGCAACATATACAACTATTCCTCCAGGGAGAGAAGCCGGACAACCGGACAGCGGCTCTGCTGACTGCTGCCGCCTGCGGTGTGGGAGCTCTGGTGGTGCTGATGCGGACTTTCAACAGCCGCCGAGAGACGAAGGAAAAGATCCAGAAAGCCAGAGACCGGAGGACCGAGAGCTTGCAGCGGGCAGAGCAGTCGGTGCTCCGGTACAAGCAGACGGTGAGAGTTCAGCCTTGACGGACGGGTCTCTGTGGAGGGAAAGTTACACGTTGTTGGGTTTTTTGTTGTTGTTTTTCTTCAATTCATATTGTAAACAAATACGTTTTTGAAATGAATGTAAATAGCCTAACTAAATGCACGTGTAGTTAATAGCCTATCTGGGCAAACATAAGTTGACATCGTTTGGATTCTGTCGTGAGGCTCTCATTGCGGATGTTTTGGTAAATGAAATTGTCTGTTGCGTTTTTATTATTTAATGCTAACTTGAACAATACAGGTTCACACGACAGGTGCCAATAAAGATGGTGGTTAAGCCTGCAGCCACACAGCTGTTTGATGTTCCTGCTGTTTAGGTCACAGGTCGGGTCAGGCCAGAGCTTGGCCCTGAGTTTGAATCACCAAACGGTGTCTTGTCAGCCAAAGGTTCATGTTTAAGCTGGCCTCTGTTTAAACTAATTCAGAAAATCCCAACAGGTCAATGAAGGACAAGGCGCAGACTATCAGCCAAAGGCTCTCTATTTACTCACACCATCAGCCAAATGTGTGGACTCCGCTCTTCGGAAACATGTTTGTGTCAATACCTTAACTAAGTACTTCAGAGCTGTTTTCTTCGGCTAAGTAAACATGTTATGCCTGCATAGTTTAAGGAATTATTTAGCCTATAACTTGAATGGCTTGAATGATAAATTAATTGGGACGATAACTGACAGATCGATCAATAATGACTGAATTATTTTGTTGCAGTGATACATTTTTCATGGCATAATGACTCCGTGTTGGTGTGTGTCACTGATCTTCCAGCATCCAACGACTGACTCCGCTCTCATCTTGACGCTGTCCCTGTCTGAGTTGACCAAGCAGCTGCAAGAACGCTCGCTCAGCCCTGAGGATGTGTTTTACTCTTACATGGAAAAGGTCCAGTATCCAGAAAGATACTCAAGTTCACCTCTAACGTAACACAACTCCTACATAACAGACCAACACCTAAAACAACTCGTATCTCAGTGTTGGTTATTAGTTTATATTTGTGGATGGCTTATATCCATGCCAGTTTGGAACTTAAAATCATGATTTGAAATAAATAATTAACTTCACACAGATAAAACTCAGTGTCATCCACAAACTTTGGGATTAACTGTTTGCTAAAATTTACATTGGACTGTGTACCAACACATTTCTTATTAAAAAAAAAACAACTTTGCACTATTGTTTAGTTAGTTTTAATTTAATTTAATTATTCTATTTTATTTCATTCTACTTTATTGTATATACTGTGCATTTTTATATTTAAGATTTTGACTGATTTTACTGCTTTCCTGTATCTATAAATGCTGCTGTAGTGAACAAATGTCCCCTTGGGGATTAATAAAGTAACTACCGACCTACCTAAACAGAATGATGTCTCATTCCCAAAAAACAGTCTATTCAGTAACTAATTAAAATATTATGCACCAAAGTTAATTCATACACCAAGTAAATGAGGATATTGATAGTGTGTTAACTTTCGCAATGATTCACAACCAGGGGTATAACTACCACAGGAGGAAGATCTGAGTGGACCTCAGCAGGTTTGAGCAAAATAGTTCATGGCTAATGGTTAATTGAAATGAGTGAATGAACAGTTGAAATAGACTGGCCTATCTATTTATGTATTTCTTTTGCTTATGTAAGAGTCAAAAAGTGAATAAATAATTAAAATAGCGAACTAACATTATGAATTACTACTGAAAGTATGGCTCGTAGTTGAAATTGTTAGTTAATCGTATGGATTAACAGTTGGCATTGTTAGCTATCTGATTAACAGTTGACATTGTTAGCTATCTGATTAACAGTTGAAATAGGTTCAAGTATGGCAAGCAGTTGAAAATGGATTAACTATGAGCAAACAGTTTGGATTAACTGTTAAATAGGCCACTGATTATAATGAATTGCTATTAAGCAGAGATGTCTGCTTTTGGGCTGAAGTGTTTGTGAGAGACCCGTAACAGATGCAGAGATATAATGCAGAGCACTATATTTTTCTTTAATAGTCTTTGGTTTTGTTTTTTGTGCATGTGTGTGCGCTTTAATCTCTGCAAAGAGAACAAGCATAAAATAAAATGTATAATTCAATGTACAAACAATTAAGAATTGACAACAGAACCAAACTGTGAATATACATTATGTAAGAATGAATTAAATAATTATTGAACTTAACGCATGGCTAGAGTAAAAAAGAAAGAACAAAGGGAGGCAGTATAGCATCTTGAGTGAATTGACTGCAGCTAGCTAAGAGGAGGTGTTCCTTTCAGGTACTATGCTTGTTTTCTCCACTGATTGGGTTGTGATCTAGTGATTCCTTGGTGGGGACTTTTGGTAGAAGTAGTAGCTTTAAAGATGCTTTAAAGATGCTGTAAAGTAGAAATGAAAATGAGTTTTAAGTTCATCACACCACAGAAGTATGGGTTGTTAACTACCCATCCAAATTTGAACATGTTGTGATTTGGCTGAATATAAATTAAATTATTACATTTCATTTAGCTGATGCTTTTATCCAAAGTGACTTACAACATACTGATGGTACACTATCAGGAGCAATTTAGGGTTCGGTGTCTTGCTCAGGGACGCTTGGGCATGTGGACAGGAGGAGCTGGGGATGGAGCCACCAACCTTCTGATTAGTGTGCAGCACACTCTACCAACTGAGCCACAGCCTCCCTAAATTAACATTGAATTGAACATTGCAATGTTCTGGAAATGTGTTATTTACTCAGCTATTCATCCCTTGGAGTAATTCTTTTTTTTTTTATTTTTTTTTTATTATTACGCCACAACTTACATGTTAGGAATTGAGTCACATACATAACAGACCAACACCTCCACAGACTTTGGAATGACATTTTTGCTTCAGTTTATCTCAGACTTGTGTACAACACATTTCTCACTACACAGAATGACGTATTATTCCGAGACTAACAGTCTGTCCTTCATTAAACTCTTTTGGCTCAAAGTAGATTTATGCACTCAGTGAATATTTATCTAGGCCTATATATTATTATAATTTTATGTTTTACAACAGTGATTCCCATCCAGGGCTACAAATACCCCAGTTTAGCTAACAGTATGACTTATCGAGATAAAAGTAGGCTATAGTTAACAGTTGACAATTTTTGCTTACAATATGTAGCCTATAAACAAGTGAAATTGGTTGCTGAGAGTAGGCTATGTATTTACAGTTAAAATTACAAGCTAAAAGTATCAAATAAACATTTGAAATCGATTGTTAAAATTAATTAGGGGGTGTTAAATAGTTAAAGCTAGTGGTTAAATTGATTAAAAAAAAAAAATTGGTTTTAAGATATGACCTAAACTAATAAATAAATGTAAACCTGTCTCTGCTGTTTTTCCTTTTCCGACAGACTCTAACTGTAAACAAAAAGCTGAACTGCTGCACAGGAGTTTTGCTGGAGAGTTTTGACCAGCTGAAAACTGTTGGCTCCAACAAGGAAGGTCTCTTGTATGGAGTTCCAGTTAGCATTAAAGAAAATCTTGCTTATAAGGTATTTGTGTTTATACTTTGTTAATCATCACTGAAAGGCAATTCCACTGGCAGACTTTACAAATATGTGTGTGCTTGTAAAACTATTATGACATTCTTTTATGTGCCCTTATGTAACTTAATCCTCTTTATATGTTTTCATTTTACGACACAAGAACCATGACTGTACTTGTGGTTTGACCTTGAACCTGGACCAGCCTGCCCAGAAGGACAGCGTGATTGTTGAAGTTCTGAAGAAACAAGGAGCTATTCCCTTCGTGAAAACCAACCTGCCCCAAGCCCTGTTAAGGTGATCCATTTATTATGACATCACAAAATCAAGCCGAGACATTGTTGTCACACACTGAACAAAACTGTCTCATGCAATTATGTTTGTTTAATGCAAATAGTTATTACATGTGCAAATGCTGTGATGCTCAGTACTTTGTCTTTTATTGGCTCATCTCCAGTTATGACTGCGGTAACCCTATCTATGGACAGACCTTGAACCCCCATAATCCCCAGAAGACCTCCGGAGGTTCGTCCGGTGGGGAGGGGGCTCTCATTGGGGGAGGGGGCTCCCTGCTTGGTATAGGCAGTGATATTGGGGGCAGTGTCCGTATTCCTTCCTCATTCTGTGGGATCTGTGGATTAAAGCCAACACCAGGTCGGCTAAGGTGAGCCTGCTTCACTCAGCGTTATGCATATTTTTTTCGACATTCATCTGCTCAACTTTTATCCATATTTGTTTACATCTTGTGCCTCTTTGTCTCATGGTCAGTTCACAGGGTCTGATTCCTATTTATCGAGGGCAAAAGTCAGGTGAGGAGACATAAATGTGTCCCTCTGGCATATATAGCAATTGCAGACTTACATCATTATTGTCTTGCAATATTACACATGTTGTCTGGAACATTTGGTTCACTGTTTTATGTTTCTTATCAAATAAGTGCTGTCGTCTCCTGGACCCATGGCAAAGGATGTGGACAGTTTGGCTCTGTGCATGCAGGCTCTTCTCTGCGATCACATGTTCTCCTTGGACCCCACTGTTCCACCATTACCTTTTAATGTGCAGGTGTGTCCTTTACTGTGGGTTTCCATTATTATTACCATTCATTTTTATTTAATTTCAAATTTATTTTCACGCTACAAAAACTAAAGTGTAAAATTGACAGTTTTCTGTTTTCCGGGGAGGGGGGGGGGGTAATGAGCTTAGAATTAGTCTGGTACATAACTATGTTAAATGGTGTCTAATTTAACTCTGCAAGAAAGCAAACATCTATGAATGGAGACAGGCTAGTGTCCCCCTGGTTTCACGCGAAGCCAGGGAACTGGCTTAAGCAACATGTTTACCACTTTTGTCCGTCTTCTAATTTAACTCGCTGCAAGAAAGCGACCAAGTGTATTTCCAATTGGTCAAATTATTAGTGTGCTTCTAACTATGTGGCAACAGTTTGGGGAAGGCTCGTCCCAGTTTCACCATCACGATGCCCCATGCACCAGCCAGGTCCATAAGCCAGATGTGAAAGAACTTCACTGAAATGTCTCACAGAATGAAAATGTCTTGTTCTTAGACATACCAGAGCTCCAAACCTCTGAGAATTGGTTATCTGGAAAATGATGGCTACACACAACCATCTCCAAGCATGGCCCGTGGCATCAGAGAGGTCAAAGCTTTGTTAGAACAAGCAGG
This sequence comes from Embiotoca jacksoni, assembly GCF_022577435.1. Lineage (NCBI taxonomy): Eukaryota > Metazoa > Chordata > Actinopteri > Embiotocidae > Embiotoca > Embiotoca jacksoni. The sequence goes on along the minus strand of NW_027185296.1, from coordinate 3,898,541 downwards.
ACACACTGTAAGTCCAAACCACTTGCATACACTATATGACCACAGCCACATAATATATGTGACCTGAGCCATATGTGTTTAATGTGGTCATTTGTGTCTAGTTGGTGCCTTACCGTCCTCTGAAGATAAGTTACGCTCTCTGTGAACTGGGTGTGAGGGGTGTATTTGCCGATGGAACTACGACCCTGCTACAAAAACTGTGAGTTATTCCTTTTAATAAATCTGTTTTTTAATCAATGCATTAATTGTTGTTAACCTAGATCATCTAGTAATTGTGTCAGACAATCAACATGTGGTGTAATACACCTGATACTGAGGTCTTTGTCCTCAGTTATCCAATAACACTTCATCTAGAGGCTTCATTGGGCCTGAAATGTAACCTTTCCATGACTTAACTAAATACATGGACATCTAACTTTATCATTTGGTTAGCGCTAATTAGTAAACGATAGCATGCTAATATGCAAAACTGAGGTGGTGAATATGGGAAACATACCTGCTAAACATCAACATTATACCATTGTCTTTATGACCATGTCAGAGCATGTTGATATTGTAACTAAGTGCAGTCTCTCAGCTACAATGTTATTTTTGCCGTATTTTGAAGAATATTTGCTGAAACTTTCACAATAATCCTCAATACGTGTCTCTGTTCAGATTATTTGATTCTATGTACATTTTTTTTTTTTTTTTTTTTTTGTAGGAAGGGGGAGCCTCTGGACCCCTGTTTGAGAGCACAGCTTTTTCCTTACCGTCTCCCAAAGTGGTTAAAGAAAATCCTGTCAGTGCTCCTGAAGCCCCTGGTGAGTTCTCCCCTCCCTTCACAGGCTCATACTAATGCAAACAAAAGAGCATTCAATTCTTGAGTGTGTAATTGGTTTGAAAATGATCTTCACAGTTACTACCAAAAGAGTTGGGACTCTGTGTAAAATGTAAATAAAAACAGAAAGCGATGATTTGTAGATCATGTAAACCCATAGTTAAAAAAATAAAAAAAAAATTAGAATACAGACAAAATATCAAATACTGAAACTGAGGAATTTTATTGTTTTATGGAATATATTTGCTCATTTTGAATTTGATGCCAGTAATACTTTTCAAAATATGTTTGGACAGGGGCAACAAACGACTGGAAAAGTTGTCTCAAAAAAAAAAAAAAATTAGGTTAAATAGCAACAGGTCAATAATATTGGGTATAAAAAGAGAGATCCCAGAGAGGCAGAGTCTCTCAGCAGTGAAGATGCAGGGTTCACACCTCTGTAAATGACTGCATTGGAAAATAGTTGTCTGACGAATTCAAATTTGAGATTCTTTTTGGAAATCATGGATGCCGGGTTCTCCGGGCTATAGAGGAGTGGGACCACTCGGCTTGGTATCAGCGCACTGTTCAAAAGCCAGAGTCCCTGATGGTATGGGGATGCATTTGTGTGCATATAGCACATCTGGGAAGGCACCATTAATGGTGAACGATTTATACAGATTTGGAGCAGCATATGCTGCCATCCAGCAAGACTTTTCAGCGAAGGCCTTGTTTATTTCAGTTCCCAAATGTTTACAGAGTGTTTTTAAAAGAAGAGTTGAAGCAACACAATGGTAAACGCTGCCCTGTCTCAAATTTTTTTTTTAAACGTATTGCTGACATCAAATTCAAAATGAGCCTATATGTTGTTATGAAACAAATTTAATAGGTTGTCTTCATTCTATTTCAAATAAATGTCAGTTTACACAATTTGAAAATCATCTCACTTTTTATTTCCATTTTACACAGTATCCCAACTTCTTTGGAAACTGGGTTGTATTTGTTAAGGCAGCCACTGATTTTTAAGATGCTTTGTGTTTTATATCATACTTTTCTTCTGCAGTCTTCTCGTGTTTCTGCCATCTTCAGTGCCTTGTGTGGAGTCGGGTGAGAAACTTTCCTTGCAGTTGATCCTTACGTTGCAATTCATTCCACGTGATCGTCAAAATGCCAAAACATAGTGGTTCTTTCTCTTTCCTTGTTTTTAGATCTGTTCAAGATCTGTGGAAGCAGCATGCTGCTGTTGAGGTACTGTTCGCTGTCAGCTAATCATAATTACACGTGTCAATGCATGAAGGGGAAATTGAAGTGAGTTGAATTCCCTTGTGTTTTCATTAGGACTACATTTCTGAGACAATAGCAGACTGGAGGAGATGCAACATAGAGGTGCTGCTTTGTCCTTCAATCGGACCAGCCTTCAACTTCTCATACTGTGGAAGAATTGCAAGTATGGTATACTGAGCAGTTCTGTGTATGTAATATATGAAATGTAAATATTAAGTGAGAGGCGTTCTGTCTTTACTGATAGTTTCTAAAAATCATATATACTTTACCACATAAAAAGCAGATGACTACAGCCACTAGGGAGCAATTACTCTGCAACCGTGTTGTTTGATTCAGTTCATCTGTAATAAAGCTATATATATTTGACAAGTAAAGCAAGATGAGCTATAGGGTTATTTAATGTTTAAATGAATTCAAAGACTATCACAATGGACACTGCTAAACGAAAAACAACTAGAAACGATCCTCTCTTCCTGTGAGATTTTTCTGAGCTTGTTCTGTGGTTTCGAAACAAAAGAGGCCTTACCTCATCACATAAGAAAATTGCAATTTTTACCTACACATCAAACAAATTGAAAAATTAACTAAATTCAATAATTACTGAGCAGCAGTATTACAAATAGAGAACCCAGTGTAACACAGTTAATGATATATTTCTAATTTCAGCTGTTCTCAGTTACATGGCCCTTTACAACTTCCTCACCTTTCCTGCCGGTGTAGTTCCTGTTTCCACGGTGACAGCAGAGGATGAGGAGGAACTCAAGCACTATAAGGGCATTTATCAGGACACCTGTGACAAGCTCTTCAAACAGGTAAGAAACATCTACTAGTGAGGGAGAACTGATTAAATACCAGCATTATGATGCTTAATTTTATTTTTATTTTTTTGGAAGTTAAATTGTGGTTTCAAGGCTGAGGATGTTTTTTTACAGTATCAAAGTTAAGTAGACAAACAAGCAAAGCTAACATGCAGAGAGGACGACACAGCCAGCACACCAGCTCCAGACAGCGATAGTTTCAACTCTCCTGCTACTATAGTGTGTGAAACCAGCATACAAAGTGTAGAACTAATGAATGACAGTCACTATAACAGTTGGTAATCAATGAGCATTCAGTGAACAACAGAAAACAGTGACGAAATGCACAGACACCATAGCGAGTGGAATGCAGTAACACAACTGTCACCGGTTATTTCAAGCTGGCAGTTCGCTCTGAATCATGTAAAGATACAGAAAACAACAAATGATTCTGAAAGTACACCTAAAGTATAATTGTCCTAGTTTTATGGACGCTCAGCAGGCATCACAGAAACCGGAGTCATCTGCATTCCTTTATGGGAACACACTGTTGGCACACTGAGCACACATGCACAGGACATGCTACCCACCTGTCAAGCAGAAACAGCAACCTCCACATATCCACATTCCTCTTCACACCTTTCAACTCTCTTGAGTCTCTACACCGTTTGAAAGCCTCACTGATGTTAACATGTTTTTGTTCTTCTGACCTGCTCCTCTGTTGGTGTTTCTCGACCACCTCTCCTCCTTGACAATCCCATTATGTTTTGGCCTTCAGCAATTTACCATGTCCCAGAATTAACTTATAAACGTGTATTCAATCAGAATCACAGACAGCGCCTTTTAAAACAGAAGTTCCACAGTCAGTCAGTAGGTGGAGGCAGAAGACTGTGGTGCGTCCTGTTGCCGACTGTTGAGTGACAGGAGTCTGTGTTTGTGTTCAGGCTGTGTCTGGAGGTGAGGGTCTGCCCGTGGCGGTGCAGTGTGTCGCCCTGCCGTGGCAGGATGAGCTCTGCCTGCGCTTCATGAAGGAGGTGGAACAAGTGGTCAAACAGAGCAGAAAGTAAAGCCAGCTTCCTTTCTGGACCCCACAGGTGGGAGTGCAAACTTGAGGGTGTAGAACTAGAGTTTAGTAGGTTTTTGATGAAGCTGCTCTTTTGAAATAATGTGAGTATAATAGTATAGTAACTGCAAAGAAACACCAGCTTTTTAACATATTAAAATATATTTAAATATGATTAAGAGTGATTAAAACATCTTTAAAGTATTTTAATATTTAAAAAACGAACTCTCTCTTCCAGAAGTTTTAACTTAGACCATTTTTTGTTTGTTCTTTGTCATTTAAGGTTAATAATATAGGTTAAATCAATTTTAGCTGTTAAATTCCAAGCACTTATTCTCACTGTTTTTACCCAGATTTTTTTCTTGTCGATGGCTCATCCACTCATTCAATTACAAACCTGTGAACATTTGATTTGATTTATATTGCACTAAAATCAGAAATGTATTGATCATTTTCAAATCAACCACCTATGATTAAGAGCTAATTTTGGTTTAAGTTGTCAGGATTCTGTTTATACTTCCATCCATATGTGTAAAATAAGCGAAGCCTTTGTTTTTGTTTTACTACCTCCGGCCGTGTTAATATTTCACACATTATTGCATGAACAGGAGCTGGATGCAAATTTAATTCATGTCACCATTAGGCAAAGAGGTTCCACGATCCCATGTGGAAAATGTTGAAAATCAGGAATCATAATGAGTATGGAAAGAAAATATATTGTCTTTACTATGACTGTGATATGTTGAAAGAGAATAAAACAAACTAAATTAATTATCACAGACAAACTACTGCTGTCTTTTTTTCCAGACTAGAAATATTAAAATTTGTTTTCAGACTTTGTAAAGTTACAGACCTCAAAAAAAAAAAATCCCAGTGCGTTGTTGATAAAAATATGATCCACCTTTCCCCCCTCTGTAAGTCTCCGCCATCCGTTATAACACATTTTATGATGGGGTTTTTTTGGTTTTGATTTTCACAGCTTTAGTTCAATTTTGTTGAACTAAATATTTTTTGCATTCAGGTGTACGTCTTCAAGGCACCCAGCTGCTGTAAGGACACAACACCTTTTCCTTTAACTGTTTTTTTTACCCTCTGCCTCTCCATCACTGTACCACAGATGAGCGCAGACCATTTTCATTGTTATTATGAGTGATTGTTGGAAACAGAAAACAGAAAAGAAATAAAAGGAGACTAATGACACATGGCGCCTCCATCTACAAGGCCAGCGCACCATGTCTTCATATTGTGATTACCCTGTGCTATTGTAAATATGTGTTTCTGTGGAGTTTACATAAATTTACATATGTTTTAAAACTCTCCTGAAATGGGAAACCATTAGGGACAGTGTTTGTGTTTTTCCATTACAGTCGCCCACGTCTGTTGCTGCTGTCTTCACTGAATGGAAATGGCCATGTGCATGCAGTAGGGGAAGAGGGCACATTAGGCGAGGAGGAGAGCTGGAATTGAGAGGTTGTTCTTAGCATTATCTGCGGCACATAGAGAGAGAGTGTGTGGCTCTCGCTGTGCCACTCAGTCAGGGAGCATTAAGCTTTAAGAGGCAGTGAAGAGACTCAGGTCTTCAGAGGGAACTTGACATTGTTCATAAATCCCTCAGGATCTGAGACAGAAGTAATGGCATACACACACACACACACACACACACACACACACACACACACACACACACACACCATCTCAGACTTCAAATTGGTCCATTAAGTACATTCACTATTTACATGTTTTATATTACATATATTAAAACCAATTTAAGCATTATTTATATAGTGTAGCACTTTAAAAACACCACATGATGAAAAAGCAAGGGATATAGTCACCAGTCTAGTCATCAGTTTGCCAAATACAGTAAAACTATTTAAAAGACAAATGTTTAATATCTGAACCATTGTTTCTATGGATTTTTCTACATAACTAACAAAATCCAACCACTTTTGTAAAATGTAATGTTCACCAATAGCAATGTGACTTAAAATTTGTTGTCATTTGCAACTTTCTGGCAAATAACACAAATAATGTTGATTAATGAAAACTTTCCGTGGTAAATAAAACAACCCAAATCGTGATATGAAATCTGAGCTAGCACAACATCTCTCCTTCATATGAAACAGTTTATGGATGGTAACATTGGTGAAAACATGAACCCACAATCCCCTTCATCTCCCCCCTTTGTACACTTTTTACAACTTTTTAGAGGGCACTCCTCACCCCAACTTTTTTTTTTTTTTTTTTTTTTTAAGAGAAGATACATCACAATAGATTGAGCACAGGTGTAAACAATAGATTAATGGGCTGAATTCCATTTAGCTGCTTCTGTTTCAGCATGCTGTTTCAGCACAGAGCAATTGTTCCTGTTATTTATATCAATTGTGCATCTATGACAAAATGTTTCCTGTGGAAAAGGCCTTCGAAACACACGTGAAGAAAATAAGCAGCCAAGCAGATAGTCATTCCTACGTGTGGGCATCTATTCATGGGAAGTAAAGAATAAATGGAAAGTGTTTACTGTATCCTTAGGAATGTCAATAGTGCATGTTTGCATTTTAACCTGCAAAAGGCTATGCTTAAAAAGCAACTAATTTACAATATTTAAAAGACAAAACCCTCTGTATTTGTTACAGTAATATGGGCAAAAAACTGAATTCTTCATTATTCATGAGTGCATTAAAGCAAGCTAAAGTGTTTAAAATATTAAAACAATTTCATCTTCATGTTAATTGTCTCCATGTAATGTGAAAGTCCAACCAGTACTGTTGATCCTTTTGATAATCAACACTCCATGCTGCATGGATAAGAACATTTATTCTCCCACTGCCTGATGTGACATAAAAGTATATAAATATAAACAGTATAATTTGTAGGAAAACACTGTGAATGCCGGGATGTTTTCATGATGTTACAAATAATACTGACAAGATTTGACACCAAAAACTGCAAAAGAAAGGTAGTGAAAGAGTTTAAGAAGTTCGATGTCGCCAGAAAGCTGAGTCGGTTATCGAATAGCAGAAACATCCAGCAGTTCTGGCAAGGCAAGGTGTTCTTCTCATGTAACGTGTCATGGATAAGAGCAGCAAACACCTCATTTACAGGAACCTTTGGCTATAAGATCAGGTACTTTAAAAGCCATCCAAACATATTCAGACCCTGCCTGTGTGCCAGCAAATAAAACACCTTGATATCGCCACAACTAAACTAGGATGATTCTGTCTTAATGTCCCATTTCAGGGACCAAGGAGCCCATAGTCTTGATAGCTCCGCAGAATCGCAGGTAGTAATGTTTGACACAGCAGGGCTCCTGCCTTTCAGATGATCAAAGTGACAAGTTCACCCTGCAACCAGAGCCACTTACAGACGACATCAAGAAGCAGCAAGATTGGCAGCTTTTAGGTCTTTGGTCCATTTCATCAGCCATTACTACCAGCAGAGGCGACATGCTGTGGAGGACGAGTGGGAGGAGGGGAAGGCAGATTAACAGACAGCTGATACAGGTGTATAGGCGGTATCAAACAGCAGCTCTGTCAATACAGCAGGCTCTAAATTTCTTCAGATGGGGCTGGGATCCCCAAAGTATGCCCACCGATTTCACTATGACAGGATTAACTGGGAGCTCCATATGATTTTCTCAGATTCTGTGACTCAACAATTCAGTGATCCACGTTCTATCGGCTTTAAAGGCCCCTATCCCAAGTTTGAAAAGCTTACCCTTCGGACAAGGGACACTCTTTTTCTCCCACACGGTTCCGCTTTCCCTTTTCTGCTGCATTCAGTTGTTCATCAACCCCCGCGTCCTCGCCAACTCTCCCATCCTCCCTTCTCTGCACATCTGCTAGGTTGGAGTTTTCCTTTCTTCCCTCCAGCGCCTTGCTTGGCCCAAGGCCCTTATAGCCAAATTGGTTTACATTGGAGAGATAAATGCTCCGCAAATGCGCTTAAACACGTACAGTAAAAAATGCAGACAGTGCGTGTCAGGATTATCACCCAAGTCAGTGGGAGAAAGGAGAGCGTCTCTGTAGCACAAAGCTGGGGAGCCAGAGTGAAGCCTGCAGATACAGTCCGTCTCATCCACTTCTCAGGAGAAAGAGAGGAGGATTTAGCATTTGCATGCTAGTCTGTAATTCCTGGCATTATATAACTTGTCGCCAACAATCAAACTCCTGTGGTATTGTAAAAGTATTGTTTCACACGGGTGTGCAAAGTATGAAGTTACACTTTGGGGGAAGGTGTTTTGGTGGTGGTGCTGCGTGGAGGCAGTGCGTCCAAGACGCCTGGCAGAGACCACCCTATAAGCCCGTTCGAGAGCAGCTGTTCTGCGACACACGCTCAGGGCCAACAAGAAAACATGCACTTCAAAATCCTCTCAAAATATTCAGCTTAGGGCATAAATGACTCAGGCTGGGTGATATGTAGAAAGGGCTGATTTAAAGTTCTAAAGCCATGGAAAGACATAAAAAAAAATAAATAAATAAATAAAAAAATCTCTATGTTAGGGTCACCACATACAGCATACTGTGTTCACTGTCAATAATTATTGTGTACATGTGCAAAAAGAAAACAGGAAAGAATGAGTGGAACAGTTCTTTGTTTCAACTCTTACAGTTTTTAATGTATTTGCTCTGTGCTGCAGCATAAATCTTGACCCTTCACATTTACATTTCTTCCTTGCATAACAAATTGCTTTTAACATTTAATGTAATTCACAAAAACTCAGTGAAATTCATTTTAACAAGTAAAATGGTGTTTTCACATGCGGCGCTACATGCAACACATCTCACAAAGATTTGCGTACAAAGGACCTGCAATGCGTTTCTGTATTTTCTGCTATGTATAATGTTAAATTGTTCATATAAAGCAAGGCCAAAGTTTATAAGAGCTCAAGTTTCAGTCTGTTCTGATGTCAGCTCATCCCAGATTTCTTTATATGGTAATTTGTTCCAGGCATTTCACGTGCACAGAGTGCAGGTCGACAGAGCAAAGAGATACTATAACTTAGTGCTAATATACAGCTTGTCATGAGGGACTAAATCCACTGTTATGTCACACAATAAGCAGGTAATGAGCGTACCATTTTCCGAACAGAGATGTCCTGCTGTAATCTTTGTTGCTGTGGATGTTTGGACTGATTGTTCTCATAAACCAGACCAAATTTGTGCTCGAACAGGTCCAGATTGATTCAAGGAGTTGTCATTTCCAATCAAGAAATCTAGAATAAGAAATGATGTTATTTGGTCAGTTTACAGTTTCTTTTCGATACCTCAACACCGGCAAGAGGATGAGACTTCCTGGAAGTTGGCCAAACAGAAGAAATTGGGCTTTTAGGGAGGGGGTCTTTAAAGAGACAGGAGCTGAACAGCTTGTTCCAGTCAGAGGATGAACTGAGGTGCTGCATAAAGGGCTAGAATAAGATAAATAAGGATTGTGAATCATACAAAACTGCTGTAGTATAGCCCTGAATAATTTTTAAAAATCAGAAAAGGTGCATAATAGGTCCCCTTTAATGTTTATTTTTTTTTTTTTTTTTTTTTTTTTTTTTTTTTTTTATCCTGTTAAATGTCTGTAAACTACTTTTGCCTACTACTTTAAAACAAAATAAGCTAATCGGTACAGAGAGCCACTATCAGAGCTTCAGAGGAGCCTACGAGTGTACATGAGACACTCCCACACATGCGAGTAGCTGTGTCATCACAAGGTAAAAGAGGCCTCACTTGGTGAAGACAGGCAGGGCTTATACAGAGTGGATGTTGAAGAAACAGCTTTCCTTCCCACCTGCTGCTGCTGTCGTCCCCCGGGGGGGGGGGACACCAAACTGCTGTCCCTGTCCGCTAGCATCAGTGTAAAAACCCTCCACATGCTCTTCTGTTTGGATTTGGATGTAAAACTTCCAAAAAAAAAAAAGACCACAGTCAACCCCCACCCCACCTCCCAAAAGCCCCCTTTTTTTTTCTCATCCCCACGACCTACCCCTCCCTCCAAATCGACGCAGTCCCCCTCAGACCCCCCAACACAAAGCCCTCAGAGAGAACCCCGCACAGAAATCATAGCACACCATTCAATCATTGTTTTTTCCCCTCTCTCACCCCTTTTATGGTCCCACTAAAGGTTTTAGCTGGGCAGAGAAGGAGGGCTGTCACTGAGGAAACCTTAGCCCATTGATGAAGTGACAGGAGCTGCCAGAATATGATCCTAATCCTGTTTCCAGCATTCTTTTAGCCTGCTGGCATCGCAATTCCTCCACACATTCTCTGAGCTGTCAACTAGGAAAATCCCTCTAATAGCGCATTGCCCAGATACACATCAAAGAGCTCCTGGAAACCTTCAGCGGCTTAGCTGCCATAGACACACTCGCACACCAACACACACACACACACACACACACACACACACACACACACACACACACACACACACACACACACACACACACACACAACACACACCATTCCCATTAATTTACACCCATACTATCTTTATGGACGCACAAAACCTCGATGTTCATGACAAATTGACCACAAATTATAGGCTATTCCTGAAAATAACCCAGAGGTGTGTCAGTTAGAATTGTCTTTGTACCTTAAAAATTAACCTGCTGTAACCTGCCCAATTTTAAACCGTCCACACCTCTCACCTCCCTTTTTTCCAGTTAGAAAGCGATATAATCTTTGTGGTCATGGAGTGAGGGAGTGGGACAGAGCAGGAAAAAACAGGTGTCTGAACTTTGCTGACTCCAGAAACCCTTTCAGTATCTCATTCTATTCTTACTTAATCCATCGATATCCCAACCAAAGGTAATCTTCTTATGGCGAAGCATTCTGTTTCGGTGCAGCCAAACCGCGGCTGACAGGGTGGAGGGGGAGGAGGGGGGAGGCAGAGAGAGAGAGAGAGAGAGAGAGGAGTGGGTGGGTGGATCGGAGACTCTTTAGAGCCTGACACTGTGCTTCAGTCACTTCATTTAGGATTAGTTCTTCGGCACCGGCTGAACAAGTGGCAGCTTCTCCCCTATGTGGTGTGTAAACCTCACAGTTGAGAACGGTAGACCCCCTGTGTTTAAATTCTTTATGGATCATCAAGGTGTCTTCAGCGAAACATTTAAACCCAAATTAAATTGTCCCCATAAAGGGTTGAAGCCGACGTGTGTGGAAATCAGAACTGTTTCTTAAGATTCAGTTTTACGTTGTTCTGCCTCACAGCCAAAGACGAGCTGGATTCAGAAAATCTAATCTAATCTCATTTTAGCCTGGTTTGTTGCAAACTTCCCATTACTGGAAAACAGTTTTGTAAAGTCTGTGTATGAGAGCGTGTTTGTTTGTTGGTTAAGTGCCTTGCTTTGTGATTAATCCTGGTTTACAACATAGATGGTTTATCTGGTCTTCTTCTGACTCACTTTTTTTGCTGACAAACTTCTGCCAATTCATCCTCAGATATCAAAATGTTGAAATTTCCTGCAAGAATTGCTTGTTTTGTTTTTTTTCATCCATTTTAGTCGCACATGTACTGTTTTTCCTTTGGGTGATGATATTTCAACTCATTTTTAGATTATTTGGTTTCGCAAATTGAAACGTGAGCTGATACAAACACATTTTAATGCTCTATTCCAACCAATGACACTTTAAACACAAGTCATTCTTATGTGTGATTTATTCCCTTGCATTAAACAGATAAATTACTCACATTAAACAATTGAGAAATACATGTCTTCAATCTACAGTGATATAATACATAGCCACTGGCTCAGGAAAAGTGGTTCAATCTGGCACCCGAGTTAACAAAAATATACATCAGGTGAACTCATATTTATTTGTCTCGGTGCCTCATCTGCAGATTCTCCCCTTATTTCATCTCTGTTGTTAGGTCCTTTGCTTAAAGCCACAACTGAAAAATAAATTGAATTTTTCCTCTCAAATCCTTTGAACAAAAGGAGACATGGAGTTACTCTTTAACCAGGCAAATGTAGGCAAACACTGAGGGGTATTTACAATGCCCAGCGGATGCTTGCAGGATGAGAGCTGTACCTTTAAACGAGAAGAGTCATCGGTCATCTGCAAAAAACACATTGTTGGTTCTGGGATTATATTGACCAATCTGAGTTTTAATTCTGATATCTGATCTTTATTCTGCTGCCAATGCCTTGACAGCCGTGTTGTGCGGCAGGAAGCCATGCTTCAGAGGGGTGCGTGCATGCATAGTTCGCGTTCAGGGGGGTCTTGTAGGATTATAGAACATTTTAAAACCTCATATCTGTCCAGGAAGGAGCCTGACAGCTCTGGAGATGAAGCCTTTCGGCACTTGTTTCACAGAGGAGACTCAAATGATACTCAGCAGCTTGTTTTAGAAGACCTGCCTGATGCTGTTCACCGGGCACGGTCAAATACAAGCCAGATCCACAGGCCAACAAGACAGTTCAGTCACAACTGCAGTCCAGGTGGGATTTTTCTGTTCATTTATTAAGTCCATTGAGTTCTTGTCATTAATCTTATTTTCTCTGGAGTCTATCCCACAGAGATGTTCGGCGAGTTTTGGTGTGCTCCCAGCATGTGAGGTTGATGAGGTGAGGAGGAATATGGGAGTTAACAACCAAGGTCCCCAAAGCTGAGGGAGGGCCCCTAAAGTGACTGCTTGAAAGCATGTTTTGCACTCTTTGTATGTGCTTATAAATAGTTTTCTTATGTTTATTGTGCTGCTCTGGCTTTGAAATTTGGTCTTCAAAACCGTTTCATTGAATTACATGAACACACATTTTAAATGGGGACAGATTTGGGGGTTTGAAATGAATATTACGACAGTCACTTGAGTTTTGGGCAAAACTTGAGATTAAATTGAAGATATTTCTAATCGGTTTTTGGAGGCGTTTCTGATTTCTGGATGGATACACAAAGCTGTGCTGATTGTGAGAGGTCAAGAGGAAGGTGGTGGGGGGAGCCAGAGTCACCTCCTGTACACGGGGCCCATAAACTCGTGGCTATGGCCCTGATTTAGAGGCCAAACACATTGACTGAGCAGTCTGAGCTTCAGTTGGGGAGTGTGTCCAGTCCCAGCGAGGCCGCGTGCTGCTTGGCCCTCAGACGGAGGTTCTCGATGCTGGTGGTCTTGCTGTTGAGGCTTCCTGGGAGGCTGCCAGGTGTCGCCTGCAGCAGCGGGCTGTTCCATACCTGCTGGGCCTGCGACAGGGTCTGGTAGTAGGACTGGCAGGGAAGTGAGCTCAGCGGAGAAGGCATGTTGACGTTCATGCCCAGGTAGGGCATCGAGGACGGCGCGCTCATGTCGAAGGACGGGTAGTGCACCAGGTTGTTGGTGGCGGCCATGTGCTGCCGAAACTGCTCCTGCAGCCGGAAGAGGCTGAGGGGAGACGAGGCGTAGGAGTTGCTCTGCGCCAAACCACTGGTCACACTGCTGGAGGACGGCAAGGCGGGGGAGCTAAGGGGAGATTCTGACGGACAGAAAGAGAGAAGGAGGATTTTAGTATGTTTTGACACATAAAGACCTGCCTTGCGTGTTCATTTTTTTGAGCTTCTAACAATGATATTTTTACCTAATGTGGGGCTCAGCCGTTTGCAGGGTGGGGAGCTGCTCCCTGCCTGTGCTCCCTCCTCCCCCTGCGTCTCCTCGCCGAGTTTCACCCTGGTCTCCACTCTCATTTCGTCCTCCTCTCTGTCAGCATTGTCTTCCGCTGCTGACTCGCTGTCCGATGGCTCAGGGGAGGTGACGTTCACTTCCACGCTCATCTCGCCAGGCTGAGGCTGCGCTGCTGCCAGCCTCTCTGCCTCTGATTGACAGGATGAGGAGGAGGAGGGAGGAGGAGGAGGAGTGCGGGCCTCAGGGACCAGGGTGGTGGTGGTGGTGGTGGTGGTGGTGGTGAGGTCAGTCTTGGAGTCCTCTGTGGAACCCTCAGAAGCTCCAGATGCTTCTTTCTGTTTCTGGAGCTGCTCCTTCTGCAGGCTGCGCTGCTTCTTACGAAACTTGGCCCGGCGGTTCTTGAACCAGACCTGGCAGATTGATAAAGAGATTAAAACTTAAATAGTAGACATCGTAAAGTCACAGTATTTGGCTCGTCTCTGAGAATCTGAGGGTGCAGTACATAGCATGAGCGCATTCAGAGGGATTTTTTTTTTTTACCTGCACACGGGCCTCAGGCAGGTTGGTGCACATGGCCAGGCGCTCACGCATCACCACGTCGGGGTAGTGGGTTTTCTGGAAGGTTTTCTCCAGAGCCTCCAGCTGCTGGGCGGTGAAGGCTGTCCTACTGCGCCGCTGCTTTCGGTGCTGCGAGCCATACCGGGCTTCAAGGATAATGTCTTGAAATGTACAGCCGTTGAGAAACAAGAAACACGAACAGTTTAATTTAAGGGACGGGTCAAAGGTCAGGTGGGCACCCAATAGTCACCAGGTTTTATTAGATTCATTTTTAATTGATTAACACAGTTCGAACAAGCAGCTGTTCCAACAGAGAGAAGGTAAATTGACATCGGGGGAGGAAATTTAAAAGTAAAACGAGCAACTGATTCTTACCAGCCAATCTCTCAGCAAGAGTGAGAGCATGCACCGACGGCCTGTAGTCAGGTGCGTGCTGTGCCTGCTGCGCCGCCTGCTGGTGAAGGTTGTACATGGCGCTCAGCGAGTTCATGGCGTGGAGAGAGTAGCCGTTCACCCCGTAGTGCTGCATGACCGGCGAGCTGTCTGCAGAGAGGAAGAGGTGCTGTGAGGGCCAGGCCTTTAAACTAAACGAGCCAGTCTGTTTTCTATTTATAGAGACATTAAAACAGTAAAAACATCTATACTTTTGATATTTATTTTAGTCTTTGTTGTTGAGAAAGGAATTGAAATGGCAACAGGTGAAATACATAATGAGAAGAAAAAAAAATGTCTCCATTATATTACAAGGTCACTGAGCGGATTGACTTCTGATGATTTCATTGATAATTTAACTGAAAACGCGCATGTTGTTATGTCAAGTTAGATTTGGCTGCATTAAACCAAAAAAAAAAAACAAGAAAGAAAATGAAAATTTGTCGGAAACTGTTCCCACCAAATGTTTGGCCACATTATCTGTATTCAAACCTGAAAAAAAAGACTTAGTTTGAAGCCCTAATGTTTTAAAAAAAGAATGTGATCACAGTTGAATTAGAAATCTGTTTTACAATAACCACTGAAACAGCAATTTTGCAGGTTTAGTTTAATTTCAGTAAACAGACGCCCGCAGAAAAATGACATTTTCCCCAGTATAACATTGAGTTCCTTATTAAATCAGATGAAATGTAGCATACGTTTAAAATGTTGTGGTAATAGGCCATGCTGTTTTGCATAATGCAATTTTTTTTTTTTTTGTGGCACTGTGTTATTGTCTTTCTAGCATGCTTAAAATGAACTTTACGCTGCCTTAATAATAATAATAATAATAATAATAATAATAATTGCCTCATAATAACAATAACAACAATAATTTGAATACATTATTATAGCCGATTAAAATGAATCAGGCTAAATATTTGATAGTTAGATAAAAGGGTTTGTGACATTTTCCCACGAATGCAAAAAGAAAAAAAAAATAGCACGTTGAAATTATTTCTCCAAATTTTTTACTTTACCACCTATAATCAAATGAAATGTTCAGTGTGAAAATATTTTATTTTGTGCGCGTGCTGTACAGGTTTAGCGAAGTCAAACCTCCGCAGGCTGCAACGACAGAAGGTGCGAGAAAATATTTACTTTGCTCCCAGAGAGTTGGACTGGAGTTGGGGGGGGGGGGGGCCGTTTATTTCAATCTGCGGCGGGTCTCAGGTCAGTTTCAGACGCCCGGAGGCTGTCACGGAGACGTGTGACAGCTCAGCAGTGAAATATGCGCGGGATCCCCAGTTGGGCTCCTGTTTAATGTGGGAGCAAATAGGTTCCAACTATACAGGGCTATTAATTTATCATCAGGCCTGACACGTGAAAGGTGGGCCACCGGGTGTGAGAGGAAAACGTGTGACTAATGCTATAATATTGTTTTACGGGTCTATTTCAGTGCATTATTTTTTACAAGTCTAAATCTGCCTCTGGCTGGAATCGTGTAATCTGTTCGATTTTTTTTTTTTTTTTTCACCTTATTCAAATTTGCAGCTTAAAAATGCAACGTAATGCTCTTCTTCCAGGACAATGTCAAAAAGCCTCGGGCTCTGATTTAAGCCTAATTATGCTAATTGCCGTGGATTTATGAGTTATACAGCATTTACTAAAGACTGCCTTGGGGGCAGAGCTCTGCGTGCATGGCGTCAATTCAGCACCGTTTACAAACTGAAATGATAGTAAAAAAAAAAAAAAAAATTAATGGGAATAATTAACCTACGGTCAATTAACAAACTGTAATGTTCAACAAAAACAACCGAGAAATCTCATATACAATCCTAATTAAATCCTTTAAGAGCTTTAAGTTTGAACAGTTACACTTTTAATTTGTTAACGCAAAGACACCTGCCGTCATTCTAGTGTTGTTGGGACTTCGCCGGGCTGCACTTTGGGAAACAAGTTTTTGTTTTTTATCCATCACGAAGTTTGAAAAATGACAAAGCGCCGTAAAACGAGAACACAAATGAGAGTACACACACGTGAAAAATATATATATATTTTTTAAAAACTCGCAAAGCAGTTCACAATTTTAAAATATGACAACTTGTAAGAGAACTAATCTCTGCAAGGCTCCCAACTTTCCGTTCAGCAAACTTCTTACCTCTCTCCTCGTGTATAAATATCTCCGCGAATATCTGAAATATCTGCCGAATATTCGTCTTTCAAATCTTCTGCTCTAAAATCCGCAGGCGTTTGTTCATCTTCCTCACTTCAGTGGCGTGTGCTTTCGTTCAGCTTGATATCCTGACAATATTCCGCTGTGTCCGCTCCGCGATCCGGCTCGCCTCTCTGTGCCGCTGGAAGGATGTCGAGCTGCCATCTACCGGCCTTTAAAGCGCTCCGGGTGGGTTCACCGGGACGCCGCGACGCTCCGTCTCTGTGCCAATCACGTCGCTTTCCTCCTTCACCACCACCACCACCACCACAGCACCCGCCCCCCTCCTTGCTCATATACACTCCTTACTTTATGTAGGATTGCTGCATCCGAGCTGCCGCTGTTCGGATGAAATAAGACTTTTTTTTTTTCTTTTTTTTTTTTAATGTAGGCAATGTTCAAAATGTTTGTGTTGCTATGTCCTACCAGAACTGACAATTAGCCTAATATTCTAATCGTGTTTTTAAGCTTATTGGTATTTTTTTTGGAGGTGATAATAATAATAATAATATGTTCATACACATTTTTTTTATTTATTGAGGATGCAGAGAAGTTCCACTTAAATAATAAATTCTCTCAACACTTAAAAGTGCAAAACAGTTCAAATTAACTGTTTTGCACGAATCTCCGCAGATCAGTATGTGCCTTGTCCTTGAATTTAATCAGCTTTTACTTCACACATATTGTTAATATTAAAGGTTTAACCCCAGGTGTTGCTGAATAAGAGCTTGTGCCAAGTTCAAAGGGGAAACTGCACTTACTTCTAAGCTATCTGAAAAACATATATACATCTATAGGTACTGTATTTAAAGTTGTTTTACCCAATTAACAATATTGTAAACGGTTCATTATCAAAATCTCTTCCTTTTTTTTGCCGACATGTTAATACTTTTTGGATTGATTTTAGCAATTCAAGCAGGAAATATTAGTAATGACAAAAATGGGGTAATAAATCTGAAGTCTTCCTGAAAGTAAACATTTACTGATAATATTGGACGAAAACTAATTAAATGCTTGAATCCAGCATAAAAAAAAAAGGTCCTTCACACACGCAGGTCTTAATTAAATGATATGCAAATGCTGCTGGCCTGTAGTCTCTTGCAGTGACTGCAGCGCGGCGACTTTCGGGTTAATTCCGTGCTTTAATTTTATTTTCGCTCTACCTCGGTGTGAGTGCAGGTTTTTGGTGGGAATGCAGCTGAGATGAAGAGATGCAGGCATGGGCTGCACTGCCTCCAGCAGCTCGCCGGCCCCGAGGGATTTAGGTGAGGATTGGGCAGACAAGACGCCATTTCACCCTCCAAAAAATGTCTTAAAATGACTGCTGGTAAGAGGATTAAAACAATAATGCCCCTCTCTTCTTCTTCAAGGTTTTTAGAAAAGATTTCTTCTTCCGAAGAAAAACCGTTTAGGCTGGAATTAAGGGCAGCGAAAGTAGCCTTTTAATGTAAAGCTTGCATATTTTGTTGAATTTGCCCCGAGAGAGAGAGAGAGAGAGGGAGAAAGAAAGAGGAAAGAGGGTTAGGGGGGTTAAAATCCTGAATCTGATCTTTGGTCACATTAAATCCCGCAATTTTAGACTCCTGAAAACAGTCTGTGTAAAAAAGAAAATTTACTGCTTTATGATTCATCAAAGTTGACTTTATGGTATTGGACTGATCTCTTTTAAGTTTTTAGGTTGACATAAGTTTACATCGAGAACATTTAAAAAAAATAATCATATATTTTGTTGCAACAAGTGGTCATCAATACGAAAATGTAATTTGTTTTTACATTTAAAAACTTACTAAAAAGAAGATAACCTCTTATTAATAGTCATTGATTATTATTGTTATTTTTTTTTTAAAGGTTTTATCCGACCTTATGTTTTCTTTTCTCTTTTTAGTCTGTATAGCTGCAGAGCATTTGGGCCGAGAGGAGAAAAAAATCGGATTAACTTGTGAACCGATGGAAATAAGAACTTAAACTGGAGGTAAATCTGGCCAGTGTCTCTTTGTGGGAACCGTTTCTAAAGCAATTAAAGCGAGAAGGAATTCCTCTCAGCTGCTCTTCCTCAAATCAGCTTTTATTCGGGACATAATGCGGGCTAATGTCCAGCATGGCAGAGGGCTTTAATGCAAGTGTCAAGAGGGCCTGCTAAGAGTGATATTAGGCCAGTGGAGCAGCAGCCCCTCCTCAGCATGCAGGGACGGAGTGGACAGTAAACTCACACTGGGTAGTCTGTAGAATATGATTTAGACAAATTATGAATATAGTTTACTGTCCTGTGAAATGGTTTAGGCACTTAAAATAAAGTGAGAATGTAAAAAATAAAAATTAAAAAAACCCACAAAACTTAATCTCATCAAAAGTAGCTAATGTAAAAAAAAAAAAATAAAAAAAAAATAAAAAAAAAAACACTAAAAAAACACTAAAACAAATCAGTATTTGCCTTTAACGCAGCCCCAGCTCTGATACACCTGTCCACAGCGCAGAAGTCACCATGTCTCTTCATGTAATCCCAGACTGATTCATGATGCTGAGATCATTGCTCTGTGGGGGTCCTCCCATTTTGTGCAGGGCTCCTTGTTCTTGTTATTACTGAAGATGGTTCTGTATGATTGTGTTAGGGGTCATTGTCCTGCTGCAGAATGGGGCCTAAATTAAAAGTGCACTAAGTGTCTAAAACTTTGAGGACAGTAACTGTTTATATAGGCTACATTTTCAGATGAAATTCGTAGTGAAGTGTCCAATTCATGGAGGAAAACTTTCTCAATAGAATTCATAGTTTTCTAAATATATTCTAATTTGTTTATTTGGAGCTTTCTTTTCTAATTAATCTCATATTCAGTACTTCAGTTTATCATAATCAATTCTTTTATTGTATGAGTTGTAACGAGATACAATCTTTTTGTTTTTACTATTTCTTTTACTTTTTTCTGTCTGAAAAAAGCTGTAGAAATGTGGCTTGAGGGAACATAAAGTTTTAGATCTGTATTGAGAAAAGTGTCTAAAATCTAAGCAGATTGTTATGTTGCAAGACTTTACTCTCAATTTTGGGTGGGAGGTTTTGACGAGGTGATGACTTTTTTTTTTTTCCATAATCAATCTGATAATTATTTTCCAATTATTTGCATTATTATGCTGAGCAATCTAAGATCTCTTGAAAACGTTCCCAGTACTCATGGCGATGTTGTCACTTTTCTTTATTTTTCTGTTAATTAGTTAATTTAGTCCTTTGAATAAGTGGCTAATTATCGCAGAAACAAGCACTTGTTCCAGATGTTTTATTTTGCAGAACTCTTTTAGAGGTTTTGAGGCCTAATCGTGAGGATTATGCTGAAGGCAAGGCCTTAGTTTTACCCGTCTTTACTTACCATTTTCACACCTCACTTATGATCCTCATCAACCTCAGGATCGCAGCACTGCTCGCTCCAGGCTAACTTTCTAAACCCCAAATTCATCTCAGATTTCTGTGGATTTTGCTGCCGCACTCATTGTTCTCTTCACTCCGGCTGCATTCAAGCTTTATCATGTTAAAGCCTCCCCTCAGATCTGAGTTATCGTCTTTGCTCTCAATCATCCTCCCGCCTCAAAACTTTATCCCTGCATCAGGACTTTGGCAGCCTGAATCAACGCTCAGCCGAGGAAGCTGCAGCGATTTATAAATCATCTTCAGTTTTTAATCAGGTTTATAACGCATGAATGTTTGTAATTTTACTCCTCAAATGGCTCCCAGTATTTGCAAGTGGCATTGCACATCAACTCCAGGAGAAAGTTATGCCTTCAGCATTCAGAGCCCATTAACTTTTATCATTAGGTTCCCTTTAACTTCATGAATATATTAGGTTTCAAACCAGCTGCTTTGGCCGACACATGCTCTTAGTCAAGGTTAGCTTGTGCTCATTTGGGTGAAATTAATCATTTTGATGTATGGTTTAGTATTGACTGCTTCCATGGGACTTGTGTTACTGGAGCAACAAAGCAACTTGCCATTAGCAGTCCTGCGGCTGTGTATTAGCAGGGCATTCACCTTTAAGACTGTCCTCATATGTGTTGAATACCTGATTTAAATGGACAAATCTCCAGCTCCACAGCCCCAGATATCATATAACTTTGTGTCAGAGGACGGGATCACTCGGTCTGTATCCAACTGTGAAGCCTGATAGCACACCAAAGTGAGTAATAGCTAAAGTAGTCAGTCCAAAAGAGGATACCGTGTCCATGTCATGATAGGCCTCGCACAGGCGTGAAAAGTATACGCGTGTACAAACCTGGACTTTGACCCGGGAGATCGATGTTTGAGTTCCTAAAAACAGCAAAAGTCAAAGTTGAATTCTTTTGACAAAAGTAAGATGCATATACAGCATAATGTAATGTATTTAACTACGTAACATATGTAGCTCATGTTGCGTATGTTTCATAACTGTAAAATGACCAAATCCAGACTTTGATCTTTTCCTGACCGTCACTAAGTTTTAGTGCCTGAACCATAGACTGTATATAAAAGCTTTCTGGTCTGAAAAATAAAGCCGATGCGGAAGCGGCTTAAACTACAATACCACCGAGGGCCACTAGGGGTTGGCTTCAAAAAGCCTTCAGCTGCATAGTCTCCCATTCAAGTAGTCTCATGAAATACAATGTCAATACATTTTTTTCAACAAGTAAGTATGGTGTTTTTAACTAAAGTTGCTCCGTCTTTTTAGTTCTCTGGTGGTCCATCTGAAAATAAACCCATCATTAATCAGGATTTAAGCCTCAAAAAGCTGTGTTTTTGGGGGTGTGTCTGTTTGATTGTCAGGCCTGTGGGGCAGTCAGGTTTCCGGTATAGGTGGGTAGGGCGTAGTGTCTTTGGGTTTCCAATCAGATCCACCACTCTCTCCTCCCCAGCTCGTCCAATATGGTCACTTCTGGCTCCAAACCGCTCCGAACCAGCAAGATGGTGACGGTCAAAATCTGTACTCGAGGCCTCATAAAGGCAGTTTACAAACCAATGGGTGACGTCATTGCTGGTTGCCACTTGGCCTAAAGCCAATCAAACTGTGACCGTGTCACATATAACCTAAAACACAGTCTTTTCCTAAACATAAGGCACCTTACTTTCCACGCCTAGGTGAGGCAAAACGTGACACTGCATTCTTTAGTGGGCTTATGGGTGTATTACAAATTTTGCCGTGGTACTGGTGATCTGTGCACTGGCTCCGCTCACATTTTTTTTTTTTTTTTTTATCTTATTGATGGACATTTATCAGATCCTTTTTTTTTTTTACATGTACAGTTTTACTCCCTAACATCTGTAAACAGACTGATGTGTAAAATTGACAAAGTTCCCCTTTAAATATGTATCTAACAGTTTTTACATTTAACACTTTGGTAGAATTTGGTGAGGAGCACAGAGTATATAATCACGGAGATATAAACAAAGTTATTCTCCACAAATGAGGCTGACCACAAGTTGTTCACTCTTTTGTTTGTCCTTGTATGATCCTGTAGATGCAACACATCATGCAGCAGCCCAGGCCGCCCCTCTGAACGGTTTCTCTGGCAGACTTGACATATCGAGGTTGGCAGGTTTGTTTCCTCCCTCTTTCTCAGAGCTGGTCTTTGGTTGTGCCCCTCAGGCTGTGGCCCAGCACAAGGGTTCCTATTGTCAAGGCCTAATCCAGGGGCTACACAGCTTTAGCAACATGGTGGGATAAAAGCCCATCAAACCACTGCTTTATGGGGGCAAATCTTTCCTAATCCCTCGCTTTATCTAAACAAAAGGAGAGAAACAAGAGGATAGAAAGAAATTGTGCAGACACAGGGCAAGACCGGGAGCTAAGATGCAAAGAAGTAGTTTCACTGGAGAAGCTAACCATTTTTGACAGGCTTTCACTAAAGGATTGACAAAAAACGGACACCAGGATTCCAAAAAGGGCTGTACACGGTCTTTTTTTTCTTTTCTAAAGTTAAGCTTTAAGATCCTTGGAGGGATATGTCGAAATTAGTGAGATTAAATTCAAAAACCTTAACTATTAAGAGTACTTGGCAGGGGGCACCTGTCAGTTTGGGACGCTCTAAAAAAAAATTGTTCTCGGTTTACTCGGTTGATGTAAACAAGCGACAACTGTGTGATCTCGAACCTATTCTTTGGTCTTTTCTGAGACTGGGAAAACGGAGTATGGGAATTTCTCTTCCCCGCCTCACATACTGCTTAGAAAATCACCAACTGTGTGACCCCGACCTGTGTCCAAACCATGAAACATTTACTTTCACGAAAATCCAAGTCAGTGAGAATCTACGTAATCTCATGTGTGGGGATTCTTCAAAAGACACAAGATGACAGCAGCAAATTAGGCTTTTTATTCTGTAAATGACAGTTCATCTTTAACACCTTTGTTTGCACAGACCACCCTTGTAAATCAGGAGACCCTCAAATTCGCATGTTCTGTGTGTGCATTTATGTATTACTGTGTGTGTGTGTGTGTGTGTGTGTGTGTGTGTGTGTGTGTGTGTGTGTGTGTGTGTGTGTGTGTGTGTTTTAGGGGCAAATCCCCTGACCCCATTTCATGTCTGCTGCCACTTCCAATTTCTATCTTTGCTCTGTGGCAACTCGCTTCGAATCCCAAGTGTCGCATCTGCAAATGACTCTGTGAGTTAGAGGCTCCATTTCCTGCCACAGCCCAGATGCTCCACAAGAGGACCATTTGGAGCCCGGCGGTCAGAAAGCCGAGCAGAGATTGAGAGCAAGCCAGTTCTGCCTCTATGTACATAAACCACCACAGCCGGGGGGCTCTCAGTGTCTCACGTGCTCTCCCAGGTATACGAATAGAAATGTGGTGACATACATAATTCACCACCTGACAGTAAATACACTGCCCTCATCCACACACACACACACACACACACACACACACACACACACACACACACACACACACACACACACACACACACACAGTCTGAACTAAGTTCAGACTTTTGAAATTTAATGCACCATCATGGAGCACAAACTTAATTTGACTCCTCTTGCCTCATATTCCTTATTTGGAGGCACGCCCCCTGCTGGCCTGTGTTGATGCCTCTTGAATGGGGTAATTAAGAGATAATAGACTGGGGATGTTCATCAGGGACTGAGTGATTAGTGATTCATTACATGAGCTTAGAATGAGGAAGAAGAGAGGAAGGAAGTGGTTGGTCTTGGGTGGGTGGGTTGGGTGGGAATACTGGAGCAGCCTGACAAATTGCCAATGGATTTATACAGGGTAATTAACCATCACCCAGGGAAGGGGCTGCGGCTGGGGATATCAGTAACCCACAGCAGTGTCCCACAGTCATCACACCGTCAGGATGTCTCTGGTTTTTGATGCAAATATTCAGCACCTCTGCAGCTCTCAAATGGATACATTGTATCTCATTGTACTGAAGCTTTTTCCTCTTTCCTTGAGTGATATTTATATCACCCTTTGTCTCCCTGGGGGACAAAGGATGACATAAATATCCATTGTATTGGATTTACTGGTTGGATAGTTTCCATTTGAGAATAGTGTGTGTTAAGAGACAATAAGAACACTAATTTGTTGTTATCATATGACAAAAGGAAGGTTATAGCTACTTTACATTCTGGTCTATTGAGGCATCTATCAATGGAGGTATTGGTATCCTCACATTGGATTTTTTTTTCTGATAGACTGCAAAATACTGTACAAGTACATTTTTGGCAGTTAAATATAGAAGTGTTTGACCAAAACCGGAACCTTATATTTTATTTTACACAGATAAAATCTTATTTTTTTATCAGCAGTGATTATTGCACAGAGAATCTGCAACCCGTTATCCCGGTAAAGCATGCATTGCACCTGTCGGAAAAATCAGAGGAAACCGTGTTTGTGTCACCTTGGGCATCGTCTCTAGATGTGAAAAGCCATGTTCCTTGTCTTCGAGAGAAAAAAAAAAACAACAGAGAAGCCCATGCCCAGAAATACAACGCAAACTGTCAAAACCTTTTATTTTAAGGTTTGACTTTTTTCTTTCAGGTATATTTTCACCGTTGATATATGAATTTCAACTTATGACCTGTTTATCAAACAATATCTCAGAAGATTATAGGACTGAAATGTTTCAGCTCCACTGAGTATTAACTTGGATTTACAGCTCATGCAATTATAATTTGAACTTTTTAAAGCCAAATAAGCTACTATAGACAGCACTTTGTCATAAAGCGTTCATTTCTGAATTAGAAATGTATCCTCTGCAGTCACCAGCGATGAATTAGCGTAAACAATAGAACAGAAATCAACCTATTAAATTCAGTGCTTTTCCCCTTTTAAGAATCTTTGCATGGCACACACAAATGGCTTCCACCCACTATTTGACTGTCATGATCCTACAAAGTAGGAAAGTCTATATTTCCATCTTCATAGTCCATCCAAAGCCAGCCTCCCATCCAGGAGTAATCCTCTCTGGTCCATATCAGCCTCACAAAGCAGCGCACACTTACATGGAGAAGTTGATTTTCTCTGTCTGTTTTATCTGATTTGGAAGCACTTAGAAACAGCTCTAAGTCTTTTCCCGATTAAAGGGACGGGAAAGAAAGAAAAAAAATCAGCCGGTGTGATAACCACTTCCCATATAGATACCTCTCAACATCCAACATCTGTCTATTGTTGTTAAATCTGCTTTGAAGCATCTGTGGGTCATCTGGATTCAAACATTTAGTGAATTGAGGCTCATCTGTTGAGGTTAAGTCACACTCGAGTTGCTTTCCTCTCCTCTTTACTAGAGAGCTCCAGTGAGCCTCTCATCAGAATAATGGCTCTCTGTTTGAGACACCTCTGAAAGTGTTGCTTTCTCTGCCTAATGTTTGATAAATGAGCAGTAATAAGGTCAGATCAGATTTAAATGTGTCTACATATGTGTGCATACAGTACATCATAAACACAGATGATTTTTGGTTAGTGACAGCTAAACATCAATTCATCCATTGGAAACTCGTCACTCATCAGGACTTAACTGGACTTGTTAAGTCGAGCTCTTCCCCCCATAAGCTTTGTTATACAGTGTTTTATGAAATGAGCATAAGGGATTGTGTTATTGTTGTTTCATAATCTGGGTTTATGACTTGTTCTGCAAAAAGCCTTCTTAGAAAGGCTTTGTGCTGGTTTTTGGGACACATGCCGCATCCAGCATTAACCTACTGACTGACCACAGGGACACCGACCCGACATGACCACTTCAAACTGGAGCCAGAAACTATTTGGCAAAAAGAGCGAGCGGTTTAAATTCTGTGGCTCGTGTATGAGAAATAATTCATCTGAATTATAACCTTTTATTAAATCAAGTTCAAATCAAAACTGCTCTGAAATTGTGATGTGAATCAGTCTTTAGGAGACATTTTGTGACATGTTTTTGCAATTTAATTCAGTGATGGTCAAAAACTGTCAAATAACAAAAGAAAACGTTATATATTTTCCAATTTCCTTGCCAAATTTTTCAGTATGAAACACATGACATACAAATGCTTAATCCTTTAAATAAGTGCAGACTCTGTGAAACATCCTATGCAACTCAGTCAATTTATCTTGCATTACACCCCTCTTAATTATTGCATGATAACAATGGGCAGTAAAGTTGACATCATATTTTACTGGGTTACCTGAGATCTGCACGTGTGCTCCCAGCCATTTGGCTCTAATTACAGTCTGGGCAGAGGCCTCTGCAGACATGGCAAGCCAGTGTGGAAATAAGTGCTTAAGAAATTACTGTTTGAGGTGGCCTGGAGGCATCAGGCTCTCTGCAGGGAGGGTGCGGTGGGACACATAACCTGGATACCTGCATGCACGATCCCACCAATCAGGGACAAATGAACACTTATTGTAGTGTTGGAGTAAGAGAAGAGGTTGAATTGAGCTATTTGGCTGGTTAAATTATCTGTGGTATCATTTTTTATATTGAAATGAAAAATACAAATCCCCAAACAGGAGCAGGGAATAAGGGGTGGAAATGAGGTAGAGAGAGGGGCATCAACAATAAACAGGAGTCTTACTGGGCCCAACTGGCCATGTAAAGAGTCAGGCCGTCCTGCCTGTCAGATGGCGACAGGCTCGAGGACCCGAGTGAGAGCTGTAGTCTCCTTGTTAGGTAATCCCTCCAGCACACATTGGCAGCAGGGGGGCCAGTGAGAGCCTGTTAAATAGAGCCAGTGCTGATGGATATATGTTTCTAATGAGGGCTGATTGGCTGCTGCTCACTGAGCTGGAACGACAGCATGAGGAATAAAATATAGGAAAGAAAGATATGACTCCTAAAGATATGAAATTGTTAGCGTCAGTTGCAATAAAAAAGGGCTCTTTTTTTTCTTCTTCTATGCCTTAATATCATTTGCCTCATTTCCTTTTTAGTTCATGCTGAGATTAACTGTGATGTATGTGTATGTTTTCAGTGTGTTTTCTTTGCCTGGGGGTCCTGCCGCGCACGCACGCACGCACGCACACACACACACACACACACACACACACACACACACACACACACACACACACCCTGCAGAGGAGCCCTTTGGCAGAGATCTGACTCTACATGAATATGAATGAGGAGGTAACACACAGGGGAGAGCTTGGGAATCTGATGACAGTGCAGGAATAGACCAGAGCATCTACGGGGATGTATGACTTCTTAGCCCTGCCACTGATATGATAAAGTGGTTGAATTTGAATAAATGTGTGTTTGAGGGCCGAGGGTATGCGTGGGCGTGTGTCCCATCAGATGGATATGAATAATGTATTGATAGCCCTTCCCCCCCCTGTGGTTGTCCATACAATCTCGCCTGTGTGTGTTGTGTTTAGCCTGCCCAGCTGGCAGGGTCACAGGGGATGCACACACATTATGTTACAGTCCCAGGAGAGGTGTGGGTGCATGTTTCCTTTTCATCATCAATCAGCAGAGCAAACTGTTTAACAACAACAAAGAGGCGGTTAAGAGGCCCCTCGGTTCATGCCAGAAGTGGTGATAATTACCTAAACATGAAGTTGTCAGTCGTTTCCCTCTTCAGCCTCTCATTGCATCTGCCTCTTTTGATTGTGTGCTGAGTCAGCCGTGACTCAGTGAGACAGGCAGTAATTGGTGAGATTGATTTTTAAGAGCTTATTCATTTGACCTGCCCCTTGTCCATATGGAGCTTTTTCACTCAGCTTGATAAATGCCTCAATACGTTTCCTGATGCTCTCAAAACCGTTTCATTTGTTTTCCTGAAATGTCTCTTTCCACTTTGTAACATGAATCTGATTTCCCCACGTCAGCTGCTTTTTTTTCTGGTAAAAGGAACGGTCAAACACACCTCCTGTCAAAAGTCTGGTTAAAGATGCGGAATACCTTACACTGCCAGATCTGCCTACAGTTGTATTTTACTGATCTTTCCACATCTTAAACACGGTGACGATGATGTTTTCAAGGTCATTTTCAATGCTAAAATGTGGGCAAATAGAAACTAAAGAAGAGTCGGACATTATCAAAATAAGAAGAATTCATGTTGTAATTTTAGAGTTGATGGAAACATTCATCAGGTCACCTACAAAGTGAAATATGGGCTAGTGTCCCCTGTGCTCACATGGGTCATTAATTATGAAGGTTTCAACAACAAAATTAGTTTTAAAATCCAAATCCTGATGCAGCCTTAGGAAAGAGAAAACACACTTTCTTTTTAGTTCCTAAATGTTGTACAAACACCCTATTTCTGAATTAAGCTACAATGTTATATTTATGTAATGGTAAAAAAAAAAGAAGAAGCTTTGCAAGCAATATTTACTGATTTAATTATTTAAATTTTATTTTGGTGTGTGAGGGTGCTGTGTGGGGCTGCTGCTGGAGAACGTTGTGGATAACAGAATCTACGTCAGATCAACAACACTAAACACTCTGTGTAATATGTGGGTTTATCACTAGATCTAAGCCCTTTTACATTACACATACTCATTTAATCCTTTGTTAATGGAAATATATTGATTAGAGCAGCTTTCACTGTTATTTTCCATACAACATATCTTAAAATGGTTTTATTTTCAAATTGTTATGTGAGATGGGTACGCACATTAACACGTGAGAGCAGGGAAAGCAAAGTGTAGTGTTCTGACTTATTCTCACTACAACAGTTCACTTAAAGGAGGTCACAGACCTCGTCTTTAGCCTCTGTAGGAACTTTTTGGCCTTCAATCCAGGACCTTCATGACCTCTGCCTTTTGGAGCAGTTAGCCCTCCATTGATTTTTGCTTTCTCCTGCCTTCAGCGCAGCATTAAGAGCTAGCTTCAATAAAGAACATTTTCCTGGTTTTAAAGTTTAAGTGACCCACTGGGAATGTTGAGGAAGAGACGAGCGAAGAATGATCCATGGGAGCAAACAGGATATTTGATGGCACACAGCAAAGTTCCATAAATCATTTAAGTGACCATGAAACCAAGACACAACGACAAATGTTACAATAGGACACGCTTTTAAAATGGAAAAGATTGAATTTGCATTGCATAGATGACATTTTTGCAGACTGTCCTCCAAAAAATGACCCCATGGGTCTTTTGTGCAAGCAGCTTATTACGACGCACAGCTACGTTAAAGTTAAGTGACTTCTGGCAGGGAGATAAAAAACTAGCAATCTGATGTCCTGGAGAAGTGACGCACTTCAGATTACATATAATGTGAGTTTTCATCAGGATTTGCTTCCCCTTTCTAACCACCAATCATGACAGTTTTTTAAAACCATATTTACTGTTGTCATGCTGATGAAGGCTGTATACCTTTAAGGAAGTAGTAACATTAACGCACAACCCATTATCTTTCCCTAACCAAGTGTTTTTTTTGTGCCGACACCTAACCAGGGGCACCAGTTTTAGGAAACCATCCTGCGGGTCGTATTTGAGGTTTGGAATAAACAACCCCTGGTCGTATGGGCTGGAGGACTATTGCCATGTTACACCCGCAAGCGCAGCTTCAAAGTTAAAACACAGCAGAGGTCTTTATTAGCACTGAGCAGACTTTCAGAGGCAGACTTGAGAAGCACGCTCTCACGGAGTCGCATAGCCTTGAAACACAGAAACTAATCCATGATATTGATCAGTGTGTTTCATATTGGCCCCTGTAATCCATCAAGCTAACAGTGTGGGATAGGCCTAATTTATATCATCTGAAAGGTGTAATCAAAGATGAATGAACCCCAGTGTGATAGAAATGTGCACCGGGTCATAATTTCTACCACTGTGAGTAATGGTCGGAGGGGATAAACACAACAGCCTCTGTGGAAAATAAACTCAAGGTTTATACAGCTGAGCATGCATGTGTGCCAGACTTTTTCTACCAACCTGCTCTGAATACCAACTTTTTCAAAATGAGATTTGAGTCAGAAAATACAAAATAAAAGCAGACAATATGTATAATAGCATAAAGGATAAAGCATTAAAGCTGATATGTAAACTTCACTTCGGGCTCATTTCTACATGTTTTTCAGACACATTTAATACGAAAAAAGACAATTTAACTCCACTTGAACCTTAAAAAAAAAACCACAGCTTTATTCATCTGAGGCATTCTGGGAAAAGCTATCACCTCACTTATTAAATCTCAGGATACAATAACACCAGTAGGCCAAAATGTAGGTAATGACGAATTAGTTAATGAATTAGTCATGAGTGTGTGCCATTAGCTAAAACTTCAGTAACGTCTTTATCCATTGTAACAACGAGGAAGCTCGTGGCTGACCCACAGGGTAAAAGATGGAGGTGGAGGCGCTTCAAGAGTAGCTGTGGAGAGGGAGCGGGAGAGGGAGAGAAGCAGTAAATATATGTGTAAATATATATAAATGTTTTCTTTTAAAAAGCCACTTAAGAACTCCAACCCTTTAAATAAGGCCAGGAATAATCTGTTTCCTTCGTTGCGGTAGATCCAGTGGGGATTTGCAGAAACATTCGGCAGTGACACAGATCTACATAATCATTTTAAGTTTCTACCCGCTCCTTCCAATGATTCTCCTGCTGTCACTTTAGATACCGCTAAAACTGATTTGGGCTCCCTAATCTCCCAGTATTTCTTAGACTTTAAAAATCTCTAATATTATAAGGAGATTATTTCATTTATAATTGATTGAGTGCATTTGCCGGAGTGCCACTTCAAAGTTGCTGAATTAAAGATGCATTTAAGAAGCCTGGTGCCGGGCGTTGTGAGTCGCGGGGTGGGGTGGGAGGTTGTGTTGGGGAAGAGGATGGATGGCGGAGGGGGTTTGGGATTGGCGGTGGGGGGAGGCTTGTGTCTTCTCGGCGGAGCGAGCGGGGGGCTGATCCGTGGAGATTTCTTAAAATGGGCTCTTGCAAAGTGCCTCGCTTGGAGAAGGAATGAGAGGACAGTAGCTGGTGGCAGCCGAGTGGCAGTGGCAGGAATCTGTTGGTAAGACTTGTCGGTAAAGAGGTACCTCTCGTTACATTTACTTCCTCAGAGATACTGCATCACAAGCCCTGTCCATCCTCAGAGTTCTTCTAAGAACACATCAAGAGGATGAATCCCAGGTGAAGTCCGCTTTACCTGTAAGAGACTTTACCCAAATATCTTCCTTTCCTCTCAAGTGAAACCTCTCTGGACTGCCAAAAAAGTGTATGTTCTTCAAAAGCCTTTTTGCTTAAGCTCTATCTTTGGATTCCCAGTACACACGACCCGGAAATCTTTACAGGCCAGGGCTGAAATATGAAGCCCCATGATTCCCTATCTGCCCCTTTTCCAAACTGAGCAGGGCTCTCACCTCCCTATTGGCTCACCAATACCTGCAGCTCCACCCATTGGACCACTTTGAGGGTCTTCATTAAGGCAGAGAGAGAGATAGAGAGTCTTTAAAGAAAATCCCCCCCCAGCCCGAAAGAACAGGAAGAAGATATGGCCTATTGCAGAGCTCAGGTCTATTGGAGTGCTTAGTTCTGACTAAATGAATCTTGACAGTGAGGAGGATGCTCTCCTCCTGCCCAGTATTGTACCAGCCGACTATATGCCCCCCCCCCACCCCCCACATCAAGCTGCCTTAGATGCTCTTACTCCCCCTCCCCTTCTTTCTCCACCGCCACCACCACCACGGCCCAACCAGATCATAATCCTCTTAACGCTCTGCCTTATTAACCACTCATCTAAATGACATGAAAGCAACCGGCTGGAGAGGGGAGAGGGGGGGAAAAAAGTAAATTATTTCCCCTGGAATAAAGTCCTGGCCCTTTCACCATACAGTACTTTGTATTTCGCATTTGATTATGTGACAAGTGTATCTAAGTCTGCTCGGGGCTCAAGAGAAATGTATTTCAGAGCCCATCAAGCACAGCAAATTTATAAGATGGTCCAACGTGCCCTGTGATTGTACAGGCCCACACACACACACACAGCTAAATTGAATTCCAATTAAGACGATTGCACAGTTGATGAATAAATGGATGATCCATTTGGCTCACTTTTTCAATTGAAGAAACTGTGAAATACTGATCCCTCTTACCCCCCGAGGAATCCACTCATTAGGGTCCAACTCTGAATTAAGAACTCAGTTCCCATTTACCATTTTCCATCGCGCCCTTCATCACCACCCCCGCCTGCACAACCTGGCGAACCTTCGTAATGCTCAATACCAGCACCTGTAAATTAATTCTTGGTTCAACCATCTGACCCAGTTTAAGCTCCAGAGGTAATAGAGGTTTGTCCCTCTGTGTATACGCAGGCCGAGACTTATGCAGCACTAACAGCTGGAAAATGACTTGTACTCAGGAATGAGTTAGTTACACACACATACACACACTGCATACTGTCTGTATGCTGCATTAGATGTTAAAGGAAGTTATGTTTGAAACTGACGTAGCTGGTAAAGCCACACATCAAAGTTTCATTATACAAAGATTTCTGTGTTCAAATATTGAGGCAGACTTAATAGTTTGCCTTTTTGCGCATGTTCTTCACGTCATGTTTTTATCCACGTATGTATCCCGATTAATCAAAGTGCAACACTTAAATGGTGCTCTGATCTTCTTATTATGCTTTAAATTGCAATGCACATGTGCGAGGAGCTGCTCTCAGTGAAAAACTCACAAAGAATTATCATCCAACTCTGCAGCTTTGCAGAGCAATTTTCAGCTCGTAGTTTTCAGGCCAACAACTTCTCAGTTTTACTTGACTCTCACAGCTCTCATGGCTAAAATTGTTGTTCCCAGCCATAACCGGCCACTATCACAGACAGGCTGTTATAAATCCTAATATTTTTAACCTGTACTTTACAGCAGTTTGGTGGCATCACAATCTCTCTTCTGTCCAGGCTTTCGTTCATTACTGATTTTCAACATGTTATATTGCACCAGGCTCTCTGTTTATCTGGCAAACTTTAAGTTGACTGAAAAAACTAAAGAAGTGTCTTGGTGATGGCCAGGAGCCGCAGAGCTTGTTTAGCTGATCCTACAGCATAAACAAGGGCTCATTTAGTTGTTCTGTTAATGCTGGCTTTGTTCTGGTATTAGCAGGATCTGGTGTCTTAAATCCAACCATTAAAATGTGTTTTTTTTTTGTTTTTTGTTTTTTTTAAAGGAAATGATTTAAACAGTTTATCTAAATTCAAATTACAAAAATAATACATGTTAAAATATCTTCATAAATTGCTTCTCGTGTTAAAAGAAACCTATGTCCTCTTTCTGGTCTAACAGCGGACCAGGTTTTAAATTCCTCATACACTTCCTGTTTCTGCTAAGCCAGAGCGTGGACTGTATAATCACAGCTGTGACAGAATCTCACACCATGACCATAAGTGACACTGCTGGATCCGAGTCCGGCTCACGGCACTGTTTAGCCACACTGAACATTCCCGTCATGTCACCACAGAGCAGTAGGAGATTGAATGTATTGTTGTTTGATTGGCCCCTGAAATCAACCTCAAATCTTACTACTTAAATAAAATCAGAGTTTAATGCAAAAAAAAGTGGATTCTATATAAAAAAAAAAAAATGTACGTAGAGAAAGAATAAACATGTTGAAGTAAATATTGTACATCAGACAGAAAACTGATTGAATGGGCTGTTCTCCTCGGATTTTCCCTCCGTTGTCTGTTGGTATCACTTGGAGAGACTTCAGCATGAAATACAGCGCTGGTCTGTGTTTGGACTCGCTAAGATAAAATGGAGCTGAAATTTGCCTTCCCATTCACTCCACTAAGTGAACACCATACTCCTGTTAAGTTGACTAAAGACACCATGTCCAAGGCTTTGTAAGGTCTGTTTGGTTTCCCCACATCTTGTTTTCTTGTGGCTCCTCAGCACTCTAAGTCCTTTTCAGGGAGTTTATGAGGGCCCGCCTTGTGGAGAGAAAGCTCTGGCTGTGTTTGCTTTGGGAATAGTCTCCTGACAGGGTGCTAAAGGAGCATGTCAGAGCACGGGTCCCAAAGTGTTTGGGTAAAGAGAGCCGCTACCTCTTGCCACTGAGGAATCCGCCCTTCTTCGGTAATCTGTCACACCTCCTTCCAAATAAAATGGCTCAGAGATTTTCACACAAGTCTGTCAGGGTTAATATTTACCCCTGCCCTTTGGTCAGGAGGGAGAGAGAGGCCAAGGGAAGAGAGAGTTTTGGGTTTTAAAGCAGGGAGTCTGCGTGTCTTTGGAGCTGGACCTGACAACAACACATTTTTATACATAAACCAAATGTGTTTGCAGAAAGACTTTTAGAGAACATTTAGAGCAGTTATGTTTCTTTGGGAGAAGTTTGCCTTTTGGAACAATGCATTCATTTGCTTTCTTGTAAAGAGTTTGTTGAAAGGATTGACACTAGATATGAAGCTGGACTCCACTTGACAGGTAGCTTAGCATGAAGACTAAAAGACAAGGGATCAGTTCACCTGGCTCTTTCCAGCATTGTAGAATCCACCTGCCAGCACCTTAAAAGTTCACCATGTTATATCTCATTTGCTTAATGAGTGCTCAAATTAAAATTGAAAACCACACTTTTACTGTTTTACAAAGGGTTATATGTCAAACTATGTCCGTATGGAGCCTCCGCTGGTCGCCTGGCAACCTCATTGAGAAATCAAGACTCCGGGAAGTCACTGCTCCTACATGACCAAAACATGTTTCTGCACATGATGCTCCATAAAAACTACAAACTGTCATTTTCACTTTTGGAGTTTTGTACAAATAAAATGTGCTTGTGAGCTGAATTCTGTTGTCTTCGCAAAGAGTGTTTTTTATGTTTTCAAATGTATGCTAAATTAAGCCAGCTTCATATTTAATGGATAAATATGAGAGTGGTATTGTTCCTCTCACCAAACTCTCAACAACAAAGTATTTCCCGATATTTCAAAGTATTCCTTTGACATTTTATAAATACATTGCCAATATACTGCTATTCTTTTCATAGCTTTTTTTCATAAACATGAGCATAAAATTAGCTTCTGCCAGTTTCTTTCTGTTTTTCCTGTGCCTGTCTGTCACAGCCTGTCAAACACGTGTGGCGGTGGATGAATTGGGGGAGGCGTTGCAGGAGAGTACAGGAGGAAGGAGCAAGTGGGGCGGAGGGAAGGAGGCAGGGGGATTTAGCGTGGCCCGTCGGAGGGCTAATTCCTGTGCTGGCGTTGGAGCTCCTCAGCTCCGCCGTGGCTCAGATATTCAGATTTGGGCTGGGCTGCCATGTGGGCTCGGAGATACTCTGCAGCCGGCTCCTCCCCCGCTCTATTCAGGGCCTGCGAGGAGCCTTGGGATGGCGTTAAAAAAGGAGATTAAGTTTCCTCCAGAGAGCAAAGCTCCTTAAGGGGGTATCTGTGTGCCTCTCAGCCGCCTGGTCAGTGAAGGATGCGCGAGGGGGGCCTCACCATGAACTCCGCTGAGACAGTGGAGGGAGGTGGGTGGGTGACACACAAGAGGTTGGGGTGAGGAACTGAGGGAGGCTGACCTGACTCCCACCCCATGACTGGCTCCACCCTGACCCGAGTACTGGCTCAAGTGTGGATATGAAATCAGACTCACAGCTTTAGTTGCAAGCACACAGAATCCTCCTGATCGTATCTCTTTAAAGGATTTTGCTTTTGTTTCTCTGAGTTATGCTGCCATATAATGTCATTTTAGAGTATCTCTCAATAGGGTTTGTGACCATGACCATGCAGATGTGCTTTTGAGTGTGATGGGAGATACAGTATGCCTGTATACAAGGGCAAATGTCATTCTTAGGCTTTACATTTGGTCTCCAAATGAGGCAGGTAGCATGTGCAATTGAGAACGTATACTCACACAAACAGTGGTTTTCTCTGTGATCTTCTCTTGTCCCTGTCAGTGTAAACACACACACACACACACACACACACACACACACACACACACACACACACACACACACACACACACACACACACACTCACACACAGACTGAGCTAAATGCAGAGACAAACAGATATAAACTGTCTTTTGTGGTGGATTTGATTTCTAAAAATGGTCTGAATAGTGCCAATCAAGTCCAGATTAGGACAAAAGCAATGAGGCATCTGTCTCACTTCTGATACTCTATCATTAAATAGCCATTGGAATGGCATATTTATAAGTATTTCAAATTTGGTAGTGAAAGAAGTTGAAATATTCCCTTCAAAAGGCTTTGATTCAGTTCTTTTGAATCTAAAAGCTGCAACGTAGCAGCAAAGCGGAGAAAAAAAACCCTTACACATTCCTTTAGTTGATTAGCAATACTGATGACAGGGTTGAATGAGAGGGGGGAAAAAAATCTAATGACTTCTTCAGCTTTGTAGCAGGACTGAAAAAGCCTTATCTTCTCTATTCAGCAGTGGTCTCTCCTGGGAAGCCAAGATCACTGTGCTGTGGGACTGTCAGGTCCTGCCAATAGCCGTAATGGGCCCTAATTCCACATTAATGCAGTCTAAATGAAGTGTCACAGGAAGATTGATCTGCTGAGGGCGTTGTCTTGATGAAGGTTGTTCTAGTGAGTGGGCGCTTCAGTGGACACCTGGTTACTCTCTGCAACGCCCCAGGGGCCTCATCCGAAGCCTGCAGAGCACCCTGTCATGCTCTGCATACATGCGTGCGTGAGTGCACATTCAAAAAGTCTTAAGCGTATTTAGAAATCTGTAACCGAGTCAAAATGTGAGTAATTTTTCTTGATTCCTTGAATAAATGTGAGCAAATGAAGGCATAGAACTGTCCTGTTGCTAATGTTTTGAGGATTGTTGAATACTTGCTCTGCTTCTTTTCACCAAGGTACATTTTTCGTCATGTTCTGTTGTCTGACAGGTGCATAGGCCGGATAATGTTGCCAGTGGGAGACTTTGCAGGGAGCTTAAATACAACCAGTCCTCCTACTGTACATATCTAAAACCCCATTTTACTCCTCTCCATTAATAATTCTTGTCCATAGAAATGGATTTTTATTCAGTGTCAAGTCTAAACTGCTACTTTCCTGTATGTAGAGTATTAAGCTAATCATGCAGTAATTCTTGGTTCTTTATGCTTGTCAAAAATATATATTTAGCTCAGCAGCCATTTTTGACAAGATCAGTTTTTCATGTGTTATTTTATATCTTTACAGTGGAGGTCCACGTCAGGTCAAATTATTCATGCAGCTTCTTGTTTATTGCTGTCATCTGGCACATCTTGTCAAATGGGAACAGTGACCATATGTGATATTTATTTCTAAGGTACCACATACACGATTGAAAAAATTTTTTAAGTTCATAATCGTTAAGCTATAAAATTTGTATATGATTTGTATTCAGTAGAAGTCTCATCAAAATAAAAGATTTCCTGTAAAAGTATAAAAGCTTTGTTTTAATTTCTTATGTTATTTTTTTTCATAATATTTTTTCAGATAGTTTTTGATTATTATACTAGAAAAACTTTGACACGAAACTTTAATCAAAATTTTGGGCTGTACTGATACAATTTACTTGTTAAATCTGACTGCTCTTTAAAAAGAAGAGAAAAAAAGGTCAGTGGCATATGAATCAGATAAAATAAGCCAGACTCTGGCAGTGTGATAATGTAAACAATCTTCTACAGAATTTATTGAATTTTATGTCTCATGTGTGACGAATTCAGATTTTCACATGGCTCTAATGATTTGAAGTTGTGCCTTTAAATGAGGCCTGTAGGCCCTTCTAGGTCCCATTTGATGTTTAAATCACATTCCTGCCTCGGTTACATTTAGTCATGATGCTTACAGTATGAGGCACACTTCCTCCACATAAAACGGTCCTACACAGTTAATTGGAACTCCATAAATGATATTTCATGAAATCGTGGTTGCAGAGGAGCATTGAAATGAGCGTGTCAGTTTGTGAGTGTGTGCGACGGCGTATAAGAAAATATGTGCACGCTTTATGCGTGCACACTCAACATTAGAAGCAGCGGGGCCCTGGATGAGCTTCCCAGGTGACCCAGAAGACTGCAGCAAGTGTGTCAGTGTCAGTTTGATTAACTCTAATACCAGGGCTTTTGGCACATGTGGTCAGGTTAATGAAACTCAGTGAGAAGGCACTTTTTCCTGGTTCCCTCCCTGCCAGGAAGCTGTGGGTGACGGGATGAGGTTCAGTAACTTGGCCCCTCTCTCCCTCAGCAGCCCCCCTCTCCACCGACGGGACGGTCTGATACCCTCTTTAGGCGCCAGAGCTGTTGAGATGTATCATCCACATCCCTGCTTCTCTATCACATCCTGCTGACTTTCACCCATTCAATTCATATTCCACTGATGAGACAATATGGTTTAGTTTACCAACAGGAAAATACAAACAAAGTTCATAATGTACTCTTTTAACAGGAAACAGAAGCAGATTTTTTTCACTTTCTCTTCAGATCACAGAATCAGAAAAGTTTTTATTCCAAGGATATACCTCTGGATGAGTTGAATCCTAGAAACTTCCAGCACCGTAAGTCTCACCAATAAAAAAGCTTTCTTTAAACACAAAATTCAGTTAAGGTTTTTGCCAAGGTTATCATGACACCCACTCTCCAAACCCTCAAAGTGTTTCTCCTTGCTCTCTCTTTCTTCGCTGACACAGAAGTAGGGCACACCGGAGAATGAGCAACACAATTGGGAGGCATCCTGTCGCTTTAAGAGGGGGACCCATCTAATCTCTCCCTATCCACTCAGGCCCTGGATTTATAAATTTCCTGCAATCTCGATACTCAAAGCCGTCTTGATTTTGAGAGTGTGTGTGTCTACTTGTGAGAGAGGAAGTGTAGGACTGGCAAGAGGTACTATTGGGGGGTTGTGGTTTGTTTGTGCTGTCCTTTAGAAAAAGAGCTTACGGGTTCAGCAGAAGAAACGCGGGGAGCTAATGTGAAGATTTAGGACTTTCTCCGAGGCTTGGCCTCGTCTAAGCTGTGTTTGCTTGAGCCGTTTGTGGGGTCCTGCTCACACTAAACCCAGATTAATATTCCCCCCATATCCAACCAGCCCAGACACCGGCTCCCGGCCTCGCTGTCCTCCACCACCCCCCTCTTCTCCCTGCCTTTTCTGGCCGTGATCGTCTCCCTTCCCTAATCCAAGTCCGCTGCCTCTCATCTTGCTCTTTATCTCGTCTAAGTAAGCACCTTTCTCATGGCTTCTTTCCATGAGGGGGGAAGCAGCAGGAGGAGCGTAAATATGTTTTCCCCGATCCCTCCTCATTGCTCACTGACCTCTGTGAGGTGTTATTATCAGAGTGACTGCTAAACCCTGAGATTGCTTTTAGCCAGGTTCACCGGGGGAGAGTAAGGCTGGCTTTAATGGCTCTGTATTGGTTTACATGCCACCCAATGAACACTGAAAGGATGGCTACTTATTGTATTAGGCAAATATTTCCACCACTAACAAAATAATGTACCCAAATAAACAGATATTACTAATATCTCTTAACTTGTGTAATTTGTTGGGCATGCCAGCAAATATCTTGAACACTCTGCATATGCATCTTTTTTTCAGCAGAAATTAGCAAGTAATCCAAACAATTTGCACTTCAGAGTCAAACTACATTGTATTTTATCTTGATTAACTTTAGGAACAGCAGCCGTCAGAAGCAGAAGACAACATGCGAGACATCCCTGCTTCCTGCTGCACTTCGCTGCTGCTTTCCCAGACTCGGCAGACTCTCTCACACACGATTGTCAACGAAAGCTTCTTCCTCTCCTTCTCCTACTCATTCTTTTTTTGTTTTTTTTTTTTGTTTTTTTTGTTTCTCCCCTTCATCTTGTTCCCTTTCTACCATCTGGATCAAGATTGAGGGAAGAATAACAAACGCATTTAGAGCCGAGAGAAAAAGGGGATGAATTTGGCGTGCTAAACAAGCAGGCTAAACCCATTACCTAAGTGTTCTTTATCTTCCCCTATGCTTTTGTTGTTTAATCAGCTTTGTATCTCTCCAAATCCTGGATTGAGATAACAAACAAATGGATGAGCTCAATGTGCAGAGTAAGAAAGCCTTTTTGCTGGCATCTTCAGTGCCAGAGACTATCCCAATGCTGCACAGTGGTCAGAGGGGAAAGCAAAACTCGGTTTGATTCTTTGATTTTTGGACCGGGCCAACCTCCAGTTCCTCATGAATTTACTTTCTCCTGCCTCCACCCTGCTGTAAGGGAGTAGACCCAGGAAGACAGGGAAAGGAGGAAGGGGAGGGAGAGGGGGGTAAATCTTGAGCTCACCGATTTGCAATCTTCATCCACAATTTTTTCTCGGCTTCTTCTACATAAGAAAAGAAGGATTCTAGATTATCTCCGGCATTCAAATCCGCCGAGAGTTGAACACTCGCTGAATACAGAAAGGACTTTGCTGCCAATATGGTTGTACAATGGCCACAGTCATTATCAGAGTTATTCGTGGGTATCTAGGTATGTGGTTTGCACCTCTTGCTGTCCACATGCTTGACCACATGGGACCTAAATTTACCTCAAATCCTGAAGTCTTATGCTAAATATTGTTTTACTTTGTGGTAGTGTCTTCCATTCTGTGTAGATCTTTGCCTTTAATTTACATCTCACTAATTACCTATACGTCATTGTATCGCGATGGGACATGCAGCTTGTAAATCCTCAATCATTACTGTCACTTCTTCACTCTTCAAATGAAGGTCAGATCCAAAAATTCCCTCCTTTTTGTACAGAATATACAAAGTACGTCACACTTATTTATGAGGTTTACAGGTGCTAATACGAAGGTCTTGTTACTGTTGGACAGAGTCAGAGTTGCTGTTTTCCCAGTTTCTAGCCTTTATGTTAAGCTAAGCTAAACACTGCAGACTGTGACCAAGCGGCAACCAACAGTGATGTCACCTATTGGTTTGTGAGCTTCAACGAATGAGACGCAAATTTGACTTCTCGCTAGTCCGGAGCGGTTTGTAGCAGTGACCATTTGGACGAACTGGGGAGGAGCGAGTGGTGGATCTGACTCAATCTGATTGGGAACCCAAGAACATTATGTCCCACCCACCAATATCAGAAACCTGACTGCACCACAGGCCTCTCAATGAAATAGATAAGCACACAAAAACACAGCTTTTTTTCTTTTTAATGACAGGATTATTTTCAGAGGGATCACTAGAAAGCTAATAAGGAGTGACTTTAGCTAATAACACCATGATAATATTTTGAAAAAAAAATATTCACTTTGTATTTCATGAGTGAAGTTGAACGGGAGTCTATGGAGAAGGAGGCTTTTTAGAGCCAACCCCTAGTGGCCATCATTGATATTGCAGTTGAAGGCACTTCACATCGGCCTCATTTTTCAGATCCGGAAACACACGTACATTTTTATATACAGTCTATGGCTGTGACTTTGTATTTTTCAGACAGCTATAGAGTTAGTATGAAAGTTTGACCTGGACTGTGTGCTTCATGTTGTCCATCGCTATCTTTAACTATCTTTGATGATGATGATGATGCACTCTGGCTGCTAGATATTATAGTAAATGCAACATTTTAAGAAAGGCTTTTGTTGATGTCTGAATTATTATTGCCATTGTTTCTGTTTTCCCCGTGGTAACTGAAGTGTCATCCTTGTGTACCATCATGTTAAGTGTAACAAAGTGATGCTGCAGGAAGAGCACACAACATGTTTCTGCAAATATGTTTGACTTCATTTGAAACCTTAATCTTAAAGATTCAATACGTTGTTTAATTCAATTTAGAAACTACCAGGAAACAACATTGCATCACTTGTCAATGTTTGAGAGCTCAGAAGTTCCTCGGAGTGACACTTAAACTCATCGTTCGACAGAAGAAAAAAAAAAACATGCACAGAAACAATTCCGTTCAGACCAACGAAAGTGATGATAAGAGTGGGTGCAGTCGACCTCAATGTGCATCTCACAGTTGAATTCCCCCAGGGTAGAGGGGCTCATCACCCCTTCTTGTTCCCCCCCATCAGCTACACACACACACTGACACACACATACACGGAGTCTGGGAATGCTGAGGAAAATAGCCCTCATTTATTATTGCCACACTCCCTCGACTCGCCCCCTCGGTTCAGCGGGTGCGCCGCCAAAGCACGTCTTCCACCGCCAATGTCACACAATTACCTCTTAACTGCTCAAACAAATAGAGCGACCCAGAGAGTGACATCAAATCAAAACTGTCACAGGTGATTGAGTCTAGTCATCAAGGCGGCCCGCCCGCTACCTGTCAGGAGTGTGAGGGAATGAAAGCAGGAGGGAGAAAAGAGGCAGAATGTGATAGCTGCCTTATAATAGACCCCTAATAATGTATAAACACCCCCTCTCTCTTTTTTGCTCTACTCATATTAAAGTTGGGAATAGAGTGCACGATGCCCTCCTTTTCAGCCACTCCGCTCCCTCTCGGGACTCAGGATGGAGAG
Organism: Embiotoca jacksoni; assembly: GCF_022577435.1. Lineage (NCBI taxonomy): Eukaryota > Metazoa > Chordata > Actinopteri > Embiotocidae > Embiotoca > Embiotoca jacksoni. Next base: position 3,856,049 of record NW_027185296.1, on the reverse strand, counting down.
AAATAGCTGTGAATGGAGTAATGATAGGGAAAATGATAGAGGGGAGATTGAAATTTCCATCCTCCCTGAACCATGCCGGCTCTGCTCCTGAAAAGACATTGGCTGCTAATGGGGTTAGATCACACGCATGAGAGTTTGAGGGCTGAGTGATGTTAGCTGTTGATACTCCAGAAAAATAAAAATAAAAAACAAAAACACTTTGAAAGGCAAAACTCCCTTAAGGTTTGGGCATATAGAGTGATAGTCCCCAGACTCCAGATTCATCCTAACTGTTTGAGTTTCAGTCTGCAGAGGAAATCACAGGTGGATCCAGACAACAGCTAATGATGCAGAGGACGCCGGTAGACAAATGGTGCATCAGAGGGGGGAAATAAACAGAGAAATAAAGAGCATGAGCACAGGGTTGAGCAAGAGCAAGCCAAGGGGACATTAGGGACATGATGATGTTGTCAGTGTCTGATGTAAATTGGAGAATGACACAGTCAACAGACATGGCTGGCTGCTCGCTGCAGCAACACGCCGGGCCGTGACACTGACAAATGGAATATTTCAAAGGACTTAATCAGAGGAAATGGGGTTTGGTCTGCAGGTGACACGAGTCCCGCTCCAGTGCTCACAAAAAGAAAACTGATTGCCTGCCTTGAAACCCCCTCCAACTCTCTACTTCTCTGTGTCTGTCTGACTCTCTGCGGCCTATCTGACTCTCACCATTTTTCCTGTCCTCACCCGCCTCTGTCACTCTAAGGGGGGTTCACCATGAGCATGTAGTACAATTAGATTCAATCAGAGATAGCATATGAAAGCTGTGCCAATAAAGTCATGCAGAAGTACAATATACAGTAGACTGCGAAGTTCTGTAGACTGTGAGCGGCTGCATTTAGGCAAAAGTCAAAGAAATAGAAATAAACCAGAGAGTCTGCAGTCCTGCCGCTCTGTGAGGCTGTACTATACACCATGCAAACGATAATATGCTGATGTTTAATAGGTATAATGTTTCCAATGTTCCCTAATGTTTCCATTGTTCTCTGTTTTGAGCTCTATTAATCAACCTGAAAAAGATGTTTCCCAACTTCCTGAAAAGTGAAGCCAGTGTGCAAGTGCCTTAAAGTGCAATACCACGGAGGGCAGCTAGGGGGTTGACTACGAAAAGCCTTTGGCTCCATAGACTCCCATTCAACTTCTCTTATGAAATACAAACCAAATACATTTGTTCCAAAAGGCATAATGGTGTCATTCACTAAATCCACTCCTTGTGATTAGTTTTCTGGATTTCCTTCTGAAAATAATCTAATAAATAATAGATATTGGGCCTCAAAGTGGTATATTTGGGGACATGTCTGTTTGATTGATAGGCCTGTGTTGCAGTCAGGTTTCCGCTTTTGGTAGGAGGTTCATACTTTACAAATCAAGTCAGATCCACCACTCGCTCCTCCCCAGCTCGTCCAAAGATGGTCACCTCTAGCTCGAAAAAACCAAGATGGTGACAGATGAAATATGGAACTCAAGGCTTCAGAACGCCAGTTCACAAACCAATGACTGACGTCACTGTTGTTACCGCTTAGTTAGGGTTAAAATGAGGAACACAGATGTGCTTCCATAACATTTGCTCATTAGGAATGAATATAAAATGTTTTGTGTCAGAACATTGAGTAAATATTTACTGGTAAGTATAGTAAGTATTTCAGTGAATAAGTGAATAATTAGACCAGCTGCTGGTGCTAGATGTTTAGTCAGGATATTCCCAAAGTCATTACGTGTCATCCTCTAGGACCATGAACAGACACAATTTTATAGTGATCCATCCAGATGGTGTTGAGATATCAGTCTGAATCACTGATCCCTGACGGAGTAGTCATCACAAAGACACATAAATTGTGACATTTGCATTGTGCGTACAATGCTAACATAGTCCAATAACATTGTGTCCTGACACACTTTGCCTTGCTTGTCTCACTGTGCCGCAGGTCACCACAAAGATGCACAGGAACAGTGATTGATTTCCCTGCATATAACCAGGGAAGAGGTCCTGGCTGATTTAGGAGAAGGAGAGGGAGAGGAGAGGAAACAACTACAGGTGAGATGGAGAGAACACTTTTCGGAAGAACGATAAGTTTATTCAACCTTCTGCAGGCAACTTCATTGTCTGAATAAGAAGAGAAGTGTTTGTCTCAGAGTTCCTGAACAACATGCCAAGTAAGACTCTCCTGCTGGTAATTAGCTCTGTAGAAAACTGCCACCCACAAAGAAGCTGCAAACATTTTGATAAAAAAAAAAAATGAAATCCATCTCCTAACCCCTCTTTTCCCAGGACGTTGCACAGCACTGTCACCAGAAACTGCAAGTGACTGTGAGACCGGTGATTTGGTGCCTCAAGTCCAGTAGTCCCACGCCAGGTATGAATCACGGCAAGGGGAGGCTGCCCTGTCACAGCGGCTACAGATCAATGATAATTACCACCTTGACATGAGTACGCTTATTACTGAACAGGATCAGGGACAGGGGCCCGAGCCATGGTGGCCGTAGGGCCCGATCGATAGTCCAGGAATAATGGCTCTCTGGGGCCCTAGATTGGACTTTGCCACTAAACAAGCCATTACAGCCGCACGCATGACAGCTTAGGTCTAGATATGCGTCCTAACTCTCCCTTTCCTGAAGGCTTCTCTCTCAGAGCCCGCCTCACTATGGCTCCCACATGCCTCAGTACTCAATCTTGTCATGGACTGTTATGGGCAGGCGAGACACATGCCTCTGGCTTTGAGACGTGTTAACCAGAAGTGAGTGATTAGGGGAAGCATGCTGCTACAACACAATGTGCTCCTGTGCAACACACCGGAGAAAGGGGCCTTGCAATGTGACCTGATGATTGCCACTGAGTACTGAGATCAAACACAGCTGCACCGGTGTGTGTACACATGAGCGCACCTTCACACACACACACACACACACACACACACACACACACACACACACACACACACACACACACACACACAAACAAAACACACACAAAAGCAAGCACATCAATGCGTATAAGCGATGCTGATCCGTCTGTGGCAGCCCTCATCTTCTTTTCTCTTTGATTTCTACCACTTCCCTCCTCCAGATCCCTTGTTTTTTTCCCTCTCCTTTTTTTAATCCGGTCATACCTGTAATCGGGCTCTGCGACAGGAAACTTCTGAGAATCAATTAGTCCTCCCCTCATCCGGGAGCCAAGACGATTCCTCTCGACTTGAGCCGCAAACTCCTTCTATCAGGAGTCATTCTGCCTGCCTAACACCCAGACTCCTCTCTCCTGAGCCCGGATAGGTTTGACTCTAAGCCTCTAAAACGTTGACAACCCAAAGCGCCTTTCTCTCGGCAAGCCCTAACCGCCTGCCTCACCCCGGCCCCTTCTCCTCTTTCTAACCGTCATTGCTACTAAATAAAGAAGGATTTGTTTTTTCCTCCACAGCAGTGATAATAGTGCTGCGTTATGGCGTTTCATCCACAATTAAATAAACAGTCCCATTTCAAAGAACTCCAACTACATCTTAAAGTTTGATAATAGTGGATATGAAAGGTGATTCCAGGGCTTCCTTTGTCCCGGGGAAGTTAGCCACTGAAGAGGCAGCATTGTGGACGGTGTTGTTTTTTAAGTGCCGCCAAATGGCACAAAGGTAAATCCGAGCCTGGGACTCTTCTGCTGGCTACAGCAGGCCCTCAACTGGAGTCTGGAACAAACAGAACATTGAGGGGTCAGATTTAATACCCCCGCCCCTGCCTTTTGTATTCAGATTAAAGACTAAGGAGGATTTGCAGGAGCCTGGAGTCTCTTGTTAAAAGACGGTGTTCTCCACTTAACCTGCAATTTACCTGTCATTTAAGCCCACTGCAGCAATCATCCACACCTCTGGAAGTGAAAGGGGCTGTTATTTTTCTGTTGGTTTCTTTTTCACAACGCTGAAGAAAGGCTTTATGTTCACTTGAGCCAGTGAAAGTGCCTAATGAATTCCCTGACAGATGCTGATTAAAGCAGCAGTTTGTGAAAGATACTTAACATTTTATAAACAGAAAAGAGATTTCCACTAGAACACACGTACCCGTACACACACGTACCCATACACACACACACACACACACACACACACACACACACACACACACACACACACACACACACACACACACACACACACACACACAGGTCGACTTTATAATAAACCAGAAATCACTGCTTGACCAGTCGGACTGTTCTGATGAGGTTGAATTCAGTGTGTACTCTCTCGAGTGTCATGAAAGAGATGCCTGCAGGACTCGAAGGCGAAACACACTGTGAAGCCTCTTGACTTGATTTGTATTGCCAACCTTCCTCATCTGCTACTTCTGAAAAATCCCAGCAATGGAAACCTGACCTTCTTTTTCCCTCCATACCCCCCCCCTCACAGAGGCCAAGCGTGATTCATCTGCCACCAAACCAAGTAAGGGGAATGAATGAAACGGCCGTCATCATTACATCCCACCTCATCCATTTCATCCTCTCCTGTGAGTTGTCAGGCCCTCCGCCAGACGGCCATAACGCCACTCTAAATCTTCCTCCTGAACAGAACTCGCAAGGTCCACGGCAGTAGTAAAGTGGACCATTCGTTTTCACAGCCCCGGCCGAAAGGAGTGATGGCGGTGATGCCGAGACATTATCAGTCACTCACTGGCTGCCAAAGCTCTGAGTCACTCCTGCCCCTCTTTTTCAAACAGGCATGTGCAGATGCCCACCAAACAGCAGCGCAGCTCTTGATGGAGCTTTACACAAGTCTTTGATATGTCCCTTAATCTCCACTAAACTATCCCACTGGTTTTAACACCCTTACGCATTAGCCTATGTCTTATATTTTAAGAGTTTATCGTTGTGCACTAAATTTAGACGCCCCTTACTTAAGACTCAAGGCAGCGAGATGTGTGCATGCAGCGTGAAAAATCATAGACTTTCCAAAACATAACAAAGAAATGGAAAATGTTCATTGTTTTAGAAATCAGTGGCTTCTGCAATTGAGCCATAACAGATTAAAACAGTTTGGAGGAACAATCGGATGGAGGAGATAATTTTCCACTTGGACATTCAAATCAAAAGAAAGCAAATCTCTCTCAGTAAGCCCAAAGGGAAGGGCAGGCCCAAAGACAAAAGTCACTCATCTGCTGAAACCCTCCTCTTGATTTCTTGTGTTAAAGAGGATCACTGTCTGCTTTATTTTTAGAATGTCTCCCATCCTCTTTCCACTTTTCTTTCCTTCTCCTCGTCATCCCTTTTTTCCCCCTTCTTAACAAAACCCGTTTCCTCTGGTGCCCGTGAGAGTTGCCGCCTTTAGTCTGGAGGAACTCACCTGTCCGCCTACACATCAAACCCATCCCCGGTGGGCTTCTGTGCTAAATTCCAAAGTTAAAACCCATTACCAAGCTATCAGCCCACTCGTAATGCTGTCTAATGACCTCATTTCCCTAAGTGTCAGCCCCGTCAGTCACCGGAGGACCTGTCAGCGCGGCCGCCCATGTCCGAGGGTCCTGGCCGCTCTGAGGCATCACTGCCGCTGCGTGCACCTCATCTCAGCCTGTCCTCATCAAAAACAGGATAGAGCACTCAATCTCTAAAAATATGTCAAGGCAAAGTGACTGGGGACACAGGGGGTAAGAGACTTTGCAATGAAAGTGTCGGGTTTTTCATTTACCATATCCACTCTATTAGTCAGAGCGGCACAGTCAATCAGGGCCCCATTTTGATTCGATGGGAGTCAGGGGAGAGAATTGGGACACAGCAAAATGGCTGACGGTCACGGCGTGGCTATTCCAGCTCAGCCCAAATCAGTTTGAGGAGTTGGTGTGTATAAAATGGATTATTACCATACGGATCCAAAACGTCACTGCCTGTCCTTGTTAGCTGAGGAGGGAGCACTGAACATGTGCAGAGAGGGGAGCAAGGTTGAGCTGGAGAGGGTCGTAGCTGAACGTGTATGACTGTGCGTGCGTGCGTGTGTGTGTGTGCGTGTGTGTGCGTGTGTGTGTGTGTGTGCTGTGTGCTCACTGTCCTCTCCACATCTCGTAGCGTACCTCTCTGTGAAATGACTTGGGGCCCCTAGGCCACACAAGCCCGGCCCCTCTTTAGGAGTGGATAATTGACTCCTTTTCCTCCTTGATAATTCATTGCTTGCATATGCCAGTTAATACATCAGCTGAAAACTGCCTCGGCCCTCATCTCCCTTGACATATGCAAACACACACACACATGCACATGAACACACACACACACACACCACTACCCGGAGGACTGTGCAGAGACTGAGCATAAAAAATGGGGATGACAAATGGGAGCACTTCTAGATCTATGAATGAATTATGTCTTCTAAATACCTTGAGCAGAGGCAACTGTCAGCCGGCGTCTATACTAATCTGGGACAAAATATGACCGGCTCCGCATTAAAAAGGAGGGAGCAGGGCTGCTAGAGAATGAGGCGAGAAATGAACGAGCAATCAGGCCATCAAAATATGGTGTCTGATTCAGCTTTGGTGGACATTTGCACATTTATCATGAGATGGAAATATCCTCCCCCCCTTTTGTCATTTTAATACGGCCCCCTTCCATTCAAATAGATTAGGATTATTCCAATAGGACAGAGATATCATTTGTTTTACAATAGCAGAGTCAGCACTCACAACAGTCATTAGGAATTAGATGAAGCCGGCTGCTGTTTGGAGGGACACTTAGCAAACTGAGAAGACGGATAAAATTAATGGCACTTCATTTCAAGAGGCGGGATATTAAACGGCTATTCTACACAACAGCAGAGGTGGGATCGAAAGATAAATGGCTGAGACAACACGCAGGAGCAAATTTATGAGTTGCGCCTGTGTACAGGAAGTTCAGTGTGCGTGAGACACGTTCGGTCACTCACCTGGTGATGATTATGCTCACACAGGGGGTCAAAGACACGCTAACCTTGCTATTGTTCTATTGTCTGGTTATCTGGGAATGTAGTGTATTACCTGTGGGAAATGTATTTTTCAGGCAGCAGTTCAGAGACAACCTGACCGTTCAGGGCCGCAGGAGGATCGCTGCTTCCCTCTGAAACGCAGTGAGCTGCAGGCAGGAGGGAGGCCAAGGACAGCGCAGTGCAGCCGGGAACTTTCTGAGTGCAGTTAGAGGCCGTGATGCATTCAGGGCCCCCACGATGTGAATAAGAGAAACTATCCATTAATTGTGACCACTCATCCAACCAAAGACAATTTAGGAAGTAGATGAAAATTGTGCTGAATTTATCATGTAACTGACAGGAATGTACACATTTAAGCAGTTAACTTCTTTATCTAATGAAAAGAGAGTATTCAATTCCACAATGATTTCATAATATGCCATCAATTGTTTCTTAATTATTTTTTTTAAATACATTTTACCATTAAGACCTATAATATGTGAGTTATCAGAGCTCCATTATAGACTTTTAAAGTCATGCCTTAAGACATATGAAATCTTTTTTTTTTTTGTCTGATTTAGTTTTTCCTCAAAAAGAAATTAACTTTCTTAAAAATGCAGCTACTCATTCTCCCTTACTAAAAAAACAACAACCCTGCAATATGAATACGCAGATATTTTCACATCGAAAGTTTAACAGCTGAATACGAGACATTTCTTCTTAAGTCCTCTGATAATATGCACTGCAAGCTTCAAGTTTATGCAAGACTTCAGAGTAACAAGTTATTGGACAAACCAACTGTAATGTTGATCTCAGTTTAAGGTGAGCAAAGTGAACCTTTCCTCCCACACATACATAGTCTGCACAGTGAGTGTCAAACATCCAAGAAAAATAACAATGAACCAAACACATTATGGAGTAGACAGGGACTTTAAATCTACGCTTTGTACACCTAGTTAACAGTTTCACCACCCTAAAACTAATGCATGTTTGTAAAGAGCCCTGAAATAAAACTTTTTTTTTATTCTTTTTTTTTTATATATATCCACCCATCTCATTTCTGCCAGTGAGGGTAAATATCAAATAGAAATGGTTGCATTATTTATGAAGCTTTTTTTTTTTTTTTAAACAGTATTATAAACCTGTTGGGTAAGTTATCATTTTAAATCAAATGCTCCTCAACACGATATCACAGGCAAAGACCAAAACATTAGAAACCCAGCAAATGTTATCACCCCGAAATGAACATGATTATTTTCACCTGAGTCAGAAACACAGTGTGAACGACGATACTTCCCCCTTGTGTCAAAACACAGTATTACAAACTCTGAAATTAGTAATCCCTTACTGTTTTGATGAATGTTTTAATAGACTGGATTTGATTCATCTGTATTTGAATTGCTTAACTTGAATAATCAAATAAAAAAATGCATTCACATCGTTTGAATTTGTACAAGATTATTTAACTTGAATAATTGCAGTAAAAAATAGAATCTTAGCAGTATGAATTTAATTTATTCGCTGGTAACTCAATTTCAATAAACTTGACTTGCTAATACCAATTTAATTCTGAAACTGTGGGCTATTTGATCCTCACAATTCCCTAACTTTTTTTTTGCAGCTTTTGAATCTCAGTATAACGTTTTAAAATGGAGGATTTAAAAGCACAACTCAAACACATTATAAAAGTTGACCATTTTACTAGGTAATGACAGGTGTACAAATCAGGAAGAAAAATACACCAGTGGAAAAACCAGGCAGTCAAATTTAGGGTATAGTACAAGTCCTTAAGCAGGGACTCACTCAGGGAACACTAGGAAACCCGCTGGTACAGAGAGACACAAGAACTATAACGATCTATGACACAGGGCGTACGGAGCACGCAGACTTTGCACACCTGAGGGTGGTGAGATTAATGGCATGTTCTAAAACCAAATAAATAACAGATCCTGGGGTGGTGTGGTGTACGGGACACAGGATCTGTGCTGAAATAGAGTTCATCTCTCTGCCTGATCTTTTACCATTAAGAAACTCTGACTTATTACGTTGGTGTCAGAAGTGGGATTTAGAGATGACAGGTACATAGAGAGAGATAAGAGGAACTCATCACACGCCTGCGCGCCATTGAGGGGGAACAGCCAAAGAGGAGGGGTGGCGGCCCCACAGCGAGATGTGGCCAAGGAAAAGAAATCCCCAGCCTACCCGATGGAGCCAGTGTACCCAGGCCAGCAGTGGGCGATCACCGCCTGGAGGATCAGTCGAGGGTAAATGCTCCTCAACCATCAACACCAAGCTTACCACGACTGATGGAGATACCTGGGAGCAAGGCTAGTACCCCGTGTCATGCAGCAGAGGTGGACATGGCCCCACCAATGGCGTCAGTACGAGACAACGGAGGGACCACCAGAGGGCCCCCGAAGGGGTGCAATGAAGCTGCCACGCTACAACGGGGAAGAGCCACCAGAGACTTATCTCATCCAGGTGCAGCTGGCTTCCCAGTTTAATGCGCGGTCCACAGATGAGACAGCAGTCCAAGTTGCTCTTGCTTTGGAAGGCAAAGCTCAACAGATCCTCACCGACCTCCAACCAGAGGAGCAACTCAACTGGCCAGCCAAAGAGAGAGCGATACAGCGTCATTTCGGCCACTGTGCTTATGCTGATGAAGCCCGAAGCAAGCTGGTCAACCGCCAAAGGACAGAAGGAGCGACTCTGGGAGCGTACGCTGCAGATCTTTGCATTTATGCAAGGCACGGATAACCAACCTTCAACACCTCAACGCAGGAAGAGCTCGCTCTCCAAGCAACATCCGTCTGTATGCATCAAGAACACTGACAGCAGCCCTAACTGAAGCAGAGAGGGTCGTGCTGTGCACTAGAAACCACCGCTCCAGCACAAGCCTCTGAGCACGCCAGGTGGACTACGAGGGAAGTGATGATGAAGATGCGACCTGTCAAGTTTCTTACGCACCTCCACAACAACCACGGTGGGGAACCAGAAGGACACCTTTACGCTCCAGGGAAGGATGTTACCGATGTGGACAACCGGGCCACATTGCACGCTACTGCCCAGCACAAAACAAGAAATAAACAGAAATAAGGAGAAGAACAACTTTCAGTGAGAGGGACCAAACCAAACTTTCAGTTGAACACTTTAACCACATTTTGATCATAATATGTATAGGCTACTTTTAATTCAATAGGATTTGTTATGCAGGACTTTTACTTGAACACACACACACTCATTTTAAAAACGGTATTACAATATTTGTATTTTTTTTTTATCTGTCCTCTTCCTTTTATGCACCGGATCATATCGATCTACTGTGAAGATGCTAACTTCATTTTGTTTTTACATGAGAAATTGTTCAATTAAAAGTTCAAATAATTGACTCAAATTAAATTTGACATGTTTCTTCTTATATTTAAATCTGGAAATAATCTGATTATTTTTGATATTTTGATAGCGTATTTTTATTTACTGATTACTAAGCATGAATATAATTTAACAACCATATCAAAAGTGATCCAGGTTTATAATAATGCATTTATTCAAAATGAGGAGAAACCAGAGAATGTCTCTTCAGGATTTATAAATGTAAAGTGAGATTTCTTGTGAGATCTGTTGTGCTGTGACATCCTTCATACTGTTTTCTCTCCACAAGGTGGAGTCGTCAGTCTGTATAATCTGATGTGAGAGGAGCTGAACTGTTTTGGGGTGATTCTGTCTCTGTTGAACTGTTGCACATGATTCCAGTTCATTGTTCACTGAACACGCTTGTCTCTCTAATGAGAACCATTTGCATAAAAGTAATGGCTTCTGCGACTGCCTTTTATGAATCATTCAACTATGTGTGACACTTATGTGATTATGAGCCTTCAGCTTCAGTATCAACATTATTAAATTCACAAATCACTGCTTTAATGAGTGGGGTGGAATGAAATAAGGCTGGCTTCACAAATTACAGCTAGTTCATGTAGTTATCAATTATTAAAGGCAGTTTTTGCTGACAATGATGTTTGATATATGATTAACATGAAGAACAAGATGTGACTGTGGCACCAGAATTATAAAATAGACTCATGGGATTATATTATCCCTACAGGAAACATGAATATAAGAGGAAGAAATTAGAAATGCTCGTTTTTAGCAATGTCTCCAACATTAGTAAGAGTTGTTACTGTTTCGGTAAAATGACCTCACGTTGCCGAGGCTCTTTGCTGTTGTATCTCAGACTAATGCAGAAAGAAGGTCCACCTCAGTGCCAGGTATGGCTTTTGTTATTTATTCTGTTGGTCGTATTCGTGTTGTGGTGCAATCCTTTTTTAAAAACTACACAACTATATAACACTCACAGTTTTCTTGATCTGGTTAAAATGTATTTAAATTGTTTAAGTACTTGAAGATCATCTCATCATCATCCCTAAGGTGTCATGCAGAAGAGCCATTAAAAAATGGATTGGTCAAAGTTGTAATGTTGACATTTAACATGTAGGCTATTGATTGATTCCAGATGTCAACTCCAAGCCTTGTTTTAATCCGCTACCGTTCACCCTGTTGAAGTCACTGCATTGTTTCTTAATACAGACTCAACACTTCCTTTATCTGTCTTAAATTCAAAGCTTGATTTATCAACAATTGTGAAACATTTCCAAGAACCTCTTCAGACTAGATGAGTTAGCAACTGCTGAGAATAATATTATATTGCTGAGTTTATTAAATTGAAGCATTGGACATATATGTTATTGACCATAGTATGTAAATTTGCCAACACAGTGGTTACACAACCTCAAAACAGCAACAGCTTAATAATGTGAAATCATAATGTGTTACAGGTGCTCTCTGGTACCTCAACAAATAACACTACACCCCAAATTAAATGATGATTGAGTCCAGCCAACTTTAAGATGATAATGAGTTATTGATACTCCGAAATTAGAGTTAGGGTGTCTTTAAAGTGTTGTAGTATGCCTATATTTTCTCATTAAAAAAAAAACGAGAAGCATGGTTTTTACAATTAAACTCCAGTCACAACATTTTGCAGCTGATTTATGAATCCAGTAAACCATGACACCTGGTTCATTGTCTCTGAGAGGCCATTTTGTCTGCATGGGAGCCAAACTGAAGGCTTGATGAAGCTTTTGCGCCCTCCAGAGTCTGTCTGGAGACTTCTTCTTATATGATGCCACAGGTCTGAGATTGACCCTGAAGAGGCTGCCTCATGTCCCGGTTTGTCCCAGCAGGCCACCTGCTGTGGATGAGTCAGCCTAGGGCTTAGAAATAGTCTTGTGATGACGAGAGACGGACGACAAAGAGTTCGTAAATCCACCCAAATGCTTCTTCTTTTAAATGAGGAGCTGGAAAGATGTTACGAATTGATCATTTCACATTGAATGTCTGAAATGAAATGGAAAAATATTCTTCAAAAGTTTCATTATTTTTGGACTTGGCTTTGCCTCTGTTACTGATCTTGATACAATATTACATTCAAGTGTTAAAGTTATAATTGGGCATTGATGGCACCTAAATTTGATTAAATAGTAAAGATATTCTTCAAAAATGTATAAACTGACTTGTTTCTTAAATGTGAACACATTAGTGTCAGTTGTCAGAGTTAGAGTCCTGATATAGAGTAATAGTTTTATTAGCATGTGGTCACATAGAATATTTTTTTAAATGACTCGGCTTCAGTAACCTTCACACAGTTAAAGCCTAAATGAATCCCACTGTGCCATCCTTCAGAGCAACATGACCTCAACACTTAAATGAGTTCAGGTTGCCAAGACATGTCATCGCCTTTATTGAAACATTATCAGCTGTGTTTCTGATTAACTGGAAAACTACAGACATCCGCTGAGCCGGCCTGTCATACTGCTAAATCTGCACACAAAACAGTCTGCAGGAACAGAGAGCGGCGGCTGTCGTGTTATCATCTCCAGAGGTTGAGTTTTGCGAGGGGATCATGCTGTGTGTCCTGCTGTGTTTGTGGACAGCAGATGTACAATGATGAATAAACAGGACTCTCCCCTTTGCCGGCAGCTATTGGGTTGGACGGCAAGTGATGAGCAGCATGTTGGGAAGGAGCTGTTTGCACTTTCGCTGCTGGTGTGTCTCAGATAATAAATGAATTGTCTTCTTAACCTGTGCACCTCTGTCATGCAGCCTTATGTATATGTGGCGTGTTGTTCTGTTTCATGACTTTGTTTCTGTCTGTTTGTGTTTCTTGTTCATGATGAGTTACTAATTTATTGAAGTTTCCGAAAAGAAACACACTGCATAATTTAAAATCAAGTAAAATGTCACCTTTATTTACAAAATGTACAGGTGTCCCAAACATATATTAACATCTGTTATGATAATCAAGGCACAATACAACAGAGGCACAGAAACATACTGAACATTTGTTACTGAATATCCAATTTAACAGCTCAAATTTACATCAGCCACCACAGCTAATATAAACAGCAAAAACAATAACAGTTATGTCAAAGTATAAGAAACACTGTGGCTGAGATCCAACAGGCTTACACAGGAACAGATTTTACAACTCACAGAGGATCAGCCGGACACACTCATCCTCGAGTCTGAGGTGGCAAGCACAAACCACAGCCAATCCATAGGACAAGAATACAGGATAATCTGCCTCAACTGGATGTTTTATACAACGAGGACAACACAAACAGGCACTTGGATTAAGGTATCATCTCCTTTCCTGTTTCTGTTCTTGGCAGGGTAATGTACATCCTGGCACAGAGCAATAAACACACAAGGACATCCTGTAACACACTGAGTGAGCTACTGTCAAAGAGGGTTTTCACAATAAAGCTGCTGGCCCTTTATCAGGCTCTTTTGTCTGTATTCTCATATATGAATCAATCCTGTCAATCACAACAGAGATATTCATCCTGTAAACAGCAAAACAATCAGCAGGGTGCAGAAGAAGTCCTTGCTATGTGGAGGAAATGATCTGAGTGGGCAGCATCTGTATGGAAATGCTCTCCTTGCCGTCATAGGGCAAGGTGGGTTTATCACCGTTGACCATGTCAAACAGCTCTGATATGTGCAGCTCACCGGCTCCATCCTGACAGGAAGCCGGGGCCTCCCCGTGGCTGGAGCTGGTCTTGTGGGAGGAGCTGTGGGAGTTGGTGGGGCTGAGCTGGACAGCCGTCGTGTCCTGAAGGGTGTGCTCGCTCGTCTCCATCTCGAAAGTTGCTGTCCCCATCCGCATCAGCCCCCACGTCTCACCTCCTTTGGCCTTACAGGCCATGTGGGCCGGAGGTCTCCTGCTGACCACACAGCAGGCTGTAAAGAAAGCCAGCGCTATCAAGAGGAGGAGGGGCCCGATGATGATGGGGGGATTGCCAGTAGTGGTGCCAAAAGCGAAAGCTCCCACCAGGGTGATGTTGATACCAGCCAGCATGATGCACAGGCCGCAGGCGCAGCACAGGGCCGGGGAGGGCAGGCTCTGCTGCCGCAGGGTACGCTGCTCGGGGATCTTCTTGGCAGCAGAAGCTCTGGAGGCTTTTTCGGGGAGCACCATGTCTCATGGAAGCTGCTGGTCACAGGGATGATTGATCATTGAATGCATCACGTCAGAGAAAGATGATGGTGAAGAGGCTGAAGAGGTAGAGCAAACATGAGACCTTTTAGAAGCTGAACAGATTTTTACGTTTAACTATTTCTAATATTTGGTAACATTTCTTTCAAAATATTTCTCAAATGTTTAAAAACTAAACATTTCATCCTTATTCAACTAATCTGTTAAAATATTTTACAGCCAAACATTAATGAAGCACAAAAACAAATAATAGTGAGCATAAGACGTCAACATTTAAAGTGCAAATTAATAGATTGTATATTTAACAAACAAGTGACTTTAATTTCTTAAAGTCCCATTTTCCTCACCTCTGGTCACCTGTTCTACTCGAATAGACCAAAAATAACAACAGAAAACCAGAACACAACCACGCCGCATCATTATGAAACACGACTCTTGAGTGCCACTCACCTCAGATCAGACCCACAGTCCAGCCGCGTCTCGTCCGTTCATCGAGAGTTGCGGAGTTTATGTGATCTCCCCCGCCGGCAGGTGAGCAGCACAGTGAACTGCTGCTGCTGCTGCTGCTGAACATTGACCACTGGAGGCGCTGCAGAGCTCCTCCAAACAAACGGTCCAATCAAATCGGGCATGTTAGGTTTTGCGTGTAATGCATTAAAAAAAAAATATCCACATCCGACATATTGAGGAGGCTCTCAACAATTGGAGAAAAACACACAGACATACTGTGGCCTCGAGTCCTCCTGGTTCTTCTTAATTCTTTAAATCCTTTATTTAATTAAAAGTTTGTCGCTGGATCATCCGGCTCTTTTATGATGTTCAGATGCTGCATATATAACACACCAACTCCTCTCTGCTTTTATAGAAAGAAAGCAGCATCTGTCAGAAGGATGCTATCTGGTTCGTCAGTGTGTAGGCAGGTTAATCACACCCTTTTCCTGTCCCCTCAGTCTTCACTCGGCACAAAAGGAATGAAAACCCTAAATCACATTTACTTCAGGGGAAAAGAAACACATATAGAGGGTGCAGTAAATGATAAAAGATTCAATTGTTTGAAATAACGTGACACTGATTAGACAAGAGATGAGGTTAAAGATCTGTTTTATTGAAAACACAGCATGCCAGTGAAAAAGCGCTCCACGCATGAGACCTTTATGCATAGGACCCCTTAAGATCTTTGACAAATTTCAGTGGGACTCCATAATTGCATACCAATTACCGTGTGTCTCATTTGATGTCATCACAAGTTGATGGGGGAAATAAACAAGTTCTTTTATGATTCATAATGGGAGTGAGAGGGCTCTAATGTTGCAAGTGGTTGTTTCCTAATGTGTGTATTTGGTCTGAGCAAATCTCTCAGTTCCTGCCAGCCGATGAGGGCCTTTAGTTGCTATAGGGATGGGGTGTCCATGGCAACAGTGTGAAATAAGGGGATGTGTCATTTAGCGAGCAACACATAAAGCTAAGAGGGTTAGGGGATATTGAAGTGATACAAAAAAAAAAAAAAAAAACATCGGAGGCCATTCATACACAGATCGGGTCTTAAATATGAATTCAAATCAAAAAGTATATGTCAGAAACTTGATGGACTCAAGAAAGTCTAAGACAGAAATGTCTCAGCTTGGTTGGTCCATCATTCTTTCCATTGGCACATTCACAGAACCAAAAATAAAAACTGAGCAACACACATATACTCTTATAAAAATAAAATCCCTTCAATCACAGTAGAGAATACTTTCTCTCACTCTCAAGTGAACAACTATTCACAAATCCCTTTAAGTCTCATTAAATACATACAACCTGTAACTAAAAGCAATTCTCACATTTCACATCAGTCAGACTGGAAACACTGGAAGACACCAAAACACTAAGACGAGAGACTCGTCCTCTCGGGGTGGTGTTAAACAAAACATGAACTCCAGCGAGGACTGCTGTGCACCCCGGAAAAGATCACTGTTACTGTCGGTGTCAAATTTATATTGTTGGACCAAACTGATGCTTCACGATACAATAGTCTCCCCTTCAGGAAAACTAAATAAGATACTTATTCAAAGTACATCAGTGCTACAGGTAGCTTGTGTTGAAGTGAAAGATAGTAACAATGAGATCTATTCTCAACCCTGAACTCTCTAGAAGTTCTACCTGCGCTCTCAGGTAGGTTCAACAAGAACAACTTCAGCAGGCAAAATGGAGGATTTCCAGAGACGTCTCCTCCGAGTGTCAAACCATTTTCTTCACTTATACCACATGCATCCACTCAGAAACATACAAGTTTAAAAACAGAAAGAAAGAAAAAAATCATCCCTTTCTGCAGCTTTTAAATAAAATATTAACCGATTCACAGCTGGACAATAAGAATAAAGTCTACTGAAATGAAATGATATTGCATCACTAGAGCAACAGCTGCAGGCTGTAGCTGTCCTCCACCTTTATAATGCCGTTTAGATAATGATATGTAATTTCATAAAAAACTGCTGGCATTAAGAGTGGTTTCTGTTGTTTTGGGCCATCATAAGCCATAAATCAATCTGTGAATGTTCAAAAGCCAAAAGCCATTCTCAGACGAAACAGTCCTTGTTTAAAACTAAGGCAGCTTAAAACGACTCCCGGTCAAATCTCACCGTTTTCATTTAGGAGGTGGTAGCCGAGAATCAACTGTCCACCTGGTGCTCAAACTCTCTACTTGATAAGACTACTGGCCGTGAAGAAGAGCTTAAACACCAGAAACAGTTAGTCACCTCTGATACTGTAGCTGAGCCAACAAGGCTCCCTTTGAAAAACACACACGCATCGCACACGCACACGCACACACACGCACACAGAGGCTAAAAATCAGACGAGGGAACTTGTGGTGGTCCTTTAGCCTGCGAGGTCGTCTGAAGTGGTGCAAAGTCGCTGGTGCGCAGAGCGTTGGACTGCGCCCGTCTGCGGGCCAGTCGGGAGTTGGAAGGAGGAGAAAGCCTCATGGAGCACACGATGGCGCCGACGTCCTCCTGCTGCTCGTCATGCTGAGATAGCTGCCGGTTGAAGGCGATGGCTTCTGCTGCAAACTGGGTCAGGTCTTTGGTGCTGCTGTTCCTACAAGAAGAGAAGAGGCAGAAGATGATAGGACGGACATGTCAGCACATTCCAGCAGCATATTATCTGCCCCTTTTTACTTATACACTCATTAGAAATTAATCTGCAACATAAAATACTTTCTCAATTGATCGTTTGGCCTCAAAGAAGAGATAAAATACTAAAAAAAAAAAATTAAAAAAATGCACCTTACTGTGTCCTCTTTAAATCAGTCTTGATTTTCTGTCGCACCGACCAACAATCCAAAAACCCAAATACATTCTTTCGACTATCTAACTGTCTAAAACGCTAAACTTAAGCAGCAAATCTTCTAAATCATCTCATTGCAAAAGCTGGAACATGAAAATGTTGGTAGTTTTGATTGAAAAAAACGACTTCCTGATTATTCAAATAATTGAATACAGAAGTTTTACTCTCTTATCAGAAATACAAATATAAAGTTTTACGGAGTCTCTCGACGTAATCTGAAGTTTTCTTCCTCCATTTTTGTTTAAAGCACGTTCTAAACTTCACAGACACATTTGACTGGATTAATTTAGCTGCAAGACAAACCTCTGCAGAACATGAGGCGTTGGGAGACCTCTCTCTGGAGCATTCTGGAAAGAGAAGAAAAGAAAATATAATTCACTCTCAGCTTTCAACACAATAAAACAATTATTTTTACATTTCATAAATTACAGGTTAGACTAGAGCAAAGAGTACAAAACAGCTAATCTTGTGCACAGGTGTAACGATACTCACCCCTTGCACCCACGGGTGCTTGAGGACCTGAGCAGCACTGAGGCGCAGGGTGGAGTCACGAACCAACAGCTTGGAGATGAGATCCTTGGCCCCCCCCGTGATGTGAGCCCAGTCCTTGTCTAGAAACTCATACTTGCCCTGCTGGATGCTCTCAAACAGATGACTCTGAGGAGACAAGATCAAACATCATCCTGTAGAACTGATCAGCATCTGAGCAGCGAAGATTTTCCACACAAATATGTAACCCCAAAGTTAGTCTTTTCACACCCGGGGTGGTTTTTTGTGCAATTAATTCGGACGTCAATATTTTTTATTGAACTGTTGTATTTGTATTGAGTACATTCATTCAGAACGCAAATATTACACGGCACATAAGCCCTCCCCGCTCCCCCTCTGATTTTGCATCGCGAGTAAAGGCATCGATCAATAACGTTGTGTGGAAGAGGAACGGACGTCACCATCACAACTCCTAATGAAAATGCTGTTTGTATCTCCAACCCTCGGGTGTTATATTGACAACGAACACACAAAAATTACAAAGACATCCATCTCGAGGACAGCGTATGGAGCAGCGTCGCCGAACGACTCGGCTGTCAGGAGAGTGAGGAGTTTATGAGGTTTACTTTAGATGTATGAGAGTTGGTTGGAAACAGGCAACAGGGTCACAGCAGGTTTGGCTAACACACAAAAATCGTCTCTTCTTTTGTCAAGTGAAGAGGAGCGGGACAAATCTTCTTCACTGCATGACGGTGAATTCATCATTGTTTCTGAAGAATGAGCTGATGCGAATCTATTCAAACCCTTTTCAGAACAACTGTCACGAATTTGCATCGCTGTTGGTATTAATAGCTTTGATGTGAAACATTCACAGGAGAGTGTTGTTTTGTCTTTTATTCATCATGTCCCCAATGTGTGAAGGGCTTTTGAGTGCCAGTAGATGAGCGCCATCTAAAATAAAAACTGCTGATAACTGCATGCTGACACACTTGGATCAGATATGACCAAACTAAAAATACACATGTACTATGATTAATGCTGAGCCTGTGTGGAGCAGCCAGGGCAAAATTCAT
Organism: Embiotoca jacksoni; assembly: GCF_022577435.1. Taxonomy (NCBI): domain Eukaryota; kingdom Metazoa; phylum Chordata; class Actinopteri; family Embiotocidae; genus Embiotoca; species Embiotoca jacksoni. The sequence goes on along the minus strand of NW_027185296.1, from coordinate 3,836,670 downwards.
AGCTGATACACTATCTTGTTAATAACTATATCGTATGTGGCTCCATTGCACCTCCTGCCTTGCATAACATCGTCCTCCCATCTTCCGATTTCATTTGATCAAAATATCTGCAGATAAACCAGCTCGGTTATTTTACTTTCTTTGAACCAACTGCTGAACATTAAAAGAGCCGAGTCTTAAAAGGGACCAAGCAGGAATTCCAGCAAAAGAAGGCAGGAGTAGTGAAAGCAAAAGATAAGAAATCTATTTATTTTGTTTTAATTAAGTGTTGTGGCTTGAGTAGTACCGTCTGTGCTGCCAACACTGGAGCAGTGAGCACTTCTGAATGAGTCAGATGAGGCAGACTGGGTGAGCGTACCTGGCACGTTCTGCAGGTTTCTCCCCGGTCCCAGCCGCAGTCGGTGCCACAGTGGCCTGTAAATGGCGGGCTGCCGCTCAGCAGGATGTAGAGGATGACTCCGAGGCTCCACAGGTCGCAGCGCTTGTCGTAGAAGGAGGCCTCATCAGTGAACACCTCCACCACCTCTGGAGCCATGTACTCTGCCGAGCCACACTGAGAGAAAGCAGAGGCAGAAAACGCACAAGAGTGGAGAGTCAGGGTCACCGTTTAGATTGGTTTTGTTACGAGCTGCGAGTTTAAAATTGAGACATTTACCGGTGTGGTGAGCTCTGGTGTCGTTATGGGTGTACAGGCACTGCTGAGCTTTACTCCACTTCCCAGATCAAAGTCACAGATTTTAACTGGCGACACCTGAGCAGAAAGAGGAAACAAACACGTGTTAATATACCGTTATGTTCTGAACCTTTGGGGATAACTAATGTCAGTCTGAAAGCTTTAAAGGCCACTTACCCGATCAGTGTATTCACAGAGGATGTTCTCCAGCTTAAGGTCTCTATGGGCAATGCCTGCAGAAAAGCACATTGTCACCATGACAAAATACAAAATAAAAACACAGCCCAGTCTCTTTGGACTTTGGTAGAAAAGCTGTTGGGATATCCACCTACCTTTTGTGTGTAGGAAGTCAAGAGCTTGGGCAATGTCCCTGACCACCTTACTGGCCTCCAGTTCGTCAAAGTGCTTTCTGTTCTGGATGTGGGTGAGAATGGAGCCTTCAGGGAAAAAAAACAACAACAAAAATCCCCTTCAGCAATGTTTTGTGTGTTTACAATGAGTCACCGAAAAAGCAGACGTGTACATATGCAGATAGTGGTGTTATTCATTTGTGCTTACCCCCGCGCAGCTTTTCAAACACCAAGTAAAAGCAGGAGTTGTCTTCAAAAAACTGGATCAATTCTAAAATATTCCTGGACACGAGATATTTTGAGTTGATTAGAAGCCGTTTTATTCTGTCTTGGATTTAATTTTGTGTAAAAATTAAATGCACTCACTTGTTTCCTTGACACTGGTAGAGAGTCTCCACTTCTCGAAAGACTCGGCTGCGGCTGTGACCTGCACTTTTTTCTATGATCTTCGTAAAACAAAACACAGAAACATCGATTAGTTGCCTAAATAAAAACAATTCTCATTTGGATTTCAGAGGTTGTTGTTGTTTTTTTAAATCATCCTTTTCATATTACTCATTTGAGTACAATTCTTATAGGGTTTTTAAAGGAGCATGTACAGTGGTGTGAAAAAAGTGTTTGCCCCCTTCCTGATTTCTTATTTTTTTTGCATGTTTGTCACACTTAAATGTTTCAGATCATCAAACAAATTTAAATATTAGTCAAAGATAACACAAGTAAACACAAAATGCAGTTTTTAAATGAAGGTTTTTATTATTAAGGGAGAAAAAAAAAATCCAAACCCACATGGCCCTGTGTGAAAAAGTGTTTGCCCCCTAAACCTAATAACTGGTTGGGCCACCCTTAGCAGCAACAATTGCAATCAAGCATTTGCAATAACTTGCAATGAGTCTTTTACAGCGCTGTTGAAGAATGTTGGCCGACTCATCTTTACAGAGTTGTTGTAATTCAGCCACATTGGAGGGTTTTCCAGCACCAACCGCCTTTTTAAGGTCATGCCACAGCATCTCAATAGGATTCAAGTCAGGACTTTGACTAGGCCACTCCAAAGTCTTCATTTTGTTTTTCTTCAGCCATTCAGAGGTGGACTTGCTGGTGTGTTTTGGATCATTGTCCTGCTGCAGAACCCGAGTTGGCTTCAGCTTGAGGTCACGAACAGATGGCCGGACATTCTCTTTCAGGATTTGTTGGTAGACGGTAGAATTCATGGTTCCATTTATCACAGCAAGTCTTCCAGGTCCTGAAGCAGCAAAACAGCCCCAGACCATCACACTACCACCACCATATTTTACTGTTGGCATGATTTTCTTTTTCTGAAATGCGGTGTTACTTTTACGCCAGATGTAACGGGACACACACCTTCCAAAAAGTTAATCTTTTGTCTCGTCAGTCCACAGAGTATTTTCCCAAAAGTCTTGGGGATCATCAAGATGTTTTCTGGCAAAAATGAGACGAGCCTTAATGTTCTTTTTGCTCAGCGGTGGTTTTGGTCTTGGAACTCTGCCATGCGGGCCATTTCTGCCCAGTCTCTTTCTTATGGTGGAGTCATGAACACTGACCTTAACTGAGGTAAGTGAGGCCTGCAGTTCTTTGGTTGTTGTCGTGGGGTCTTTTGTGACCTCTCGGATGAGTCGTCGCTGCGCTCTTGGGGTAATTTTGGTCGGCCGGCCACTCCTGGGAAGGTTCACCACTGTTCCATGTTTTCTCCATTTGTGGATAATGGCTCTCACTGTGGTTCTCTGGAGTCCCAAAGCTTTAGAAATGGCTTTATAACATTTTCCAGACTGATAGAGCTCAATTACTTTCTTTCTCATTTGTTCCTGAATTTCTTTGGATCTCGGCATGATGTCTAGCTTTTGAGGATCTTTTGGTCTACTTCACTTTGTCAGGCAGGTCCTATTTAAGTGATTTCTTGATTGAGAACAGGTGTGGCAGTAATCAGGCCTGGGTGTGGCTAGAGAAATTGAACTCAGGTGTGATAAACCACAGTTAAGTTTTAACAGGAGGGGGCAAACACTTTTTCACACAGGGCCATGTGGGTTTGGATTTTTTTTTCTCCCTTAATAATAAAAACCTTCATTTAAAAACTGCATTTTGTGTTTACTTGTGTTATCTTTGACTAATATTTAAATTTGTTTGATGATCTGAAACATTTAAGTGTGACAGACATGCAAAAAAAATTGGAAATCAGGAAGGGGGCAAACACTTTTTCACACCACTGTATGTTCAGCCAAGCTACTGAGTTTAAATTAAGTTAAAATTTCTAAAAACTAAAAATAGCCTTTCTCACCTTCACAGCAAATTCCTGTCCGTTCTGCAGGCTTAAGCATCCTTGAACTTTGGCATATGCTCCCTGGCCAAGTACCTCATCTGTCAGTTTGTAGAGATCTGAGGAAAATATGACGTATGAGATCGCAGTCAGTGTTTGTTAAGCAGTGAATAACCGTAGCATTGTCCTGCTTTTGCATGTGCGTCTCACAACAGTTTCAGCTCTATTACCTTCAAAAGTGCCCGTGGAGCTGTCTGTTGCTCTGGTTCGTTTCTTCTTCTTTCTTTTAGCTGCATCTGGGATGTTCACCGGCTGGCTTTTCTCTATCTCTGTGGTGGCAGAACGGAAGAATCAATAAGCAAGCAAATTCGTTTTTGCCAGTGTGTTACACACCACAAGTTTCCAAGCTCTAGAGCTGTTCAAAAATAGTATAGCTGGTGTACCTGCTGGGCCTTGGGAAATGTGCTGTCTTTCCTCTGTGGTGATCCCGTTCTCCTGAATTGCTCCAGAGTTTTGCCCTACTTGGCCCACAGCCAGGGAGTTACCCTGTAACAGAGAAGAAGGCCACATGGGAGGGGGAGAGAGGGAGGGAGAGAGAGAGAGAGAGAGAGGGAGAGAGGGAGAGAGAGAGAGAGATCAGGTGGTGGAAGAGCAGAGAAAGCACAAGAAACAGTTCAATATTTTGGTCTGACTGTTAAATTCTGACAAATCTGTAAAAGACACTGTTCTTCAAAATATGACACACTGCAGTTATACAGTAGCTACTACCATTACTATCTCAGTGATGATCTTCTCCACTGGCAATCTGCCAAAACAGTGGCCTGATGAGAGAACAGGAAACAACAGGACAGGCCTCGTCTCACCCTGGACATTACCAGAATTCACTTACACAACCACTCAGTGCGTGACTCATGGAGAGTGATGAAACGTCTGCGTTTCAGTGTAAATAACCTTGACGATGTGTGTGTGGACGACTTTCTGGCAGCTTGGTCTTATCCGAGAGGAAGTAAAAAAGGTTTTGACATCATCACCGGTAATAACAGAGCAGATCATACCTGGAGAGCGTGCTGGAAGGCTTCCAACTCCGTCATCATGCTGTGCCTCACCATATCTGCCAACTGAGAGCACATCACAAAATATGCTCAGCGAGACGGGAACACACTGCAGAGACGTGAATAGGAAGTCAGTTTAAAGCGGCGGAAAGAATCTGCGGTATGTGTGAAGAACAAAGAAGTCTATTAATCATCCAGAGGGACGTAACTTGACGTGAATCAAAGCATTTCCTCTGGGAGGTTTCCAGTCTCTAGTGTCACATTTTGTTTTTGGATGGCGGTCAGTGAGCGACTGGATGGCCGCAGAAGGTTCACGTACAGTACAGTTTGATCATTTCCTCGTTTTAACCACAGAAAAGGTACGCGGCGTTGAAATGATGTTCAATACGTCGGCATTCAGTCCTAATGTGGAGCTGCGCGTCAGCTCAAAGCGGCGGTGGCGGTGTGCGACTCGGCTGGTATCAACGGCGAAGACGGCGGCCGACAATAGCGACGCGATTACTTCATCATTTACAGTGTTGTTGTAAAAAAAAAAAAAAAAAAAAAAAAGCACCCGTCGAGAACTTAAGCAGAGCATCAGAAAAGATCAAGTTAGCTGCTGCCTGTACACACCGACCTTATGTTATTGTCTTTAGCCCCAGCTGGCTAGCCAGTTAGGTAACTAGCAAGAAGCTAGCTTGCCCTAACGATGTCTGTTTGCCAGTTTGTATTAAGAAACCGGTCGAGTAACGTTGAAATGAAAATATAAATACAATAAATCCTTCTAACCTGGCCTCTCCACACCATCCAAATCCCGTCTGTCAAAGCCTCTGACAGCTGATGCAAGCGCCCATTGCTAGCTGAAACCCATCAGACAGGCAGCCGGTGACGCGCCGGCGCGAAAACATATAAACAGACCGCAGCCCCGCCTCTTTCTGCATTCCTCCTTCTCCAATTGGACGAGAGCGAAGCTACCAAAGTACGTCACTTGGCGTGGCTCGTCACCACGCCTCACACCACGTAGTGGGGATTTTTTTTTTGTTCATGATGATAGCCTTCATTTACAGAGGCGGGTCAGCACTGACAGGAGGTGAGGCCCACGCCACATACCTACAACATTTCATCATTACTTTAGTTTCTTTATTCCCCCCCGTCATCCAGTCTATTTCTGCTGGAAGATGTCAGTGTTTTACACGTTTGACATCATTTCACATCTTCTGCATATAAAAAAAAAAAAATAAAAAAAAATAATGAAAACAAGGTCCATGATTTGCATTTGTATGCCTTTAGAAAAAGTTTAAACTAAAAACAACAAACAACACATAATATAAAATACAAACCCTCAGTCATCACAATAAAACTCAAAACTTCATATCAAAACATACAGATCAAACAAATGCACATGCACAAGAAGAAAGGAAAGGAATACGGGAGATGTAGTAGCCTATTATAAACGAAAACTTCAAAAGGCATCACAGCATCATCATGACTGTATGTGAAGTTTTCTGTGAAGGTACAGTCCACCTCTGAAGAAGTGTGTTACGTTATAGACCTTCCTGGCATGCTGAGAAAACCACTCGTACAAATGTAAATGAAATTGTTCGTTTGTCTTGAGTTTTTTGAAGCTGATGGTTTCTCACGGGGCTCAGATAACGTCATAGTGTAAACTCCTTTGTCCATGCGGTTTTGTTTAATTGCATATCTTCTCTGTCATCTCTTTCTGCAGGAAAAGAACACAAAGGACAAGTTAGCATATCAAATCTATATCATATGTATTGTATGAGGAGATGAATGATTGTTATGGCTTGTCATTACACTTTCAATGTGAGGAGCATTATTTCTTAGTACAAGGAAAAAAGCTCCTCTACAACCAACAACAAAAAGAACTGCCTTGGGTGCTGAAAGTGGGACAATGAAACACGGTCTGTTGACAGGATTTATCTTTTCTGTGATGTGCTGACATAAATGTCTCCCTATTTCACTTCGGAGGAGGAATTACAGAGCCCGGGCCTCGTAATCATGATAACTGAAGCCTTTTATTGACACTCGGAGCACCATTCTCCATCTGCTCACATGTGATAGAGGTCCCTTTGTTGGTAAATAGCAACGCCTACACAAAGTCTTTCTCATTACACGCCTGTAAGAAGTCAGCAAATTATCTTATGAGGTTTGTTGCTGCTTCAAACCAAGCCATTCTCTTCAAAGCATTTAACAAGATTCATTCATAATGGAAAATTGAGGGGAACACTAATTCCATTCTCAGTGTCGTATGGAAAATTATTATCTTGGACAGAACACAGTTCGTGTGTTATACTCCCAAAGTAAGACAGCGTGATTGTGTTATTTTCTTTGCACTGCATGTGCACCAAGAGGGAAAACATACTGACTTAAAGATGAAAACTTGTTGTGGTCATGTCCACCAAGCATGCACAAAACAAGGTTATAGACAGCAGGATGGCAGATATTCTTCGCTAGACTGACAGCAATGAGAGTAATACATGACGACCCTCCCATGAGCGTAACATCGATCTAATTCTTTGTCTCATGCTCCCTCGCTTCACCTTCACACAACTGAGATCGCACCGACGTCTCACCAGGGGCTCCAGTTCAGAGTGATCAATGAGGTTGAACTCTGAGATAAAGTAGTAGTAGTGCTTGTAGCAGGTGTTGATGTGAGCCTCCGCACCCATACTGCAGACGCTGTCAAAGTGATGGATGTAAACATGCACGAACACCCTGAAGAGGCGGCTCAGGATCTTCTTGCACACCTGCTGGAAGTTCTTGGGGAAAGGCACACCTGGAGTGAAGAAGGGAAAGATAAATGATTTCCACCTGAAAAACTGTTTGATTAAGATAAGACAAAATCATTTTCTTTCATTGAAACCTGTCATTTAGCACATATACTATTATATAAGCAATACGATTTCTCATCTGCAGCATCAATACTTGAGGGAGAGGAGGTATTTCTATGCACTACCTCTTTTCAGGTGCTGGGTTAATAAAGGTGGACATGAAAAAGAAAAGCTGGGACTTAGAACATAATATGTCTCTGTAACTTTATTAAATAATGTATAAAAACACAATGTTTTAGTTGCAGAAGAAAATAAAATCTCTGTGCTTTGTGTCAAAGATCTGGCAAAAGCCCTTTGTTGTCAAGCAGTGGCTCTAGATGTACAGCCTATGCTTCCACTGTTACAAGGGGGTAGATGGAAAGACTGTGGATTAACTCAATTTATTTAACAAAAAATAATTTATGACTCTGTGAAAAAAGGGCTATAAGGACTAAAAAGGGTAGGAATCACTCTATTAGAGCACATAGCTGCAAGTGTTGCTCCAGGTCTTAGCAATTCCCCCAGGTCGACCTGAAGGAAATTTCCAAGCACTAACGAAAAGACAAAACCCATTCATGCCTGTGAGAAATTTTGAGTTTTAATTTCTTCTGAGTTGCATGTCTATACATGGTAAAAAGAAACCAGAGCTCCCCAAAAGGTTCATGTGAAATCTATACAGAGAGGCCCTAGATTGCTTCCAAACACAGTGCCGATTTAGTGTCAGTGCTGAGCCACTGTGTCGCGCCTGAGCTCACTCCATCCTCTATTATGCATGAAATTCTCCCCTCTTATAAATGTTGACTGTCAGATCTGGTGGTGAGACAAAAAAACGCCAATGTCACCAAGTCAATCTCCCCTAAATGTCAACCTGATGGTCTAATTAACCTCTGCTTGAACTTTATCCCTGCGTTTGAGGGATTAATAAAGGAGTGCATCATTGTAGGCAGCACATTAGGTTACACACTCAATAACAGTCGGACAGCTTCATTTGTAGACTCCTCACACACACCTACTCTGGTGGGGAAGATGTCCTCATTATTGATGAGTGACTCTATCCAGTCCATCAGCAGATTCATGTACTTCAGAGCCGGCAGCTTGGTGGGTTTCTTGTAGTCGTCCCCGTCCTGCCATCTGTACTCGTACCTCAGTCCCCCTGACATGATGGGACACGTGCGTTCGGTGCAGTACTCGCTCACTGTGCCATAGATCAGGTTGATCCTGTTGAAGAAATCCACCACATGAACAGCGATCCAGTCAGTGAGGTTCTCTCCCTCAGGCAGCTGGACCACTTTCCTCAGGTCCAGGCCAGACTTGAGCGAGGCCTGGGCCTTCTTGTAGAGTTCAAAGCGCTGCGTGCCGGGCTCAAACCGCTTCCTCGGCCTGAATGTTTTGTCTTTGCTGAACACTTGTCCGAGACACAACGCCATCGACTCAGTCGTTTCCCCTGAGATAAGGGGAGAATAAACTCTCCGGAATAATAATTAGGTTTGAGTTTGATAAAGTGTGACCTTCCTGAGAGAGGGAACCAGGCTGGCCTCAGTTCTGAAATCAGGTCACAGGAGGTCAGCGCCTGTCGTGTAAAGATCACAGGGAGGTCTTGTTTTCAGTTGGTGGGATGTCTCTGTGAAGCAGACAACAAGAAAAGTCTTTAATTTGAATCCCTTCTGATCAGTTCACTGCTTTATTTTGTAATTTAAACAATGAAATCAAACATTTTCCAAAACCTGGTGATTAACTGAATCCTGGCCTAAGTACACAAGGTATATACTGCACAATACTGTTGCTGTGTAATGCAATTACTATTAATTAATACTATTTTTAAATGAAAGCTTTATCTCCCAACAGACGACGAACAAAAATGTGCCTTTATTACGCTGTGTCACCAAAATGACCTTATCAAAAGACCTTAAGTAGCAGCCATCAATAAAAATAGCCACAGTTTCAGTCAGCTGAAGCAAAAGTCAAGCCACTACAGTCAGGCTTAATTGAGAAAATGAATGGCACACTGTGACTCACTAAACAATAAACTGCTTCGAGGAGCTCTTTGAGAGGAAATAGTCTCATTGCTCAGAGGGAGCACGTGGACTCTACAACAGGAAAACCTTTAAACCGGAGTAAAAACATCCAAATGTGATGACTGATGGATAACAGACTGCCAGTTCTTTGTTTGGAAAGTGGAAATGAAACACAACAAGTAGATTATAATTCTTTTTTTGTTAAGCTATTACCCATCTGGCAGGTAATACACCTTTAATGGGAGCATAACCTCATTAAACAGTCATGTGATTCAATGTTTTGATTGGTCTGATAATAAAGCATGAATGTTAAAGCATTTGAGTGTAAATAAGTAGATTATTATGAGACGATAAAATGGGTAGTTTATGAGAAAGTCTGGGTATATCAGAGTTTTATTTCAGTGTCAGCACTTCACTGAACTGTGCATTTCTCTCCAGTAGGAATTGTTGCATGGGTTGCCTCCACAGATTTGACACTCCAGTCACATTCAAGTGACTGTGGTTGCAACATGATCTTATATCCGCATTTGTGTCCCGAGTCCCATTTCACATTGCTCTCACCATTTCCTGCGGTTGTTTCTATTCATGATCTGGACTCACATTATAGACCGCGCACTGATGTGGGTGTTTGTTGTGAACTTGTGTTGACTCCAGTAACTCATTTCCAAAAGTCACAATCCACAGACTTTAGACAGTTATATATGAAAGGTGCTTTTTCTTTTCACCAGCTTTCACAGTCTGCCTGACACAGTCACCACTGGGGGAGCATGAATACGTGGTCATGAGATAGCTCTAAATGTGTCCATAACAAAAGGGCCTCAGAGGGAGGCTCACGGTGACTTGTGTTTCACTCGCTCCTCGACTCAGAGGGACACAGTTTCAGCCAAACATAAAACCTGAACACCGATGTAAACTGAAGACAGTAAGGATTTATACAAAAGGTGACAGCAGGTGGGCCACAGAGACTTTAACGTCTTTCTGCATGCCTTAACAGCCTCAGACTGAAGCATGTCTGATCATGTGTACTGTGGCAGGCAGATCCTCCATGTGTGCTTGTCTAGCTTATATGGATTTTACCTCTGGCATTGCAGCCTAACTAAAGCCCTGACAGAAAAATTAGGAAATAAATGCTGCTTATACAGACAAAACACTGCAGAAACAAAGGACGAGTCTAAGGGAGATCAAAAACAACATATTACAGAATGGAAAAAAGGTTTTCTGCACGGTACCTGCCTGAAATCCTGCAGCGGAGTGTCTGGAATGTGGTGGAAAGTTGTGGGAAGTTCAGGAAACATTTGGGTCGTCCGGATTCTTTGACTCTAAACTCCCCGTGGAGGTCAGATCAGCTGCTCAGCAGCCCTCTACCACCTCTGAATCTTCTCCTTCTCTGATCACTAACAATCCCAGAGGCTCCAACTTCACTCAGCAGCTCAGACAACACAGTAAAACGAGAAAAAAATATTGTTTGGCTTCTCTTCCTGTGGATGATGTCACATCCTGACTTTGTCTACTGCGCTGTGCTGTCTATGTGTGTGCGTCTGGATGTGGGTGTGTTTGTGGAGGACCTATAAATTGAAAGAGAAGAAGGGCTGAAAGAGGCCTCTGCAAACTTTGACTCTGCCCTCCCTCTTTCCAGTTTTTTTTTTCGTCCTTGTCAGAGCTGCCAGCCCACTTATCCCAACAAAGCCCGGCCCTCTGGTTAAGGTCCTGAGAAAACAACCCAATATCCAGAGCCACATATAGGACAGACTGATCCCACAAACATTTCTGGATGTTTCTGGAGGCCTTTTTTTTTCTTCTGAAGTCTCAGTAACATATTATTTAAATTCTTGGCCTTTTAAAAAAAACTGTCGAGCATACCCTTGAATAGAAAAACTGCTACTCGCCACCACATCTCTTCAAAACACTGACAGGGATCTGCATTCGAATCATGAACAAACAAGGCAGTTTTGACTGTAACGGTCTACTTCCTTATGCCCTCAGGGGCTGACTTTTCAGAGGATGGCTGCCCTGACTGTTCCCTTTGTTTTGAGGTGAATGGGTGCCAATAAAGTGCAGAGGCTGTCTGTCTCTCTGCTGTATAGTGACACCAACCTGCAAAAAGAAGCTGTCTCGAATCTTTGTGAAAAGAGTCCCTCCAGTTTGGGAGTGATAAGTGTGCTTATGGGGTGAGAAGAAGTCTCGAGTTCAATCGAAACACACCCTAAAATATAACTGCAGGATCACTGTATTCATATTTTAATGTATGTTTCAGTTAATCTATGTATACACTGTGATTTTACATTAATTTAATTAATCATTTCTTTCACTTTGCAATTCAGTGATTACTGGAAAAAGGTAATTCTGAGTTGCAGTAATACAACATATCCACTTGGTGTCCCTATATTATGCTGTTATCAGTAAGGAAAATATCCCTTTTTCAGATCAACAAATTATGTTGATGTATTCAGAACATGTTTGCACAAATCAAAATCAATAACATTGTGAGACTATAAGAAATATTTGAAGATAGTAGATGTTGGTGTTGGCAGTGTTTTTGGTGCAAATGCTGATTAAATATAATTTAGTGCTATTCAGTTTGGCATAAACTTGTATACTGTATAATGTAGAAAGAACAATGGCAAAGGGTGAGTGAAAGTGTCAGATTACACTACTGCATAACTGGTATTATGCATATTAAAGATAAACAGCAAGTTTCCATCTTGTCTGTTCTCCTCTCTCTGGAGTCTCTGAAGCATTTCAGCTCTGGAACAATGCATCCTGGGAAGTCTGCTAATATTCTAAATGTGTTTCTAAAAAAATATTTGAATGAGTTAGGTGAACTCCAGGAGTTCATTCATTCGACTCATAACTTTAAGTCAAAAAGCCTCAAGTTACAATTTTTCATGTTTATCTGTGGTCTAAAAATAAAATCTACAGTTTTACTAATTACAGTAATTATAAAAAAAACTAATATTTACCTTAGGTTAGCTAAAAATGACTCATTGATTACTCCACATTCCTGTGTGATGTTTCACCTGGTATTCACTATGCTATTGACATTTCAAAAATCACTCAGCGTGGCACTCATTATTCACTAAAACCACACCGCCTGATGATCCAAGCTCCCAAACCAGAAGCACATATAAGGTTTGATGAAAATTGTATCCTCCTAAATGAGGAAAGCAGCAGGCCTTTGCTGTGCTACAATCTTATTTTAAATATATGCGAAATTACAATATATATACACATACACAATATACACACTAATCCAAGAGAATCTGTCATCTTTCATGGTCAATTTAACCATATTCTGAGTTACTATAAAGACATTAACTGTGTATTTCTTTATTCTTTGATAAAAACTGTTTCTGACATGTAACTAAACTAGTCAGAGGTTACTAATTGGTTTGGGAGAAGTTGTCCGATCTGGTTTAAAAGTAAAATTTGAGGCCCTAGGAGGACCCTGTAGTTGAAGCAGCGCAAGTAGTCAGTTTGCTTCTTTAGAGATGGATTAGTGATGACATGAGCTGACAGCTGTTCAACACATTGTGTTACAACTTTGCTGCAGGCTAAGTAAAGATTCTCTCTCTAATATTATTACACCATGAGCACAGCCACACCCACAAGTTGTCTGTCCACTTCTCTCACTTTGAAAGGCTGTAATTGTGTGTAACTAAGTCAACTGTATTTAAAATGTAAAATCAGTTGTATAAACTGAGACATACAAAACCTGAGGAATGTTTTACGGTGTATGTATGAACGACGTGTGGTCACTGTGGTTTGACGTGTACAAGCAGACCCTTATCTTCTCGAGTTCTGCTGAATGAGAAAACTACCGTGTAAATCATGTCACTTTACAGTGCACCTGTTCAAACAAGAAAAGGAGGAGGTGGGTCACTCCGGTGTGCTTGTAACCTACTATTTTGTTGCAAGTATTTATGCATAGAGGTTGTTTTTACTGCGATCATGTATTTGTTATACCCAGTTATTTGACATAAGATGTCCCCAACTTACCCGGACTCTTTAGTGTCTTTATACCAAGGAACACAATAGGATTAGTTCAGTGTGTCGTTTTTGACTATTTGTAGTTGAGATTTAATGTTTTTCTTCTATAACTCGTCAAATAAATTTAAATAAAAACTATCTCTAAACTGCGGAGAAACAGAAACTAAGAGCAAATCTGACCCAATCATAAAGCACTCGTTGATTTTGAATGGTTGACGATTGACATCGGCAGACTGTAGTGTGTTGATTACGTCCATAGTAAGCGACCGACTCGCAGCGGAGTAGAGATGACTCCACCTTCTTCTAGCTCCATCAAAGGGTTGGGTCAGGAGGAAGATTGAAGCGGAGAGGAAGAGGAAGAGGAAACCGAGCTAACTTCACATAGACACGCGTCGGCTCACGTTATCAACCATCTTTCGACAGACTCCTCAGGTTTATTACATCACAAGTGAGTAGCTCCTGACATCGTTTTCATATAGTTCAACAACTGGCTAAATGGTTCACTCAATGAGCTTTGGGTTACTTTCAGGTGTATGTAACGGGGAGCAGGGCGCGCGCGCGCGCGCGCGCGCTGACAATTTAAGCCAATCTTTATTGAAGTTATTAATTTAGTTGTCCAAATTAGTTTGATTGTTTTTACGACTAGAATATATTAGGCGTATTCTGAAACACTTCATTTTTGGCTTTCATTTTTGGATTTGAAATCGCATTAAAGTTAAGTCGTCACCCCTGACCTCACGTCCGGTGTTGTGCTAAAAAAAAAAAAAAGTGCATTCCCTCCCCCCCTCGGAAAACGTGTGCTCGCAGTGTTTATTTGCTTTCCAATCAGCTTATTCTTCGGGCCAATTGTTCGGGCTGTGGACGGAATCGCATGTGCGCCTGTGCAGCGGACAGAGAGCTCATTGACAGGCGGGTTCCCTGCGAACACCGGGTCACGTTGACTGTCATCTCCCTGCTGTTTGTAGCTGTCACGCATCAAAGCGATAAAGAGGACGCCGACGTGCGTCTGCAAAGGTGAACGGCAAATGGGTAGTGGCAAATGTGGTTTCAGACGAGTTGATCAAAAGTGAAAGTGACCTGTTGGTCAAACGTTGAAATGGATAACTTGTAAGCCAGAGTTGGACTGAGAAGTGCGGCTTCAGCTTCCTCTCTGCCCTCTCGTGAAAAATAATTGTTGCATAAACTAATATTTCATCCAATGCGTCTTTTTGAAGTTGCCGAGACATTTAATTAACTCTCAATATTTGCATCAAAAGTGAAAATGCTCACGATGCTCCAGCAGAGACCCTTGGACATTTCCAGGTGTCAAACCTTCCCGTCAGATGTCCCCCAGCTGTCCCTCTTTGATGCTTTTGTTTCCAGATAATTGTCCCTTAAGGAAGTTCTGGGATCTCAAACTGAATGTTGACAGAGTAAACATTAGCCCGAACTAACAATTGCAAAGTAGACAAGGAGGCCTTAAGGTCAACCAGCCCAGCTGAATCTCTGATAGCAATGTAAACACAGCGGCCGCATTGTGACTGTTAACACTTCAGTGTCGGACTGTTTTTGCTCCCATCAGCTTGCAAGTGTGAATACCCTCCGTGAAGCGCTCGCATGTAAGGCGAGAGCAGAGCCAGATTAAAACTGTACAGATGAAATAGGCTCTTTTTAAACCTGTTTTTTTCTCAAGAAGTTTCTCCGAGGCTGAGCTGGGGGAGTTTATGCTGCAGTCGTACTTCACACAGTTCACCACAGTCTCTTCCCATTCGTCACTGGAGCAGTGAAGTGCTTTGCAAGGCAGAGGAAAATGTTAGTCGCTCATTTTCCCTTCCCCGCATATTTCCCGGCAGTCTGTTTGAGGGATCCTTGTCAAAACAATGTTTCTTACTCTGTGATTTAGTTCACTGAAGCACGAAGCGATAGCTGTGACATTTTATGATCCTGCAGTGACAGTGCTCCCCGCGGTGTTTGAACTAGATGGAGATGAGTGTCGCGACGACAGCCTCTGGCAAGCTGTAAAACGGTTGCTCTTTTGTTATGGATCTGACTGTTGTGAGTTACCTTTGTGCCAGAAAGGGGGAAAAAAAAAAACAGGAGTATTTCTGAAGTCAATATTTACACAAATATTTACCCCACGTTAATGGACTGAAATGTCTTAAAAGTGACTCGGACAACATTGTTTTCCTGCTAAATACTCCATATGGCCGTTGGAGAACACTGTCCAAACCGTCTGAAGCAACATTTGATTCCGGCTGTCCTTTGAACAAAGTGCTCCAGAGCTAATGTTTAAGGAACCGCTTGAATTCGAATTATTTCTTCATGTGGGAGGAGAAGCCTGACATTCAGCATTTAATTTGTGCAAACGCTGTGAACGTCATTTATTGACGGCAAAGTTCGTCAGCGGGGAAGAAGGGCAAAGTTGTCCAATAACGCTAGCCTGCAGTTTGTCTGCTTTGAAAACATCCCAGCTGTCAGGTGTTTTGTTTAAGGCGTGGCCATAATTGCAGCACGTGTACGTTTGAACTCGCCTGAATTGCTGAAGCACTAAAACGTGTGCTTTACTCATAGAAGCTGCTTCTCCGTGCCTGTATGAGCTAGTTCAAGGCAGTAATTGCACAAGGGCGGGCTGCGTACAGACTTGAATGTACAACGGCTCAAACGGCTCATGAGACAATAACCAGAAGATATTAAGAGGAGTTTTAGATGGTGGATAAAAAAAAAAATGCACCGTTTCAATCTATACGGTGACATAATATAGCTGTAACGTGGTATGAACGTAGAATGACAGAGTAAGTCCTGGCCTTGAGGATTTACTCTTTTCTGTCTCTGCACTGGTTGTGTATTGTGACTTGCTTGCCCAGTAAAGTGGCATCAAGTTATGGCAAATAAGGCCAAAGGTCAGATTAAAAAAAAAAATAAAAAAAAATGCTGCAACTAAACGTGGACCAGAATAGAAGTCCTTTTTAACTGGCTTCTCACTAGCTGTGATCTAAACGATATCAGGAAAATGACTTCATATTAACAACAGTTTTAAGCGTTAAATGGGAAGAGGACTTGATGTTGTTGCACAGACAGAGAACCAATAACTGCACGCTGACTTACATTTCCTCCACGTGGGCATCCTTTCAGTTTCCGAGTGTTCACTACTCTAACCTTAAAATCAGTTGCTTCCCGGCGCGATCTCGTGTCAGTTCAGGTGCTAATTGTACAGCAGTGTTTACATTCGAACATCAGTTGGTCGTTGTAAAGGGGGGGGGGGGGGGGGGTTATAAGTTTCAAGTGGTGGCTTGTTTTTTGGAAAAGTCCCTCGGGTTCAGCGGAAAATCTCTCTTTGATTGGCAGATTTGTGCAGTCTTGGGTATTGCATCTCAATGCACTGCAGGTTCATCGCTTGGATCTTATTTTTGCAGGTTGGGTTTCAAGTGTCATAGGTGTGTGCACACTGTTTCCTGTTCAGTGTGGGATTATTGTTGATATTACGGTGTGCTCACACTTAAGTTTACATTCCTGGTTCTCTGGTTACGTATTATAATCATTATTGATGGAGACACGATGGCCAGACCAGGAAAACACCCAGCTTTTACTATCGGGTTATTAATTGCATTTATGTGTGGTCTAAACTCACAAAACATAATCATGTGCTGTGATATGGATACCACCATGCAAATGTACTTTGTTATTCTTCCTGCACCTGTTGAGCTGCATTTGTTTCTCTACAATCTGCATGAACTGGAGCGCGTTCGGAAGGACGCAATGCGCCATTGTTGTCTGTGGAAAGTTCCAGAAATCGGAGTCGTAGGTGGGTGAGACCTGCGGACGGAGGGAGGAAGGGAGGAAGGAAGGAAGGAAGGGAGGGAAGGAAGGAGGGAAGGAAGGAGGGAGGGAGGAAGGGGCGTGAAGAAAATGAGACCAGTGTTGATGGCTCAGCCCTGTCTGAATAGTTGCAGGTAGGGTTGATACTGCCCCCCCCCCCCTACCACCACCACCACCACCAGCAGCTTCACACACCCACACACAATGAAGGAAAGGTGGTGTAGACATGTCGGTCCTGAGGCAAATCCAGCTACATTCCTGTGCTGGAGGGGGCGGGGGTAACCATTACTACGACTTAAGTCGTTAAGGTTGTTAAAGTTTGTTTTCTTACACGTTTTTTTTTTTTTTTAATGGAAGCATTAACTCTCTTCTTATTAAGTTTCATGAATTCGTTTACATTAAGCCAAAAATCTACAGTGCAAGCTTGTGCATTCAAACCCCTGAGGGTTACGTGCCGCCGCTACTCCGATTAGTTCACAAAACTGGTGCGGATCCCGAGACAACGGATAACGGTCAGAGTGAACTCAATTTGACCATGCAACTTCTATTATGTCGCCGGCCCATGCATTTTAATTTGAGCAGCGGAGGACGAGGCGGCAGGACAGATGCTGGGTTTATACCGTGTCGTGTCTTTTCTATAAGTCGAGCTTGTTATAAGGCTGGCGATGACCACTACCCCCCCGCCCCCCCGTCCCCCGTCCCCCCTCCGAACCGCCACTGTTCAGGATACTTTGTGCTTGATTCCCTTGATGCGATTTAAAAATAAATGTATAACTTGAATCTCCTTTTACTGCGCATTAGTAGCTGAAGAAGTCCTTCCATGACTTTTCCTGTTTTGAGAAATATGTCACACAGCATACCTGTGCATTAGCTGGCCATATTATTATTATTTTTTTTTTCTTCTTCTTAATAAAGTGTCTTTGGATGATGAAGCAGCTCAGCGAGTTGGGCTGAGATTTGTAACCGATGTGCAATGAAATGCAGCTCGTCTTATATCCATCTTATCTCAGGGCAGGATGAGCGTACTACTAGTGCCTTTGTTTTCTCTTGAGTTAATCATCCTAGTTAATCACCCCGGAGGCTTGACTGGAATGTGTGTTATTGTCATTACTGCTATAACGCATTTACTGCACGTACACGTAAATACATTTGCCGCATTTACACTTCCCAGTAAATTCACGATTTTTCAAGATTGTACAGTTCTAATTTTATCAATCATTTTGAATTGATATTGGTAATTATAAGTTGGTTCGATGTCAAACCAACTAAAAATCACTTTACCTCTACTGAATAAGGATATCATGGACCTGTTTAAAGATGAAGGTGAGGATGTGTGGTCAATTAGCTCTAAAATGGAGAGATGTATTTTATTTGGCATTGTGCCCTGGAAACAACATCCACAACACGGGTGTCTGGTATCTGACTAACCTTCCCTGCTGAAGAATATCAATGTGCTTTTATTTTTTTTCATTTGCAAGATTTACACTCGGTTTGTATTATGCTGGGCAATTAAAGCATGAGCTAAATCCAATTATTTTTTTTTTATTTTTTTTAACGATTCACACTGTATGATTCAAATTCAGGCTTGTATCAAGACATTTCTTTTACTCGCTCTTGAACAACTACTTGTAGTTCATTTGGATTTGATGGATCATATTTGTGGGTGGTGCAGTGTTGAGTTTGCACGTTCTCCCTGTCCGTTCACCGGGTACTCCGCCTTCCTCACACCGTCCCAAAAACATGCACCTCGGGTTAATTGGTGAATCTACAAATTGCCCTTAGGTGTGAATGAGCTTTGTTTGTCTGTCTCTGTGTGTTGGCCCTGTGATAGACTGGCGATCCGTTTGAAATGGCTCTGTCAGCGACTGTAGCTGCAGATGATCTAAATTGTTGTCAGGTGTTTTGGTATTGTAGACGCTTGTTAGGGCTCCTGTTGTTGCATGGATTTTACGTTGCACAACTTTTTTTTTTTTTACTTCTGTATTGGTCACCAAATGTGAATAATGCGTGTAAAAATATGCACCGCTCCAAAAAAAATAAAGGGAACACTTAAACAACACATCCTAGATCTCAATGAATGAAATATTCCAGTTGAAAATCTTCATTCATTACATAGTGGAATGTGTTGAGAACAAAATAACATAAGAATGATCAATGGAAATCAAAATCATTATCCCATGGAGGTCTGGATTCAGAATCATACTCAAAATAAAAGTGGAAAAATCAGATCGCAGGCTGATCCAACTTCTGTGGAAATTCCTCAAGACAAGTCAAAATGAGTCTCAGTAGTGTGTGTGTGGCCTCCACATGCCTGTATGTACTCCCTACAACGCCTGGGCATGCTCCTGATGAGACCACGGATGTTCTCCTGAGGGATCTCCTCCCAGAACTGGATCAAAGCATCAGTCAAATCCTGGACAGTCTGTGGTGCGACGTGGCGTCGGTGGACGGGACGAGACAC
Organism: Embiotoca jacksoni; assembly: GCF_022577435.1. Lineage (NCBI taxonomy): Eukaryota > Metazoa > Chordata > Actinopteri > Embiotocidae > Embiotoca > Embiotoca jacksoni. The sequence continues at coordinate 3,817,258 of NW_027185296.1, read as the reverse complement.
GATGTCCCAGATGTGCTGGATTGGATTCAGGTCTGGGGAACGGGCAGGCCGGTCCATAGCATCGATGCCTTCATCATGCAGGAACTGCTGACACACTCCAGCCACATGAGGCCGAGCATTGTCATGCATCAGAAGGAACCCAGGGCCCACTGCACCAGCATATGGTCTTCAATGGGTCTGAGGATCTCATCCCGGTACCTCTGGCTAGCACATGGAGGGCTGTGCGGCCCTCCAAAGAAATGCCTCCCCAGACCATCGCTGACCCACCGCCAAACCGGTCCTGCTGGAGGATGTTGCAGGCAGCAGAACGTTCTCCACGGCGTCTCCAGACTCTGTCACGTCTGTCACATGCGCTCAGTGTGAACTTGCTCTCATCCGTGAAGAGCACAGGGCGCCGATGGAGAAGCTGCCAATCTTGGTGTTCTCCGGCAAATGCCGATCGCCCTGCACGGTGTTGGGCTGTAAGCACAGGCCCCGCTTGTGGACGTCGGGTCCTCGTACCACCCTCATGGAGTCTGTTTCTGACAGTTTGAGCAGAAACATGCACATTAGTGGCCTGCTGGAGGTCATTTTGTAGGGCTCTGGCAGCGCTCCTCCTGTTCCTCCTCGCACAAAGGAGCAGATAGCGGTCCTGCTGCTGGGCTGTTGTCCTCCTACGGCCCCCTCCACGTCTCCTGGTGGACCGGCCTGTCTCCTGGTATCTCCTCCGTGCTCTTGACACTGTGCTGACAGACACAGCAAACCTTTTTGCCACAGCGTGCATTGATGTGCCATCCTGGATGAGCTGCGCTACCTGAGCAACTTCTGCAGACACCGCCTCATGCTACCTCTGGTGGTGAGGGCACTGGCAAAATGCAAACGTGACCAAGAAATCAGCCAGAAAGGACGAGGACAGAGAAATGGTCTGTGGTCACCACCTGCAGAACCGTTCCTTTATACGGGTTGTCTTGCTAATTGCCTCATTTCCACCTGTTGTCTGTTCCATTTGCACAACAGCAGGTGAAATTGATTCCCAATCAGTGTTGCTTCCCAACTGGACAGGTTGATTTCCCAGAAGTGTGATTGACTCAGACATTGTGTTGTTTAAGTGTTCCCTTTATGTTTTTTTGAGCAGTGTAATTTAATCTTGCGAACCAAATGTGTAAACCACTGTGTGTAGTTTTTTTACCTGCACACACAACAAACTAGAAATACAAATTTGAAGAAATTTGAAACTGCCCCTATTGCCCCATCGGTGGTCTTGTCACTGTTGCAAATACAGAATAAGCAGAACCTGTAACTCGAACTATTAGTATTGTTATAATGTTCAGTTTCTCCTTTGGCACGGCTGGGTGTGGCAGCGAGATCAGAGTGAGAGATTTCCTATCGGGGAGCGCAAAGTCTTACACAACACGCGCAGAAGAATTTTAAGCATTATCTTTATGCGTCATGCCGCAATCGGTTTTGTCTGCCATTAGCTCCCACTATCCAACCCTGAGCAAACATCACAGCTTTATGACTGTTTATGGTGCCTCACAGCGTCTTTTTTTGTTGTTGTTGTTGTTGTTGTTGTTTTGTTTCTACCCGAGAGGTCATCATGGGTTGTAGTTTAAACACTGAACGTGTATGCTTAGATTGTCAGTGGATGAATCAAGAAAGTATCATTTAAATTGGAAATTCTTTACAGTCGCGTAGGCATCACAGGCCCATTTACAAAAATAAATCAAATCAAATAAAGGATTGTATTTGCAAATTTTTTTTAAATTTTTTTTTTTAGCCCCCAAAGGGAAAGGCAGCCCACGTAGGTCTGAACAAATGTCTTGCATTTTCTGCTCGTCTTCACTGATGTGTTTAAGCCCTGACATCGATTGTCCCGCAATACCGGGCGGGGGGAGGGAAGGGGTGGAGGGTGGGGGGGCTAAGGGTGTCGGCCGGGTAGAGTTGCAGTAAAAGTCGTAACAATGGCTCCCTTCATGATAACAGAGTCGCCACTGATTTCTCGTCCGCTCCCTGTGAATAATATTATCAGCCCACCCCTGGCAGGAAAAACTTCCAGGGCGACTCCAGACTTGTGTGTTTCAGTGAGTGGAGGGTGTGACCACGGAGAGCAGAAGAGGGGGTCCGCAGCTCCTACAAGTCAAGGTCCCAAAGTAGCCAGTCACATTTTACTTCAGGTGTTTTGTAGTGTGGGTTTAAATACGTTTTTGTTTTTTTTGTCTCTCTCTCTTTCTCTCTCTCTCTCTCTCTCTCTCTCTCTCTCTCTCTTTTTTTATTTTTTATTTTGCTGCTCGCTCGCTCGCTCGCTCCCTCAGCCTTTTTCCCTCCCTCTGTTTCTGTGAGCTAGTTATTCATCCACTGTGTGAGTCAGGGAGGGTGGGGATCTGGAAGACTGCTGTACCAGTCACACTTTGTCAGTTTACTTTCTCATTCTCTCTCTCTCTCTATCTCTATCTCTGTCTCTCTCTCTCTCTCTCTCTCTCTCTGCTGTTCTCTCTCTTTGCTGCTGCTGCTCGCCCTTACAGTTTACAGAGGCTTCGCTGTGCTGTGAAAGAGGGATCCACTTCTCGCTTTTGATGATTTAAGGGGGAAATTCATGTCTTAACGAGGTAAGTTGCTCCATGTCACATCGGTGAACTAACTTGTGTGCGGTCTGCCCACATGTTGACCGGCTGGGGTTTGGTTTCGACTTCTTTCCACTGGGACGGTTTCTGTGTGGTGTTCGAGGATCACAGGCTCTGGTATAAAGTGTCTTTTTCCTTTTTTTTCTTTTTTTTTTCTTTTTTTTTTTTTTTCTAGCAGATTAGTCACTGTGTGTTTAACAAACGGGTTCCTGTCAGCTACCTTCTCACCCCCCCCCCCCCCCCCCACCACCACCACCACCACCACCACCCTCCCCCCTTCATCTCTGCTCCCAATTTGTTCATCATTAACTCTTAACTCCTGAGTGTGAGCTCTCTTTTTCCATTCCTATGATTCATTGACATGGCTCTCTAAGGAAATGCCCCCCCCCCCTCTCTCTTCCCTTCCCACTGTATCTCTCCCCACTAGATGTAATCCAGACGCTTTGTTGTCAAGGTTGCCTAATAATGAATGGGTGGTTGTGGTGGGGCATGCAGAGTAACAGAGTAACTCTGTTTTTGTGTGACTTGAGCACAACTTTCATTTAGTTTGGTGAAACGAATGAACTAGTGTAGTTTAAGGAATACTTTTTGGACCCCTCTCACGGCTATGGGGAAGTTCCTGTCCTCCTGCGAAATGACTTCTCGTGTTGCTGTTGTGACAAATGGCGCTAGGCATCAGTTTACCGTACACAGAGTTAATGCCTTTCAGCATCAAACGCATTTAATTGGAGATTAGAAGCAGTTTGGTTGTGTCATTATGTGCAGGTTCATTGATGAGTTGATCAGAGCTGCAATGATACAAAAAAATTGATAAACAACTTATGAAGATTGATGAATTGTCTTTTTTTTTAAATTAATAAATTCTTAATTTTGCTATCAGATGAATATTTCCTGATATTCTTTAATCCTCCATGATAATAAACTGAACATCTTTTGGTTGTGGGCTGTTGATTGGGACAAAATGAGACGTCTTAGGTTGCGCTTTGGGAAGAGATTATCGACATTTTTCACCATTTTATGAAATTTTAGACACTAAACATTAGTCAATTAATTGAGGAAGCAATCGAGAAAGTGGTACAAAAGTGCCAGAGCGGTGTGGTGCAGGAACTGTCTTGTTAAATGGTCTTTGCCAGTCAATGGGAGCTTTTCTGGTTTCACTGAGCTGGGATGGAAGGGGTCTCATTTTCTTTGAACTTCTATCTTCAACTGGGTCTCAGGATGCAGAAATATCATTTCCCTTTTCTTGGTAGTGTTGTCATAATCACAAGACTCTTCCCCCTGACTTGCACAATCGGTGTTTTCATTAGTCAGTATTTGTATTAATAATTTTTTTTTTTTAAAAACTCTAAAAGAGAGAGTCACATGTTGCATGTTCATACATAACAACTGAGAGATTTAGAAATCCCAAAACTAAATCCTACATGTTTGACTGTAGGATCTCTCAGTTATGAACTTGTGCATTCTTGCAGTGTCTGCAACATGATTTGAAATAAACCTACAAAAGTTTGATTTGATCCCAACAGACTTCTGTTTTCTCATGATTAAAAAACCTAAACTCGCCTATCAAAATATAATCAGTGTAATTGGGTCATAAAGACGAAATATTGGCTTTAAATCTCCACCGAAAAAGTCTGAACTAAAATGTAAGCAGTGCGCATTGGTCAAACTGCCAGTACACGATTCCTGTTAACTCTGTTGCAATAACTGAGATATTTATGAACCCCACCAGATCATGATCTGATCAATTAACTGTTCAGCATTTTTCCTCAGAACAAGACAGAATCAACAGGCACAACAGACATGATGGTACTCTTGTTGAAATGTGAGGTTCCTGACCAAAGGTCTCATCATGGATTCAGAAACAACCACAGCTTTTTGTGTAAGAGTTTTCTGAAATGCCATGCACTCCTGATCTGTGTACAACACCAGAGTTTTGCACTTTTTAGTGACAACACTGAGGCCCGCATGCAGACAACACTTGTTTCATCATGCCCATGGAAGGAAGTCGAGTTAGTACAGAGCGGCTTTCACGAATTGGTCCGGAGGGTCGGACTCGGTCACCTGGCAGTTTAACAAGAAAATAACAAGAAAGGAGTTGACAAAGCCTCGTGATTAACAACTGAAAACTCCTGAGAACAGACTACATGGGGTATCTACGAAAGGAAGAGGAATGTACAGTTAGTGAGATGTAATCTGTTTCCACTGCAGGCCTGCATTGTTCACAATCAGTCTCAACTTTGACACAGTTAATCCATAAAATATTAAAGTTGGGTGAAAATCAAGGGGACGTTTGGAAATGATTGATTTAAAACGGCTACGACGCTGTCATTTTCTACATTTTACGTTTAGTGTAAATGTATAATGTTTTGAAATGTATTGATCTTGAATTATTGAATGAGTTTAATACCCTTGAACAAAATGTCCTACACCTGATTTCCAACATTTTCTTTTCATGTTCATGTTTTGATATTCAAAATTGATTTTCAAATTCAGACCAAACGCAGAGCTGCAGTCTGGACTAAACATTTTTCTACTGTATCCCTTTCTTGCCATATTCCTTCGCAGCACCTGCGTTAGCTTAGCTCTCTGACCTTTCCTCCACAGGCTGAAATTTATTACGGTTTAATAGTATTGGATTAAGGAGGGCTGTGCTTTAGTCTTTGGTCAGGGACAACTCCATTGTAGATTGTACATCAAACAAAGGCTCCCTCCGGGTCCAGTGTGGTGAGAGCAGAACCGCGCCCTGCGTGTCCTCCACTTTGTGAATACGCTTGGCAGTTTGTTCTCGATATGATAAGCCTTTGTCAAGAGAAAAATACCCAGATATGAAAAATGTTGCGGCAGTCCTGTGTGCCGGCTGCATGCCATGGTGCTTTCTATTGGTGAAATACTTCTCACCGCCTTCGTAGTTGAACTGAGCCATTCAGTTTTTAGTGGCTGTCTTCCAATAAATAAGGCTGCCACATAACAAGAAGGAACACTCATTGTGCTTTTTATTTCAGTGATAAGAGACTTTTTTTTTTTCTCCTCCCAGTTAGGTTTATTTGAGGAAAGCTGTTATTGTGTCTCCACATCTGGCGTGACTCCTACACACAAACAGTCGGCCTCACTGTGGGATGAGGGATGCCCTCCCACCTCCTCTCTGCTATCAGGCCATGGCTGATGAGTGGGTTGTGCTGGAGCGAAGCATCCTGGAATTTTTGATGGGAGTGTTTGTTTGGTGAGGGACGAGCTGCTCCGTCCTAAATGACTGCATTTCAGCCCCGCTGCGTCAGGAAAAAGAATTTTAAAAAAAATCACAAAATGCTGCTCCTTGAAGGCTTTTATTTAACATGGATGATTATCAATGAGGCACGAGCATCAAATTAAAGAAAAGGGATTTTTAGTTTTGTTACTACAAGGACATGTGTTACAGGTGAAATCACCAGAGGCCCCACAATTCGATATTATCAGTCGGGTTACAATATTATTACGAGTAGAAACATTTTCTGACATGCCGAGTTAACATGTATTGCGATTTATTACCTTTTTTCAACTGCAAATGACGTCCCTGCAGGAAAACTGTACAGTTTTCAGTCTATCTAATTTCATCTTCATCGTCATTTTTATTGCAGCAAAATGGGATTGACAATCAGACTGACCAACTACGGTCATAAAAACCAGGAGCATGCAAAATATATCTATTTATATAATCAAATATCAATATTTGACGTCAGTACAATATAGCCATGCAAAATATTGCATCCCATCCCCCCCCCCTAACCAACCCTGCGGTCATACTATCGGGCAGAGAAATACTATGACTTCCAGGAACCGTTTCAAAGTAAAAGCCCTTGTTTCAAATTACAATTCCTCCAGTGTTTCCTACACCATTCAGCTATATATTAGCTTTCGGCCTAATCTTGTTTTTACATTCTAGGAAAAAAATAAACTGCGAGTCTATTATGTCAAACAGTAATACCTTTCCACAGAGAATCAGAACAGATGGGGAAGAAGACAAACAACTTAACTTAACAAGCATGTCCAATAAGTGCATTTTGTTTTTTTGATTTACAGCATCAGTCAAACTATTGTTTCCCGAGTTGTGATATCTCAGCCTTTCAGTTACTGTCACGGACAGGTGGTTGGATTCTTACAGTTAGGCTTTGAAGAGATAAAACTAACAATGAGCTTGTTTTTTGTTTTTTTGCAGATAATTGGGTCATAACGATAGAAGACAGCCAATATGCTTCGGGCGATTCAGGAGTTTGGCTCACACGCCATGGATATCTATGACTACCTCTTGGCAGGATTTGGTAAGTGTTGTACCCGACAAAATACAAAAGATCATTTTCCACGTTTGTCCTTGTTTGTTAAATGTTTCATACATTCATTTCCCTCCAGATCCACGGCTGAAGGATTATCCGCTGATGCAGAATCCTATTCCCATGACTGCAACACTGCTGTGCTATCTGTTCTTTGTACTGTACCTTGGACCTCGCATCATGGCCAATCGCAAGCCCTTCCAGCTCAAGGAAACCATGATAGTCTACAACTTCATGCTCGTGGCACTGTCGATATTCATCGTGTATGAGGTAAGAATCTGAAAGTCACCAGCACACAATATGTAAAATAAATTGACATACATACTGCGTTGAATATAGTGTTTTGACCTCAAGGGGAATGTCATTTTCTTGTGATTTTCAGTTCATGATGTCCGGATGGGCCACAACGTATACCTGGAGATGTGACCCAATCGATACCTCGAATAGTCATCAAGCACTCAGAGTACGTCCCTTTAACTCCTCAGTAACAAGTATCAAATGAAATGGCTATTAGTGCACTTATTTGCACATTTCCTGTTAACTGAAGTCATTTCCTGTTAACTGAAGTCTGTTCTCTTCATCAGATGGTCCGAGTGGCTTGGCTCTTCTGGTTCTCCAAGATCATCGAGCTGATGGACACAGTAAGTCCGGTCCATTTCACCTTCAGTCTGTGGTGCACATGTTGTTCCCTCTAAAAATGTTAAATCTTGGTCAATATCGCTTGAATTGAACTCTTTAACCTCTTTGTGTTAGGTCTTCTTCGTGTTGAGGAAAAAGCAGGGCCAGATTACCTTCCTACACATCTTCCACCACTCCCTCATGCCCTGGACCTGGTGGTGGGGAATATGCTATGCTCCCGGTGAGTACTCATTAACGAAATCTTGAGATATCGAAGGTTTGAAAATGATTAATGGAGGGATGGAAGCAGACGGGGGTTGTAGCGTTGTTGCTTTACCCTGCATACCAACCTCGTAAACTTTGACATGTACAATCAGTTACAATGTCCTTCACATGGTTGCTGCTTTGGTCTCCTTAAAGAGTCCTTTCAAGAGACTTCATGCAGGCTGTCTGTAAAGTACTGAATCCTCTTTTAGTCAGAAGAACACGAATCACTAAGAGTCTCTGTGTAAAATGTTTATGACCTTCACATTTTACTGTTTTGGTACAAGGTCAGAGGTTATTTTGGGCTACAGTAGATGGTCTAAAGATGTCTGTGATTGTTACTTCAGGTGGAATGGGATCTTTCCATGCGATGGTGAATTCCTGCGTCCACGTCGTCATGTATTTCTACTACGGTCTTGCTGCTGCTGGACCACGCTTCCAGAAGTATTTGTGGTGGAAGAAATACATGACTGCCATTCAGCTGGTACGTGTACCCTATACTCTATTTACAACCTGAGCCATCAGCTCCAGGACAGTATGATGAAGCTTGAAAGCAATTTAGTTAGAGCTTCAGTCATTGTCATGGACTACTCTGGTTTTGCCAAATTAAATCTGCTCTTAAGGTACCAAGACAATTCCCTCTACGTTTGTTATCAATATGTGCTCGGCTGACTCCTCCTGATTTCTCCCCCAACAGACTCAGTTCGTCCTGGTATCTCTCCACGCTACCCAGTATTACTTCATGAGCAGCTGCGACTACCAGTTCCCCGTGATCCTCCACCTCATCTGGATGTACGGAACCTTCTTTTTCGTGCTCTTCTCCAACTTCTGGGTCCAGGCTTACGTGAAGGGTAAGCGGTTGCCGAAACAGGACGTGAAGCAGTGTCAGAACGGCACATCTGCGCACACGAATGGCAAAACCCACGAGAACGGCAACGGCATCAACCACGGAGCCACCAACAGCGCCAGCAATGGCTCCGCCCACCACGAGAACGGCAACGCTAACATGGGCAAGATGAAGAAGGCCTAGGAACTCTGGAAGGACACGCCCAAGACATATGACCCAGTGAACCTGTTAGAATTACGACGGATTCCAAAGATAATTTTGGCTGTTCCTTTTCCTTTTTTTAGTGTTATATGTGAAACATGGGAGAGCGATGTGGTCAATGATTTCCACAGCTGGGGTCCCACATGTGGTTGGTTGGTTGGTTTGTTCATTTCTTTGCACTGGGGAACCATCTATGGAACACAATGTATGAAGAGAAGATGTTGTGACCTGCATGTTATCTTCACTGATATTGCAAACAACCTCCTAGTTCAGTCTCACTCTGGTGGCCTTTCACCCCACTTATCTTCACTGCTTTCTGACCCCCTGTGTCCCTCCTGACCCCCCTGTGGACAGATGACTGTACAGTTTCTATCAAATGTGAAAATACATTTTGTAAATAGTTTTACAACCCCCCCCCCCCCCGTCCACCCCCCCAAAAAACAAAAAAACTAATTGTATTGGTATGCTTTAGACTTTCTAAATTTTGTTACATTGTGTAATTAAAATTAAAATGCCAATAAATTATATTCCAAATAATATTATTTTACATTTCCTTTCAATATGCTCACTCTTGCAGAATAAGTAGCGCACGTGTAACTTTCCTGAAAGCGTTTTCAGTCAAGAGTTATCAGGTCTTTGGGCTGATTCTGTGCTATGTTGCAACAAAGAAGAGAAGTATTTGCATGGCTTGCCTGTGCCTCTTGTCTTGACTATCTCAAGTATGTGCAAGCAAGTAGGAGGTGAACAACAGATCCATTCTGCTTTGTTTTAGAAAGATTCATGGCAGGAGGCAGCGAGAAAGCATCCTGCAGCCCGGATCTACCCCCACCCATCTCAACCGTCCATAAGGGTCAGAAATGGGGTCATTTGCACGAAGGAAAAAGGTTTTCTTTGTATACGTTCAGGCTGCACACGCAAGCAGAATAATCCACCGATCCGCCATATATAATGGTGGTAACTGTTTAGTTTACATTAGTGAAACGGCAGCGTTTCTTTCCTTTTAATTTTGGTGTATTTACACAACTGTAAATTAACATTTCTTAAAAATTATATGAACCAGATCTTGTGGGAAGGCAGTGACTATTTGAAATTATGGTGGAAGTGTAGTTAAATTTACATCGGTGGTTCCTGAAAGGAGTCGCAAAATAATTTATCGGACAGAATCAAAAATAGAGACTTTGCTATGATCGTTACAATTTTCTTGAAAAACCATTGAACAATATTATGCCACGCGGTTTTTACAAGTCACTTTCAAATTAAGCTAATAGGTTGGTAACCATTGATCTCTAATGCATCTTATTTCATAAAACTAATACGTTTTAGATGTATTTTTTAAACATAACTTGTAATTGTGAAGAAAAAAAAAATGTAAAAAGTACAATATTTCTATCTGAAATGTGATCATATGTAAGTATAAGATTGTGTAAAATGGTCATACTTCGGCACAAGAAACTGGGTGTTGAGCAGAAGGTCCCGGGTGAACAGGCAGCAACCCAGTCATTGTTGCAGGTTTAATTCCAAGCTGACATTACATTTCATGAGCAGTTGATTAAAATACATTCAGTATGAAAACATTCTTCAGGCATTCATTCGGTGTGCATCAAATTGCTACAGATCTACTACATACAGTTCTTGGAGTCATTCTCTTTTTCTCTTTGCTTTAAGGTTCGCGGGGCTGAATCCAGCTCCCTCTTTAAAGGTTTTCTTCAACATGATTTGAACATTTTGACGTGAATGATATCAAGCTATGAAGTTGCTACTAAAGTGCAAGAGCTGCACACTGATCTGACGGTCCATCATGCGCGGCCAGATTGTCTGCGGCTGGTTAGAGTGAGATCCAGGAACCACTGAGAGTCACACCCTTTCTCTCTATCGTGGGTGGATGGGGATGGATACAGACCTTGGGTGCGATCCGGTTTTGCCCTTGGAATGCTTTTATTGCCCTGAAACGGATGGCCGCACTGATGAGAAGTGCTGGAGACAGGGCTGTGGTCAGAGTGAAGAAGATGAAGGGTGTGCCCTAAGTGATGTTCTCCAGGATGTAAAAGATAAACTCCATCACGATGGGCTCGTCACCCCTCTTGCGCCCCCTGCTGTGGACGACGGGAATGAGCACGCTATCGAGGGCGTTGAGGTACTGAGCTGGGAGAGGCTGCCCGTTACTCCCAGCCACAAAACCCACCTGAAATTACAAAATGAGCCACTAATTATTATTAAAACAGTCTCACACACACACACAGAGGTTGTTATGCCGTCATTGTATGGCTTTAAAGGCTGATATTTTTTACACAAAACTGACTTTCCACAGAACCCACATAAAAATCATGAATAACAACGGCAGACGTTTAAAAAATGTTTTAACTACAAATTAAACATGTTCTTTCGACTTTGTTGTCAAGTTCAGATCATTTGTTTAGAAAAATAAACAACACTTTGATTACCAAGAGTCTATAGTTCATAGGGGTTAACTGTATGTCTGTCTTTCTTTGTGTCTGTTTGTCCTTCTACTACTGATTTCGCCGACATGATTCCTTTCAGTGGGGTTGGATTTTAAAAGGCGGGAAGCCAGAATTCAACTCTTTTTTACTGAATTTGGGCTCTGCTGAGTCTTCAGCATCTTATAGGAGGTGGACAAATGATATATGACGCTTACAAGGCCAATTTCAATTTGTTAAACTTTTCTGACCTCTTGAGAGTCAAAAGTGACCCGCAGCCCCAGTTTTGCCATCCCGTCCTCTTTCAGCAGCTTCAGGTGTGGACACAGTGCCAAGCAGAAGGCCCGGGCGATCCGCTCCGTGAGCCGGTTGTGTTCGGCTGAGTCAGTCACTCCTCCTTTGGGATGATCAGCCCTCTGCAGGTAGAAGACCTGAACGAAATGCTCACATAAATGTAAGGGGAGTGGCGGGTGTTTCAGATGGACTTCTGTTGATATGTTTAGCAGATCATCACACGTACCTCTGTCCAGCGGATTATCTTCCCATTTTCTTTGTATTCTGACTTCTGGAACATCTTCGTGCTGCTGATAGACTCCATGGATTTCCCATCAATAGGACTTATGATGCTGGAGAACATCATTTTTTTTTTTTTTTTTTTTAGATATACATATATACAATCAGTTTATCACATGAGAATGAGACCGATATTTGTGTAATTAAAAGCCTGCACTCTTTTCTGGCAGGAATAGTAATTACCAATTTGTATTTTTTATTTTAACAATTGTTGTTTTCTAATCATGATTGACCAAAAATAAGCCATCTGAATTTTCATCAACTGTCTTTTGAATGACTGCTTTATTGTTCTGTTGGATTGAGCACAAAAGCTACATTAACTTCAAACAGGTGGACTCACTCACCCCTTATTCACAGTGCATTTCTCCTCTACCCACTGCACACAAACAAGCTCCTGGCTCTCTGGTTGGTCAAGCCGTCCACAGGTGACGGTGTAGTCTTTCATCTCCCGTAGCGACCTGCGGAGCTCCGCCATGGTTTCCACGGTGATCTGCACCATTAGCCCATCTGCGGAGAGGGGACAGCGATACAGAAGAAACACACACAGACACCAATGGGGAGAGACACACACACACACACACACACACACACACACACACACACACACACACACACACATGCATCAACATGTACACACGCCTAGACAAACAGTCTGTTAAAATGTACACAGACACACACATACAAAGATCAACACATTCTGAATAAACCAGTTTTGAAGCAGGGATGCTCTACTTAAAAACAAATGTAAACAATGAAATTCCTGCAAGCAGGTCAGAGGTCAAAGGTCAAAGTAAAGGTCGACCTGGCTTCTGTCCTGAGTGGATGTCCTACCTTCTACTATACTGGACTTGGCCAGGTATCCTGCAGACGCTTTCAGTGCACTGCTGAATATAAAGAAGCACGATCCGGTAACTGTAAGGAAACAAGGATGGAAGGAGGGGAAAAAAAGGAAGGAAGGAAGGAAGGAAGGAAACCAAAAAAGAAGGAAGGAATGAATGAAGGAAGAAAGAAACAAAGAAAGAAACAAAGAATACAAACTGTGGATTCAGTCTTTACAGTGACAAGACATTAACTAACATGTAGTGCCACCGAGTGTTACATAATTGAAATTGCACCACTCCTCTCTACAGGCTATAATTAACCACTCAAAATCCTTGTTGCTCTATTCTTCCCTTATATTTCCCTTAAATTTTCTCCAGGCAGTTTTCAAATAAAATACGTTATGTTTAGTGTTCTTAAACTTAAACTGAGTGAAATATTATAATTTCATTGTGCCTAGATGTGCAAAATGGAAACATCTTTATGAACAGCATTCTTTTTTTACGCAGCTCCATAGAACTCATTATATATTGTCTAATATCTTCACACTGAGATTCAGAGTAAAATTGTTTGGGTTTGTGCGGGTGCACAGCATCCACGCATTTTGTGCTGCAAGTTCAATTGTGTGCCTTTAAAACCAAAAATCCAATTTAAATGCTTACGTTGCATGCATACTCTATACATAATTAAGGTGAAATTAAAAAATGAAAAGCTTTAAATGAGTAGATTTGGTCAGTCGGTCCTGATGTAATCGCATTAAACCCAGGCTGATGATACGGTGTCCTGTTCCGTTACCTTTGCGCGGCTGATTGTGGATGCTGATGGCTTGCGTTTGGTACTGGCCATCGTCTGCTTGCACGCAGATGAGGTGGGAGTCTGCAGTCTCGTTGAAGCACGCCCCTATGGCCAGCACATGCTCATTGGACTTACTGAGAGCCTTCATTAGCTAACATGCGACAGGTGGGCAGAGAAAAAGGGATGACGACTGATGAACAATACACATCTCTACATTAGCATTACCTCGGTGGGGCTTCGTCTTACCTCATTGTACCCGGTGGTGGGTATCTTTATGCCGGTCCTCTGAGCCTCTAGATCCACAGTGAGTCCGGGCACCATTGGTAGGCTGTAACGGTAATTCCTAAAGTCCTGAAAAACAGCACGGTAGGAATATGTGGGTGTCTGTTACAGGAAGTTTGGTAAAAAAAAAAAAAAAAAAAGGTTCCATTGATGAGAAATTTGGTTTTATAACGACACAAACACTGTTACAAAATGCCATACTCACCACGAGCAGTCTCATTATGGTGTGACCTATTTCCCCAAACAAAGGCTTTCTAAAGCGCACGCTGTAGAGAGGACACGGGTAAACTGGAAAAAGAGAAATAAAGTGAGTAACTGGAGGGGAAGCCTGTGGCATTGTAGCTGTAAGGATTTATAATACTTCCTGGCTTACATCTGTACTCAGCCCCCAGTCGCAGCATGAGGCGCAGGGGGAAGGCTTTGGCCCAGGCCACCTCTGCTCTGTGGACCAGCAGGCCAAAGAGGTAGGGCTGGTTTGGCAGAGGTAGGCCTTGAAGGGACTGGAGAGTGGAGCGCACATACAGGAAGCCGGCATGCTCCTCACTGCCAAAAAAACTACTGCCAAACAGGGACAGTGACAGGTGTTTCACAACTTTCCCTACAGACACAGAGGAACAGGGCAGATATGGAAAGAGAATATTCAGAGTGATATTCAACATATAACAGCACATAGGCATCTTAATATGTGTGGCTCTGACCTGTGAGGGTGTCCCTGTACAGCTGGATGAAGTGACTGAAAATGTCTCTGGGGAAGCTTTTCTCTTCAGGCAGGCACTGCAGCAGCACCACCACCTCCACCTGGCCCACGGCATGCATTCCCTTTGTGGTCACACACCAGCACTTCCTGTTAACATCTGTCACATAATCAAGACACAACTTCAGGGGTCTACGAGGACATTCTTTTCAAAGAGAGTATGAATTCATAAATAAAAAAGTGCGTTCTGTGGAAATATGAGATGTGAAAGGTATAAAAGTAAAGCTTTTCTATTGGAACTTTAACTGTGCATGATGCATTCTCCATTCATTTGATCATGCGCAGTGAAAAGGTAAAAATGAATACATACAGTTGACGAGCTTGACCATAGCAAGTAGGTTGGCATTGAGGACGAACACCAAAGGCTTGGGCCTGCCGCTCTCCAGCTCCTGAATGAGCAGCATCTCAGACGGCCGCTCCTCCACAGTGTAATCTGACAGAAAAAAACGTAGTTCCTGAGACATCAGGTTAGATCATAGCATCTTGTACACTGGCTCCTGCTTTGAGCTGGTACAAGCCGCTCTTTGTTCTTTTTAAACTTTTTTTTCTAATCTGTTGTGACTGGAACGACTTCATGAAAAATTCATGTCTGAAAATGAATTCATAGCTGTGTGGGGATTAATAACTGTGCTGTCTAAGTATGGCTCTAAATAAGATGCGAGGAAAGGGAGCTTTATTAATGCTGATATTCTTAGATGGCCCTGTTTCACCCAGCAAGACTGGATTCACAATATAATTTACAAGAATAGCAATAGAGAGTAGTAAATCATGAAAACCCAACACATGCAGTAAATATGGTGCTGAGAGCTACCTAGCTTCACTTTTACAATGCAATCATAAAAACAAGCACAAAGTACTGAATCATGTGAAGAAAGTAGAATAATTAGGTGAAGTTGAATATAGTATTTGGAATAAATCATGACAGATATGCACAGAAGTCTGTGTAGCCTCTTTAAAGGAGTGATGATTTCATGCTGGTAACCACAAAGACTCATTAGCCATAACGGCTTACAGCCCTCTTTAAATGTAACACACACATCTGTCCTTCGGCCTCTTAGTCCCTCAAAGAAAACGTAATATGCTGCTTAACAGCACCAGCAACAAGACTCACTGCTTCATTTCTCACAACAGACAAGCCTAAAAGCATTCCTTTAGGTTATTCAGCGTGAATCTACTGCATAATAGCTGCTGTCATTTTACTCCATTTGCTCTTCATCACCAAACTGTCAACTGCTCAACGTCAGAGAGAACATTTTCACCTCGCTTTTTGCTGCCTGATTTGCATAGAACTCCGATCTCTCTGTGCCTCTCCTCTTATGCCGGCACAATGCACACCCTGCAAGGCACCGAAATATCAGAAGTGATACACCAAGGTCAGGAAACTACCTGCGTCTGCACTAACATGAGTTAGGAGGACAGAAAATCAGTTTGCCATATGTTTGACTCTCACTCTCAAACTGTGATTTGTAGTCGTACCTCCTTTGACTCCTGTGGAGGTGAGGATGGGTGGCAGGCCAACCAGGGGAATGAGGTTGGCAGAGCTGCTCACCAAAGCCGTGGTGCCCCAGCCGTAAGGACCACAGGCCTCCTGGATCAAGGTAGAAGAGGGGGACCACATTTTTTTTTTTTTTTTCCAAATCTCTGCTGTACAAACTGTTTTGCAAACTAATTCATCATTCATTTCCTACTAAATCACACAAAAAAACAAATATGTTCTCTGTAGGCTGTTTGAAGCGTTGTGTTTTGGATAAACCTACACTTATCGTCGTCCCATGGGGCCTCGAGGTTCTCCTGATCTGCGGTGAACCCACGGGACTTTTGACAGGCCCCCCCAGCGCTCGTCTCATCAGCGGAGAGAACGTGGGCCCCCTGACAGGTGTGGTTGGAGCAGACTCTGACTGCTTACTGGTGAGGATATCTTCTGCAAACCACACCCTCCTTTTTCCCCTTGGAGGTGTCCCTGAGGAAAGGATGTGAGATTTACTTTTGTATAATTCAAAAAAAAACTTTGGCTTTTAACATCAACAACAACATCGAAATCTGTGCTCACTTTTGATGAGGGTTGAATGACAGGGGACACAAACCCGTCCCTCCTTGCCATCCAGATGTGTAAGTCTGAACTTCAGATTGGAGCAAAGTGCACAAAAAACCTGACGACACACACATGCACATGCACACACCACAGAAGGACAGGCGCGCACACAGACAGACACACACACACACACACACACACACACACACATTTCACACATCAAATCACTGATTTCACTTCAAATTTGACTGCACAGAGAATAAACTTGTCAATCTCTCTCACCTTCCCGCAGGCACGGCAGTGGTGCCTCCTCTTGGTAAATGTAAACTTGACCCCACACTTCATGCAGACCTGCGCATCGGCATCGGGGATCCACAAAGGGGCAACCTCTCCCAGGACAGTGCACCGATCCTTGGACAGAATACCGACGGGGCTCGTCGGGGACTCATTATCAGGATCCACGGGAGGAGCGGCACACTCGCCCATCGCCCCCTCCGCACTGGCTGCCTGGGCCTTGTTGCTGTTGGTCTCATCTCCTACCATAGATATGGCCACCTTCAGCTGGCTCTGGAGCTCCCTGGCCCCACCGCCACAAGCCTCCTCATGCGAAAGAGCAGAAGGTGCTGCGGTCGCCTCCAGGCTGCAGGAATGCTCCTGCTGCTCCAGCCCGCTTTCCTCCAGTTCCTTCTCCTCCACCACAGAGTCCTCCTTTGATGGGAGAACCTGAGGCTTCTTGTCCTCCGCCTCTTCCTCCTCCTGTGGCCACGCAGCCTCTGCAGGGCTCAACACCAGCGGGCTGGAGGACTCCCTCTCCCCCCATGTGGAGATGGCAGTCACAGTGCAGCTGCCTTCCTCCAGCTGGGAGTGAGAAGCTGTTTTGGTGGGCTGCTCAGATGGTTTCTGCTCACATGATCCAAATGTGCTTCTGATTGTTGCATCTGAGGAAGCTTTGGATGGAGATTCTGGTCGGATTTGCCGACAGCCCAGCCCAGGCTTTGACACATCCCCATCTTTGAGCACCAGGAGACAGGGCCTGTTCAGCCAGTGGGGCTTGGTGTCCTGCAGAGACGGATTGTCTCCTTCATCTGTTTGGAGGAGAAAGCATAATGATATCATCAGCGATGAGGCAGGCCCAGTCTCTCTATCTCTCTTTCTGCCAAGCACACACACACACTTGCACTTACAATGATGTATGCATTCTCATCAATAATGACTCATTAGGTGGAAAAGCTATGTTCACATGTGCTAAGTGGCCATTAAATACAATGTGCTGATTTATACCTCCCACCTCTAACACACCTATAGCTTTCAAGCACCACTAAAGGCAGCATTAGCGCGCGGTCGTCCTTGGAAGGGGTGTGTCCGGACTGATCACAGGAGAGGACACACAGTTAAAAAAAAAAATAACGCTTTGTTTCGACCAAATATTGACATGCAGCAAGTGGTACTTGGTGAAGAGATTGATGATACCACACAGCTCATGTCTCCGGAGAGAACTAACAGTTCAACAGTTGTTCTGTGTTCAATTGGCCCTGTAGCCTATACCGTTTACATTGGATGATTGTGAGGATGTATGTTGCAGGGTGTTCTCACCCAAACTATTTCTAGTGAATAATAAATGAAAATAAAATAATTTGTTGATTTGAATTTAGATCAATGTCATGATCACCTAAGTGTATGTTTAGCTGAGCCTCCGGCACTTTGTGTGTGTGTGCGCGCTTCAGGGTAAATAAGCCATTTGCTTCTGAAATGACTCTTTTCGTGATTTCTACAGGAGAATTTAGAGCAAAACACTTCCTGTAGTTACAGCCGATAGATGCTCCATCCTGTAAATCAGCAGCAGGCAATGCAAAGCTGGTGTTTCATTAGGCTGTAACCACTGACTCATGAGTGAGAAGACTATCAGGCTGTACACATGTATGTGGTGTGGTTCTACGTTGCACAGGGTGCATCAAATCTCACGAGTAAAAACTGGTTAAATAACTAATTTTCTAGGTTAACCTGCATTGCAGCTCATTTGCACACATACAAAAAAAAAAAAAAAAAAAAAAAAAAAAAAAAACGGAGAGAAAGGCGGGCGGCGTCGTTCCTGCTGCGGCCAACAGAGTAAAAGATTTCCCGAAACAGCGGCGGCGGGGCATGCACCGATCCGCTGAGCTGAGCTCTCGCTTCTCCGGGACAGTGACGCATTCAGCACACGTGCAGATGTTTAATCCGTTCGCAGGCACCGAGGCCGGCGGCAATGCGACACTCACCCCGCATCCCTTTACATCAGATCAAGCAGGACACTTCGCTGAGGCGGTGTTTATCGAGTCTCCGGACAGTGCGTATATGTGCGCAGCCTGTCTGTCCTCGCACGGTTCAGATGATGCGGTGTATGCGCGCAGCCAAATGCTGTATCAGCGTTTTTCTGTGACAAACACAGACGCGCAGTATCATCATATTGTAACGCACGGCCAGTGAATGGGAGGGTAAAGCATCCCCACCCAGTTGAAACCAAGGCCATTTCTTACCCTCTGTTATTGCTCCCAAAAGGCTTTCGTTCTCGTCATCCCGCGCAGAGAAGAACTTCAGCATTTTATCCTCTTACATCTGAGTGCCGAGGAAAATGGATTCAAGCAGCACTGCCTTGCTCACAAGCGGACGATGGGGGTGATTTCGCCTCTCTACCCCCCCCCCCCCTCTGTGTGATCTCCCTCCTCCCCTGTGTCTCTCTGCAGTTCTTTGAAGAAACTCAAGAGGTGTGCAGAAATGTCCCTCCCCAGTTTGCCGTCTCCAGCCCGCAGGACGGCGCACAAGCCAGGACACCAAGGCTATGACGACAGATATGGAAACCCAGCCTTCTGCACAACCTGTGTAGGAAACAGCTCTTCATTCAGCAAGTCAGCATCTTTGAATTAGGATTGAAAACTACACAGAATCTTCTGTTTTGCGGAGAAAAATCAACAGTCAGAAAATGTTTTCAATGACCACAGCACCATTTAAAAAATGTTAACCACCTTTAATTTGTTTCACAAACAAACAAAAGAAATGTCTTAAGACTTGCTTTAATGACCACTGTAATCCTGATGATGACTGACACTGTGAAGATTTAATCAGAAGGGAGGTTTTCTTTTTCTTTTTTCTTTTTAAATGCACAAGCCAGTCTGACTGGGACATCTGTGGGTCATCGCAAAATAGAAAAGTCTCTGGGAATTTTTTTTTTGGGGGGTGGGGGGGTGGTGGTGTCCGATATGTCTGGATTACTCGATTTAAAAGACACGGGGGGACGTCTCAGGTTTTACTGCTGTCCAGTCCGTGTGCATCAGCTTCAGTATTTGCTTCGTTCTTTGACGCCTCATCAAAGTTTTCCACCAGATCTACAGAACAAATAAAAACGCATAGTAAATCATTACATGGGAGGAGAACAGTACATGGCAGTTACTCCACTACACAGGCAATTTTATACTAAATGTGCTGAACTGAATAACATGTTTTCAAAGATTACAGCGGACAAAAGACAATTCAGCAGAGTAAATCTTCATCAAAACAAATAATACGCTAGAAAAAAACCCAACTTGTTTTAATGTATGCAACGTGCAGTTCAGCTTGTGTAGCTGTGTAGAGCGTTTAACGCTATACATGTAGTCATCCATACCTGGAACATCATCATCCTCCTCTTCGATGTCCTCAGCTTTTGGAGCCTTGCTGTCGAGAGCTGAGACGGAATAGATAGAAATATATATGACAGTTTTATCTTTGGCTGTTGTGTATTAGTCTACTGTTATTCTGTATTTTCCTTATTGTCAACAAATTCCGTTTAAAGATTAAAACCAAAAGTCAATTGATCACCAAGTAACACCTACCTAGCCAAATCCTAATGAAGCCTGATCTTACAACTTATTAGCTGCGGGGCTTTGTAAAGTATTCAGATGCTGACACCCACATTTGTATGTTCATGGTATTTGTTGCAAATAAGAAATCTATAGAAAAACCCCAGCCCCGTGTATTTCATGCACAAAGATATTCTTGGTCCTAAAAAAAAAAAAAAAAAGCAGAAATGGTTACTATGCAGCAGTAATATGGTTAATGCTGCATTATGCCTTTAATAAAAACACACGACTTGGAAAGAAAACACAGAATGATGTTAATTAATGACGGGACGCACTTTGAATTTTCGGACCTCACTGCACACAGCATATATAGTCATGTTTAAACCACAAAGGGACTAAATGAAAGTGTAACCAAATTCTGGTGTCCGGAACAAACAGGAAGTAACTAAACTAAAAGGCAAAATATGAACTGTCTCCTTAATAGCAGTGAAACTGGAATTTCCAACATGTACGTTGACACTTTTGTCTTTTTGTCACAAACTAGCTGAGCTGGTAAACATTAAAATACTGCATGCACAAATTATTTCGACGTAGTAAAACCTTTTCATCAATTCCTTCTCCCCTTAGACCATCAACATGTAACACACAACTGTTACAACAATGCCTTACTTTTTACATGATTAGCGAAATGCCAAAAGGCCGGTCTCTTCCGGACACCACCCACCTTGTCGAGGGAACTGTTCGGCCAGTTTGCGCAGGCTGCTGAGGCTGTCTGCTCCCAGCTGACTGAGGATGCCGGGAAGCATCTCCGTCAGCTGCTTGGTCTCAGCGTGGCCCGTGATGGCGAAGGTGTTGGCGGACAGAGAGGCCTGAACTTTGGGGTTGTTGAAGTGGATCACAGTCCCGTCATCCTTGATCATGTTCACCTGAGGAGAAAGGAGCTCGCCGATCTTAATGACGTGGCTGAATGTTCGGCTGCCACGATAATCTGACCAGTCCCTCTAATTGCTTCTTGACAAACAGGGAACAACCCGAGGGACAGCCGGACGGTCTACGAGGACACACGTGAATGCATTAGCAGAATGGACCTGAATCAGTTTTACCTCTTCTATTCCGGCAATATTGTTGACGGCCAACTTCTTTAGTGAACTCTGAAGCTTTTTGTCATCAGCTGTTGCAGTTCTGTGAACCACCTTCTTCTTCCTGCGTGCAGAGCCCTGCAACCGATAAAGGACACAACGACATCAAGCTAGCAGTGACTTTTAAAAGTGACAGTGGTCTGAGAAATAGGAAAGACATGGGGAAATTCATTTTTATTATATTATAGGACATTCGTTATTCAACACTTATGAACCCATCAGTTCTGTTCACGGTCTGATGAACAGTTTAGTGCAGCGGCCTTTCAGATGGGTATACTTCCCCTGATGTTGTTTGTTTGTTTAAATCCATAAAACTTCTTTACTGCGAAATGATGATCTGTATTCAAACAGTTAAAAGTTGATTATTGGCGGTGACATAATGAGGAGGAGAAATCTAAATGACACACCCATAACATTCCAAGGATGCCACTAGAGATTAAATAATAATTGCAAACATCTCTTAATTGATTGTCAGAAATTTAAATGGCAACTATTCTGATCATCAATTAATCATTTTAGGTTTTATTAAGTATATAAAAAGAAGGATTTGATGCTTTTTGGTCATATTTTGCAGCAAACAGTTGTCAGACAAAACATGAAATTTGAAGACGGCTCAGGCAAAATATATTATTTTATCTTTTTTTTTTTTTTTTTACTTTTAAGGCAGCAGTTAAGCGATTATTTTCCTGGTCAAGTTTGCAATTTAACAGTAAATCAATTAGTGTTGATTTGCCCAACCAACAACTCAAGACCAAAAAAATGTTAGAGCGGCAACAATCGGTAGATGAATCTATCAGTTGCTCGCCAGTCATTTTGAGAATCGATTCATCATTTCGAGTCGCTTAATATCAGATCAAGAAAAGCAAAATGAGTTTTAAAATTTTCATCAACAAACTCTCTAATTATTGCAGCTTTACTTATATTCACCAGACAAAACAATTGTTTAGGAAATAAGAAGCAGATAAAGTGATAATAATCGTCAGTCGTTGCGGTTGTAGATGACACAATAAAAGTCCTGAAACTTATCTCTTCGCAGGATTGGAAGACTCGACAACTGCAATGCTGTGTTTACAGGCCTCCCTAAAAAAAAAAAATCAATCACACAGCTGCGGCTGGTTCAGAGCGCTGTTGCTCCAGTCCTCACTGGGAGAGTGGATCATATCACTCCACTTGTTAGATCTTTATTCTGGTTCTTTGTCTGTCAGAGCATTGATTTCAAATTCCAAATGTTAAGTTTAAAAAAAAAATCATGGAAAGGTTTGCAGCTGTTATGAACCCTTCAGACCCCCTCAGGCCGTCTGGGACAGGTCTCTCTGTCCCCAGAGTCAAAACTAAACATGGAGAGGAAGAGTTCAGCTTTTATACTCCACAGATCTGGAAGAAAACTACAGGTTTTCTGCCATGCTCGGGTCGTTTGAGCAAGGTTGAAGACCTTTCTGTTTACCACTGCCGTTAATTAGATTGTGTATTTACTCGTGTCTCATACGGTGTCTGTGCTTTTATTCTTGTATTTACTATCGTTATGGTCTATTTTACATTTTGAATTCTATCTGCTGCTTTTACATTTTGTCTTGATGTCTTTCACGGTTCATGTAAAGCCCTTTGAGCTGCCTTGTTGTTGCTTAAATACAAATAAACTTGCCTTTTGTGCATTATTAAGGTGGCGTCACTGAAACAACTCAACGTTACGCCTTCACAGTCAAAACAATGCACCACTTCCCCGGTCTGAAGTTACTTACCTTTCCTCCTATCCGCACCTGGGCTTGAAGTTTTGCCAGTTTTTCTTGATTCATGTTCTCACCTGCAAGGGAAAAAAAACAAACAAAAAAAAACGACAAAACACTGATAGAAGTTTTGTGCAGCTCCCTAAAATACTGACGTGCTGCTTATTTTCCGGTCGTGTATAAGCAGCAAAACTACCTGCAGCAACAACATGAGCTAAACGGGAGTCCTCTTCCAAAAGAAAACAGCTTATTAACCAAACAGGAACAGAAATAAACATGTTTTTTTTGTTTTTTTTTTTTTTATCGACAAGACAAAGCAGTAAGGACATAGCTGCAACATGCCAGCTGAGTGTGTGTGTGTGTGTGTGTGTGTGTGTGTGTGTTTGAAGATGAAAACACAACACGGGGCCTAACACAGTGGACACACACACCGATTCACTGCTCTGCTCAGCCCGACAGCTTTGCTCCGACCAAACCCCAACAACCACACGGTGCTCACACACCGCACACTTCACACACAGCAACGTTAATCAGCACAAACCTGCTCAAATATCCACAGTGGCATGCGGCAGTGAAATATGGAGGTTAGTAGGAAGACATTACGTCACACATCATATGGATTTTTTTTTTTTGATTTTTTTATTTTTTTTTGTACTCTTCTTCTTCGTTTCCGACCAGCTGCAGGGATTTGGCACCATGCTGTCACCTACAGGAGACTTTATATATTACACAAATAAAGGCCAGTTACGTTATGAAGACATAGCACACCCAAATCTGATGACTTGATTGTGGAAAACTGATCTTTTTGAGGACTGGAAAGGTTGAATATTCCCTCTGTGAGAAGAGCATTTAAACTCTGCAGAAGGTTTTATGGGAAGAAAAAAAAACTGTATAAAGGGGTCCAAAAACATCTCAAACTCCTCTCACAGAATGTTATTGAATTAATGAACGAGTCGACAATGATTCTTGTACCACTCTTCAGGGAGCCAAAGCCAGTCCAGATTTTCCACCAAAATTTTTTTGGGGGGGGTTTTCGGAATAACTCCTTCCTAACGCACATCAACTTTACGACCACCCATTAGTGCAGAATATGTATGCAATTTTGCTCTTTAATGTTTTTGATTTGTTTTTCCATTTTCATTTTTTTTATTACACAGTCCAAGACCAACACATTAAAAAGATTTTGTGAAAAAGTGAGGATATGATACAGAAGCACTGATGCAAAACCCATTTGCAAAGTAATAACAGCATATGTCTAATCTGTAGAGAGACCCTGGTCTGATTTTAATGTTATTATGACAAATGCAGCAATATGTTCTGTCACCAAAAAGCCCCTGACTAATTTATATGACATATTACAGCTCAGGTGCCTTACATTATTCTGCACACTCTGCAGCAGACGTTTGTGTTCTGCCTACATAAACCACATAAACCACCCGGAAAATGATTATATTATACAACAGAAAAATGTTGTGATCCCTTGTGTATTAGCTGAATGATGGAAATCATTATGTTAGAATCCACATTGCATTATCTATTCACATGTGAGTTCAAAAACACAGTGCCAGTAGCAGCAACAATGAATTAAGAATCAAAGGAGAATGAAACACATTCAGCAAATACCAATACAAAATAAGACTACAGCTGCCATGTGGAAATTACAGCAGTATTCAAAATAAAGATGGCATCTTTTCCAATAAAAACACTGAAAGTAAGAATGTCTGAAAGTGATCTGTGACTTGTAAAATTCCAAATGATTTTAACATAAATTCCTCCACATCTTCACAGCTCCGCCCTGTTTTTTTAGTGACCAGGTGTTATGTGATCAAACCTTTCGGACAAGGGTTCAGGTGTGATGGATCTGATGGCAGTGTCTGGCAGAGGTCTGCCATGGCAGCAGCAGTCAGATGGACCAGCACCGGAGTTGCTGGTCTCCACTGAGCTGCGGGGAATATTGTGCTGCCAGTGGTGTAGGTAATGAGACTTTGAGCCCCAGTAGGTGTGAAACAACCTGAATATTTTCCTCAGAACACCCTTCCTCAGCAGGATGTAGACCCAGGGGTCCAGGATCTGGTTCCATGTGGCCATACGTACCACCGTCAGCAGACTGAGTGAAGCAGGCTCATCTTTGGCCCTGGTACTCAGAATGATGACATAGATCTGATGTGGGCACAGAATAATGTAGGATTATATCAAAAGCCTTTTATGATATTCAATAAATCTCTTAACAGACAGAAACAGACTAAATGATTTACAAATTGTAGTTTCGATTGGTTGTGCTTGCGAAGAGAAGGGACAATTAGGTAACACCAAACTGGTCTCTCTGATTGAAACCATTCCTTTCGATCGTTTTAGTTAAATATGCAAAATGTTTAAATTCAGTAATAATTCATGATCATTGTTAAACAGAAGAATCTGTAAAGCATCCATTATGTTTTCCAGTTTGTCTAATGGAGATGGATGATATCTATGAGTCATATTTGGTGCAAAAACAGCAGTAAGCAGTTGTCTTTAGTCATTTTTTCTTCACATATCACAGATAATGGAATCTGTCAGATCACTGTCTTATTTCAAAACTCATTTTACTTTCCCAGTCACTTTGTGCTCAGTGATGTTCTAAATACATCACAAGCACACTGGGTAATAACATATGTGGTTTAAGATGAGGAAAGTATTTAAATGCAGGAATGTAAATATAAAATTAGATGGATCATTACTAAAAGAAAATGAGATCCATTGTTAAAAAAGATTTTCAAATTATTCCTAATGCCTCATGTTGTGAGGAATGTGCGACTACCAGCTGACTGAACTCCTTGAAAGAGCTCCTGCAGTGTCATTCTGTACTCTGTTGTTTTTTGAAGTAATGTGACAAAGTCAAAACGTGCGCTGCAGAGAAGTTCTTACCAGTAATGGGCCCCAGCACACGCAGGATACCAGCATGATCGCCAGGAGCTGGCAGATCATCTCTATATGGTATGACGTGCCCCTGCAGTGATGCTTGCGGCGCAGTCTGGCCTGCAGCAGTGTACAACTCGTTAAAGTGTTGCATATAATGGAGATCAGCAGCGCCAGGAGCCCCAGCATAGAGAAAAGCAGAGGTAAGAGCACGTCCAGCCAGTCTTTGGGCTGCTCCATGTGGAAGAAGCACCAGCTCCTGGAGCTCTGGACCCTATAGGGCCTCCACAGCAGCACAGGCAGCACAGCCACCAGGGCAGCAAGCAGCCAGGTGAGCCCCAGCAGCCTTTTCATGTGGTGGGAAGTCAACGCCGTGGAGTGAAAAATGGGCTTGGTGACTCCGATACAGCGCTCCACCGCCATGACACTTCCCAGGAACAAGGGGCTCAGGCCGAAGAACACCATGCACGCCCCAAATATGGTGCACACAATGCGGTGAGGATCAAAATTCTCCCATTTCTTCTGGTAGCCGTAGACAAAAAGCACCAGGGAGCCGTTGATGACATGACCCAGCAGGTCTGTGATCACCAGGCTGCTGGCAAGAAGCAGGAAGGAGGCCTTGGACTTGATCCGGATCCTGTTGTAAGATTTGGCCAGAATAAAGAGAGCAAGGCTGTTGGAGAAGATGCCCACAGTCATAGAGATGACAGATGCGGTGACAGACAGTTCCCTCTGGCTACAGGTGTTGTTTGCGGGCCTGACCTCTGACCTGCAGCCTGTCTCTGAGGTCCCATTGGCCGTCATGGCTGGCATCAAATCTGAAGGAAAGAATTATGTAGGATGGATGGATTTAGGATATACATTTTAAGGCTAAAAATGGCCTTTGAATTTAATCTTGTAAGAAATCTACTGTCTGAAAAATGGTCTTTTTTTTATTCAGAACGTATAATTTCACTTACAGAATTAGATTTGTCCCACAGTAAAGTGTTTACATAATTTTATGACAAAGCCCACACTCAGTTTGAGGCGTGACTTTGTTCCTGGGAAGTCCCTTTGCGATGGTAACTATACAAGCATTGATAGAGCATTACTATTAGCAATGAACGCTACTTTCGTCATCACCAAAAAAATCTTTTCAAGACTACCAAAGGCAAATAACAATCACTTTTTGTTACTTTCAGTGAATGGTCAAAGTCAGGTGTAATTCCTTACCTCGTGTTTGGTCCTCATTCAGCCAACTCGCCATAAGTCAACAGCCTCCTCACTCTGTATTTTGTAAAGATCAATAAAAGAAAGGGACGTCTTGTCAGTCCGGCAGTAAATGCCATTGAACGTCCCCAAAACGCTCTCCTTAATTCCTGTTCTTGTTTCGTCTGCGCTCAGCAGGTGCCAAGTCTTGGCGAGAGTGCGCAGACGAGCAGCGAGGGATCAGCTCAAACCCAAACGCACCTTGGAGGCTGAACAAAAAAAAAATGATGTGTGTCTTCTTTTGTGCTCGTGTCAACACTCTGGCTGGGAAATAAAATGGAAATAGCAGAGTTCTGATAAACAATTGCTAAAATACGCATGCCATGAAATAGTGTAATTACGCACATCGCCTAATGCAAGTTTGTGTTTCCATGTTTGGAGACATTTATCAACATGCTGCTGCTTGGTTGCTAATAACTGCTGATCAATAACATCAGCCGTGTTCCACATTATTTTCCCCAAAAATACATTACAATTTAATTTCACAAGACAATTTTTAAAAGTATTCTTACTTCCAAATTATTATTATTATTATTATTTTCTCACGTTGCCTATCATTTTGTCTGCTAATTATTTTATTTTGGAGTGGGAAGAATTATCATCCATTTAATATTCATGATCCAATGTCAAACACCCTCCAGGAAGGTATTTTTCAAAATATTACTGACAACTATAATGTATTGTTTCCTTGTAAGATCAACACTGGTTTTGACTGAACCAAGTCTAAGTGTATCCTTTTATTTAGGCTTTTGACCTTTATTTTTCTAATGTCAAAGTATGCTACAAATATTAATTCCAACCTCTGTGTTGAGCTATAAGCAGAGACAGGCATGCTTCATATTGATAACAGATGCTGGTTTTCCTGTCAAATGTAGATGTTATACAATTTCCAAAATTTTAGCTGTACAGTGGATTATTGTGGTCCCCTTTCATTGACTAGGTCTGTTTTTCCTTTCCTTAAAGAAGGATGAAACTGTCTGTTAAATGACAGAAAATCTTACTATCATAGTTGTTCTTTGGACATTAACAGGCATGAGGTGTAACAGAGACATCTATTTAAACTGAATTACTAGCCTAATTTACACCCACTATGCAGGCCTAGGCTTTCATCTTTGGTGAGGAGAGTTGATTTGGCTACCAACTCTAACAAATTTCTTTTGAATTGTGATGTGCACAGAAATTTTAGAATATATATTTTTTTTTCCTGTTAAAAGTTGCAAAAAGTCATTTTTGTTCAATTGCCAGGTATTTCATTTGGGAGCCCTGGAGAAGAAAGAATTTATTACCTTAAAAACGGTGAACAGCTTGGAGGCACTTATGAATTAAATACAGTAAAAGTCAAGTTTTTCTATTCTTAAAAAGGTACGCCACCAAAACCTAATTGCACTTCAATAACATTGTTGTACTCAGTGGAAACAGTGAAGAGTTCGATCAAAATTAAATGAGCAGGTCTGAACCAGAAATGTCATGTCTTTTTTTAATCCCTGTATCTATTCCTCTTGCTCAAATCCTGCTGCCTATATTTCCCACAATGTGACTCGACTGGCAAAAGTTGGATCAGAGATTTTGGTGTTTTGGGCAAAGGTAGCTTTAAGCCTCTGGCCCCAGTCTGTGATAAGGAAAAGGTTACAGAGGTCTGGTAAGATTATTTTCCATCTCCACAGACAGATTTTTTTCATTTTCAGAAATGTAGTCCTCATCCCCAACTGATGAACTGACATCACTTGTGACATTTATGAGATTTCTCTTTGCTCCACAAAAGGATTTATACAACTTTTTTCACATGTTCAGCAAACTAAAAACAAAATTTGAAATGTAAAATTGGTGGTGTTAGACTTTAAGCTTGACACCACCACATTGACACCTTCCAGTTATGTTTTTTGGGTTGTCCATCCTTCTATCTGTCCATCCGTCCCATTCTTGTTAACATGGTTGAAGGTCACAGTCACTGTGCTCATCTCCCAGCACTGCTCTGCATGGTATTCAGCCACTTAGCTCTCCATACTCTTGTCTTCCAAACCCCGTTCCACCTGCCAATCTTAAATCTAGCCTTCACCTACAAACGCCCGTGCTTTGCCAGCCACTAGCTCTCCTCAGCCCACTCCTTCACCCACCCCCACTCACAGTTAAAAGACAAAGACGTCACCTTTGTACTCCACATGCTGCACGCCTCTTTGCATACAACAAGGAGGGAACGTTACTGACAGGGTGCATACATTTACTGGATGAAGAAAGAAGCAGAAAGAATAAACTAGCTGCACACACTCACAACACATCAGTTTCCTCTCTTAAGTTCCCCAGAGAGCGCAGTAAGAGACTCTTTAAACTTGTCAAAGATTCTGGGGTCAACGATTGCTATCGTCTCCTGACGTCAGCCCGCTGCCTGAAACAGCTTAATGAAAAAGTTAGTGAGTATTGTCTGTGGTCCCAGGCGACTGAGTCAGACAACATCTGCGTCGTGCTTCAGGCTAAAGGGAAATAACATTTCATCCAGGAGATGCATGGAATTATTTCTCATTGCGGACACATTATAATTATCTTTAGGAAACTGATTTGTACTGATTCTATCCATGCAATGAGAATCATGCAAATGTGTTATTTGTCAGACAGAGAAATATGTCACCCCTTTCATCCGATCAAACTGCTATGTATGATTTTTATTTTATCACATTTCCAACCATAATTGTTCTGGGGTGTTGATATAAAACCTTTAAACAGAGTGATATAATTGAATTTGGGTTTGGGTTCATTTTCTTTACATCCAAAATATTGTTGCACATTGATATGATAAAGCTTTAATGCTTTATCATACTTGTAATATAAAGAAATGTGGACTTTTTTTTTTATCCTCCAAAGATGAATTTCTTCTGTAATTCCTTAAAAAGAAGTTGTGTTAAATGTCATCTCCACTCTGTTGCATTTTCTCTCTGCAATTACAACTTAGTGGAATAAAGAAAAGTCTGGCGAAGGGTCAGTCATCTGCAAAGAATTTGTCACAGGAATTGGAATTTGGAAGAAAATATGCACCCCCTGTATATTTCCTGTATGTATTTAATTGTATATAGCTACAAAGAAATAGTGAAGTGTTTCACCAGAATTATATAATAGTTTAGGTATTATGTTACAAATAATTTAATATTAAGAGCTCCCCCTAAAATGCTAACATCGGGATTACTTGTTTCGTATCTTTTCCTTTTGTCATGTAATATAAGTCACATTATTTTTCTTGCTTGAAAACAGAATTTCATACCTAATAATGTACAAAGAGGCAAAGAGTAGATGCTTTTTCAGCATCTGGTCAAATAAAAGAAATTGTATCGCCAAACTTCAAATATTCACACTATTTCAAGTTTTAACAGAAGATCTAAATAAATTTAAACACAAATAATACTCATCCATAAAAACATAAATAAAAGAACACAAATAAAATCAAGGGATAAAAAAAAGCTGAGAGACACAAAGGCAATTGGAGTGTCCAATCCTTAACTGTTTAACAGTAACTAACACAACAAAGTCTGATTACAAAATATGCAAAAAGCCAAAATGCCTTTATCCACAAAGTGAACTAACAATCTCTTATACTTCAGCTGTTCACAAAGACTGCAGCACCTGGGATAAAGCCAAACGTCACTCTCTGTGTTAAACATCAGTTTGAAGGAGCACAAATGACGTGTGTGCGGGGAAATTACAGGTAGCTGTACAAGGGACCTCCGTGTTTGGAAAATTGTTTTAGACGTGAGACTGACAACACTTTTCTATTGATACTTGTCCTTTTAACAAACCATGCAGAGAATAAATCATATGTGTGTTAAAAATGCTGCTGAGTCTTTTTCACAATGATCGAACACTAGCACTTGTAGACCTGCATGTTGGACGTCTGTCTACAGTATCAGTTTTGGAAAAATGATCAATTAATTAAATATACTAAAACATGTACTTTTTGTTTGCAATTGAGTATAAAAAAAATACAGTATAAATCCTGGCTTGAGATGACCCTGTAGCTTCACTAATATAAGCTTGTAGAGCAGCCGAAACAGAAGGGGATTAAAGAGAAAATATACTTTTCTTCCCCATTCACATCAAAATTTTTTTTTTTTCTCAAAGTCTGTAATTGAATTAGCTCCTGCTGTCTGTTCTCATTGTGAAAACAGAATGTCTTGTCATCTGGAAGTGGTGAGGAAACCTTTCTTTTGAGTCCTAATGGTCACTAATTATCCGACAAGGTAACTCCTGATGCAATCGTCTCAGGTGACATTACACTTTCAAGTGTGGTGTCATACTTGACAAGCAAGCAGAGAGGCTGGTCACAGCCACGGGAGCACAATCACATTCTTTTGTTGGCTGCATCAAATGGGGCTGCTCTGATAGACTGACTACCTCAGTGGGGTTCAAATGGAGCCGAGAGTAGATTGAGCAAAATGGCAAAATAACCTATAATGGTGGCTTTTTGCCAGCAGCACCGTTGCTTCCTTCTTCGCATCTCCATCTAATCACAAAAACACTATTGAGCAGAAATTCACAGGTAACAAATGTACTCTGTTCTCACTCGTCTCCTCACTCCCATTATTACTTGTCTCTCTCATACAATCTTCACCCAGCCTGACCAAAAACTTCCCCTCAGTTTGGAAATTGTTAATTGATCAGAATTGATGCAAAGAGGAGGAAGCTGCAAAGTGTGTCACAACTGCTGATCAAGCAGCTGAGAGGGGACAACTGATGACAGGGGTCAGTCCACGGAAAATCCTCAGCAGTCTGGACGCAAGCAGTTTGGGTGATGGCCAAGTATCTCACATTTGTCTTGTGTATCATCACAGAAAAATGTGATCATGTAAGGTCATGCCACTTGAGTGATAACTGAATTATGTGACAATAACAACAGCTTAGAGGATGATCTATCACTGCCTGGTTTACCTTTCAGATCACAAACTCACGTCAGAGCAGACGTCAGGGAAACTAAAAAGAGGACGATTTTGTAATTGTGTGTGTGATCAGTTCACAGTCCCTCTGAGCCTGTTGGACTGAACCTGAGACCTGACCTTTAGAAGGCATGGAATTTGAATAAAGACTGCAGCTCGGCAGCAAAGTCAAGATTTGTAGTGACTTCACTTCTGGAAGGGCAGGAAGAGATTTGTGGTTTTATCTCATATCTGCTGTACTTGCACTTTGTAATTTTGTATTCTAAGTAACTAACTGTAGTCTTACTTGACTTTGATCTTCAAAAAATGTAACTGTTGGTAACTACTAAACCAGAAAAGCTCATCTTAATATTTGTTTGTTAGTTACTTGGATTATTCTTGTAGAATATTCTGTTATTGATTAAGAATATAGTTCATTTTTCAGTATGTGTCTACGGCCATGACATGGGAATGCCATCAGCGTTGCAGGTGAATCAAAGTATTGGCCAAATTAAAACATCACAGTTTCATAAGTCAGAGACTAACCAAAGTTCTAAGAGTCCATCCTCTGAAGAAATGAATACCCCAAATTAATCCATCCAATATTTGAGGTATTTCACATGCCAACCAAAGAGCTAGTGGTCAAGTGAGGGGATCACAAAAGTCATTGAGTTTAATTATCTTTGGACCATGAATGTCTGCACAAAATGTCATATTTCAAGTACTGTTGACATATTTTAGTCTGGACCAAAGTGGTGGACTGACTGAGAGACTGGCTGTGCTAGCCATGCAGCCAAAAGAGTCCAAAAAGGAACATCTGATTGCCCTGGACTAATAAGAGTGAAGGCACATTTCATCACTTACCTCAACCTATTTATGAAAAAAAAAAAAAAAAAAAAAACACCTTCCTGACAGTTGTGCAGACCTGATTAGTATGTTGCAAACAAAGCAGCTCTTGACACCAAAGTAAAAGGAAGGAAAATCTCTCTTATTGTGTCTCCATCTACTGGGTTTGAGGTGAAAATATTGACAGCACCTTATAGTCTTCTGCAATTCATTCAACTTTACAGAAACAAAACAGAAACAGATTGCAATATGTAATTTATGTGATAAATTTTAAAAAATTCGGACAAAGAGCTATTCATACATATTTTCATGTAATGGTGATCTGACAAAATTCCCGAGGTGGCAGAATTTATATACTACTGGAGGCCTAATTAGGTAGGTTATTTCAATAAATTTAGCTCTGGTGTAAAGCTACAGTCATTCCCTATACATGATGTGAGTGCTGGACATAAATACACCCTGGATGCGTGCTAAATGCAAGTTATGAAGATAAAGTGAACGAGACTTTTGCCATGAACACCAACGGACACGTGTTGGTGAGTCCAACCAGTCAACCAGTCCATGGTGAGTAGCTCTGCTCTCCTACACTACTGTAGGCCCACTGAGTTTTGTTTATTTTGAACATTAACAAGCAACTCTGTGCTGTCCACATGGACCACATGGACTATATATATGTAATAAGCTCTTGCAAGATGCAGGGGTCTGCTTAGCGTCGAACATAAAAACCCAACATCAGCTATACAGTCTATGGTTGAAACATCGGTGTTAAGTAGATGGATCTTGATACTGAATATATTGTTAAGAGTCCACCAAGGTCTGTTTTTAATGACTTTTCTTTATAGTGTGATTTTTACTTCAAGTACAAGCAAATTAACAGTGTCATACTTGTCAATCCACGTTTGGTCTCCTGTCTTTTTAGAAAGAGGGTGTTTTGATACACTTCATGGAATTTGGACCTCATGGTGTTCCTGTTGTGTCCTGCTGGGCTCGTGGTTAAAGATGCATATTAGGTATTGCCGCGTCGCAGGTTTGTATTCTGTCTTGTTGCATGTCTCCGCTTCACCCCAAACAATTCCTGCACCTCCTCTGAATCACCCGTCAAATCACGCTTTACACATGCTATAAGCATATCAGCTTCTGTCATCAGTTTTTCTCCCCATTTCATTCCTCCTGTCCCACACATGGTCCAGCTGTGGTGAAGCAATGTAGGGAGGGTGTGATTTTTATTAACAACAGAAAAATGGACATTGAATTTATTTTTTATGCTTTGAGTATGCAGTTAATAAGAAAATTAAGACTTCAAAATAATGAATTGTTTAGCCTTTAAAAGATCGTCAGTGGGATCATCATTTAAAAGTCAATCTTTTATAAAGGACTGCAGTCAAGTGAGCAGTGATTTTAAAAGTGGTTCACATCATGACGAAAGACAAAAGAAGGCAGAGGCACTAATTAACCCTCAAGGCCGTAACCTAACCTTGAATATTCCCGTCTGTTTCCTAATGACACAGGGTTTTAATCATTGTTTTCTGATTAGCATTGAAAGCCGGAAATCTTTTACAGGTAATTTCATGTTATTGTTGCTCATAATTAAGCTGCCACACCTCTAGCTAGTGTTATACCTTCATCATATACATAAGAAATGTTATCAGATCAGGTTTCCATTTGTTAAAGCTTGTGGAGTCTTCACAGAAACTGCAGAGAGCAGAAGAGGCCAGCAGGTGTCAGTGCAGACTCAGAACACACTGTCCTGCATTTAGATTAAAACTGTTCAGTGTTTTAGTGGATTGTCGCTGTTTAGAAGACCTGACCTTTTTAGAAGCTGGTGAAAATCATGCGACTGTGGGACTCCGAGGAGACTTGATCTCTAAACAGTTTTGCTTTCTGTAGGATGGTGATATTTGTCAGGCTGGCTGATAAAGCTCAGCTATCATGAACAGGGCAGATCTGTAACTAGGGCAGTTTCAGGCACCCGTGCTTATCAGCAGCAGGTATGTGGTTACAGCATGTGTGATATGTGTCACGCTGGAAACTGAGTTAATCCTGCTGCTGCTTTATTTATAGAGATGTCCCAGTCAAACACACAGAGACTATCAAACACAGAGGAGACTGCAACATTGGTAATGGAAATGAGCAGTTGAAGGATGTTCCTTTGATTTATTCAGATTTCCAGTGTTTGTGATAGTGTTTAAGAGGAAATATAACTAAACCCATTAAAACATAACAATCTGGACACCAAAGTGTTTCCAATTAATGAGTGTTGTGTTCACAGTAAATACTTCTTTTTTTTTAAATTATATTAAATTGTGTTTGTTGTTAAAAGGCTTACAGTTCAACACAGCAGATTATTTCTTAGCAGGGAGCAGTGAACAACAAAATCGTTGTTGCAGTGATTAAACAGAGTTACCACGTGTTTATTAGTGAGCTTTAGAGGTGTTAGATTTTGTCGAGCTCTGACACATTTAGGCTAACTGCTCCCTCACTGTTTATAGTCTTTCTGCTGGGCTAAGATAAGCTAACGGTCTACTTGCTCTTACTTTCTGACAACATAAAAGTGCTATCAGTCTGCTCAACTCTCAGTATTTCCCAAAATGTCAAACAATTTATTTAATCAGGTGGGGGTTTTTTTAAGCTTGAAAGAAGCTTCACAAACTCTGAAAATAACAATTTACATGAATGTATAGAATTATCATAATACAAATTCTCCTGAAACATCTAGAGCCTAAATGTACAGATCTCACTTTTACCCAAAACGCCATCATCACTTCTGGCTCACCCCGATCTCCTTGTTTTCTCTTTGTGTTTCCAAGGTCAATGGAAATGGTGATGGTGCCTCGAGCATGTGTTTAAAATTGCAATGGCGGGCTCATTTGCAACCAGATTGTCCTTTGAAACCTTTAAAATCCAACCTTTCTACCTGAGGGGCCGGTAATTGGTGTGCAGCACACAAAGTGCAGATCTAAGGAGCACCCAGTGCACTTAGCATGACACCCCAGCACTGCCTGGGCTTTTCTCAGAGCACCTGAGAGCATTGCAGCGTTAAGATTCCACCTGAGTACGTGTGCTTTTCGTAAAATCTGAACGAACACAGGAACAGGCAGCAGTCAGTGTCTTTTCTTTTTTGAGGCTTTGATGCAATCATTTGCAACAGTAGTATAGTGGCTGACTTGCCCTTGTAGTGGAGAACGGTTTATGTGCAGTCCTACAGACAACACAACACACCCCGTGAGACAACGAACCCTAAACCCAACTCCAGGTAACCATAACCCTCTGAGAAGTGGGTGTGCCATGCAGTAGGCCCGTGGTGTAGTACGGTGCGCCTGCAGATGGGCCTACTCGATGTAGTCATTGGAAAAGCCTTTGAGGGCTTTTTCTGACGTTTGGCTTTAAGAAAAGAAACAAATCATGGCCAAGAGTATGAGGCACAGGGGCTGGCAGGGTCTTCCTGAGGGGCCATCTGTTAGAGAGCTAGAGAACAAAATCAGGCCTTATTAACATGTCCTCTTAATCTGGATTGTGTCTGACTATGCCTTACTTTAGGATATTTACATTTAAACATGATTTTTAATGGCATCTTAAGGATGCACAATAAAATTAGATTAAGTTGCTGTATTCTTGTCCTGTGTCTATGACAAAATGTATATTCCAGGCACACTATTTTTAGTTGTGGTTATGTTAAATTTAATTTTTTTTACCTGAACCTTACTGGTTTGGATGGTTACTATCTTATTTTTCAAGTATATAATGTAAGGTTGGGCAGATGGCTGACAGTCATCACAGTGGGTGCCCAGCATCTTGATCAAGTTTTCTAGCAAAGCACTTCATTTAGTCAGTCTTGTCTTTTTCGGGCACCAAAGTGTTTTAACAGCACTGTCCAGGCTGACGGCTAGCCGAGTGAGTTAGTGGGCGAGTGAGAATGAAGAATCAGCGGTGTGGCTGCTATCAGGGCAGACAGACAGACAGCGATGTGCTTTTGGCACAGAGCTGGGTGAGCAGTATAAACTATCAATGCAGCTGTACTTGTGTATTATTATGATCCACATTTTGTGAATAAATTATGCAGTCCTTCAAACCAATTCGACTTACCGAATTTTGTGTACATACACTTCGCTGATTGTAGTGACACGAATGAGCTCCAATTTATTCCGTTATATGGAAGATGAGGCAGGACACTGTTTGAATCTTTAGTCATTTACATACTGTGTTAAGAAATTATCAATGCATATGGGACCTAGCAAAGAAGCTAACACTTAAAATGTAATGTCATCAGTCATCACAATGATTTACTGTAAAAATAATCATATGCCGATTTGGTAGACAATTTTGCCAAATTTAAGCAATATGTACATCAGTTCCAGACAAGCATTTACAAAATAATGACATCAAGTGTCAAAATGAACCCCTTCTCTGAGAAATGTCCAACCAAAGAAATCCAATCCAGCCATACATCTCTGATCAGTCAATCCTCCACTTTCATCCAGGCTGATATTGCCATGATATTTGGTTCAGACATTTATATCCCCACAGGATGAATTTTCCTTTATCGGCAACATGAAGTTGAGATTTGTGATTTGTGATTTTGCGGGAACTGTTTACGTCTGCACTCAAATGACATTTCCATTTACAACTTTACTGCTAATAAGACATTCGGCAACAGCTGCAGCTTCCTCAGATGCTGCAATTAGAATTTTTTTTTTACGTCAGCAGTCCCTCCTTTTCCGCTACGAAGTGTCCAGAGTTTCACACAGAATTTTTGGACCGTTCGAAGAACACTGTCCATGTACTTGTGGTGCACTGCATGTTTCCATACCTGACAGTGTAAACGCACTTACTACATAAGTACGGCATTGGAACCCAGCGCGTGAACATGGTAATCATTGTCCTGCTCAGCTTTAGCCTATGAGCATTGGTGTTGTGGCATGTTGGCTTGCTGTGGACCCTTTCTTGTTTTAAAATAACTGTTAAATGTTTTGTACATTTCTGTCCACATATATTCCACACTTCTGGAGAACGTCTTTGGAGTGAGTCTCAGGATCCAGCTGGAACTGGAGTGTGCGAGCTGTTCACACTGGTGACGACGGCAGCGGGCTTCCAGTCCGGCTTGTAGAAGTGGATGTTGAGGGTTCGAGCCCAATTTGCAAACACCGACTTCTCCGTGATGAAGCGGTGGTGGCTTCCTCGTTGACTTTTCTCGTGGGAAAGATACATGGTGCACTCGTCGGGCCCCAAGGGCTCATAGTAATGATACGGTACAGTGCGATGGGAGGGGGATCTACGCGGGAGAGGAGAAAAAGACAGGAGGAAAGCATGAAAAGGCATCAACGTCAAAGTGCGAGGGAGGGATGTGGAAATAGTGCGGGGATAATTATGATATGCAGGGTTGGAGAGGGGGAGAGGTAACATGTCACAGTGGGAAATAAAGAGAGACAGGAACAAAGAAACACCGAACGATCAGAAGAATCTGGGCCTCACAGATGTGTTCATTATACACCATCTTATTCCTCTGATACTCACAGCTACACCGAGCTCAGTGGAAGAGCTTGGTGTGACACATGAGAGTCACTTCAATCTGCCCTGCATATTTCAAAATGTCCTCTCTGTCCTTGTAGCTTAATGTGAGAACAAGATTAAGAACATTTCCAGGGACCCTGAATGTTCACTGACGTGTTATTTTTATTGTAAAATGTCAAAAATCATTCTCAATGATACTACAATCACAGTCATTCACCAGCCTGACTGCATGGCAATAAGAGACTCATGAAGTTGTCACTGCAGCGCTTTTAAACAAAAAACCTCTAATCTTGTTTGGGTAGAACTATATGTTGTAATTAAGCCAATAAGGTCACAAGTGGCCAAATTCATGGACTGTAAAATTGATGTCACTGTTCAAATACAACATCAGATCATCCTTCCCTACAACAATTCAAGTTTAAGAGTAGTTTGTCAACTTAAGAGTTGATTCCTTTTCATAAACAATTCTGATCTATTGTTAATCAGGTTTCTTTGCACATCATTACACTGGGAGGGCTCTCACTAAAGTGGCCATCAACATTTTACTTACAGCTGATGCTACTGATTGTTTGATTTTAATTCCTCTTGCTTTGAGCTCGGCTTTTGACACTGTAGGTCACTCTTTCTATCGATTTATTGGATGACCCTAAAAAGTAGATTGCAAAGTAGGTTTTTGACATATTTAGCTTCTAACAGGAGTTGTGTGCAAAGCTGAATTAAATTACAAAGCCTCTTAACTCTTGGAGTAAAAAGAGAATCTGATTCTACCTGCAGAAATCAGGGGGCACCATGCCGTACACGTTGATCCTGTCACACAGCTCCAGGGCTATGGCCATGGTGAACCAGCCGGTACTCAGCCAGGAGTTGGAACTCTTCCTGGAGGAGGAGAGAGGATCACCATTTTTGACAAAAGCAAACTCATATAGTGTAAATACATTTAGAGGACTGTCTCCTCACAGATTGTTCCTGTAAGATTAAAGGTGTAGAACCTTATTTTTTAGACTTCACATGATCGATCACCTTCAGTAATGAGAGGAATGTACAGTATACTATGTTTTCTATATGGACTCTGCAAAAAAGGTATAATTGTGCATAATTCCTACTATTCTCCATGTATTGTTCACAATAGAAAAGGTAATGTCAATAAAAAGGACATTTATTCTGACACTGACTATATAGACATGACTGGATTCCCATTGAAATGCAACATCTGCTTATCATCCTCTGGGTTTATTGTTTCCATGCAAATGAGTTTGGATAAATAGCTGGATTCACCTCAGTGAAATGTCTTTATCTAATTGGTTTTCTTTTTGTAAGCTCATATTCAGTTAGCCACTTTTCTACAGTTATGTGTACCACATTTACAGAGGCAATTATCATGTTTTAAAAGACAGGAAACTGCTTAATCTGTTTAATATTCAATAGAAAAGGATTGGAATTTCCCTGTATTGATCAAATTTGTTCCAGACTAAGTGCTACATCTGCGTCTGAAAATGCAAAACTTCCTTTTTCCCAGAATACCTTCTCAGTTAAGATGTAGAGCTACAGTTTCTGCAGAATATTATTATAATACAGTATGTATATTACATCTATAAGGTATAATTAATGTACACTGTCTTGTTGTTCACACAAAAAGTACTTATAGAATTATTACATTTGTAAAGTAGTGCATAACTCTGGTCCCAAAGGGCAATCAAAAAGTCCAGAGGCTGTACCTGATTTGTGTAAATGGTGCACAGCACTGTGACATGTAAGGAACAGGAGGAAGCTATAACCTTCCTGAGTAAGTATTTCAAAATTTTGTCAATTTTTGGGACCTCTAGTTCTGGATGAAGTTGCGATCTCGTTATGCATCTGAAACCAGTTTTCAATGCATTGTAAGCGGGCGTGTTATGTTAGAAAACCAAATGCCATTGTTCAGGTCATTTGCATCAAATATTTTCCTTCAGAAGTCTCAGAACGTCACAGTTGAACTCTGTATTGACAGTCTGACCCTGGGGGATGAATTAATAAAACACAGCCATGTAAATGTCAAAGAAACCCCATCTGGCTACGTGTCTAACCTGATGTGCCTTTTTCAGTCTTGAACAGTGTTATCGTCCCCTCTGAAATGCAAATGCTACTCAAAATACCTTACATTGCTCATCACTTCGTTGTTGAGGCTTTCTGAAGCATTTCAAGTTTCTCTGTTGCCGATTTCCTGAGTTTGACACAAAATTTGATGTGTACCCTCATCTCATCTCATGTCCATAAAGAAATTGCAGATGCACCTGGACCAGTGGTCACAAAGATGAATGTAATTCAAGTCCTGATTTGGATCAAGTGATGAAACTGGGAATACTTTCTAACGAAGGTTATAGCTTCCCCCTGCATCATGCATGTCACGGTGCTGTGCTCCGTTCACATTCAGCAGGGCCCCGGATCTGAACTTTTTTAATCACCTCTCGTATTTGTGAGACGCTGTGCGCCAAAGCTAAATTCTGTCCAAAAAAAAAGAAAGTAGTTATCTAAATTTTTCACTAAAGTAAGAAAAGCTTGGAAGCAGAGGCAGGATGAAGACTGTTAAGAACCAAATATCCAGCCACTCTTCATCATCACTGCTTAATGAAAGCATAGGTTCAGATATAACACAATATTTGTATCAGTTACGCAAGTGTTCTGTCTATCTTATTCAAGGTGCTATTTTTGTCACTTTCAGTAAATAACCACGTCACCTTCCAAGACAGTGATTTAAGCGAACACCTATGTTGTTTTGTGCTTGTAATAACTAAGAAAAGATCATAATTGTAAAAATGTCCAAATAAAACCAAAATATGACCTGTGAATGTAGAGAAAGTAATACTGTAATAGTGTGTAGAGTGTAATACTCTCCCTAAGCCCTGACATTCGTGAGACAGCCGTGATCTTCTGAAGTAAATCTAATCCGAGGAAACTCTTCAGAGATAACTATGTTCAATCTAAATCCTATTAATAAGACTGTGACTGTTTGGAGCTGTAACTTAGTCTGATACAGGTAAATTCTAACAAAAAGTAGCGCAGTCTGTGAATCTCAGTAAATTTCAGGTTAAAGTGGGTAGAACTGATAACAATTCTTTTGGGTTTTGGCCCCTCTCTTGTTTCTACATTTCCTTTCATGTGTCATGTTTTGTTTTATTGAGACTAAATCTGTGACTATTTACCTATCAATCCCTGTTTCCCTTTTAAATAATTCATCCAATTTCAGCATCTTGATCCGGGATATAATGTAGACTTTAAGTTTGGGCAGTAGCTGGTTTAGCAGCCTGAGGTTGTTGTAAACATGGCCTTTTCCATCCCGTCTCATGCCGCTGCTTGGTCCCCAGAAGATGAACACTGTGTCATGGCTGGCGTTGAGCAGCTCCTGTCTGTTCCGCAGCACCCTTTGCAGGCTAGAGTGAGCTACAACACGCAGACTTGTGTGCCGGCCAACGTCCTTGTGATAGCCTACGCTGGGAGCATCGTTCATACGGATAACACACTCAGAGCGGTCGATTTCTTTGCCCTGCTTGCTCCCAGTCAGCTGGCCAGAGCTGGTCACCAGGGCGCAAGTCCTGCAGTGCATTTTCAGAGGCTGTGGAGGTAAAACATCAAAGGTCAGTTTACTATTTTCTTACTTGAATTGGCATTCCACAAAATACCCAGACATTGTAATACAGTGTTAGATGCCGCCTTGCCTTTTTGTACATCTGACAGAAGCACTCACTTAAGGGTAGACTTCCTCTTCTGGCATGAGGGGATCAGAGCTGTTGTCCTTTACATGTACTAAACCTGTGTGCAGGAAACTGGACCACAGTATTTACTAACTACAGAAGACATACCTCAAATCCAGTGTTTTAATCATCGCTTTGAACACTTCTTTCTCAACTGTCTGTAGCAGGGCAATGTCCTTGTGGGGGTGGATTGTTATTGCATTCGTATTGCTGCTCCGCTGCTTGCTTTTCCTGTCATACAGTATGTTGTGTCTCGAGTAAATACCTCTTCAAGCAATGTTCAACCTTTAGGCTTCACTGTTTCATCATTGGAGTCCAATGATCATAATCGCATACTCTCCTGGTATTCCAATGCATTTCCTGCTGAAGTGATGCCAAAAGCTGCAAGGATTATTACCATGAGCAACAGCAGTGGCTCAACAAACATAAAAAATAAAAAATTTCGGTCTCGGGTGAATTTTTTAAAACCCCCAAAACTTCCAAACAGTAGACAGCTCCTATCTTGGGCAAAAGTTGTTCTAGTGCCTCTCTGGTCTCTCCCTCTTCATTTTCCATCTTTTGTTTCTGTTCTTGATTGTACTGTAGCAACAGAGCCTCTCCAAGCTGTTAACAAACTATTATGCTATCTGGCTAGCTTGACTAGGGTAACCACCTAGTTACACACAGTTTGGCAGTGTAATTTTGTAAATATACAATTACTAGTTTTATCAATTGTGACACAAGTTGTATGCCATAGTGTTTTGTCCTGTTAAAGATAGTTAGTTGTAGCTTATTAATTGCTGTGTCATCATGTTAAGAAGTTAATGTTGAACATATTCACCATCTAAATTTAGTGTAACATGCCAACCTTTACTAATCACAAAGTAGCTGAGCCTAATGTCATTGGTTTTGCAGGTCTTTTTGACCCAATCACTGCACTAAAGGAGAAATGAAGGAACCAGCAAGGCTATAATTTATTCTGAGTGGGACATGAACAAAACTTCATCCCATTCAATTTAACCTTAAAGTGCTGGTAGAGAAAATCTCAGGCAATCACCGAAGTCAGTAGGATTCATCGTCTGGGAACCATGAATGTTTCAGTAAAACAATGGCAATCCATCAAATAGTTGTGGGCATGTTTAAGTC
Organism: Embiotoca jacksoni; assembly: GCF_022577435.1. Taxonomy (NCBI): domain Eukaryota; kingdom Metazoa; phylum Chordata; class Actinopteri; family Embiotocidae; genus Embiotoca; species Embiotoca jacksoni. The sequence goes on along the minus strand of NW_027185296.1, from coordinate 3,773,814 downwards.
TGGATCACACCGGTGGAGACACTGGTTATCAGGCACAACTAAAACTAAATAGCTGAGATAAAGGAATGGGTCTGCGACCTTCAGCCATCAAGGTCAAGCCATATTTTCAGAGGCCCTCAGCTTGATCTTAAAAATTGTCTGCCAAGAGGAAGAACCAGTGGCCCTGAAAGATTTCAGCACAGTCGGTACAACAACACATGCAGAGATCACAGCCATGACAAGGGCGTGTTATACAAGCTTGATACAGTATAAAACATCTCTGATATTGCAGCCATTGTATGTGTGTGTGTGTGTGTGTGTCAAACCCACACACGAGTCCATTCATATACTTCCTTTTATGATTATTCTGTCATCTGCCTCCTAATAGGACCTGAATAAAGTACAGAATCAAGCCGCGAGACTCATATTGGGCTACTCTGTCCAGTATCCTGTTATTCAAAAGCACTGTGGAGCAGAGTATTCTATTATTCATCTCTATCCTGTAAATATGTTTATTTATGTTTTATATGTCTATTTATGTCTGCCTGTTTTGTTTTTTGGACGCTGAGGGTGAACCTAAAACCGGAGTCAAATTCTTTGTATGTGTCAACATACATGGCCAATGACGCGATTCTGATTCTGATTCTGATTACAGTACATTCAGTTTGTATCAACATCGTGCATATACGTTTATTAAGTCAAAGCCTCAGAGCAATTTTCACTTAAAACATCACACAGGTATTGATCAGAAATGCTCCCTTATATAAAAGCCGGTGCACTCGGAGGATAATTCATTATAGATAAGCTTTGTCATGATGGTACGTAGTGTTGTAAAGTAAAGATGTTGTATGGGTTTGAATTATACAGAACAGGTATTCATGATGTTGTGCCCAACCAGGTTTCTAAAGTTGAAAAAGGCGAGCTCAGATTGAATGATCCCACAGCAAAAACCCAGTGACTCTTCACATGAATTATTCCCAGCCTTAATAGAGAGCCACATTGGCATTCTGAACTGCGCTCTGAGCTTCACAGTCCATCAGGTTTTGAGGTGGGAATGTGTGTGAGTGTATGTGTGTGTGCATACATACAGGTGATATTACCAGTGCCACAGGCTGTGCTGCTCACACTGCTGTATTTATAATACACCCCCATTATCTCTGTGACCCCACAGTGAATGATTTCTTCATGTGCGCGTGTGTGTTTCTCTGCATATGTTTGTATATGAGGGTAGCATCTGGGGATGTCCTCAAATCTGTGCAGAGTTTGATGTGGCCCCAAATATGCAAAATAATCACCTTTCTCTAGTAAGAATCTGCAACTGTCTAAAAAGTGTCTAAATCCAAAACCAGTTATAATTACTTCTCCACACACATAATCACGCAACAACAGTCTCAATGCACTGAGGAAGTCATTTCTATTCTTCAGCACATCACCCAAAACAAACCATTTCCTGTTGGGATGTGCTCTGTGTAAGCAGAACCCCTCCCTCAATATCAGGTATGTCGGAGCAAATTACACACTTCACTGCACAAACACACACTCCCAGCTAAGGCAGGGAGCCTTAGCTGGGAAAAATCACAGTCCTTTCAGCTGTTTGTTTTTCTACATACAACAGATAGCAAGCAAGCAGATAGTCTAAGCAATTACTCCCAAGTAACTTTTAATCATTTTAATAGTGAGGCAATGAGTTAAACTAGTATGAGGCAATTGAAGGTTGCATGGCTGGTATTGTATTTTAAAGTGCCTGTGAAATAATAATAGTGTCCTTGACAGTGATGCTGAATCTCCTGCTCCCTGAGCTTCTGACAGCTTGATGTTGCTGGGAAATAGGCACTTATAGACCCTGTATCACAGTCAGGGGGGCTTTCAAAATCAGATGGAGAATACTGCAGGTACGAGGCAGTTGAAGATGCATTCCATATACTACTGAATGAATGAGTAAATTAATGCAGCATCTTGCATATTACAGCTGGATTTCACTCACAATCAGCCTTGAATTAAGAGCTGGTCCTTCAATTTGTGAACCAACTAGCCCTCGAACACTTGCTGACTCCCACACAAGCCTCACCAGTCTGCACTTTATTATGCGGACAGAAGATTGTCTACCTTGATCAATGATGCATAACCTTGTAAGCAATGCACGTTCTAGGATTAACATGATGTGAAAAGGCAATAGGTCCAACTTTACAAGGCTAAGGGAAATTTGACGTGAAGCCGACTGGGTTTACGAGATCTACAGCGTTAAGAGTAAAAGCAGTAGAAGAAGCACTTTGGATTCCAGTTCACGTCAATTACCGCCCACACACTGATACCAGGCTCATCAGTATGATCCTGATTATACACTTCCCAGGGGAACCCAAGATCATAATTGCTTTCAGAGCAAACCCCATCAGTCAGCCTGTGATATTGCACAAGAGCATCCATTGTGCCTCCAATTCTCCAGCCTCATGCCTACATACCCATTCAGTGTAAAAAAGAATAGATAGCACGCACTCACAGGAAAAAGTCTTGGTATGGATGAGTATCTGATAGTCAAAGAGGAGTCATGAATAAAGACAAAAGACCCATAATGCCATAATTACCATAGATTTAAAGGACATAGTTGATCCTATTCTACAGTTTTCTTTGGGTCAACAAATTCCATTAAAAGAACTTGGCTGTGTCTGAAATCACCTCTCTATTTACCTAATCGAGTCCCACACAGCGATGCTTCACATAAATAGAACGGCTCAAACAGTCTGGTAGGTTCAGAAAATAACATCACTTCACTGCAATGCAGCTTGTAAAAGCAGGAGAAGACACCACTTATGACATATAACGATAGTATAATATCCAAAATCTAAGACAATATCTAGTCTCATTTCACAATATGAGACAATATCGAAATATTGCCCAACCCTATATATCTACATTTTCAATTTACTGCTCACACATGGGTCTAATCTAGGAGTTACTGAGTGAACGTGTTTGTCAATACAGTAACTCACTTTTTGACTTCCCTAGCCTGTCTGTGTGTCTCAGCCTTCAAGCCCATCGGTCCCTACACCAGACAAACTTCTTTAGAAACAGGTCAAGAACCCACACTTTCAGCTTTAAAAAGGATAGATAGTTAGGGTAGATTGAGAGGCAACTTCCAGAATTCTGACTTTGTCAGCCCAATATCACGGCAAAGCGTGAAATAGACACACCCGACGACTACAGCACAATGTGAAATAGCTTTGGATGGCGATGTCTATGCATTACAGTTACACATTTCACTGGAGTGGACGGGCGTGTCTGTTTCACGCTTTGCTATGAGGGCTGACTGTGTATGTGGGACTGACTGCGAATAGACAACAGTGTCTATGTTCATTATAATGAAGGACTATGCCACCTAGGGCAGTATAGCTCATTGACTTGGTTGTAATAGTGTTTGGAAAATAACAAAGCTCTGTAGCACAGAGCAAGATGCTGTATTGGGCTTTATCTAGAAAAACATACTTTTTAAACCAATTAATTTGTTGGTTTTCAACTTTTAATGAGATTTCTTGGCAATAAGGGAAATATAGAACGTCACCAGCAGTATCCTTTAACGTCAACCTTCCTCTGATATGAGCAATGGTGGGTGAATGCTCAGCTGTATTAGCTTCCAGTTATACAAAATTTTTTAGATGTTGTCGTCATTATACTTTGTGAAGTGCATAGAAATAGGGTAATGGCTCAGCTGAGAGCAGAAGTAGATTAAGTGGCACCTGTGCTGTGGCGTGAGGGTTTAGTGATCACTGGTGCTTTCTTTTCTCAGAGACCAATTAATTACAACAAAACCCTCCTGACAGTTTCTCCAGACACCTCATTAAGCTGATGCCAATGACACACATTCATGTGGCAATCGGAAACTTGCTCTGTTCTCAATTTGATGGAATAAGGGCAAGATAATCAAGGCACCTGTCGTCAACTTCTTCTTCTTGATCCAGTCCAACTCAGAAAGAGATCTTACTGGTAAAATGTGGAAGACTGCTGCTCAGATGATGAAGCATCATTAGCAGCAAATTGATAGAGAGATTCAAAATAATTTTCCATTGGTTTCCCATAAGTAAGGTTGGGTATTCAAAAATATTCATTATTATCGGTACCATAACTTTGAAAATGGTTCCTAAGCGATATGTGTTTAGAAACCAATTTTATCAAATTAATTTGAGGAAATAAAAAATAAAATCTCATATTTTGGTACAAATCTTAAATGTTCCTGCAATTTAGAGGGGGAGACTGCAACCCTTGTTGTTTTCGGTAGCTGCAAAGATGCTAGGATTTAAAGATTTTCTCCAAGCATCTCATGGCTTGCTAGTAGATGCTAGCAGGTTGCACATAGAGAAGCCTTCAGTTACTTTAGTGCACACAATCTAACACAAGTGTGGCCAAATGAGTTTGAAAAGAGTGAAATATAGCAGATTAGGTAGATAGATTGATTTGACTTTATTAATCCCACAGTGGGGAAATTTACTCGTCACAGCAGCATAGAGAAAGACGAAAAAAGTGCACACAATATGAACAAATTTACAAATACTTATGATATATAGGAAATAAGATAGATCAAAAAATATTATTTTAGAAAAAAAATAAGGTAAGATCAAGCTAAGATAAAAAAAAAATAAGTGAATTTATCTACATTGGAGAAGCTAAGTATGTTAAACGCTGTGGCTCACTGATGCTGATTAGATTTACTTCTGTGTAAACGTATATCCATGACTGGAAATCAAGATAATATTTGTGACTTCCTGTTGACTCTTTTGCATATTCAACCATTAAATAAGAGCAATTGAATATTTATTTTGCTCTGGGTTCGAAGAAAGTTGTCTGTTATTCTGAGCTTGCTCTGAACAGTTTAGTTGAACGTTAGAAAGGAGTTGAGCGTAGGTAAGGAGAAATGTTTGACTTTCTAATGACACCTATTTTTCTCAAGGCTGACTGCATTAAAGGCTGTCAGAGCACAGAAAGGCATTGCCCATAACAAGTAGGTACATCATAAAGTTGCACAGGCACGCAATCCACATTCAAGCTGTAACACAGGTTTTGTGATTAGAGCCCACAAAGGCCATTGTAGATTGATTCTGCCGACAGTTCTTCAAAGGTCAACATCTCTTTAACAGGAATCTGCAAAACATCAGAGAAGGAGAGAGGATGGAGAGCAAAGGAGAATAATTTTGTGACTGTGTGTTCAGGTGTTCAGACTCAATTGTGTGTGTGTTTGAAAGAATCTATTGAGCTCTGCAGCTCTAATTATTGTAGCTTGTCAGTGAAAAGAAATACATACTAGAGGCAGACATCTCACAAAACCTGCACATATTGAATAAGGCTGACAGGGAGAGAGAGAGATACAAAGAACATGGAGACTCTTCGTCAGTTGCTGACGACCCACATAAATGCGTACGGTAACTTTGAAATCTGACCTTGCACTACACAGATTTGTGAGTTTTAACAGAGCTGTTTTCATTTTTACAATCTTTTGGTAATGAATAGAGTTGAAAGCCTTTCACCTTCCGTCACTGGAAGCACCACACTTAAGATCATTATTGTTCGCTGGGTGTTTTGCCACCTATTTGGTGATACAGTATATAAATGAGCGAAGCCACCAAAGACCACCACCCATGCAAACAAAATATGCACATAAGTTAATACAGGTCATAACCAGGGTCCAGCAGGCACATTAGACAGAGCCCCAGCTCACATTTTCAAGCATCTCTGGCTTCCATGAGAGCATAAAATTTTACTTAGGTGTCTGGGCATTTGCATGAGATTGTCTGCACAAGCGTACGGGTGCTGTGTGAATGTGCATGCCTGTGTGTGCACTTGTGCCAAAGGCAAGATTCCCTCAAGCAGTAGCAGCATCAGACCTAAGATGACCCTGAGGGGAACCTCACTGGCAGATCCACCCACTCCACAGATCCTAAGGCAGGTCTGCTGCAGTTAGCTATTCCCAGGCTCTGTCGGAGGGTGGAGCAGAAGCAGCAGAGCTGGAAGCCTCATATTGGGGGGAGGGAGCACAGAATGACACTAAGCAGTATAAAAATGTCACATTGTGGATCAGTCACGAATCAGCTGTCAGCTAGGAGGAGGTGGACGATGAGGAAACTTTGTATAATAAAGTGCCTACAGCGCAAAAAAAAGTCCAAACTGAAGCAGCTACCCCTCATTTCTCTTAAGAACACCTGTAAAACCAGATTAATATTTCTTTTTCATTAGCTTTAAAAGAATCAGAGCAGGGTTACAACATCTCAGAGGAACACTGAACTGGGACTGACCAGCTCAAGAAACAGAGATGAGTCAAGCTGGATCAAATGTCAAAACCAACATCACTCTCATTTCATTAATCATTAGGCAGAGAAGAGTGAACTCCAATCAACACTTTCTTTTGCTCTAAATCCTTTTCTGTTGAGTGCAATCTGAGCAATCCAATGTGCTTTCCGCTCTGCTGTGTCTTGCTGTATATCTGTCTCACCGAGGGTGCTTTATCTGTGCGAATGAGCTGTATGTAACAATGTGCTGGGTCTGACTGATAACCCACTGCATTACAGTAAAACTGATGGTGGCGCTCACACCACCCGAAGATTATAGCGGTGACGTCTTGAGTGGACGTTCTAGTAGATATCCATCCTGTTTTAAAGTGCTTTTGTCATTGAATATTTCATGGTGAAGACATTAATTATGAAATAAGAAACGCAGTAAACTATTGAGTTAAGACCCCGTGCTACTACAGAAAATTCTGCTTTTAAGTTCAATACTTAAGGTATTAGACGATATTATAGGAGACCAAACGGGTAAAATATAGTTTTAATACTCATATTGAAATCTGAAGCTTTTTTTTCATAAACAGAAATTGCTCCACAATTTCAATTAATTCATTTTGAGGACTTTGCTATTATCGCACTATTACAGCTGCACGGTGCTTTTAAAAACATGAAAAATAACTTACAATGATTTACAATTCATACATCTGCTGGAAAAAAAAACAAGACATTAGATTTAACTGTGAAAACATAATTCACCAGTCAAATACACAGAAGAGTTTTCAGTTCTCCCTGAAACTAGGGCAGTTTCAAGAAAGCCATTTTCAGCGCATACCTGAACCCTATATTTGCATGCCAGTCTCTCTGCTTCACCTGTATGAAAGCAGAATACAGATTAGGTGCAGTTTGTTGTGAAAAAAAAAAAAAAAAGGCCACAGCAATCAATGTTCTTTTTAAGGGCTAGCTGTTTGGAAGATATGCCCAGGTGATTACAAATATGTTCAAATGCACAGAGTGAATTCAGATTCCTCGCTGTAGAGTTAGACTGTGAGCACTGGCAAAGGACTGTGTGTGACTGAATCAGTGCAAGCCGAATTTGTCCAACCATACTGAAATTGACTTTCTTACTCTATTTCCAGGTGTTGTCTTTCCTCCCCAGTTTGCTGTGATGACTTTCTTGGCTTCTATGTGTCGCCTGCTGATCGCCAGCCACTCCTTTTAACCGGCTATTGTGTAGTTTTCTTGCACTATTCCAACACACTTCCCTTTCTATGCAGGCACCTGATGCACTGACAGCAACCTGATTGCTCACCGAGGTCTCTGTGTTGGTGGTTGAATGGTGCAGCCCAACCCCAACCTGTGCTTCGTTCCTGTATTTCTGATTTCTTTGGAAAGATTTATAAATGATCTTATACTCTGGATCTTCAGCGTATTTTTGTCTCCTTAAAAGCGTTTATAAAATGCAGAAGATACTGTCATGCCATATGTATTTTTAAAGAACCAGGTGCAACATCATCTCTGTCTATGCTGCTGCAACTTGACGGACTCAGTGCACAGATGGTGCATATTTACCTTATGATCCATGACACCTGCGTACCCCCCCAGGGTTGATGTCGGGAGTCTCTGAGGTCTCTCTGGTCTCTTTGTGGATGGGGCGGGAGCATCCAAACGATGGGAAGATGACAATGTCGATGATGAGGAAGACGATCTGTCACCAGAGCTGCTGTTGTACACCAACATAAAGCTGGTAACCATGGTAACGATGATGAGGCCACTAACCCCTTGGCACTAGAGGGACACATGAAACATCAAGAGGGCCACAAGAGAACATCAAGTCAGAGCAGCAGTGGAGTAAGAAAATTCCAAAACGGTTCACATAAGCTTCAGAAGATAATCTTTGGTCAAGAGCTTGCTGCTAATTAAATGTCAGCTTTCAAAGCAAAGACAACACAGTAATAACAGCTGCTCTTTCCTTCGCGCAACGCTGCAAATGAAATGTCAGCTGTGCTTCTCAAATGTGCTCAACATGCTCTGTGAACAGGGCAACTTGTTTTATGGAGCGATGCAAAAATAACATTATGCTGCTCAATTCAAACGTTTCATAATTACTTCACACACACACACAAAACTTTACGCGGATGAGCTCTTACAGGATTATCCTTCATGAATATAATGAATATATAATCTCAAAGTACAATTAGGTCACATAGATGACAGAGCTCAGTCCGTAACTCACTTCTGAGCACCGTAAACACTAGAGCTCCCCGCAAAAGAACATTATTTCCTGCAGCTCTCGTTCTTAATTACCACTCTAATCTTCATCTTCATTTCCCCTCGTTTCCACGCGCGCAGTGAGTCTTCATCCTACCGGGACCGGGCGTCGGGACTCTTCAGCACGCAACACTTGAGCGGCAGCAGCAGCGGGATCGGAGCGCAGCGGCTCCACAAATCGACGCTCCACTACTCCTCTCCTCATGCTCCGCTCTACAGGGACGCCCTCGTTCAGCGCCGCGCTCCTCATGGTCCTAAACAACTCTAAGTTTCACTGTTCACAGGGGGTTCACCGGATAGTAGCTCATGGACACGACATTATTGTATTGATAAACACTTCAGTAACATTAAATATTAAGGGCTCTCTGTCTGCCTTGGAGGAGAGTTTCTTTGCGCATTTTGTCTGTCTCCATCTATGGTCTATCTAACCATGTCAATTTAGCCTATACAATTAGCAAAATACAGGATACTTTCACAGATTTTTTTTTTTCTTTTTTGGTACGGTTATCTAATTAATTCTATTCTCATAGCCCTGTGGGAAGTCATTTTGGGAACCACCGAAGCTGAATGAACGTCAAATCATTGTGGAGGACATTAAAAGTAACTAAATGAATTGTTCCAGATCTCAGTTGTAGCTGATTCAGAGTGAACTCCAGTTTATTTGTTTTGAATTTAAAAACATAACATTTTCTTGGGGGAAGACCCACAAACCGCCCACAAAATGCAAGCATCTAAATCTTACACAACTTTAGGGAAATTACTGTAAAATGTTGGCCATCATTTTACCACACAGTTGTCCTCAGTTGGTACAGTGAGATGCTTTTAGTCTTGAGTTAGACTGTTTTTCTGAATAAATATATTATTTAAAAATGTGTTAATCAATATGCACATTGCGAGTCTCCTCATGCAAAATTTAGCTAAACATCACAGCCTTTGTAATAGATATTTTTTAATAACATCATTTTATAATGCACAAGAACTAATAACAGGTACAATTTGAAATAATAATGTCAAGGAAAGGTAGGTTTTTTTTCCCCCACTGTTTTCTAATGGAGTGTCACCTACACTCCCAATTTTGTATTACAGTTGAGTAGATATCTATTCTTCATGGATATGACGGACAGATGTATGAAAATAGGACTCCGCTCCCTATCTTTCACCTCTTTTTTCAGGTATTATGTAATAAAATGCTGGAGATAGAGAGGATTTACATGTTCCTAATTTGCATGAATTTAATGCCATCACAGCATTTATTTTATATTTTTTGTTTGCATTATTATTATTTTTTTTAAATGGATAGAGGCGCAGAGTAATTTGTGTCTGTGAAAGAGTCAAGATTAAGGATATTCAAAGATACTTAGATTACACAGGTCCTTGGAGCTCTTGCCTTACACAATGAAATGAGGAAATTTCATTGAAGTAGCAGTGATTGAATTTGTATAGCATCATGATTTAAATACTTTGAGTATGTAAAAGCCTTTCGGTAAAATTAATCTAATGGGGCAGTTGCACTGAATGTTTTCAGGAAATAGGCTTAAAAAATACTTCCCTTATCTTTTCTCTTTGGGATTTACATTTGTCTCCAAGTTATGGGGTGATGGGAATGTCGGTGATGATACAGAATATGCTGACAAATATTCTGGGTACAGTGCAACATAATTTTTTGACTTTCAAGTAGATTTTGGGACATTCCGTTTAAGGACAAGAAACTCATTTTCTCATTTGTCACAGCAACCTGAGCAGCTAAAGCTCCTCATGGGAGACAGATTTGCTGGAAGCTGTAATCTAGATAAGGAGGAGTCTTTTTATAGGCGCCCTCTGAGATGTTGTCATTGTGTTTGTTTTTCATGTCCTAGCCATTCCTCAGCAAGTCTCAGTTCATAAACTGAAATGTATCTGTTGGCTTTATGGGACTTAATATGTAATTTATCTGGAAAACGACACAGAATATCACACTCAGACCAGATGCTGAGAAAAAAAATCAGGCTGTAGCCTACTTAATCCTCCTGTTGTCCTCGGGTCAAAATGACCCGCAGCTGTGTTCAACCAAGTTCTATTTTATTTCTATATTTTTATATTTTTTGGGATCATTGGTCATCATTCTTTAAAGAAACCCTCACAGCCTCCTTGTCACCAATGATCCCCAAAAAAATATGAAAATAAAATAGAACTTGGTTGAACACAGCTGCGGGTCATTTTGAACCAAGGACAACACGAGGGTTAAAAGCTGTAGTGTTAATAGCATGTCTTCTCTTTTTAGCCCAGATTTACTCGATTGTAAACAACTGCCTTGTTGAACTAATTAACTTTGGCCTTTTCTATCTGAAAGCCAGATACAATAATTTATATAGTTGGGTATAAACGGCCACAGGCCAAAAATGTTGGGAACCAGGGCTCAAAGTAGCACAAACACACATAACATTAACACAGGATAAAGTTATGTGTAGAGCAAATGATGAATTTAACAAAAAAAAATTATAACTTAAATAAGAAAAACAATATTTTTGATGATTATTTCCTAAAGATATACATTATGTAACACACAGTCTTTTATTTTATAAAGTACCTTTGACACCATATGGGCATGTCATTGGTAGAATTATTGTAGTCTAACAACTATAATATCTGCACCACAGAGGAGCAGTGCCTCAAAAAGCCCATTGTCATTGTGAATTCAGAGGATTAAGTGGCGAGCAGTCTGTGTGTTTTGATTAGAAGTCTCCCCGAGGTCTCAAATGCATCTCAAAACACAGCTCCGGGGAGCACACACTGAAAAGAGCAACGCAAATGTCTGTGGAACAAAACCTTTTTTTAATTAACTCCAACCTTCTATCAAGTGAGGCGCCAGGCGGCTGTCTGCCTGCGCTGAGCCAAAAACAATACAAGTGTGAAATAATCTGCTCTGTTTGCACCTGTTTGCTGTGCCAATAGCGGTTTGGTTTTACTCATTATATCGTCCCCAAATTGAAGAGTACGTGCCTCTGGGTGTCATCCTTAGAAACTAAACTAAGACTGAAAGTCAAAACCTTGCGAGTGCCTTTCCAACTAACAGATCTGTTCGTGTTTGAGTGCTTTTACACTTGTACAATATGTTTTACTGTGCAGTCAGATGCCACACAGGAAATTTGGTTCTGTTTGTTTAGGCACACAAAATAAAGGTTACATTCATATGTAATTTAGAAATGTTATACCAATAGTCACATTTAAGAACTGAAGTAGCCCCAAACATCCTTCCATCCATTATCTACCCGCTTTATCCAGAACAGGATCACAGGGGGGCTGGAGCCAGCTGACTTTGGGCAAAGGTGGTCGCCAGTCTATCATACGGCCAACACAGAATGACAGACAGAAGACAGACAACCTTTCTAGCTCACCTTCACACCTACACGCAATTTAGAATCACCAATTAACCTAACATGTGCGTCTTTGGACGGGTGGGAGGAAGCCAGAATACCCAGAGAAAGCCCATGCAGGCACTGGGATAACATGCAAATTCCACATAGAAAGGCCCCAGCTGAGGGTCAAACTCAGATTCTTGCAGGAACCACTGCACCACTCTGCTGCCAGCTCCAAACATCTTTATGCAAAATGTATCAGTTTAATAGCAAAAGATATAGAAGGGTATTTTGCTCCAACCAGAATTGTCTTGCTGGCAGGAACAAGACATCTCTAAAAGAGCCATTAGACACAACTGCAGCACTCTCAATTTGAACTACCTTTTTTTTGGGAGCTTATCCATTTTTTTATTTTTTTATGGCAGAATGATTTAATTATGAGCAAGAGACAATGTGGATTGCTCTCTATTAAGCATTGCAATATTAACTTCATAACTTTGAAAACTGCTGTATGAATCTAACTGTAATATCACTACAAATCAGTGATGCACCTGGAGAAAATGTCTAGGTGCATGATGTGTGTGGCAGTTGAAATGTTATTGTATACCACAGTCCAGACAAACACTGCACATTTACGCTATGATGGAAAGTCATCACACAGAAAGAGAGCATCAGGAGGCAGATACAAGCTCCAGCGTTCTGAGCCCCACGAGATAAACGTCCCCATTCTCTTTGCAAATGGTCTCCTCTTACAGACAGATCATTGACTCCTCAGCTGGCAAATTGATTGAAAAAAAAATAAGACTTGCAATCTCCTTGTGCACACTGTGTCTCTGTTGCTCTGCTGTACAGCGTTACTGAATAATGTCTTTTATGATGGAATTTAAAGGATTTCAATTTTTAAGAGTCAGCAGGACTGATTGCGACTGCGACAATTTCACTGAATGAAAATGAAACAAGGGTTATTGCGTCGAGAGCATCTCCCTCTGCCTTAGATTATTAAAAAAAAGACCTCACTCACAATGCAAACTGCAAAGGAAAAATTATGAAGAGAAAGAAATTACCTTTTGTTTCATAAAATGCTGCAGCACAAAATATGACCGCATCTGTTGTGTATGCTCATGATTACGTAATAACCAAGCTGTTGGCATCCATCTTTTTTCCTGAATGACAGTGAGAGAGACGGATGCAGATGGCAACTCTGGAAAATGAAGTAATTCTTAATTCAACAACTGTGTGAGATGTGTTGTTCCTCTTGTACAGCCCCTTGCAGGATTTGTGCACCTTCCCGCAGCTGGCACTGCTCAAATTCTCAGCCTGACCTGATATCATAATCGTGCAGAGCTCTGCCCCGTTCATTAAAAATGGAAACAAGTTGGAAACAATAACATAGGAGCTCACTACTCTATCAGCCTGTTTTTTCTTTTAGCCAAAAAAATCCATACATTTGAATCTAACAAGACATGATACATCAACACCATTCAACTAATAATGTAGAAATACACACAACAGCATGACTGCATCCATCTTGCTGTGGTATCAATCTATTTATAGCATCAAAACCCAACAACATCAGGCATCAATAAATAAAAGTTCAAAGACATCAATTCCCAGAAAAACATAGGACTGAAATACATAGTTCAAATTTCTACTTCTATTGGCTGCACCATGTATTTTTTGTAGTTTCATTTTTCTTTTTGTGTTGCTGTTGTTTCACTGCCTTTTGTGTTGGACTTTTGCTTCCCATAAGATCTGTGTTCTTTGTTTTAAACTATTTCACTCCATAAGAGGTTGAAAACTGTTGTCCAAGACCTGTGTCACAAAGACAAATTGGCCTACATTTACTTTATTGCACTTGGCAATAATTTGGTTCTTATTCACCTGTTGTGCTGCAGGCAGTGAGCCTGCCACATCATCATACGATCTGTCCCAGCGAAGTCAATCCTTTCTTAATGACCAGCCTTTGGCAACCTGAGCTCTCATTACTTTCATCCAAAGAATTCTAAAAGAAGCATCACTTTTTAGATGGCAGTTTCCAATACAAATTACCTGTCCAATTTCCAATCCAATAATAATACTGAAGATATTCTGTCATTAAGATGGGATTATGTTAAACAATATTCACTTAGGATTCAGGTAACATCCAGGGTGGATCCCTTTTGGATACAGCTGTCAGAGATATGATGATGATGTACAGTAAATTCCCCCTGCTGCTCTTTGATTTTCCACATATTGTACATGTTTCCACTCTCTGCTGCCACTTCCTGGTCATAGTCACTATAGTGACAATACCCATAATCAATGTTTGCCTATGTGTGTGAGTATGAAAAGTACATACTATATTGACAATATAGGCAACTGTACATAAGCAGCTCTATCTTTGTAATTTTGATTTCTTTGGCTCTTTTTATTCTGTTTCAAATGGTACTTCTGCCTCTGCTACATGTTTCTACATTTACTTCACTGAACACTATTTTACCTGCAACTTGTAAAAAATTGTCATGTATTGTTAAAATTCACCATGAATTGTACGGGAGTAAAAGAGTGTCACCTAAGTCATCTATAATAGTGAAACAAAATGCTTACTGGACACACATGACACAATACTGGGTTGAAATTGACCATCTCTCAGAACATGCAATCAAGTTTTTCAGGTATTACTTTCCCCTTTACGCCCATGGACCACTTGTGCATATATTTTTGATTTATTTAGCTCTTTAATTGGCTTTCTCAGGACCATGTGGGAAGGTATACACTATATAACTGACAGCATGATTCCAGCATTGCTCCGTTAACTTTAACAGCAAAGGTCTAATGTGCCAGAAAAAATTTACACATTTGTGTGGGTGTACAGGACATTTAGGCCTACGTCAGGTGTTATTTCTCAAACGTGAACTGTGACAGATGTCTTTTTGATCACTTCTGGTGACTTTACTTGTACCTGAGCATATACCCTGCGCTTCATTTGATATAAACAACAGACTATATACTTCCTCACCAGTAGGCATCATATAATTTGCCTATATACAGACATGAACGCATCTGATCAAATGTGAAGGGAAGCAGAGACTAAACGAAGAGTGATTTGCAGTTTCGTAGAAATCCCAGCTGAGGTCAGTGTTTCTCTACAGACGCCTCACTGTGGACAGACTTGTCACTGCCTAAAAATACTTGCTGCAATATTGACTGTAGCCTATTATTAATGAACGCAAAGAGAACAGCTTGGAAATCGCCCCTCTTTTCGCTGACACAGACGGTAACTCCCTCTGTTCGCGTCCATCGGTGGTTTAAATCTCACTCCTGTTAGTGTCAGACGCCAAACTGCGCAACGGGATGAGTGTTTGTGCTTTAAATCGCGTCCTAAACAAAGGGAAACGGGACAGCGAGGCGCTGGAGCTCCGGCGCACTGCGTCCCCTTTAAGACCGTTTTGGAATAATTAATGACGTCGCGCTGTAAACACGACTGACGCTCAGCTGCGTGGCCGAAGCATCCTCAGACCAAGAGCACCGAGACCTCTCCAGGTTCCTGTGTTTATTTCACGACGGGACTGCTGGGAGCCACGAAAACCATTTGGGGTTCACCCTCGACTCTCATATGCGGTCTCCAAACCCAAGACGACGGTGCTGCGTCTGTCCTGCTAAGTGCCATGGCTAGAAAAACGGACATCCCCTCTTCTTACTATGGTGAGTCGCTTCGTCTTTGTTGTAAACGGCAGGATGTTTTTTTTTTCCCCTTTGTACGTTGTAACGTTATGACAACAGGGTATATGTTCTTCAGCCTGGACGGGGACTGACCCTCAGCGAGCGTACACTGCCACTTGCTAACTACTGAGGGTCTATTTAATGGTTGGCATCAAATACGCAGTGACGGGGATTGTTTTTAAGGGATATTTTCGCTCGAATAAGTAAAACTAGTGTCCTTATCGAGAGTGTCTTCGCAATGCCTCAAACACATCCCTGTCTCCGGCGTCAATTAACAACAGTGATGTCATAATTTTCGCCTTCTTTTGTTTACCTCGTGTAAAAGTGCTCACAATAGGAGGCTGTGAACTGTCTGTCTCAGTCCATTCTCCACTTTCCTCCTCAGTTACCTTCGTTTCGTCTTTGTTGTGAACGCCGATGTATTTGTCCTCTGAAACAGCTGTGTAACGTTATGACAACAGGAACCAGCTCTGGCTTCTTTGGAGCTGCAGATGACAAGGATTATTTTTTGACAATTTATCGTTTAGTTTAGCTATAAGATTGGGGAAAAAAAAAAAAAAAAAAAAGCCTTTTCCTACTTCCCATAATGAGAACAGAACAATGCAATTGCAATTGTATTGTTCTGTTCTGACATCAATCCAAAGCCCAAAGCTATTCACTTTATAGTTATATTTATTTTACACTTTGAGATTCTTGAACACAGGAATCATTTTCATTTTTCCTTGAAACAGTCTTTGAGGATTATTCAACTACAAGCTGCTGATTAATTTGTCTGATCATCTTTTGGAGTTAAGTTATTATTTATGACATGAATCTTATTCAAGGTGAATAATGGTTCTTGCTTGATTTATAAGGCGGTGAAAGGGACATTTTGCCACTTTTTTATGTGGATGTCCACTTAGTGTTGATGGTAAATGTTGTAAATTGAAGCAATAAATTCCTTAGTGTGTGCTATATTGACCGAGAAAACTGAGGTTTTCATATTCTTCTGCTAGCAGAGCCGTGCCTCCAGTGCCTACATGTACCAGGGTGCTTTGCTTGCAAACCTCTGATGCCAAACCCCTGAGTCCTTTGGTTTCCTTTGTTAAATTTAACCCCATGTTGCAGCCACTTACTACAAACAATAAGCAGCCAGAAAAAATATTGTTTGCAGAGAGCAAAGGGCGTGCAAAGAAGGTGCTTCTTCATTAGGTAGCTACAAATACTGATCATATACTCTTACATTTTCATTTGTTGTTAAATACAAGCAATACAAAGAATCCAATGCTGCAGCATGTCCCGACACTCGCCTGCTTTGTTGGCCAAATTATAGTAATCGGTGACAAAAATACTCACTAAAAGATTGTCTGCAGTCTCAGCTGTATTGGTTTTATTTGTCTTTTCATGTTTATCTCCAGAAACTTCTGTCTAAGTGAGAAGAAAGCTTTCATGTATGGTAACACACGCACACACACACACACTGCTCTCTCCGATGGCGTTTTCAACAGCATCCACCAAAGACTGCCCACGCTTAAATGCATTAGAAAGAAGTAAAATACTTGTCCTTAACAATGTGTGCACTCATATTTTGGGACGCCATTTTCGCTGTTGGAAACATTGTAATACAAGTGAAAAGAAGAAGGTTTTGTTTTGTCCTTGTGTGGCATCTAGAGCACGACCTCTGGCTACCCACACTTGCAGTTTTTCTGACTGCCAGCTATCTCAAATGACAGAGCTGGTGTAAGCGGAACGACAGATTTTCCTGCTGCTTCCCAGGAACACAGGGAATGTATTGGGGAATTCATTGCTCCAATTGACTACATTTAACATTGACATGGACGCCACATGAAAAATGGCACATCTTTCTTTTCACTAACCAGTGTTGTTATCTGCTGTCTAAGCTATTTATCTTATTTGAAATCAGATATGCAGTAATGGTACAGTATTTTTTATGTCTCTCACATGATCCCTATCCTCAGTCAACTCCTGAGGTATGTTTGTGTGCCTTGAAATGTTCACCTGGAGTAGCACTCACAACAGAAGTGTTAATGACAATAAGTCTTATCTCCCGTCTTATTTAAGCATTCTCGATATTGCGGTTTCTAATGAAGGTCAAAAGCAATGTCCTCTCTTTAAAAGTTTTAATAACAAAGGATTTATTGTCTCCATGTGGTATTTCTCACCGCCCCAGGCGCATGATGGATATATTTAATCCATGCACAGATTTTTTTTATCCATTAGCCTGTTTTAGTAATCATGTTGTTTATCAAAGCAATATAATCCTTTGTCAACACCAGATGCCACACAGGCAGCAGTGCCTTTCTTCTGAAACAAAAGGTCTTAATATTTCCACAGCAAAAAAATATTTAGCTAACTATTTGGTAATCTTCCTTTTAACAATAGAAAAAGAAGTATTGAGTGCTTCTTTCCATTTTTTTTCTCTGTAGCTACAGTAATGTGAGGCTTCTAAGCGACCATCATGGAAACCTACCTGAAAAATGAAACCTAAACTCATTGACCCTTCTTAAGACATTTCTTTGAATAAATGTCAAACATTATGCTACGAAGAGAAATAAATGTCATTTCACTTCACAAGTTGTTTTCATGTTGCTGTAGTTCGGGATGTACTTCAATCATACGGTATCTACTGTACACTTATCCAACATCAGATATAAAGTAAAAGGCAAGGGTAGACCAAAGATGTGTATCAGTAAATCGGTCCAACCTCAGCAACAATGCAGAACTTTATATAATCATGAAATTTCATGACACACTAAATGGTGTGAGCAGAGCCTTCCACATCATTATCAGGAACAAAATGCATCACTTCATAAGTCTCTGATCAAACACTATGTAGTAATATGCCCCGGATGCCTGTCAGGAAGGCTTGATTGTTAGATACAGTATCTGTGCTGTCTCAGACTAACATTGTTAAGTCTGCTCCTGACACCTCTGGATGGGGAAAGCTACTGGGTCTTCCTGTGTTTGTTTTTTTTTTTCTTTTTCTTTTGCCCCTACACCCTGACCCGGTTTGTCCCTAAGATCTCATGACTCCAGTTCTCTGCCAATCAAGAAGGCAACCTGTCATCTGTAGTTGATTCTCAGTGCTCTCTGCGGACATGCAGCTCACCAGTGGGAACGTCAAACCTTATCACTCCCTGTTCACGAGTTCAAGCTGGTACTTTACAGTGTACCGTAAACCTGGCATCAGATATTATGTGTAAAGTGTTGTAAGTAAACAGCTTACTGCGTGCTTGGAGTAAAACACAAAGTAGAGCATGTGTGCCATTATTAATGTTCATTATTTAGATGGCATATACACGCATCAGCTAATATGTACAATACTATACTTGCAATATTTTATTTTTTATTTACTCTCGTGCTTCTCTTTTGGTAATTCGATAGAATATATTGAGACAGTTTAATTAAGGAACATAATTTTGCCATAATAGTATCCAACAGCCTAGTTAGTGGAGCATGGGATGGAGTTATGGTGCCTCCCAGTGTTTAGGTCAGCTGCTTTATGTTGGCTGGTGCTTTCGTTCTGTGAGCTAGCTTGGCAAAAGGGTGATGTTGAGGTTGTTTTTTTTTGGTCTAATTTTACCTCAGAGTACTCATAGTGTTGTCAAATTACGTTAGCGGATTATGTTTCACACACTGCATTTGTCTAAGTGTGGATTACACATGGATATCAAAGTAAAAAAAAACTGCATTTCTGGCTTTCCAGATTTGTTTAGTGGTTTGTGTGTCTTATTCCAAAAGTGGACGGTGCTACTCAGTCTATCTTTTCCAGTAGAAAAATAGAAAAAGAGGAGACATCATTTTTTTTTTTTTTTTTTTTTTTTTTTTTTTTTAAATGAACAGTAGCCCCAAGGAATATTTTGTGGAAGTTCTGCTGGTGTTCTCGTCTCAACAGGAAATTCACCTCCTCTCTTGAAAGTTCTCACTATACATTTCTGGTAAATGTAGGACACCATTGAATAAATTTAAGGTAGACAAGGTAGAATAAAGATGAGGAGGATTCTGAAGAGGCACTGTCATGATGTGATTGCACTAAAATGTAATAGTTCATAACGTGGAATTATTACTTACTTCTCGAGTAAAGCCAGACTCTTGTTTTAATGAATGTAATTGGTATACTGCGAAATAAAACAAAGGAGCAAAAACACGTGAAAAGAAACGCGTGAGTAATGTGTTAGAAACTAGTCAAGCTAGCTGACTTCTTTCATTCACATTCAACCATCCCCCACTTGGTCAACTCCCAGATTCAAGTGTACTCTTGAGGCTGGTATAATATATAATGTTTCTAACTATATGTAGAAAGTGTTCAATGGGCTTATAGTCTACAGCTGAAATGATCAGTCAGTCAGAAAAGTAGCTCATAATCATTCTGTGACAGGTTTGTAAGTAACAATGTAGATATGAGTTCTATTCACCACAGAAAGTGTTGAGTCGGGCACACTGTTAATTAACAAATTTCTCGCATGGGCAGCTCCCCTAAACGCTGCATTTTTACACTGAGTCAGTGCAGAGTCTTGACAGAAAGCTGAAAGCAGTGGTTTAGAGTCAGAACATTCACAGCCTCTTCCTGTGAAATTGCAGTTAGAGAAGGTAGCGGCTGAATGGCCCATTTTCTCCCAAGACTAAGTGCTATTATGGGCTTTTTAAGTGTCACTGTCCCCTGCAAATTCCTGTTCCAAATAAAGAATGATGCTCACTCTGTAGTGCTCCCACACATTTTAGCAGTTTTTATGGCATTTCTGCTCATTATTTTTAACAAGGTTATGTTCTTTTGCTACTAATTCCATGTGTCTTTTCTCAAGAGGTAGCCGTGTGACTGTCTGGAAGTTTGAAATATATTATTCACACTAATGATAGGGTGAATCGGTAAATAATTTCATGTGCACAGCTCTGCGTGCCTATTTGTTCAAGTTTGTGAAAATGGGACATTTAGCTTTGGAGAGACTTTCTTGGCGACAGCAATGATACTTTAAATTACCAATTTGCAGTACAAATATAGCCAGTGTTTGTTTATGACTAAAAGGCTAAGTGACATTGACAGTGATTTACAAAAACACCACCCAAAGATACACTGGAAAATAAGTGGCAAGAGAGGCAACTACATTCATGCCAGACACGTAGATGTTGAGTCTCTCGGGTGCACTGAGAGACTTGAAATGACTTATGATAGGTCTTATGTGCCAAACAATGCAGCTAGCTTTATAAAAAAAAAACAAATGAGTCATTATCCTCAGAACAAAACAGGCATGCTGTTCAGATGTTGTAAACATGCTTTGCTGTACAGGTGTGGGCCTTGCATTGCACGTCACAAGTTTCCTGAGATAGGTTACATGATTTTAAGTGCTTTTTGCGGTTTTGTCACTGATCTGAATTTGCAGACTGTTGAGAGGAAGATGTTAAGAGGATTCCCTGAAGACAGGCAGCCATTTATATTGACCAAATCAAGACAATGGTCCTCCCACAGGGTGTAGAACCAAATAATACTTCGACCTGAAGCAGAATATTTGGTTTAATACATTTGATTTGTTTAACTTGTGGCACAGACTCATTAAATGAAATGAACACAGGGACATTTCACTGCCAGCAACCAGAGAATCAAAATTTGTGATGTACTGTTGCACACTTGAATGCATATATTAAGCCACTAGGGCTGCAACTAACAATCGGTTTACTCTGCAATTCCTCTGCCAATCCTTTTTTCAATTAATTGATGATTTGTTTTGTCAGTGGAAAAACGCCCTTCCATCAGTTCAAAACTCAAACATGTTTCATGAACTATCATATGGGACAAAAGAAATGCAGCAAATGGTCACATTTGAGAAGCTGAAGTCAGCAAATGTTTGACGTTTCTGCTGAAGAAGTGACTGATGTGCAGGTGCACACAGACCAGCAGAAAATCTTTGAAATTTTGGTATAATATAGCCTAGGTCCGGATATTCAGCTCATCTTAGCTGCAGCGACACGGCTGATGAAATCCGTAATAGCAGGTAGCAGTTGCCGCGATAACCGTCAGTATTTAGCACTCGTTAAAAGTTTAGCACTGTTTGCCAAAATTTGGCCAGAGAGAGAAAAGTCGGTGCAGAGAAGGTGTGCCATGAAACGGTTTTGCTGTCTGATGCGCCAAAGTGCACCGAGATAAAGGATTTATCGAAGCAATTTGCAGGTGATGATGAGGACTGTGATAAAGAGGCAGAAACATGAAAGAGGAGTGAGCAGGGAGAAGGTGCTTTGTCATGCTTACATGCTATGTTCTGTGAAATGGACTTCCTTAAACCTGCAGTGTGGAACTTTTGTCTTCCCCTTTTCTCAGCCTAATTACATAAACACTGATGCGTGCTTAAGTCATCGCTGTCCATTGCTGCTGTTGCGATCTGTAAAATGGTGAACTAGTGAAATTAAGGTCATCAAAAAAAGCGAAATTTCTCATTTAGCAATCGAATTTGATCCATTTTGTCCAATAACATTTTGGAAAGTCTAGAAGAGCCGCACGATTGAATGATTTGATCCCCAATCAAATTAGCATAGGGCTAAACTGGAGGTTAGCCTACTCGGCCGGCAGAGGTCTCTCATGCTCCGCTGTAGCATAATTCAGCGCTACTGTTGTGGCTGTAAAACTGGATAAATGAAATATAAGACTCATTTTTCAATCAGAATTTTAAACAGCAGGCAAATCATTATAATGTCTGGTCGTTTTCCCTTCATGTGTGCGTGGTCCTGTAAGGTGCATGTAATTCTCAGCGAGCAGGCAGAACGCTGCATGATACCTGCACATCAGCTGTGGACAACAGAAAGGAAACTTCACATTTAGAAAATGAGATCATGATTCTGCCGGTTCTAATTTATGTCTGTGTTTAAACTTAGTTGACTGTTTTGCAATATTTTAGATAATTCTGACAATAAAAGCAGGCTCTTAAGTCAATTTAAAAAAAAAAGTGTTTTCAAGTGCACAAAAGCCAAATCAGTTTAATTGCTTCATATAAAAGCCTAACACAAACAACACAAATTTACAGATTGTTTTCTGTTTTTCTTAAATTAATGATATGTTGATTAAGAAATAGCCTTTGTTAGTTCAACTTTGGTGTATCAAATTGGGTCCGTTCGACAGCAAGTCCTTGACTGCTTTCTGATGCGAGTCCACCCCTGCTGAAATGATTAACAATTTAACAACTAATTGTCTTTGAATCGACTAACTTATTAGTCCACTCATCATTATAGTTCTAAAAGCCACAGCAATGACAGCCAGTGAGAGACTGCCTTTATGGACTTAAATTGTATTTGTGTGAAGTGTTCTTTCCCTGCAACCTTCATCTGTTTACCAGCTTTTTTTTGTCAGCAGTGTAGTTCAAAAACTATCCAGTTGATTAAAAAAACAGAGTTTTGGTAGAGAATACTGGCTCATGATCAAATGTTTCATGGCAAAGTTACATCCTACTGTGCTACTATAAATCTGAGCCGTCACGTCCTGCCTCACAAAAAACGTATTAAACTTTGATGTGTAAAGTGAGATGAGGATTTCTGTGTGATCATACACAAACAAATAATCTCGATCTTAATTAGTCATTTAGTCATTACACAGGCCTGAAATCTAATTTTTCGAAGGCATGCTAATAAATCTGCCTGCAGGGTGAGATTATTCACAGCAAACTGTTTCCAGTGAAGATTAACTTGTGCATGCTTTTATGATACTAATGTGATGTACCTCACTCTGTCTTGTTTTTTCAAGATACAATCACTAATTTCCAAACCATACATAACTAAGGAGAAAAAGGGAGCAAAAATGCAGGAAAAATTGGACTTAAATATGGCGGTGGGACCCTTTTGTTCACTCCTAAAGATGTGTAAATACGTACAGTGTAGTGTTGGTGTGTATAAGTATGTTTTTCCACCTTGATTTACAGTATATTTGGATATCAAGGCCTATCCTCTTCTGCTTAAATCTTTCTAAATCCTGGCCAAAGCCAGTTGAGCCTGTCACTGATCTAGCATAGCAGTAGGGAGTCTCATTTCACAGAAACGCAGGGCTCCCTGTGACGTGCCCGGAGGCTCCCGCAGAAGTAACCAAGGTCACAAAGCCCCAGCCACAATACTGCTACTTCTGCGCTTGGAGCAGCAGGCCTAGCTGTCAGCATCTGACACTCAGATGCTAAGTCCCCTCTCGAGGGTTGAATCCCAACCAGGATCTCACTATTCTTTTGAAGGGATGTCAGCTCGCACTGTGCCTTTGCATCCCTCACAAAATATGCGCTGTAAATACTGTTCATGCACTATTCACTAACAGGAGTTAACTCAGTGGGCTACCAAGTCAGATATGCCAAATACACAGTCCTTGACCATCTGCTAATAGTTGACAGGATCTCAAGGGACCCTGCTAAGTAAACCTAAACCAGAGTTCGGGCTGTTGTTGTCTTGTCTCAATAAGGAGTCAAGCACTTTAAAGGTTGTACTGTTCTCCAGGGAGGGAAAATACAAGCACGGCAACGGAAGATGTTTCTGGATACAGAAGGGCGATAGAACAAAGGCAGGAAAGAAGAGAGTGATGGGGCTACATGGAGAGTGCTTGTGTGTATTTTTCGCTCCTCATTTTTAATATCATGAAAAAAAAAAAAGTGAGCCATCTGGAGCATTATGTGCTTTGATTCTCTCAGAGATGGACTGTTTTTCTTTTTTGGGGGAATTGTGAGAGTCTTGCGTGATCATGTTGCTGTTCCCAAGTCCTCTGTGTGTGAATGTTTAAATGCGAATATATTGTTCTGTGTGTGAGGTAGGGTTAGAAAGGATGTGAGAGAGTTGTCATACACAAGTGAAGCCTTGCCAGTACATATCTGCAACCCCCTCCCCCACCCCCCATGATCCTGTATGACCCCCACGTGTGCAAGTTTTTTGATTCAGCTGTGAAACCTGGACAGTGACAGAGCGTGATCCTGTGATCCCATGGCCTCCTCCCATTCTCTTGTCCTATCAAAGCTTTACAATCCCCTTTATCTTGATGGCAGGGATCCACCCAAGTAGCTTTGTTGCTAGTATGCCATGCGAACCACACAAAGGTTGCAGGGAAAATCTGAATACTTCTAGTTTTTAAGTCCAGACTAAAGGAAAACACAAACCCCCAAAGCCATATTACTGATGTTGCTTTTCTCTATGGATTGGCAGAAGCCAGTGCTTTCATCAAATATGAATGAATATACTGTACACAGCATTCAGACTCAGAGACTGTGCCTACCCTGCTGAGAAACATCATTATGCTGAATTCTTAAAATGTCTGTTTTCTCTTTTTTTGTTGTTTATTTGTAGTTGGATCTAACACTCTTCTAAGCCCCAGCATAGCTCTGACAGAAGTGCAGTCTCACAGCACTTCACTCTCTCCAGGTCCTGGAAAAGTTTATGAATACTCAGAGTGAAAACAACAAAAAAAGTCCTTTCCAAATGGCCCCTCTGACCCGACCCATGTAGAGCACCTGCAGTGTTCGAGCTGTTTGCCTGACCACGGTATGAAAGAGGCCTGTGTTGGACAGTGGAGCCAGGGGACACTGGTTCCTGTGTCTGCCTGTGTTGATGTGTCTATGTACTGGATTATAGAGACGAGCTGAGAACACTCTTGAAAAAGAGGGGGGCCGTTGTGGAAGGGCTTTAAAGAAAGTGAGGAAGTTGTACTCGAGAGTGTGTGATGTACTGTACTCTACTGTACGATTACCATTCCTCCCTATTTTATATCTGACAATTATGTGCTTTATGTACTCTAATTCCTTGACTTTGACTTTAAGGTGTCTTTTGTATGTGTGCTATAGCCTGATACCCTTTCATTTGATATTTACAGTATATCCATACACATACAGTATATGTGTGTGTGTGTGTGTGTGTGTGTGTGTGTGTGTGTGTGTGTGTGTGTGTGTGTGTGTGTGTGTGTGTGTGTTCCAGTAAATGTGCACATAAACTCCAAGCAGACTAACTAATGTGAACCGCAGGAGATAAGTGCGCAATTTAGTCTCCTCCCAAATAGTGAAATACACGACGAAGAACTGCTTCTGTGACTTTCCCCTGATGCTTATCACTCCAGGGCGGGTTGTTACATCTGGCTATCTGCCAGCACTACCACTTTGAAGTCAATTTCCTGCAGTCAGTCTTAGCAGAATCTGTCTGACGGAAAATATGGACTTTAAGTTGAGGCATTGTTACAAAGTCTTTCAGGCTTCTTTGGGAGCTTTTATTAAACTGCTCTAAATAGTTTTATAATAATTCTTATGTATGTCACAGACCATTTACGATGTTAGGTCCTCACCCCTGCAAATTGATCCATAGGTCATGTGGCTATAGCAGACCAGCCATACATGCAAATGCCATTGTGGAGTGAAGATTACTGGCAAAGCCTTTGTCTGATCCCCATGTGTAATTCTTCGCCCAATACAGCTTTATTGCCTCAGAGCTTTTGATTAACACCATGATTAATGTGTAATGTGTAAATCTTTCAGTCACAGTAGGGCACGGTGGCATTATCCAACACTATGTCAATAGAGGAGACGAGCAGTTAGCGGAGCTTACATCAACTCTAGCTGTCCCAGTGTAGCATGCCTGCCAGGCTTTTTCCGAATGTTTTTGACTACAGACCCTCATTCAGTCTGACCGCAGCCAGCAGCACACATCCAGTCCACCAGCCTCATCTCCTGCACTGGCAGACTGCAGTGCAGTCTAAACAGCCGTCATCTAATGCAGAGTCTGCCGGTGGCCCGGCATCACTGATGATTTTCACCACTCTCTCTTAACCCTTCACTGGAATCTGTTTAGTGGGTCAGAAGAAGGTAGAACAGCCTGGTGAAAGTCGTCAGTGAGTAAGAACAGCAGTCATAGCTAAATTTAGCTCGGGTGAATAAGCACTAGCCCCATCACCAGCATGTTACTGTGCTAACATGAGGAAAACCAGAATATTTCAGCTTGCAGTGCACTGAATTATCAAATATGTCTGTATTGGAGAGTATGCTTCCACAATCACATGTTGTGTTTTGATTTCCTATTGTCACATTTGAATTGACAGTCTCGTATTATGGCATTTGACCAGTGCAATGATTGCCCTTATTTTTGTCAGCTGGCTGCTTGTCGGCCGCCTTAATGGACATATTGGCAGGTTGCACATCTGGAAACCGTTCGGAGATCGAGACACCACTGACGTGACTCGGATAAACTGTGGCCCCTGACATACACTGCGCCACAATTTGTCCACTCAGCACGGGCTCTTCTTGATCTCCGCCTGATTCAGCTTCCACTCACCATATGGACTAATCTGTTTGTACCACAGTAGTTCCCGTGCTGTGGAGGCCGACATGAGTTTTGAATATTTACACATCCTGGAAAGATCATTTGAAATTAAGTTTTTAAATCTATATACAGTATATGCAGCGTGCAGTGGGGCCCCGTCTGTTCGCTAGCTACATATCTTGCTCACCCCCAGCAGTTGTACTTCTAATTAGCTCTGATGTAAGTTAATATGATACAGCCTGCTGGCCTTGAAGCTGTAGCAACAACACTGGGCAATAAAAACTATTGGAGGTGATTGAAGGCACAACACAGAGTAGTTTAACTGTCAGTGTGTCATACACAGCTGCTGACTTCACGAGGCCCAGTTTACAATGGGAGTGATGAAGAGCAAATGTCATTTCTTATGTTAAATTAAAAGTTGGGATGCTTGACCTTCATTGTTGGTGTTCGACTGGCAGCATGGTTCAATGTCCTTCGTGTGTAACTAGAAAAACAGCTTATTAGTGACTGTCTTAAGGTTTAACATTACACCTGCTATGTGTATGATACATATGTTGTTCACTTCTGTTTGAGCTTTGTTGTCAGAGCTCATTGCAGACAAGCGTACCTAGTTCAAATACAAAATATCATCCTCTTACATTCAATGTCAGTGCTCTGCAAATGCTGCAGTGAGCAGCTGGTCTTGTAACAATGTGTCCTTGGCTGAGGAATTCACACTTTACGCACTTAACCCAGAACGATTCCCGTTTTAAGACCGAAATCACAACTCATGAGTGACTTTCACTAACAGACAAACAGTTGGCTGTAAACTAAGATTTTTAACAACAAGGACAAAAGAAACAGATTTAGCTCCTCGTGTCAAATAACACAAAGGTTAACCCCTCGTCCTGCCCTGTAGGCATGTCCTCATGATTTGGTAGTTGCACAAAGGTTCATTTAATCAGGAAACATCCCATTGGATCAAAGCTGAAATGTAACCTTGAACCTTTATTTCGCCCCACTTAATTATACTCTTTTTCAGATTGAACAGAACTATGACAATGCCATCTCAAGTACATTTCTGCTCTTGTGCTTTTTTTTTTTGCTGCTGACAAAGCAGCTTGAGCACACCTCTTGGGTTGTTGGTGAGCAGAATTTTGCTCACTTGCAACAATCACGTTATTTTATTGTTGGCCCACAGATTTCTATCCTTCTGACTACCACAATGCCCTAGTGCTTGGAAGTTTGTGAACCTTTTCTATATTTCTGTATAAACATGATCTAAAACACATTATGTCTTTTTTTTTTTTTTTTACAAGGCCTGACATTAGATAAAGAGAGCCCAATTAAACAAATGAGACAAAAATATCATATTTGGTCCTTTATTTAATGAAAAAACAATCCATTAAGTCTCTTTATCTAATTTCAGGACTTTAGGTCATATTTATGGAGAAATTACCACTGTAGGTTATAGGAAATTGTTCAAAAACGTATAAATGAATATCTTAACATCACATCACAAACAGATAACCATTCACCAGTAAAAAATAAGCATGTTTTATATCTTCTGTTTTTTTGGGGGGGGGGGTTTATTAAATGGAAAATGCATTTTAAAAGTATTGTTTTAATATGTCGTCCCTGCTGAGATGAGAAGGTGCATTTTATTGAATGTAAACCAATCATTCAATTGTTATAAGCTACAGTATTGATACTTAACGAACATAAACGCAGGCAAATAGTTTATTTCTCAGTGTGCACACAGAAACGTATCACTGACTTCTGCGCAACCTTGTGCTACTCTCCAGAGAATGCCGTTGTAGAATTACCCCAGAGGAAACTTGGATGGCTGTGGTGCTAAAGAGGCATAAGCGAAGTCGGACACAGACAGAACTTGTTACTGTAATAAGTTTGTTGATTTTTGTCTTTTCATTGGATTCACTGATACAAATATAAAGAGAGCTGTGCTTGGAAATTCAGGAGTTATGTAATTTTATTGTACATTTAAAAACAGGTCACCCATATTTTCATGTGCGTAGTACAGAGCATTCATTTCTCACACTTTTTGAAGCCAGACCGGCTTGTTTGCCTCTTGACATGATCAGTTTGTGAAATGGGCAGATGGGAGATAGGCCCACTCGTGCTGCCCCTAAATCTGCACCAGCTGCTGGGAGATATTACAGTCGATGTGTGATGATTAATAGGTCCTCGGCAACGCGTCATACTTAGTTTCAACTGGTGTGGACACTAGTTGGGGACCAAATGAATGCGCTATGTCACACTTAAACGTGCACAGTTGAATTTAGGCCCTTGGGCGACTTATGGTGGAGAATCTTCACTGTGACCCAGATAAGATATTTGGATTAAGAGGTGTTATAATGATTTATTATGTTTCCATGCACGCTACATTGTTTTGACTTTACTGCACAATTTTAGTAAGGTGTTCCCTCCTTCTCCTAGTCCTGCTATGAAACATGCACTGTGAAATTACCTACTTAGCTTGTCCTGGCCAGTTAAATGGCCCAGCAGATTTACTTTTTACACTTTATGGTGTAATAAAATGTTTCTCATAAGCTTTAAGCTGGTATTCCACCATTTACTGTATATGCACTCTGTCAGTGTATTTGAACAGTTTCTTTTGAGTCTCCAATGTTGTCCGTGTCTTACAGGTGAACCACGCAAGTTTGACCCAAACTTCAGAGGGCCTGTTCATCAAAGGTACGCAACGTCATCATCGTTTGCATGTCAAAATCTTTACAAACACATTTAAGAGACATTTCATCATCACCCACCTGCATTGACCAGATGCAGAAACCTCACACACCAATTGGAGTTTTTAAGGAATTTTTATTTGACCCGGCCTGCCAAACATCTGACACTATGTATATCGATTTTGCCCGTTGTATAATCTTTTTGGCACCCCTGTCCGAGCGCTGGCACATTGATTATTCGCCATGCTATGTTAATAAAGATCGAGGCTTGAGTGCTGGCAGCTCTCTCCTCTCCATCACACAGATCAATGGCCATAAGTCAAGCTGGTGTCTGGAATTAACCCAATGACACACATTAGGCGCCAGTGAGATGCACAGAGGAAACAGATGTAGTTGACACTCAGGATGTCACGAGAATCAATACTTTGGTACCAAGTTTACACCAAAATTCTAAAATCGGGCTGTACTTGGTTTCTAAAGGTACCATGGGTACCGTAGATGCTCTAGGAACTACACATACAGAACAATAACAACAAAATTAAACACTTGAAACTTCTCTGTGCAGCTCATAGATAGGCACTGGGACTTGTACACAGAATTAACGATGAGTGAGTCTCAGTTGTAAACTTTTATTTGATATATTAAGAACATGGTGTCAAAATGTTCACATCCTAATATGTTACTGGTATTGTTTGTAGCAATACCTCACACAACGTTCACTAAGCCGTTTGCTTGTTTAGGCTAACAGAGATTTGGGGTGGGTGCTGCTGATGACAGGAGTAGCTACCATCAAAGTAAAATGAACACACTGTGGGGCCTGATTTACTAAGCTCTCAAATAAAGGGTTCTAAATTGCTTGTTTTTTCCAAAAGTTTGCACATTTAATTTGCACTTGTTTAGCGGGTGTTTTATTAAGAGTATTTGCGTCTCTGACTTGGCTGTATTTAAATGAGGGGTTTGCGTGTGTTAAAGTGATTCCAGCAATGGAAAACAGAATGACCGCAAAAGGAAATCTGATCCCATTGAAATTAAGAAATATAAATATAACATGAACAAAATGCTAAATGGAGATTATCAGCAAGAAAGTCAATACTGTGGGAAAAACAAAAAGGCCCAAAAAAAAAAAAGCTTAATAATAAAACGTCAGCAGATAAAACAGGGAAGACGGTGGATGAGATTCCTCTAACAAACACCGATCAGCAGGTCCAGCTTGTTCTGTGATGAGCAGGTGGATTGGTTTCATTATGTGGGGACATTATGAAGCTACCTGTGAATTCTGCGGGACACATTCAGGCCCTGGAACAGCACACCTGTATAACGGGACTGGGTAGGATATCCAAGCAGCGATACGCTAGAATGACCCAGAGGCAGGAAAATGCTGAGTCGTAAGATGTTTTTTTTTTTTATTGCTGGTGTTTCGTGGCTCCTCCTTGTTGTTGGCTGTCAATCATCATTCAGTTCATTCAATAACTCAGAAATGTCATCGCTGAACAGACGATATGTCTGAATAATTTAAGCCTCTGTCATCTCAAAAATGTTTCCACGGGTGTAAAACCACATTCTCTACATATTCTGTGGTTTCCCTGCATCTCCTTCTCACCACAATAAGAGCAGCCGTCTCTCCAGATGTGGACATCTGATTAATACAAACCTTTCCGCAAACTAAAATACACACGCAATCACTTCTCCTTTTTCTACTTTCAGGTGTAGTAAATATCATTGCGGGTGCTAGATGTATGTATTTGCATTTCCCCTCCGAGGCTTGTGCACTTTCAAGTAGAAACGCCCAATATTACGTATGCTTGCATTCAAAGACGCAAAATGGACAACGTGTGTTAAAATTGCACATTCGGAAGACGAAATCCTCACTGCACGTCGTTAGTAGATCTGTTTGGACATTTTTTTGCGGGTGGTGTGGACCTTTGGTACATCATGCCATAGGTGTGAAGCAGCTTTTTCAGATAAAAGAGTTTATCTTGAAATATGTGATACCAAGAATCATGTGTAGTCAGCAGTATTGGCACCGACTAGTTCACACATCACTAAGGCTTTGCACTTGAAACTATTGTTAAAAAAAAAAACATGATTGGTTATAACACCTGAAAATGGTTTATACCTACATTATCAAGTATTAACATCAGTTGATCATGTAAATGGTTGATTATTTACCAGTTTTCTCTGTGGATCAACTAATCGATTGAAAAACCCTGATGTAAAAAGTCTAAAATTATTGTGATTGTAGATGTGATCCTCGACATATAAGAATAAAGAACTACAAACTGAAGGTTGGTTGGCCCCTCCAAAAATGAATAAATGAGATTTTAGAAATAAATTTTACATTTTAAGACAACCCGATTTCTTTAGCACAATGAAGAGCACAGTTTTGCAATAAAGCAAAACCCCCTGAGGGTGTCACCATGGGCTCTTCTTGATGATTTAGTCATTTCTGCAGTAATGTAGGCTCTTATCTCTTTTATGTTCAATGTCAGTTCGGCAGGCTGCTGTGAAGGCACGTTTCAGTCTCTTTATCCCACCCTCTCCATCCCATTTCACTGCTACAGTTGGGTGAAGGCACCGGGGATACTTTGATGTTTCTGTGGCCCAGAGGCTTTTCTTAATGAGAACTGGGAGAGAACCAACTCTGTGGTCGTCTTGTTTTCGTGCAAGCTCAAAGCCTAAATGAAGTAACCCTATCTGGTTATTGAGCAGTCCTCTACAGGCCAGACAGAGGTGGACATGATGTAGTGGTGATTCTGCCGGGCAATAGCTGTAAACACACGAATGCAATCAGTGTCAAAAATATACCCAAGTGCAGTGCTAATGTGATGCAATCATTCCTTTTTATAGTGCTCTGTTGAGAGTGTGGTTCAATATAAATGTGCACTGTAACTATAAATCCAAGACTTTCTCCCGTCCCAGCATGTGTCACAACTCACCTAAAGGAGCCTTGTATTTGTCAGCAAAACTGCTCACTTGAACAATTGCCCCTCATGGCTCTCCTGACCACTTGAAATATCCCTTTTGTGTGCAAAATCTGGCCCTCCTTCCTGTAAATGTCTGTTACAAAGCAGGGACAGTCTGTCATATTCACACCACAATGGTGCCCACGCTATTCTGTGGCACTTATGCCATCTGTGTCACCTTGGCTCCTGCACAATATCAGCCCTGCAAATATAACTCTGACACAAAAGTTTTCTATTGCACTGACAAAGCTTTCAGTAGCACTATTTTATTTTTATTTTAATGCAGCACTGCTTGCCACCACCATACACAAGCAGGGCATGTCCCCATGTCTAAGTATGTGTAAGTGACATCTGAAGACATCTGAAGTTTGGGACTGAGGCCAGGTCAGAATCCAAATAGCTTTTGCCTAACGATGTTTTCCTGAGATAAGACAGCGAAGCAGAATTGTTTTCACTCTCCTCCCTCTTTGTCGGCTTCCCTTCAACGCTGACCTTTGTCTGCTTCAAAGGTGACTTTGTTTTTGCACTGTGCTGCTGTGTTTGCACTTTGCTATCTTGGGAGTTGGAAAGCAACAGTAGATCTACAGTAACTGTCACGTTAAAGGAGAGGAAAGGTCATTTCGGTCCCAACCCTCATATCTCACCCTGTAATTACCTAAGATGTTTGACTCGGTGATTGCTAACTTATTTGCCACATAAAGGATGGAGATGTATCCAATGACAAGGAATGCAAAAATCGACAGCAACCCAGACAGATCTTTTTGAATGAAATGAAATTATACTTTCCCATCTCCCATTGTTAAAAATATCCACAATATCAGCAACAGCTTTGCGGGTCGTGTCTCAGGCTGTCTTCATTCAACCTCATATCCACTGGCAGTGTAAAGCTGTCTTCACTTAGCAGAGCTGTGCTCACTTTAGCTGCCTTTGTTTGTCTCTTATCTCCAAAAAATAATGTTCTTGCCCACAGAAAAATGGTTTGCACCCTCATATGTGTCACAGGTTCCCAAAGCTTTATGCCTTTTAGTTTGGGATGAAAGTAATAATTATTTACACTATTAACTAATCTGTAGATTGCTTTCTGAATTCTTTTTGTCAATAAAATGCTATAATTATGCCCAATAAAATTTTCTTAATGACTCGTTTTGTTTGACCATAGCTATACTGGTATTTATGAAAAAGAAATGCTGCAAATCCTCACATTGTAGAAGCTGCAACCAGCAATTATTTTTGCCAGTTTCTCTGTTAATTAAGTAATCCATTGATTATCTAAATAGTGCAGCTCTACTTTTAGTCTTTTGTAAATCAAGTGTCAGCTGGTTTGGCTGATGTTGAGTTTTCTTCTTGAAATCGTCCACGAGTCCATTATATAATATGCTGCTTAGGTTATGAGTGGCAAAATTAACATTTTGAATTTGCGACTATCTAGAGTCTTCATGCAATTCAGATAGTAGTGATGATAAATCTTATTCAGCAATGAGAAACAAGGAGTATCAGCAGTCCTGCTGGGACTGAAAAGAGTTCCAGTCCTTTATATTGTTAAATTCAGCAAACCAATCCACCAGAGCAGCCTGTAAAACTAAATGGCATGCCTTACTGCAGTTATTAATGCAGAACCATAAAAATGATCTCTTAATTGCAGCTGCACTTGCAAACAGTCCAGGATAATTTGCAATGCAAGCTTAAATTACACAGCTGACCCTAAATCGAAGAGGCTAAACCGAGCATTGCATTTGGTAGACTTGTTTACATTTTAATGTAAACGTGTCTGTTTAAGCTATTGTCCCTTTTGTGTATGGATTCCTCCACAGCTGATATTATGTGTGCACGTCACAGCTGTAGTCGCTCTTTCTGTCTACTTGTTAATTGTGAAATGGTTTTGGGAGGCTCTGCAGAAGTGGTGTCTGTATACAACCATGTAACCATGCTGCATACAAAACAAGGACGATCCACTGTTCAAAGAAGAACACAGAGGAAACACTGTCACGTCTCTGAGCTCGGGCCTCCCTTTGACCTTGGCTTTGAAAGCTGGAAGAGACCAGGGTCTCAAGTTAATTTCAATAGCATATGGTGTTAGAGGGAGGCTACGTATGTCCCTTGTATGGTACTACTGGGCACAGTGGGATGAACTTGTCTTCATTAATGGCCGGGCCTCGTACTTATAGTCTGAATGGTTTTGAAAAAGGGGCTTGGAGGGACAGCTTCTCTCAGGGCGGGAGGGAGGGGAGGAAAGCGTGTTATGCGGGAGAAACTAAGACAGTGAATAAAGACTCTTAGATGCTGTTTTAACCTAGCAGACCAAGGCTACTGGGAAGAGAGAGGCAATCTTCAAATAGCTGTCTCTCTCTGCCTGTGGGACAGTGAACTTTGGGGGGGGTGGGAAGGGAGGAAAGGGAGGTTCAGAGTCTCA
The DNA here is from genome assembly GCF_022577435.1 of Embiotoca jacksoni. Classification (NCBI taxonomy): domain Eukaryota; kingdom Metazoa; phylum Chordata; class Actinopteri; family Embiotocidae; genus Embiotoca; species Embiotoca jacksoni. Next base: position 3,738,957 of record NW_027185296.1, on the reverse strand, counting down.
TCAAGAAGTCAGGAGAGCTCCACTGTAGTTTCTCGGAAAACACAGTATACAGATGACACTTTGTCATGCCTGGAAGCAAGCGCTGCATCTTCATATTGAGCTAAAACTCACTTGCAATACAGAAGCCATATCATAATTACTAACAACGAAATGGTTAAACTCACAAACGAGTTCCCAATTCCCCTGAAGGACTCATTACTAAATGTATTTGCTTATGTTACTGATTTTGGGAAACTCACAAAATAACAAATCATTCATAAATAACTTCATTTTAGAATCTTAGATCCCCGTGTGACACATCTTTATTTTTTCTCACCTTTTCTTCCTTCCCAGGAGCTGCACGGATGTGGTTTGCTGTGTTATCTTTGTTATTGCCATCCTCAGCTACATCGCTCTGGGCACTGTGGGTGAGTTTGACACATTGCTGCTGGTGATTACATCGCAGCAACTTTCATAATGACACACAAACATGTGCAACAAGCGGTCATAAGTTGTGTTATGACAGTATGATGGTAATTTGACAAAATCTTAATTTACAACACGGATTGTTCCGCTCCCCAGGACACACCAGCACTTCAAAGGAAAACGAGCTTTTTTTGGGGTTGTTGTTTGTTTGACTTTTTCATAATTGTGCGATTGATTATTCATTAAAAAAAAAAGTCGTGTTAAAAGTGTGGTGGTGTTGAGAAACCCAGCTTCCCCTTTTTAAGACGAGCAGTCCTGGGCAGGTGTGCGTGCTGCCAAATTCTCCGAAATTACATCGGAGGCGGCTTACTGTGGTAAAATGAACATTGAATTGACATGCAGCACCTCTGGTGGACTTCCTTGCAGTCTGAAAACTTGTGAAATGTTTGGCATTGTGTTACATGATAAAACTGCACATTTTAGAGTGGCCTTTTATTGTGACCTGTCTTTAAGGCCAAATTCATACTGTTTAATCAGCATTAGTATGTGCAAACATCTGTCAAATGGATGGATTATCTGTAAATGGTGATAAGTTTAATAAAATTGTCAAATTTGAAATAACCCTCAAAAAAGAAGTCTCGACTTCAACTCGTGAAAAATAGGAGCGAAAACAGAAACGTTTATATTTTCATTGAGTGTATGTTAGTGAATCTGTTTTGTGTTGCAGTCAAGTTTTTGACTTGGTGACCAATGATTCCCTCTGGCTCTCATTTCATTCAAATGTTCTTGTAGCCATTTAGTTCACTCGAGTGTGACAGAATCCACTTTGTCTGTCTTAACTGTAGCCATGCAGCGAATATCCCCATCAGCTCTCCTTTTATTTTTTCTTGCTCTTTACTTTTATGCCTCTTCTGTGCCCTCCTCCCTTCATTTCTGTTTTTTGCCTTTCAAGTTTTCTTCCTTTCCGCTTATTCCTCTTTCTAGTTCCCATTAGCCACTTTCCTTTTACCCCTTCTCATACAAACACACATATCCTTTTTTGAATTCAGCACACCTGATCGCACATCTCTTTTCATCTATTTGACATGCATGCATGACATCCATCACATAGTAGGGAGAAATACAGTCCCAATGCTGTCACTAAAGAGCTGTCTCTTGCCAGCTTTTTGTCAGTGGAGTCACGTCTCAATCTGGGCATGGGAAGGACTTACTGTTTCCCATTAATTTAAAAAGAGTAGGAGCCATGACAATGGATGTAACTTCAAATAGACACTGACATGTCTGCAATCAGTTGAAGAACACAGCGTTCTTTCTCCATAAGTTTTCAGTTTCATCGTCCCTGCAATGACTTATCTTTAATGTGCTGTCTCACGTTCAGCACAATCCTTCATTGACTGCCAAAGTGAAAGGCCATGAGACTGTTTTGTTTACGTTGGCCAAATTAATGAAACGGAAGAATTGCTTAGTAAATTCATTTTAAGGGCTAATACTCCTACTATCTAGAGAAACACAACAGAACAAATTAAACTGGATTGCTTTTTTTGTTTTTTTGTTTCTTTCTCTTAATTAATATGCATTCATGCACTTCCTTGAATAAATTATATTTGATCCAGGTGTCCCTTAATAATAAAATAATGCTTGTCCTTAGGTGGCAGATCATTTTCTCTGTTACATTAAAATAGATTAGCTGTTGGATTTGCACGCACCTGAGACTGGCTGAGGACTGCGAGCATTTGTCTTTAGGACTGGAGAGAGTCTGAAAAAGAGGGTAATGAGTTGTCCATTGACCTCATGTACTTACTTACTTACTTACTTACTTACTTCCAGTAGGTAGAATAAGTGCGACACATGAGTATACTGTGTATGTGTCTGGTAAGGCCACACATGTTAAAATGAGCAGCTCAAATATAAAAGCGTTGTGTGTTTTCAGCCTGGATCCATGGTGACCCCCGTAAGGTCGTCTATCCAACCGACAGCCACGGTCAGTTCTGTGGCCAGCAGAACACCCACAATGTGTGAGTGGAGAAATATCTGCTTCTTAAATTATTGTACAGTGGAATAATTATGTTGTCCAATTTGTCTGTCAGCTTTCCGTTGTTATCTCTACACTCACAATAGACTTTGACTACAATACAATACACGGAGATGACGTGATTAATCCTGGCAAGTTTTACTACACTGTGTGTGTGTGTGTGTGTGTGTGCGTGCGTGCGTGCGTGCGTGCGTGCGTGCGTGTGTGTGCGCATGCTGAAATGCTTGCTGATAAAACATTGCATAGTAATGGTCTTTCAGATCTGTCTAATCTGACACCCGTCTTCATCTTTTGTCTCCACAGAAACAAAGCCATATTATTCTACTTCAACATGTTGAAATGTGCCAGTCCTGCAGTTTTAATTAACCTCCAGTGCCCTACAACCCAGGTAAGAGACTGAATGAAGCCCCTCCTAGCAGCGCATTGTACAATGCTTTATGTTCCACTCCAGCTTTTCCGCCACGCTTGATTATGCAAGATTGATGGGTGCTCTCATTAAGAGAATGTGTTGCCTCTCCAGCTCTGCGTCTCCAAGTGCCCTGACAGATTTGCAACTCTCCTGGATGCAAAGAATACCAAAAACTGGGAATATTACAAGCAATTCTGCAAGCCGGGCTTCGAGATTGGCAGTAAGGTGAGAGCCAGTAGTTAATGGTCTGTTTTGTCTTTGTGCAAACTAGATGAAAGTTATACGGGGATGCTCAAACACAAAAATGGATTTTGCTCCTGTGTTCCAGTTTCTTAGACCTCCTTTAGACAATTTCTGTCATAGAAACACTTTCATAATTTTGCAAGAAAATCATTTCATCAGTTCAATCTGTGCTATCACAATAATGAAGAGCTTATTTGAATGGGCTTCGAGAGACCGGCGGAAGTGAGTTTGCAGCCACTCATGCACATCACAGCCCTGTTCTGTCGACTGGCAGCAGTTCAGTGGCTATGACGTTGGTATGATGGTGTGCAAGAATCAAAGTGAGGTGTTGAGTGGGAGCACAGTCATACTGTTTGAACTGAATCATAGTTTTTCCCTTTCACATCATCTCAAGTGGGACAGTTTTACGTCAAACAGGATTCTGCTGAATTCCATCACATCTGACTTCCTGGTCTTGCTCACGATTAGTGATACCAAAGTGAGATTATTTTTCTTGAAAATAGGAGCTACTTTTATTCGTTTAAGACATCCAAAGTTAAGTATAAGGTTTTGATTTAAAACTGACATCTGCTTCAGTTAATTATGGTGAGTTTCAAGTTGAGATTTCAAATCATTCTTCTGTCCCTCCAGGAATTCGGTGCAATTTTGCAAAATTCCTGTGATTTCTCTTTAAATAAGTTTCTACATGGAAGGTTAACTGAAGGCATTACAGTGCAAAGTAAACCTTTCCACCTGAAGAAATTGTCAAAACTGAAAGTGATGTGGTTTATGGGAAATGTGGTTTTATCATGAGAATTAAGCTGCCAATCATTACACTTCATTGTGTCAGTGTATTCTCACAGTATGATATATTTAATAAGTTTTATGCGGCCTTCCACTCTGTATTTTTCACTGTGGTGAATTTATATATTACAAATTTAAAGCACTTCATTTTACAGAAGATGAAGCTCATACATTCTGTATTAGTCACAGACTGCCTATTTTGTGAAGCTACATCACTTTTATGACTCAGAGAAAAAAAAATGACAGCTAAAATATTTCCTAATATCTATGATACGCAGTATTATAGAAAGTGATTACTTAGGATTTTTTTCTTTATTAGGTAGTTGTTTAAAAAAAAAAAATGTCCTCGAGTTCCAATTTTTGCCAAATCCCATAGCTTTACTACAAAAAAAAACAGAACTCTTCAAATTACATCCCAATTTTTGAAAGAAAAAATGCTGAGGATTGCAGAGATCACTAAACATTTTGCACAAGCATTATATGACAGAATTAAGCGAAACAAAGACCAGTTATCTTAATGAAAAAAGCGTTCCATACCAGCCTCTATGATAAAGAATATGATGAGTGAATGAGCAGCGATAAATCCATTGTATTCAGTTGTGTGAAACTTTGTCTCCTTTGTCTCCCTTTTAGTCGATTGCAGAAGTCATACGAGATGAAGACTGCCCGTCCATGATTGTGCCCAGCAGACCTTGTAAGTGAATTTGAGTACTTGTAATGACCGTAACACACAATAACTTATTATTTGTTTGCAAATGCACTAAACACTAAGACATCATTACTGTTGCAGTCCTTCAGCGGTGCTTCCCTGATTTCATTAGAAGAGATGGAATTTTAACTGTAGCAAATCAGACCAACTTCAAAGACGGGGACAACAACAAGAGAAGTGTCAACGACCTCAAAGATGCTGCCAAGTAAGACCTGCTTACCTGCAAGCTGTACCTTTGCTCCATTTGTGCAACCACATACGTTGTCATTAGACTGAGAATTGGCATGTCTCTGTGCAAAAATAATTTGCCCTCTAGAGTAAAGTGTTTTTAAACTGTTATACTGTCAATAGGGATGCCAACTCTGCACCCAGAGAGCTCTGGAAAGATATAAAAGGGTAGGACAAGTGGGCATGTTACTGATGCCCAGGAATGTGTCCAGTCACATTCAAAGTAGTGTGCATGTTTATTGCATGAAAATGCAGCTTTCCTACAAGCTCTAATAGAGTAGAAGAACTTCAGGGGTGCCTACAAGCTTTTGACCGCTGCTTTGTATATCTACGCTATCAGCATGTTAATGGTCTGACATACCAAACTTCAGATGAGCAGAGAGATCATGTATTTAAACCAGTGAGCTGATATTATATAAACATACATGATTCTGTGTTTGCTGTGATCACATTTTGTTTGTAGGAAATATAATGTGATTTTAATGCTTTTCTTATTCTCGCAAAGTAACTGCACCACAGCAAAGAGACGAAAGGTCACACAAATATGATTTATTTCAGCTTTCTAGCTTTGCCTGTGCTATGGCCAGTATCTTTATGTAGATTAACGCTGTTACCTGTGCTGTTCATCAAGATAATCCATCCCCACATGCCTTCACCTGCAGCAATGGACGGGAATAAGGACAGATTAATGAAACTGTTTGTGGCATATCTACCTCAAAACATCAAGTCATCTACTTCTTTGTGAGTCCATATATAGTTTGTGTCAAATAAAATAGAGAGTGACGTGGTGCCCCCTGGTGGTCATTAGGTCTGTTCCCTTGCTCTCGATGCTGGATGTGATGCAAAACTTTTGTGTATGGACGGTGACCTTTAGGAAGCGGACTAAGACCTCATAAGGTTGCTTTCAGCACCGCTTTTAGTGTTCCGTTTGTCCCAACGTGATGTCGTCCTTTGTCCCTCCTCAAGTCTGGACTTCAGAGCTCTATGAGAGTCATAGGGCAGTGCCTCGACAGTCAACCATTGCAGTAGTCAATTTCTGACTTTGCTGCCATTACTTTAACTGGCCCTTATTTTAGTGCCAAAGCAAGTGAAGCTTTTTATTGAGCTCAGAAGCTGAGCTATCCTCTGTTATGAAATGGGAAGTTAGCATTTAGTTAATAGTCTATGATTATCACTACACTGTGATATAGTGACTGATTATTGCTAACAGAAAAAGAGAGGTTATTGATCTAACACATCCATTACAATGTGCTGTGCCGTTAGGTGCTCCTCTGTATCATATTAAGTAACACATTGCTGTACCATTTATTGTCATATTGCAGGAACTATTGCTTAACAGCGCTTCAGTAACACTAAATCTGTTTTGTGGCTCACTGATATGTAACCCACAATTTATTTTCCCGACCTTCCGATACTATTAAGTAGCTGTTAGTGCTGACATTATCAAAAGCATTTTGAAACTGTTTTCATCTTTGTTTCACAGTGAGAACATTAAAGATAAATCAAGTGTCAAAATGTTTTTGAGAAGTAATCTAAGAGATGCATCAACATACACCTGCCACATTTCCTCTCTGCATTATTAAATCCCTTTTTGATGCCTCTTCTCTTTCATACTTTTTTCCCATCTGCACTTGTTACTCCGTCACAGAGGTATTGCCAGTCTGCTGAATGCCAAAGAAGTTGGCATGAAGATCTTTGAGGATTATGCAAATTCCTGGTTCTGGATCCTCATGTAAGAATGGTTTCGGGCTATTTTCATGGTTCATGTCTTATTATGAATGATGTGGGTAGAGATCCATCAGTGACATTGATGGTAAAATATAAAAATGAATAATTCCTATTATTCCTTGATGACATCTCTTTACTGTAGCCTTTAACTACAGCTGAAGCCCTCTTGCACGGTGCCTGTAGCTAAAGATGATATACCTGAGCATAAACACAAGGAAAATTCGCTTTTTCTATCATTTGTTCAACAAAAGTATCAACGGATGTAATATTTCTCCGCGGAAAAAGTAAATACACACTTGGCCTCAGAAGTTAGTTTTGCCCCGTCAGCAAAAATGCCTTCTTGGAGGCATTTTGCATAACTGTCCTCCATCTCTGAAATTGTTCCCCCCTCATCCACACAATATTCCTTCAGTTGCAAGATGTTTGCGGGTTTTCTTGCGTGTACGGTCCGTTTGGGGACTCAACATTTCAGCGGGGTTGCAAGAGTTACCTTCCCGTAATGACATTTTGGGAGACTTCTGTTTGCATCAGACTGTCTGCTCATGGGGTGAATTTGGGCCGACCAGCCCCGGACAAATTGGCTGTCGTTTGAAATCGACCCCACTTGTAGAAGATTTTCTTTACAGTGTAGTAAGTCATTTGAAATATTTTGAAGATCTGTTTAAATTCCTTGCCAGACTCATAGGTGTCCACAGGCCTTTTTTTCCTGAGCTCTTTAGATGTTTCCATGAAGATGCCACACACTTCAGTATCAAAGACAAAATCAGAAGCTTAAATAATAAGAAAGAATCCATCACTGCACCTAATCTGGGATTCAGATTTTATGGATTTTAAGGTGTGATAAATGTGAAGGATCTCTTATTTATTCATTCAAATCATCAAAATGTTAAAATGTCAATGTCAATTTGAGTATCACTTTTATGTTAGCACTTTTATTTTTTTATTTTTAAAGAGGCTCAAGTGTTTGCTTCTCCAAATATGTCTAAAAAAAGAATCCAATAATTGACTTGGTGTGTACTTCTTTTTTCACACGACTGTATATGTTTGTGTTGTTGCAGAGGTCTGGTGATAACCATGGTGGTCAGTCTGCTCTTCATCCTGCTGCTGCGCTTCACCGCTGGTGTGCTTCTGTGGCTCATCATCTTTGGTGTCATCACCACAGTCGGTTACGGTGAGTTTGCAAAGACAACTACCCACTTTGCCAGTGGCTACTTCATACCAAGTACACATGTTGGAGGCGTTTTTTTTAGGTTTTTTTTACATGTGACTCTCTTACTGTCTTGCTGTAATCAGTTCTGTTGTCATAACAAACTGTAGCAGATCTGAGACTGATCTCTGTCATGTTTTGTTTTTCTCAGGTATCTGGCACTGTTACTGGGAGTACAGTAATCTGAGCAAGAAGCCGGGTGCTAATGTCACCATCTCCGATATCGGCTTCCACACAGACTTCAACATTTACCTTCAGCATAGCCAGACGTGGTTCATCTTCAGTATGTTGTAATCCATTACCATCCCTTTACCTTACTGAGCACATGTATGATTACTACTGATTATTCTATAAGGAGTTGAATTCCAAACCCCTTCACTGTAGCCGTAGTATAATGTTTGTTGCTGAGCTTTTCACAACCACAACTCGCATCACAACTTGGATGGTGTGGATTTAAATTATTTACTAACTTGGGTAATCGATTGGACATGTTGTAACATATTTGTTTCTGCCCACTGACTCGTCATTTGTTTTGCAGTGATCTCGCTCTCTGTGATTGAGGCCATCATCGTGATTATGCTGATATTTCTGAGGTCGAGGCTGCGCATCGCTATTGCATTACTGAAGGAGGGAAGCAAGTAAGTATGGATGAAAGCTCTGTTATTTAAATGGTGTGTTTGACTCTTTTTTTTTCATGCATATAATGTTTGACTTCTAGGGCCATCAGCTACATCATGTCCACTCTCTTCTACCCTGTCATCACCTTTTTCCTTCTGGCCATCTGTATCGCTTACGGGGCGGTCACAGCAGTGTATCCTTCTAACTACTGAGACACTGAGAATGGTTTTATCTGGAGAGGTAGAGGAGTTCTGCTAGTTCCGTACTGTCTGGAGTTACTGGAGAAACAATACATCCGGTTTATTCGAATTGTCTACAAGATCATACATTATATTAAGTAAACCGATTATGAGGTACCACTGTAGTTGATGTAGTTTTACAATGATATATATGATGCATGTGAAAGTAGCATGTGACTATACGTAACTAAAGTATCAAATGAAGGCCAATTACATATCATCGTATGTCAAAGATTCTTTTGTGTAGGAAATACATTTTTGTGTTGCCCTTAACTAGTTTGCCCTCAGCTTTTTAGCATCTTCTGGCAATGCAGTCTACAAGGTCACGCCTGCTGACAATAAATGCATGTATGCAAACCTCACATGCGATCCACAGGTGAGCCCCACACTCTTACACGATCAACTGCTTTGAAAAAAACCTTTGTCTGCTTGGAATATGTGTTAATTTTTCTAATTTTTGTTTTCAGAAAAAGATAGTGGCTTTCATTTTTTTGTTTTTGTAACTGTGTAATTCCTCTGCCACTTTTTGCCGCGCAAAATATTTCTTTGTCGGACATCTTTTATCACATGCAACGTTAATCAATAAAATTTTGAGTGTAATAGCTTCTTTATTGCCTACGAGTAAACCTCGTAATGTAAATAGATGAGATGTTCTGACGTAAATAGAGTTCAATTAATAGCTGACAGCTGCGAACCCTTATTTGACCGATGTTATTTATCAGCCAGCCGGGCCTCCTGGGTCTGTGTAAGGTAATGTGGGTGTCTAAAAGCATTTATATGCTATGTGGTCACTTTGCAATTACAAGGTTACCTCAAAGCCATGCATTTAAAAAATGATTTGTTTACATTCAAGATAGAGGCAGAGTGGAGGAAAAGACAAGAAGAGAAAAATGACACCAGTTTTTTTTTTTCTGTGGTTGAGTTGTTGGACTACGGTGACAGATACATCTAATCAGATGTTCAGTAATCGCATCACGACTACCCGACTGCACATCGAGATCAAATCTGTTGCTTTCTTTCAGACATTCAGCCAAACCAACGTTACCAAAGTGTGCCCCGGGTCACAATGCATGTTCGCCTTCTACGGTGGTGAGAGCATGTACCACCGCTACATCTTAGTCCTCCATCTGTGTAACCTGTTCGTGTTCCTCTGGCTGGTCAACTTCACCATCGCCCTGGGCCAGTGCACGCTGGCCGGGGCCTTCGCCTCCTACTACTGGGCCCTGAAGAAGCCAAAGGACATCCCTGCCTGCCCACTGTTCTCCTCATTTAGCAGAGCCATACGGTGGGTAGCTGAGATGTTATATTTTGAGATTTACTAGATTTAGAGTTGAATGTATTTTTTTTTTTTTTTTTTAATTTGTTGCCAATGTTTATATTGGGAGGTCTGGTGTTTCTAGTTTGCTTCTAATATAAAAAATAACATTTAGTTGTTGTCATGTTAAATGTTCACATGTAATATTGAATTTTCTTGTATCACAGTTATCACACAGGTTCTCTGGCCTTTGGTTCTCTAATCCTTTCTGTGGTGCAGATGATCCGAATTATTCTCACGTACCTGGATCACAAACTGAAAGGCAAGCTGGAACTCTTTAAGGCCCCGATGATCCCACTCCTGTTCACTTTAATGATTGTTTCAAATGAGATGTTGATCGTGATGTTTTCCCAGGTTCTCAAAATGCCTGCACTCGGTTCTTGCTATGCTGCCTCAAATGCTGCTTCTGGTGCCTGGAACATTTCATCAAGTTTATAAACAGAAATGCATACATTATGGTGAGTCATTTCCAATAGCACTATTGATTTATTCACATCAGTCAGCTGGTAATTGGTCTAAGCTTACACTTCAAAGCTCTAACTACCCACTACTCTCTAATTTGTTCTCACCAACAGATAGCAATATATGGGAAAAATTTCTGCACCTCCTCCAAGGATGCTTTCTTCCTCTTGATGAGGAATGTGGTTCGGTAAGACCTTTGTTAAATGTCTCTGTCAGATCCACAAGTCTAAAAAAAAACCTCATTAGAGCTCACATGACTTGCTGCTGAGACGTGCACTGACAACACGTCTTACTGTACTCTATCATGAAGCTTCAGTCTTAGATTTTAAACACTAAAATTTGTTTTTTCCATTAATTAATAGAAGTTAATTGATTAAATGTCTGAATAAGATTTTGGCCCAAAACAGGATTTACTGTATACATGTTGATGAAGCAATGAAGAAATTAGTGTTTTAAGCAGTTGCACATTTTCTCTAATAAACCACCATTTTGTATTTAATGGTGACTGCACTCATTTAAATCTCTGTTGAGTCTGCGTCACAGTGCATGGCACTGTCCTCTCAATTTCTCTGCTCTTTGCTGCGTTTCTCTTCCACACTCACATTTCTCTCCCTCCTCTGAAGGGTGGCTGTCCTGGACAAGGTGACAGACTTTCTGCTCTTCTTGGGGAAACTGCTTATTTCGGGGAGTGTTGGTGAGTTTCATGTCAGCCGCACTCTCTGTGAAGTGACAAACAGTGGCAGAGAAAAAAAAAACTGCAGAGGAGGCAGGATGATATATCTTCCTGAATGTAAGAAGGATGATAAATCTTCTTGCTCTAAGTTATTTTTGCACTGCACAAACTCTGTCTCACGTATTCGTTCAATTTTTGTCAGTAGAAGTTGAAATTTACAGTCCAGTAGTTCTCTGACTCGATTTAAATTCAGTTTATGAGATCAGAAAATAAACATAAATCTTACACTGCCTAACCTCTCACCATGGAGTGTTGTTTTGTTCTTAGATTTTTGTAATGTATAATTTATTGATCTATGTTTGTAAGACCTTCATTGTACCCCTTTTAACAAATTATAACTTCTGTGGAATCCCCTATTTTAAAAGTGTAAATCTTCTTCCAAAGCATTTCAGAGTTTGACAAAAAAGTTAGATTTCTAAATTCCTGTCATGTCTTTCACATGACGCATGAATATGTGTATATCTTCGGTTGTTACTCAGTCGCTTTTCCTTTCAGGTGCTCTTGCATTTTTCTTCTTCTCACGTAAATTACCAGTTCTTCAAGAAGAGGTGCCATCACTAAACTACTACTGGGTGCCCCCTCTGGTAAGGAATTCAAGTGTGATAAGTAGTAACCGTGGTAACAGGGTCTGGTTTAGATTGAATAAAAGGTGCTCGGACTGAAGGAGGTATAACTGTGTTCTCAGTTGGACCATTCATTGTGCACACAAAGGACTTGAGTGAGATTCTCTGTGGTGTTTGGTTTTGTTTCAAGTCTTCCTACTGGTAAAGGCGTAAATTATTCCCATAGATTGTTTCTCGGGCTCAGTTGGTACCTATAATTGCACATTGTTAAAAATAACGGCAGAGGAAGATTAAAATATAGATAGCATTGCATTAGTTGGACGCTAGTTTAATTTCACTTCACTGCTTTTCTCCTGTAATACAGCATTTAAAAAATGTGTATTATAATGGGTTTTTTTTCCAATGACTGTTTCCTCAATGTCTCAAAACTTATCTGTGAAAAGTTGTTAAACTCCATTTAACAATTTTTACAGTGTTGCACAAGCTAATTAGTTCCGTTGAAGGATGTATGACTCAGCGTTTTGTAGTCTTCTTGATGGTTTTGGTGTTTGTTGAAATGCCAGTTGTTGTCGTTGCACATTAAAACAGAAATGCCTGACAGAAGCTGACAATGCAAAGCATGCTGACTGTGTCCCGTTGACTCTTTCAGACGGTGATATTTGGATCCTACATGATTGCACACGGCTTTTTTAACGTCTATGCCATGTGTGTGGACACGTTGTTCCTGTGCTTCTGTAAGTATGCTGGTCCTTCAGTGCTTTACATGCCACAGTGAGAATATGACGACCGGTGCTGTGATGGTTAAAGATCTAATGTCAGCTGTGCAGTATAATTCTTTTCCCCCTTTTAAAACCCATTGTAAAATAAGAACTGATCCCAGCTCACTCACTGTTTTGAGCTCTTTAATTCCTGCATGTTTATTTATCTGCACTAAGCCTTTGCTTTCCTTTCTCTTCCTGGCTGTCACTCTGTCTGCTCTTCCTGCTCCTCCTCTCCTGTGGGGCCCTGGTCTCAGGTGAAGACCTGGAGAGGAATGATGGTTCTTCCTCCAGGCCCTACTACATGTCTCCTGGCCTGCACAAGATCCTGCGCAAAGGAGAGGAGGGTGCCTCATCATGCGCCGCCTCCTGAGCGATGTGCGGCCGTTTTGCTAAACCTTTTGACTCTCTGACTCACTTCTCCTATATCTGCTGTATGTGTGTGGGTCTGGACGTTCGAGAGCAAGTACTGTAGGGCTAAAAACTAGATGCATCCCAGCCTGGTCAGGAATGACCTGGACATGAAAGGACATGCTGTTACTTCAGGTCCTTGCAGGAAAAAAAGGCACAGGAGACTGGAAATAAAGACTTCTTTTCACTTCCTTTCTTGAGCCAACTCATATACTTGCCTTTTTTTTCTGCTACGCTTTTGTTCACGTTTCTTTTTTTCTTCTCTGTATTCTCTTCTGACCTCTGCCTTACTGAGAGGGTACGTGTCAACTCGCAGGACGGATGCGCAGGCTGAGATAAAAACGATATGAGCATTTTTACCCAAACAAACATGAGGACCTTAAAATGTACAGATGCCACTGATGGACCATTGCATTATGCATCATCATTAAAAAAAAAAAAAAAGAAAGAAAAAAAAGTGGTGGACTTCTGGGGCCACCCTCTTGTCGCACTTTGGTCTTCAAGTGTAAAATCATGTTTTGTATGCACTTTCACATAACGGTAAAAGAACCATGTGATTTATTTCTTCTGTGTAGCATGATTATTTTACTGGCTGTTGGTGTTTACCATTGGTTTTATAGGTTGCTTTAATCCACCATATTTATACTAACACAAAACACACAGTTCCAAAAGTGGTGTGTAATCTGCACTTAGCAAAACAGGCGTCTCTTCTTTTACATCAATTACTCAGTCATTTCAAAGCTTCCATTACGCTCATAGAGGTACTGTAAACCAGACGGAGACTGTGGGAGGTCAAGACTTCAAAAGACATTTAATGGTTTTTTGCTTAAAATCTGAACAGAACCTGACCGTTTTCAGGAAACTTTTGAATGCAGCCACTAGTTTATGTGCCTAGTTGTGAAAAAAATAAAACAAAAAAAATAAAAAAAAAAATGGTTCTCTTACTCTGTGGTTTTAGACCTAACACCAGGAACTTTTGAGATACAATTTATAAAAGGATGTCAAAGCCATTTTTGGTAAATTTTTTATTGGATGGTTCAGATGTTGTGCTGTTTTAATACTAAGTATAATACACACATCTGTCTGGAGGTTATTCAGTGTTCTTTTTGTATAGGAGATTTTTTTTTTTATCAATGAATCCAATGAAAATGTGACTCGTTGTTTTCGAATAAACATAAATGGTTGAAGTATTGTCAAGTGCATTTTCAAAGGTTTTAATTTGGAAATTGAAGATATCAGAAATATCAGATTTTAACGCTAAATGTACAAAATGACGCTTTAAATTGTGATCTCGGTTTTTAACACGCTGCTACTGCTGCCTCCTAGTGTGGGATCTGGAAGTGAACGACGGTTCCGCAGACCGGCCCTTCTACATGAACACAACCTTGAGGAAGATCCTCAACAAGCCGAACTGCAGGAAGTAGAGATGAGGAGAGAGGTGGAGCGAGAAGAGAGACTCAAGGTTATTACCACAGCATGGTACAAGCCCCATGTGGCAATAAGCACTTGTATTTTAAGTGTACACTATAATAGACAAGCCACTTTTACTAATGTGATTCACACACATTAATTTGTGGACTTGGTGGTTCTTGGGAATTTAGAGTGAACTACAGATGCCTGAAAAAAAGACTTGGTTTTAGATGGTGTACAAATTCACACCAGGTTATTGTAAATATTTTTTAAATGTACAGTTATAACTGAATTATGTGGGGGGGGGGGTTATACGCTTTAAAGCCACAGTCATATTACGCAGTAAGTTCCTATACTGAAAACAAGTAATTTCTTCCTGTAGTGGTTCTCCAGTAACCTCAGCTTTTGTTGTTTTTCTTGCTTAGTCTCTTGTAGTTGCCAAATTTCACCACTTGGTGGTGCCAGTCATTACCAGATGTATTATGTGTGCTTGAATGCACTGCTAAGTTCTTTCCATGAAATGGTCAAACATCAGCTCATCTGTGTTTTTAACACAGTTTGTGACCTATAAGTGTCTCACATTGAGAAACATTATCCACCGTTTTCGTATTTAAGTGTGAAAGGCATGATACCATAGTGGTTTAAAATGCCTCTCAAGTGCCTTTTTTTTTTTTTTTTAAAGAGACTTGCCTCATTGAGTGTCTCTATTGAATATTGCAGCTACTTAGTTTACATGTACATACATTACACTATTTAAATATAAAGGGAAATTTTAGCAACCAGAGGTAGAGGTCTTTGTTTTTATCCAAATATTAGGTTTGATGGTAGGAATGAAAGGTGAAGTGGAAAGATGTTCTGTGTTTGGTGGTTTTGAAGAAAGTCACAGGTTTGTTCTCGGCAGCATAAAACACGGCCTTTTGACATGGGAACATGTATCTATGACTAGGAGGACAATGCAATGAGGCAATGACGGCTTTAACCGTTACAGAGAATGACGTGGTGACCGGTTGCTCTTAAACTGATACTCTGAAAATTACATTTCATTTAGCTGACGCTTTTATCCAAAGCGAAAATGTACCTCATCAATATTAAAAAGATAAAACTTGTCAGTTTTAAAGGTGGCGTCCTTCACAGAGAACTAACTGAACTGAATGCTGATGTACTCCCAACGCTTGTGAATTTCCAAACCTGGCAGAATGTCTTTGGACACTTACTCAAGCTACTCTTGGTGCATGTATAACCCCCTGACCAGTTTAATGCTTATGTGGCACATGTAAGCTAACAAACAGGTTAGACCTAATGGACCATAAAGAGCAGAGAAGTTGTTTTTAGCTACTGGTGTGGTTTGATACGTTTCTCTGAACTGCAGCCTGAGTGTGTGAGTCTTTGAGTAGTTAGTATACAGACTAAGAAGGTTTTTGAGACCACCTGTATTAATAACAAAACATAATTCCAACATGTTCTGGTTAATGCTCTGAACCTCATTCGAAACAGTGTTAAATGTTTATGTTTTACATGTTGTGTTGTTGTTGATCCAAAGTGGGGCTTTTGGGGCAGTTTGCAGAGTTGTTTGTGTTACTAGTAAGCCAGTGGTGTGAGAGATGGAGTTGTGTAGATTCATCTGTTAAATGAAGTGTTTGATTAGCTCATTAGATCCCATGTGAGGCGCAGCTGAAGAGGATTTTTCCTTTGGAGACAAAATTCAGGGAACAAAGAGTTTCATCACAAAAGGAGGTGCAGTTTTGTAGACTGATGAAATAACTGAGCGACGCCGCTTCACACTGCGTCCTTGTATTTTACTGACATCAAACACTTTTTTCATCCTTTTTTCATTTTCAAAATTGGAATTCTGCGTCACTGAGAATGGTGCTCACCTTTTAGATCTTGAAGATGTGACTCATGTTTGAGTCTTTGTGTTGTGTTTTTGTCAAACCTGAGAACCTGCCCTCATGGTGCCTCGGAGTGACAGCACTGCCAGACTCACACACCTTCTGCCGCCGTTTGAGCTGAACACGCTGGGACACGCACGACGTAACCATTCAATAAAAGCAAAATAGCTCTGCTTGTGTATCTGACAGAAAAGAAACGATGCATGTAGTGCTCAGTGGGGATTTTCACACATCGGGGATGATGTTGTTTCTTTTTATACTCAATAACTACTACACTCCTGGTTGACTGTAATGTGTTTTTGTGCATGTAGCTCAGGTTTACTTTCATACACACCGGGGTGAATACCTAAGATCTGATAAGTGAAGTAAAAAACTGTGTTTTTATATGCCTTCCCCTCCCTCCCATGTCTGGAAATTAGATTCTTTTGGTCAACCACAGTCAACAAGTAGACACAAGTTAAACTTCTCTGTGGGTAAAATGTGAGTCAGTTTTCTCACCGCAAACTCTTAAAAGTCTTAACTCTGAAGATGTAGTGCTCTAACCTGTCGATAGAAAGATGAGTAACATTCCAAATTGTTTTATTTACTGCCGCTCATTTGTCCAAACACACGACAGTTTTAATGCCTGTCATATATTTATTTTAGCCATAAAAGTTTTATGTGTTTTTAAAAGAATATTGCCTTTGGTGTTTGTTCATCAGTCAGATAAATACAGTCTGTTTTGTTACCTCTGCTTTTACCCACGATTTGTTTTTCTACTCTGCACATTTTCTTCCAGCTTTCCTCCTAAATTATAAATTTGCACACCGAGATGTCGGTTTTCATTCACTCATCTCCCAGGTTTGTGAAATTAGACATTTATTCTCAAAACAAACTTCACATACAATAAATTAAATCGCAACACTGCTATACAAACAAGTTCATCTTCATCTGGAGTTGACAGTCTGGGTCTGCAGGCTTTCACTTAGAGGAGCACAGTCAAACTTTGTCACCAACTACACAAACAAATAGAAATCTATAATGTCATGTGTCACAATCCTATGAGGTACACGGAAACCTTTCCATCTCCACAATATACAGTACATTTAGGACTGTAAGTCATAGTCATCCATAGTTTGCGTAACAAAAATATAAACATGTATTGATGAATTACTCGTAGTTCAAGAAGAGAAAAGGTTTTATGACTCACTGAAAATGAACTTATATTTACCATGGAGATCAGAATACGAACGTTGGTGAGGTGTGTGTGTGTGTGTGTGTGTGAGAGAGAGAGAGAGAGAGAGAGAGAGAGAGAAAAAGAGAAAGTGAATGGAGAGTGAGAGAGTGAGTGAGTGTGAGTGAGAGCAGCTCAGGCGTGAGACACAGGCAGTGAGGTCATGGCGTGGGCCGGCAGCAGCGGTTGAAACATGGATGGCGGTGAGTGAACTGCAGACACACACAGAGAGAACACAGTTACTCCAACAATATCAAATATCAATCCAGAATGGAAATGTTTCCATAAATTCTATTGAAATATACAAACATCTCTATATTGAACAGCTTAATTAAGGTCATCTTTTTATGTCCATTTTGTGAAAGCTTTTACATTTCCTCCTGCGAGTTCCTATTGTGCAAATATATACACAAGGTAGCAAACCAACTCTCTCATATTTTTGCTCGAACATTCTTTATTGATTGCAATTATATCAGTTTTTAGATATTCATCTTATTCCCTGATATTTATTAAAAAAAAATAATTCTTACGTCTCCTCCTTTAACTTTGCTTTTGTTTTTTAATGTTACCAGAATAAAACCTCAAATCATCCGCAAAAAACTTCAGCTTTATTTGCATTTGTCTACATTTATGCTGCTTGCATTTTCTGACTGTTTAATTTTCTGATCCAAAGATCAGTTGATAATGGACAACCTTAACTGTTGCCTTTGTTAGTCGAAATACTTAAGTTAAAGTATATTTAAGTCGACCTGGAACGTTGGTGACATGTAAATCATCTGTGTCCGAGTTATTTTGCCTTAAAAAGATGTTGTTGGCCGACAAATGCCATCCGTGTCAAATCATTAACAGAAATATTTAACCCGCAGAATATTCACATCAGGAAAATTACCGTAATATATAAATGTTTTTTTTTTTTTAATTGTCGAAATATAAATTTCTCAATTTTTGTAGTGAGCTCTCAAGATCTACAAATATCAGTGCCAAATACTAAAAACAAATATGCCAAGCACAATCACAATAATTCATGAAAAGTCCTGCGCTCACTGTCTATGAAGGAGTGCAGTGCGGAGAGCATCGACCCCTCCGGCCCTCCGTAGGCTGTGTACTGCAGCTCCTCGGGCGTGGGGGTGGGCTGGGACAGGCGGTTGGGCTGCAGTGAGGTCATTGGGGTGCTGGAGGTGTGGTTGGGGCTCACGTGCTTCTTGTGGCGGGCTCGACAGTTCTGGAACCAGACCTGAGTTAACAGGACAAACACCTTTTTTTTGTGGGGCTGCATTTGAAACAACACGCCAAGATGGAGGCAACCACTGTCACAAAACACATAGACGGGCACTGTCGGTAGTTGCGTCAGCTTGTAAACCTACAAGCTTTTATCACTCTGCCAAAAGAAAATCTCATTCTTTGTCATTTTGTCAAGGAGTTAAAGTCGAGCCGCTATGTTTGCCCTGGTGAGTAGAAACCACTATTGTCGTCTGTTGCAAGATGTATTGAATGTATTTAGCCTCACAAGCAGCCGTATAAAGCATTTTTCTTACTTTCAGTGCACACTGACGTTAACCAGCTTGTACAAAATAATATTGACTTAGCTTTTTATATATTCACCACATTTGTAAATAAGACTTTCTTTCACAATTCAAAATGTGTAAATTATTTTTTTTTTTAATGTTTCCACATATTTAACATGAAATGCACCCATAATAAAAAAAAATTAAAAAAAAGTTTAAACTTCTGCATCTTTCCAAGGCGTAGGATCATCCTGCCACCACCTGTTCGCTCTGCATGCAGCGACCCCTCACTGACCTGTATGACTCTTCGACTTAGACCCGTCTGCTCCGCCAGTTTCTGCAGTGTTTGAGCATCTGGGTTGTTGTCCTGAGCAAACTGAGCCTGCATCACCTGCGTGGACACGGATAGAAGATGGTCGGTTAAATAACAGACAAGTTAGCTGTGTGAACTGGAGAACATACGTGACTGCTGAGAGGAGATTTGACCAGCAGCTTCCTTTGTCTCAGTCACAAGCGCTGTCTGTCGACTTGGAAGGAATCCAGACGGATAAAAGAGATAATGAAAAATAACTTCAAACAAAAATGTAAACATTTTGGGTAATTTTGGACATTTCTCTTACTCTGCATAGATCTAAATGATCAATTATAATTTACGTTAAATAACAACCAAACTGAAATTACAATTCCTGAACAACGCACATAATCCTTTAAATTGCAAAAAGAGGAAACATTACACAAAAATATCATTCAAAAAAACAGTATTTTTGTTAGATTTGTTCTTCCTTTGCAGAATTTTTCATTACAATAATTTACTAAATATATAGTTAATGAAACCCATAATGTATTTTTAGTTTTACCTTGTGTTGACACCCTCCCTGATAATATTGTTGACTTAAATTCATTGATGATTTTCCTGTAATTACACTGTACCAGTATAAAAAAAAGGCCACTTTTTTACACATATTTTTTCAGTATTTTAAGTAGAGATTTGTTTTAGCTTTTTTTTTGCCCAAACAAATAAATGAAATGTGCTGCTGCTCTCCTGCTGTCTGTCAGAGAGCTACATCAAGAAGCAAATCCCAGACTCAAACTCATTTAACTTTCATTCTCATTTTCAAAGTCTGGGGCCACTGTTTTGGGGACTTGGTACCTTTAAATTGGCAAGTTTTTAGGCCAAAAAATGGGAAAAGAAACAGAATTTTTCAGCAGAATTTATGCATGAGCAAAAAACGTAGACTCCATAATTAAAGTGACTCTTCCATCCCTCACCTTAAATAAGTGGGAATGTATAAATAATTAAATTGACATTTTATTTCAGCCAATCCTAATTGTCACCATTTAAATTTCCGTGCATGCATGTAAGTGATGGTAATGAATGACCTGCAGCTGGTCCGCAGTGAAGCTGGTCCGAGCTCTTTTGGAGGGTTTTGGCTGGTTGATCTCCTGCTCAGTGGGCAGAGCTCCTTCCATGTTAACACTGTTTCCTGCAGCCAGAAAAGTTTCTCATATTAAAAAAAAAAAAAAAAAAAGAACCACGACAGGTGTGCATTTTATATGTTTAAAAAAGAAAAAAGAAAAAAAAAAAAACTTTACGTTAAAAAGCAGTATATCCTGTCTTATTCCAGGTGTTCTTTTGGAGTACCGACCGAGCCCCTAGCAGGCCCGCTCACCTTTCTCCACGGCCCGCTTGAGGTTGTCCAGCATGCAGTCGTAGTGGACCCTGCAGAGCACCTTTCCCTCCACCAGCGCGAACTCCTCACCGGTGGACAGCTGCCTCTTGCAGGAGAAGCAGGCAAAGCAGGCCAGGTGGTACACGTTGCCCTTCGCCCGGCGGACCCAGTCTGTGGAGTGGATGTTCCGGCCGCAGCACGCGCACCAAGTACCGTATCTTCTGCAGGTAAAAGGTCACGATGAGCAAATTAGACACCGACGCGGCTGAATGCAACTTTTAAGGTCACGGTTTCGGCAGAATTAGACCAAAACTCGCAGACAAACTTTTGGAAACAAATTGGCTATGACGTGTTTAAATGAAAGAGTTAAGAGTTATAATCAAATTAAAGCTTTCGTCTTTTGTCTCCACCTGACACAATCTTTTACTCGACTGAACACTGAAATCGTCTATGAATCTATCCATCGATCTTTTCTATGTCATTTAGAAACGTTTTCCATGTGATTGAGACAATAATGTTGGTGATGAATTATTGGCAATTAACTATAAATACATTTCCATTTAAAAAATGACCTCAAGAAAATGCAGGGACAAATGTCAAGTCCTGCAACTTGTTATTATTGTAAACAAATAAAAATTTTAAAAAATATCAATCATAATGGTTATCGATTTCCGATACAGCTTGTAAGCGTATTCAGTTGATACAATTTTGGGTTATTTTCTGCAAAGATTTCGTTTTGGTAACTTCTATTTCCGTTTGATGAGTTCTACTACAAATTTATGCACGTACCGAAAGTAATCCAGTTTACAGAAAACCTCTTTTTCTTTAATGTAGCAGCTCGTGTGGCTGCCAAGTGAAGTCTGGCACACGCTGCAGGACAGACAGCGCACATGCCAGCACAAGTCGTTAACCTAAAGCAAAGATATGACGAATTAGCAAAAAAAAAAAAAGTCAATCAGTTCGAAGGTATAGGCCTGCATAAGAACAAGCAAAACACATCAATCCCAAAACGCAACCGGCGGAGAGGGGGGGGGGGGGAACGGGATGAATAGTTAAATGAGAAGTAATTCTCGCAACGAGACGCGTAAAAAAAAAAAATGGACCACATTTGTTTACCTTTAATAAATATTTATCCACTATCTCCTCGTTGCAGCTCGCACACACAGTTCTCCCCAACAGAGGCGCAGATGCCATCGCCTGCAGCGACGACGCGTCCTCATCCAAAACTTCCACCGGTGCGCCCTGGAGAGATCAGGCTGCGGTTAGAAAATTACGCACAGGAACGCAGCCACCCCCCACCCCCCTCCCTAACCTGCAGTACAGCATGCTCTTCTACACTTTGTTTGAACTCGGTTCAAAACATTGTGTAAAAAAAAATAACCAGGAGAAACATCTTACTCGAAGATTTAGTTGTTCTGTCTTTTGAAATTTTCACTTTACTCTGCTCAAGTTATCAAATTGTTTGAAAGTTTTCCTGTAAAACGTGTTCAGCCATTATTAAAACAGATTCATTCAAGTCCTTTTAAAAAAAAAAAAAAAAAAAAGCCGGGAATTTGGGGGAATAACGTTTTAAAAATGGAATTATTGGTTAAGAAAAAGGTTTTACTTTCAGATTGAATGTGGTTTTTTTTGTTTTGTTTTGTTTGTTTGTCTATCTTAATTTGTGGTATATCCAAAAGGAAAGTTGGAGATATTTCCCGAAATTTGCCATTTTTTCCGTCCACAGCTTCAACTTTAAAAGAAAAGAAAAGAAAAGAAAAAAAAACGTTATCCGTCCAAAATGGTCCCCCAGTTTTTGAGAATAAATCAAAAGTTTCATTCGTGCATCAGCCTACCATTATATCCCTCCTGTCCTCAGTGCATTTGCCTAGCAGCTCTTCGTCTCCTTTGCAGTCTTCGCACATGACGAGAAGCTACGGCGGGAAGAGGATGCTGGTTTGTCAGACGGTCACATCTGCCTTAAATGCCCCCCCTGCACCTTCCCATAAATATCATGCCTTTCACTTTTCACCATGACAACGCCGGCGATTACCAGGATGACATTTAAAACAGGAGGATAGTTATTACTTACAAAAACAGACAACACTTGAACTACTACTTATCCTATGTGCATTATGTTCTTGAGCTCTGAATTTAGGATTAGACGGCTGCTCGCTTTATGCGCGCGCGCGCTGCGGTTAAAGCCAGCCAACACGCCAATTTCACGTGTCAATCAGAAAACCAGCGCGAGGTCTCAGGGGGAAAAGGGGGATTGATTTATTTAATAACAGCAATTAAAAGGCTAAGTTCGCCACAAACGTCTTCCTGGGGCAACCAAAAGGTGAAGAGGTCTCATTAACTACTTGAGTTTTAATTGCTGAATTCAGGGAGGGGTGATTTTCTTTGACATTTCTTCAAATGGTGAAAATACGGAGCTGTCAGCGTGCTGGAAGGCCGGCTTTAATGACAGACTGAGGCCCTCTCTGATTTAATTGGCAAAGCAATTTTGACTAATAGCCTATTTAATCTCCAAAACGCCCTGCTGATCAGAAACTATGCGTCTGTCTTTTCCACTCACCTCATCGTTGGACAACAGAGATCCGTTATCGTTCTCGTTAACAACGCAACACTCTACTTTTACTTCACTTTTCCAGCGCATCGTCTGAGCCCAGGACACGGGAATCTTCCCAGTTTCAAAGTAAAAGACGCTGCTATTCTTTCTTTCTCCTCCAGGATTCCTGCGTGTGTTCCGTCAGTCAGCGTGCCCCGAGCTGCTTCTGTAGAGGGCGGATCATAATTCATATTTTCTTGTCCCTCCTGGCCGCGCCTCCCCTTGGAAATAGGCTTGGTGTGTGTGTGTGTGTGTGTGGGTTTGTGCAAATTGTGAGGGGAAAAAAAAAAAATCAGATTGTTATCAAATGCAAAGTGGGGAAAAGTAAAAAAAAAATGTATATGTGCGTGAGAAAACCCCTAATTTTGAGTGACTGGAAGTTTTGATGATTAGTTTCTGTAGATTTCTGAGGGCAGTATTGTATTTCTTATTAAACTATTTGAGATCACTGGTTACTTGTTACAAAACATGTCATTGTCTAATACCTGTCAGAGTGAGAATACCTGACTTTTACTGAAGTTTTAGGATGTTAAAGTTACAGTTTATTTACATTTTGATAAAAAAAAATAAAAAAAATGTAATGCAGTGTTTTCCAATCACTTCAACAAACAGGTGTTTTTTTTCTCCACCTGGTCTATCTGAATACATTTTTTTTTTTATGGCCAGAGAAGTTAGATTAGTCTGTAATTCACAAGAGAACATTTTTGTTAAATCTCCAGAAAATCAACATTATTTGGAGAAGCAGGAATATGCTTTGTTTGTTGCTGCTTTACTAATAATTATCTTTCCACCCCCACGATCTACCCAACATCCCCGAGTGGGTTCCTGAACCTCAGGTTGTGTTTGCTGCCTGCCTTCATGTGTGCTAATTAATTTCAGTACAACACGGTGGATCAGATGAACAGACAACCAGATTAAAATATGAGAATGTAACTTGGCTGTACAATTCATTTTGTTGAGGCTGTAGTTCCATTTTTCATAGTTTGATCATTTAATCCATAACAAATACAACAATATAGTTTGTAGGTACATCAAATATTTCCAAGTTTTATTGTTATATTGTACCCAAAGAAAAATATTTCTTGGTAAGACCCTGAACACACGCTTGCACATTAAGCATAATAAATTACGCAAAACAAATTAAAAAAAAATGCTTTAAATGAGCTCATTTAAAACAATGTACAGTACATCCAAACATTCTATGACGTAAATCTTGCATTACATCCAGTTATTATCACCCCACCATCATTAATGGCTAAAACCAGATCACTATCATTAAATGCCAATTCTCTACAGGGAACCAATAACAAGCTGACGCCTCCTGAGCATTTAACAGTGTGATGGCTCGTTAAACAAAATAACTTCCTGCCCTGTTTGACCTGTTGCTGTTACAGCTGTCAAATAGATATGAAGAGAAAAGGGCAGTATTTAACTTTGAAATTTAGTGGATCAAAATTAGGACACAGCATTAATGTATTTTGGCTCACAGAGTGTTTTTTGTTTTTTTTTTGCATCGTACCACGTTGCTCAAAATAGAAAGTAAAGTTGCCCGCCTGCTTTAAGTATGTATACAAATCATATACATTTTCAGTCAGCATCTCAGCAGTGACAGGAGACACTAAATGTTCTTTTTAAGAGGTAATGCAGGTATTTCACAGGGATTAGAATAGCCAGAGAACAGAAAACACAGTTGCTTACTTTCTTACTGTCTTTTTTCACTCACTCGTTCACCAAAGCAACCCCTTCGCTCACTCCATCCCACCCATCATCAACCCTCACACACTTTTCCACTCCAACCACACACACACACACACACACACACACACACACACACACACACACACACACACGCACACACACAGAGACACAGGAAAGAGGCTATTTTCTGTCTTTGGCTGTTGTGACGGGATAACAGTCCAACCTGCACCGGCATGAGCCTGCGTCCGTATCGCACCATCGCAGAGGGATAAAGGAGTTAGCGTGCCTCCATCGAGATGTGTCCTGTTCCACCTGGTGGCTATGAATGCTCTTTATCAGATCACACAGCTCAAACATTGCATACTGCAGAGCAGACGTTTCACTAAGACAGCCACAGAGAATCCTTCATACTGGAGGAGTCTTCAAACCCAGTAGGGGAAGGTTTGAAAAACTGATTTAGGACCGTGGAGTTCAGATGAAGAGGTCAAAGCTGAGAGGAGAGGGGTGATGCCAAAAGGAAGTATCAAGCATTTTATTTTGAAAAGGCAAATTATTTGTCAGACATGGAAGTCTTTTATCACTGGTCTGTAGAATGCCTGATATGAGTACAGATGTTGGGAAAGATGTAAATCTGCGTGTGTAGTAGTTGCATGTTTTCATGTTCAGCGTTGCACGGCTGAATTCTCAAACGTTTGGTGTGTTGTGGACCAGACAAAAACAACGTCTCGTGTGTCAACATACTCGCAAACCTGTTCTGTTGCTTTCCTGCTTTACCTTTGACTGTGTGAGGCTGCTGCATTATGTACAGGATGATCTATAAATACGCCGTAGTCTTGTATTAGAAGTAGTTGGTGAGTCAGTGACCATTGGCAACATGTATACATGCCAATGTAGTCATGGTCAGAATTTGGGGCCACAGTTTTGGTGCATTATGCAACCAAGAACTAGTGAGCTTCGCTGATACATCAGGAGAATAAACAATGCAAAACATTTAAGAGACATACCAGTGAATTTTATCTGCATTTTTACAAATTTTACAATTTACACTTGCCCTTTATTTACTGTAGAAATCCTCCAAGAGAGACATTGGGTGTGATCATGTGATGATAAGTTTTATTTTTCCAACACGCTATGTGTATGTCAATGTATAAGTCTAAGGGAAAAGTTCCTGTTTCAACACTTCTACATTTTGGGTTGTAAAAAGTCAGAAGAAAAGAAAAAAAATAAACAGTTTTCATTATTTTATGAGTAGAGTCTGTGAGGCCTGAAACAAAGGAAAACAATCCAGCGAACAAAGTACAATATAACAATACAATACATTACAAAATAAGTGCATACAAATACATGACAGGCTTATATATCATCCTCACTGACCCACGAGGCCATTTGAGTGCCTAGTGCTATCTCCAATCAAGAAAGTATATCCAATCTAAGCCCACATTGTATTGATGCAAAATTGGCAACATGTGGCAAAGTTCTATATTTTTTGTTTTATCTTTTAAAAGTTTAATTTAAGATGATACATAGAAAATGCAGTAAGAACAAGGATTGCAGGTGACTCTGGCCCTGAGAGAGGCGATGATCGTTTGGCCCCGACTAGTCTCTGAGAAAATCTCCTAATTTGCTACTTCCACATGGACCTTTGCTTTCTTTGGGGTTGCAACTGCTCATTTGCTTCATTGAAATCAGTCCGAATTGGGGTGGTTTACAATTGACACGAGTTTGGCGTGACCTTTTCTCCTTGCTGTAAATGGGTACTCATTGTATCTGAAGGGGGAGGTGGGGAGCCGGAGGAAGGGAGGTGGGGTGGGGTGGGATGGGATGGGATGGGGTGGGGAGGTTGCGTTTGGTGGGGTGGGGGGCAAAAGGGGGGATTGGGTGGAAATCACAGCAGTGAAAATGGCAGTGCAGTGAAAGAGGGGCCTGATTGCATTGGGACAGCATGCGAGAGGGAGCAGCATGCTCAGCCCAATCAGAGCGACATAAGGAAAAAGTGCTCTTATCAACGAGTAATGGCCCACTTGACAATCACACAGGCACAAAACTGTTCTATTTAACGCTGATTGCAAAAACTGCTGCCCCCCCCATCTCAGAACCGCATGACTCCCCGAGATCTCCGTGCCACCTCCCAGCTTACAGCCAAGACCCTTTCCTGAAAGGAATTTATAATCACCCCTCCTCCATTTCTACACTAATTGTTATTTAAGACCTACCTCGTACATTAGGTATTTAGTGCTGGTAAAACGTCTGCCTTGATTACCCGTGTTTAATGTGATCATTTGAAGCTATAGCCATCTCAATTCCACCAGCTTGACAGGTAGTGAATATTAAAAAACAGGAATCTCTCCATCTCACCTACCTGGCTCTTCACCATAGTTCATGTCCACAGCTTGGTGTGAGGGAGACCTGCAGTAGTGCACATCTGTACAGGTTTGTGAAGAAGCTCCACAAAGCTTACTCTCATGCAGCCCTGATGATTCATGAAATGATTGCATGAGCAACATGTAACCTGTTTTTGTCTGCCATGAGGATTTAAAAATGGATATTGACTTTCAAACAATATCACTTACATTGTGCTTCAGTAGGTCACTGCTATTTTTTTTCAGTCCTTATACCACTAAAAACCTTTGTTTTGTTCATTTCTTCCAAACCGCAATGCCTTCTTTAAAAGTCTGTTATGTGTTTACACTCTTGGCCAGTAAAGCTGATCGACAGTAGAGAAGGCCTCAAATATGCATGTTGTTGCAAAGAAGCTACCAATTGTAAAGCATCACACACGTCTTCAACCCGACAGTACAGAAGATCTATACAATCATCACAGTTTGAAGGTGGACACCCAAGACTACTAGCAGTAGTAGTAGTGGACCAGAAATATGATCACGATCTCTGCTTCTGTTTCCGAGTTATGGGATCACAGTCACAAAAAGTGGAAGGACATGAGGTCTCGGTGACCTTTGACCACCAAAACCTAATCAGTTCATCATTGTGTTCAAATGCATGTTGACCTTTGGCCCCCCCGAAATGTAATCAGTTCATCATTGAATCAAAGTGAGCAATTGTGCCAAATTTGAAGGAATTCCATCGATGTGTTCATAAGAACTTGCGTTTACAAGAATTTGATGACCGGACCGACGAATAGACAAGTGAACGGATGGACAACCCAAAAACACAATGCCTTCATCTATTGCTATCACTGTTGCGGAAGCATAACAACAATGGCTCTGGTCGGGGTTTTTTTTTTATTCTTATTTACAGACTTTCATTTTTTTAAACAAGCATTTGAACAGCCCTTTCTGGGATTCTTAACACAAACACCAGAAAATGTCTCATTACACTGATTCTTTTGTGGACACACAAACAGTCAATTTTGTGAGATAGTTTTCCTCTTTTTCCTTTGGGGGGGTTTGGTTTGGTTAGTTGTTGTTTTTTCCTGCGTTATGCACCCTTGTGGCCTCAAACATGTGGGCATCCTGGTGGGAAAGAGCAGACAACTTAAACAGGGGTCTGTTACTGTTGGGTCCAGCTTATCAAGCTCGGCTCTGGACAACAACAACTAATAATACAATTATGTTAGAATGAATTAAGATCACTTCCTTTCTCTGTTAGTAAACTGCTTGCATTTTTGTATGATAATGTTTTTTAATTTGTTAATGAACATGTTTGTAACCTCGAAGCAGAGTAGCATTAACAAATGTGCTCCTCTCTTTACCATTGTTAACATTATTTTTATTATCCTCTGTGATAACTGTGGAATATTGCTGTGAACGCCGCTGTTATTTATCTACTGTATGGTTTAATGAATCACAGTCCAAATCAGTGGTGATTGTCAAGTTCACAGATAAACATGGAGACTTGTTGGCAGACATTAAGGACCATTTTTGTTTAAATCGTTTTGTTTCTTCTTCATCTTCAAACATTTAATACATCTGAAGATTCTTGCAGATGCAAATTGTCAGGACAAATTCCAGTGATGCTTCAGCATTTCAGGAGCCACATTGACCCTGCACATATATACATACTGCATACACCTACAAACAAGCATGGTAAGAAATCAGTACCACGTCAGAGTTTCTGAATGAAACTTTCAGCACAAATAGGGAATCAAAATGCAGTCATCGACTCTGTCTCTGGTGACCTGATGTTGTTTTAATTATCATGCAGTCAAATTTTGATCAATGTTGAAATTAGTGATGTGCATTCACAAATTCAATTCTAAGTTTGGAGATCCGACATGTCTTATCTGTGTGCATGAAAAACGTGTCTATTAGTCTTCTTTAGTATTCTTCAAAGCAAAAGGCAGTGAAAGACGGCGGGCGTTGTGTTGAAATCTGATTGTTTTGAGAATTTTTCAGAACCATGCTGAGTCTTTGTTGCTGAAACTTGCTGAAGCATTTTAAAGTGTTTGATTAGGACTGTTTAATCTCTTTACGCCCAGCATCATGCTGAAGAGTACGACATTGATTACCTCTGACCCCTGACCTTTCTGTATAAACTTTTACGACACACAGTATGCACTCTGATGAGAAATTTTACAGAGTGCTTCTCTGTATCTGCTGTTTGGTTCATTCGAACAGGGTGTTCTCCTCTTCATGTGCTCACCAGTGATCCTCAGGTAGAAATACTTCACATCTCCAGAAAGAAACATGGCTCCCCTTACTGGTCAATACAGGTATTGACAAACCACCTCCAGTGATTATGAAAATAAGCTCCGTTTATGTTGCACAGCTGAAAGTCTGACATCTTGTGTCACACAATATGCTGGAGGATGAAGAACAGTGAGCAATGCCGCCATATTTACAAAAAAAGATAAACTTGTGACCAGAGACGGCACTCATGATTATCTGTTGTATGCAGGTAATTTGGGAGCACCTTTTGATTTCGCTATACATTAATAGATGGTGAAGATAATGCCGTCGTATGGCAACTATAGTTTTTCACATTTCCACAAGAGGGCCACAGAGGACCTGCAGTGGAGGCTCATCCTGTTCAACTGATGTATTTTCTGAGGTGAAAACTGTGGGTTTTTGCCACTGAATCAGTGATTTTCTGATTGTGCAGGGAAGATTACAGCTCACATATTTTATCATCTTTAAAACTTGTGGTGAGAGAGAGCAGTGATTTCCTGTTACTGCAGGTAACAGAAATCCTGTATATTTTTAGAGAAGCTTTTGTTGTTGTTATGTTTTAAGGCTATTTTTATATTCAGATGGATGGATAGGTAGTGCCACAATCAACATCTGCATGAGTTCATTTGCCAGATGTTCACACTCACACACAAAACAGCTGTTGCATTTGTCTGCAGGACTGTGTCCAGCACTTGCTTACCATATCACACTATTAGTATAACACAATGCAGAGTGAGGATATACTGTATACTGTATACTATTCCTCTCCATTATTGCTTTATTTGCATGTACAGAGTTTTACACTTGAGAAGCCATTTCTCATGTTCATATAAGATCATTGGTGACATCATTGGTGACATCATAGCTCGGGAGTCAGTCGTGGTTTATATGCACCTCACACAAGTGTGATATGGAAACTTGAGACCATAATTGCACAATTTTATGATTTATTTATTTTAATGAGTTTTTTGTGGAAAAGCTCAAATTAAAACTTGAATCTTTACATACAAATGAACGTCTGTTACATTCGATGCCTGAGTGAGTTCACACAATGCTGCTCTGTATTCTAGAGTATACGTAGTTTTTAAATCTGATGTCTGGTGAGACACCCTCCCCCCTCCCCCCTGGCCAGATGACTGCATTGTGGGCATGCTCAACACGCATCAGAGACTGCCAGCTGCTTACTTTTGGTTTACCCCTCTGCTAACTTGAATGGGGATAAAAATCATTTAGTCATGCAGCTTATCTCGACTTTCCAAATTGAAAGGTACAGATCAAATTCTAAGGGAATCCAGTCATTTCGCAGCAGTTTTGGCACTCAAAACAGTTTATCTGCCGTTTTATAGCCACATCAGTAGTTACAGTGGTAATCTAAGGCAAAGCATAGTTGTTAGAGAGTATGAGAGACTGAGAGATATGTTATTATATATCCTAAAATTTCTGTCTCCCTCACAGAGTCAAAATACTTTTGATGGATTTTTTTAATGACTAAAACCTACATTTTTAGCAACCCCAAACTAAAGAATAAGCCTATAGAAAACATTAAAGCCCTTGAACAACACCAGACAAAAGAACAGAAAAATGATCAAACAAAGTAATGACTGACCAACACTAAAAGATAATCAAAACAAGTAAATGATCAAATGCAGAGTAAAAAAAAAAAAGGTAAATTTGATAAACTCAATTAACATATAAATGTGTTAGATGTCCACAAGACCACTTATAATCCAATATTTCAATATTGTCATTTTAATACATTTTGTTGATGATGTTCAGAGTAGCAAGCAATGTTTTGAATACAGGAAGTTTAGTTGTAGTGTAGTATTTTTATAATTATTATTGTGTAATGGAGTAACATTTCTGAATACTTGTCCCCTGACCTCAGGTTAGATGCAAAATAAAATGAACAAACAGAGAAATAAGTTGTTTTGGAGCGTGTGTGCGTGCGTCCTGGTTTAAGATGTCAGTGGGACTTCTCTGTAAGTGGAAACCAGCCTCCTCGTCACGTGATCTCCCATGGCAACCGGCGAGTGTCATCAGTTCCGCTGTGGGAGAAGTGCAGCTCCAGTCCGGCTCTGCTCCAAATTCACTGCTACACATAGTTTATGACAAACTCCTCCGTCTAATTTGACTGCAGATCTGCCTGGACGTCTTCCAGCGAGGACTGAGCAGAACCCACCTCAAATATCGGGCTGTAAACGGGCTGAACACCATGAGTCACCTCAACCCGGGGTAGGAGCAATTTAATCTTTTTATATTCAAGAATGCAGAGAGCTGCAGGGTTTCGGTTCAACTGTAGTGCAGCCCGAGTCTGTATTGGGTTTTTTGTTTTTTTCCCCGTAGGCCTTACTTAATGTTGACCTTCTCGTTTCTTTTTTTTCTTTTTTTTCAATTACGTGAAAAACCATTATATTAACTTAGTAGGCTGCTTACTAATGTCCAGCAATATAATCACCAGTCAGGTTTGATGACAAGAGGACCCAGTTAACTCTAAATAATGCTGCTGTTAGGTTAGTCGACCAAAAACTAAGCCCCCTGAAGTCTAATGAAAACAAAACCCTCAAATTAAAAGTGCTTAATGTAAAATAGTTGTATTGTTTGAGTGCACAATGTCTAGAACTAATACAGGATTTTTAAAAACGTTATCGACAGGATGTTTTTTTTTTTTAAAAAAACACTGTACTTTACAACAAAAACAAAGATAAATACTATCAGTACACATTCAAAGTACCTACCTGACCCTGTTGTATTTTAAGCTACTTTATACCTCTTTTATGCTACACTTATAAGGGAAATACTGTACTACACTTTACAAATGAAGACTTTACATTCAAAATGTTTGTCAAATATGCTGCATTGCTATAAAATACTCCGTCAAACTGTGAATTAAACTCTCGTAGAACAGTGTAAATATACGAGTTGTTAAAATGAGCTCCACCTCAAACTGTAACAATAAAGTATGGCTTGCATGTTAACATATTAGTAATCTTGATAGACTAATATAATAGCATATCACTGAAAGGGGTCCTTCTGCTGCATTATACTACTTGTATTTATGATATTATAAGTAGCTACATATAGGTGCTAATATTTCTGTACTTAAGTAACACTGAAAGCAGGGTGTTTACTAGTAACAGTATTTTCATGTTAAAGTAAGCTATAGCTACTTTTACTAGAATACAACTTTTGTCGGGGCTGCATCCTTTTCTACTTCATGGTTTCAATGACCTTAGAATACCTGCATGAATTTAATTTTTAATATATTTTAGAAGTAGTCACTTCAGATGTATAAGGAGTTACTTATCGTTGTCAAACCAATGTCAGTGTTGCTGTTCGTGCAGTGTACTTGCAGAACCACTAAACCCTTGCAGAAAACCGTACATACGGCAGTTTTAATAAACAAAGTCTTTAACTGTAAACACGAACTTCTGAAGGGGATGCAGAAACAGTTTTAGCTCAAATGTTTCTTTTTTTTTTCCGTTGTCACTTTGAAACGTTATGGTGATGCATTACTTTGTCATGTGCTTGGTCAAAGCCTCACTGGGTCAGAGAGAGAGAAAAATGAGCAGGTTTACAGTTTGAGTACTGACAGTTTAAATGCAAACGTTGCCGTCCAGCCAGACATCTGCAGCCAAAGCTGAAGAGCAACAGAGGCAAACACAAAGAGGAGGCAGCCGGGGTTAAGTGTGCCATCCCCTCTAATTCCTGTGCGTAATCAGACACCTGTAACAGACTCTGTAGTTGTAAGATCCTGTTGTGTCGTACACAAACACCGGAGGAAATCAAATCTGTCGAGGGGAAAAAAAAAAAAAAGGAAAAAAAAAAAAGCAGCGTTCAGACTGGCTGTCCGTGGACGAGCTGATGTCTCGTTAATGAGGACAAGAAGAGAACCACCAAACAAACAAACACGGCGCTCTGCCTCAGTAAACCGCTTGATTAAGATTCTGCTTGTCTGTTCGCCGTAATCAAGACTAACTTTAAAGTCTGAAGCGAGGCTGTGTTTGGTGATGACTGAGACTAATTCCAGATTTTACTGGTTTTGTTTCCGCAGACTTATTTCAGCCTACAACAGCCTCACAGACAAACATCTCGCCGGCTACTTCAGCAACACTAGGATCAGGAGACACCTGCAGAGAGCAGGGCTGGTACGTCAGCAGGAGAATGATGATGATGATGGTGATGGTGATGATCGGAGCCATAGCTGCTATTGTGCACATAGAGGTCATATCATAGTTTTATTGTGAATTCAACAACTTAGAGCAAGAGTTTACATCTACAGTTTCACAGAAAAATTACACATGGTGGGTTTTGAGGGCAAATTTTGATTTTAAGGCTAAATGATTTAAAATGTACAGATTTATTTTATTTTTATGAATTCAGTTAAGTGATATATATATATATATATATATATAAATAAACATATCCTGGCAGTGTGGATTTCAGAGAGTTTTTAGGGAGACAAAATGTATAAAAGTAGAACAAATAGAAAATCCAAAACAAATTCGGGGTAAAAATTTCTTGTCACGATATCACTGTTTCCTAAAATCCTGGTTATGATCTCGATGATGATGATGATACAATGACTTCAACCTTGTAATTTTTTTAACTACGAAAGAAGGTGCCTTTTCAAGTCTTTTTCAAATTATCACTAAAAGTATCACCCAGTTTTCAGCCTGTAGTTACTCAGTGACCAGACTGTTGTTCAGCTCAATAAGGCAGCTGCCAACGTTATCAGGATTGTTGTTCCTTCGACCACGGCGGCGTGTTTATGTTACATAAAAGCTACAAGAAAGTGGCATTTATCTGGCAGATGTTTGAATTCCTGCACAAATGATCAACTGTGGCTGACCTCAGTCCTGTTATATTGTTATCTGTTTCTCATCACCCATCTTGATTATTGACTATTACTGACTATTGTTTTCATTAGATCACCCGGAGTGGCCGGATCGTTCCAGACAAGGAGTACCGACACAAGCTGATCCAGAGAGCCCACCATAGGCACATTCGAGAATGCCTGGCCCAGGCCATTTTCCACAAGGTGCTGGAGATGGAGGTGGGAGAAACACAGAGTAAAACGAGACAAAAATAGTTTATAAAAAAAAACAAAAAAAACCTGCATAATAACTGATGCTAATTTTTCCCATCGCCCTATCACGCAGCGTATCCACCAAATAGAGATCAAAAGGAAACTGGAGGAGTTTGCAAGGAGGGAAAGAGTGCATAAGATTAAGGTACATCATTTACATAAAAACACTGCTTTGCTGCCCTGTTTTTAAAAACTAAAGACTCTTGATTTATATGAAACAAAAAGAATTTAATGATAAGAGATCTAAATAATCTCCAGTGTCTCTCACTGAGGTTGAAATCTGTATGAGTCATCCATGTTTTTATAAAGGGAAATTCTGCATTTTATAATCGTTTCGTACCAACATGTCTCACTTCGGGTCTGAACTCTTCATGCATAGCCACATACAGTGTCATAATAAATGGTCCTGTTTGGAAGGTGGAGCGCAGTAAACGGTATGAGGAAGACCTCATCCGCATCCTGTCTCCACGCCCACCCACGGGTGCCAGGGGCATCCGGAAACAGCACTCTGGACCAGAAGGGGAGCACTCTGAATCCTCTGAGTCTGTGAGTGAAAACATCCCGGTACACCAGCAGCTTCACTTGATGTTGCTGTAATATCGCATTATACTACAAGTTTAAGTTTCATCCAGATTTGTTTTTTGTTTGAAATTTGACCTTTAATCATGTTGTCTCGGTCACACAAACTAAAGGAATGTTTTTAAAGATTAAACTCATGGTGTCTGAGAGTTAAAAACATTGACCTCTAGTTAAAGAGTCTATGCCCCGCTCAGTGTAAGCTGTATAGATTGGTCATTTACAAAGTCAAAATATGAGGTTCAATTTTAAGTTTTCAGTGCCCTCATCTGTGAAATTATTGATTTTGTTATTTTGACCTGGAAAAACAGTGTCAATATATCATCTGTCCAACTTTGGTCAAAATCAGATCGCTGATATGTGAGATGTCAGGGTTTCTATTTAAAATATACTTATATTTCCTTAAAGGTAACACCGAAATGTTTTGCAAAAAACACGTATACGCTTTCTTGATAAGAATCTAATGAGTAGATTGATACCACTCATTTAAAGATGAAGCTACAGCCGGCTAACAGAGCCGAGCATGGAGACTGAAAACAGGAGGGGCAGATAGTTTTTACAAAAGTAACAAATTCTACAGCTTTTGTAAAAAAAAAAAAGCATCATCCTTTTTTGTCAAAATTTACATCAAACTTCAATGTTTGACGTGCGACCAGGAGATCTGTAGCCACACACGCTGCTCGGTCGACTGATGTCTGAGACATTATTTCAGGTGATGAATGTCTGTAATCTCATTTTATTATCTGTGCTTGTTGATAGTTGCCACGCTGACACTGATGCCGACTCTTTAGTTTGAAGAGTTGCCTCGGCGGCTGTTTGCTCTGTGTGTGTCGGCGAGGGTGTTCTGAGTGAAGCGGAGGGATTAGTTGCGTGTTATCTTTGAAACATAAAAGTCACAGGCCTTGATGCCAGAATAAATAGAGCCAGTAATCCTGTCTTTTATCCGTGCTCTCGCTTCCCTCTCTACTCTTAAGTCTACAAACCTCTCACTCTTCAGTAGGTTGAGCCTCGTTGATGATACATCAATGGAGATATGCTGAAAAAATGGGAAGATGGGATGATGACGAATGTGCAATTTACACTCATCTAATGTCATCACCATTTATCATGAGTTTAGCGTTGAGCTTGCAGTTTTTGCCTTTTTTTCTTGTCGTTTTTTTCCTCGAGAGCAAAATTGAAAAACAAGAATTATAAAAGTGTAGCATATTAACATTTCCGTTATGTGTCCTTTAAACACACATACCGTAGTTTGCATTCTTTGTAGCAAATGGTAACAAAACAGAGCAAATACAATAATAACAGTGAATAGGCTCCATTCATATTTCACTGTGATGTCAAGTCACCCTGCTAGTGGTTGAGGTTTCCATAGTGATACCTGTATCGTGCAGCAGGATGAATGGTTGTTGTTGTTGTTGTTGTTGTTGTGTGCTCTGCAGCCGAGCTCGTCTCGACCCAACACGGCTCCGGGGAAGATGCAGCGGCCGGTTCGCCTGAAGCCGATCAACGGTAACAACGCCACGGCCTCAGTCAGACGCAGCTCCCCTTACCGAACGCTCGAATCATCGCACGAGAACGACCAGCTGTTCAACTGCCCTGTGAGTGTTCGGCAAGAGACACACACACACACAACCATGTTTACAGAGGGTGCGTTAGGTTTTTCTATACGGAGAAAAAAAAAATCGTTATTACTTCATTTTAAAGGGAGACCAACAGTTTCATCTTTTCAAAGTGTTAAGTATTGTTATACAGGATTTTCATATTACACATCAATAGTTTTAAATAACCACATCAGCTCTGAGAGTCAACAGACTGTCTGTGCTGAGAGTAGCTGTTCACATGAGCATGTGTAGAGACTTTATTCATTTCTCTCCCAGATGGACAAGGAATTCCGCAGACGTTTGACCACAACAGAAGCCTCCAATGGTATCTCGCCCTACTGCCTCCCAGTCATCAACAACTTTGTCACCCCGGTGCCTCCAGCCACGAGGAGGAAAGAGAGAGGGGCAAAGGTCACTGCCAGCAGCACCGTCAGAGGCCGCAGGCTGCGCCCCACCACCGCCTCCAGTGGAGCTGATGTCAGTGAGGTCTTTAACTCTCTTTGTGTTTTCCCTGTCAACAAAACTTTCCAAAAAAACTAACCATAAAGATGCAGGTCCTTTGGATTCATGAGGAACAGCAATTCAAATTTCCGGGAGGGTCCATTGACGTCATAACCAAATATCAAGAGAAGGTTTAGTTTAGTTACAGGAAGTTAAAAATAATTGAGTAAGTCAACTAACCCCAACGTGTCTTTTTCCTGTCCAGGACCCCCCACTGCTGCGCAGCTCTGTCCACCAGAGCAGAGTGTGTGTGAACGTGGTGTACTTTGGCAAAGCAGTGCATCTGTCCCACGACCTGACCGACATGAGGGACGAGGTCAAAGTGTTTCAGCAGCACTGCGGAGGAGAAAACCTGTGTGTGTACAAGGGGAAGCTCCGTGAGGGAGGTCAGTGTGTGGAACTGGGTATGTTGTGCATGTCAGATACGAGTGGACGTGTTCACCGAGACGAAAAGAGTTTCTTCATCTCTCCCTCAGAGACTTTCCAGTTCATTTCCAGGCGACACAGAGGTTTTCCCTTCAGCTTGACCTTCTTCCTGAACGGGCTGCAGGTGGAGCGGCTGAGCTCCTGCTGTGAGTTCAAACACAGGAAAGGCTCCCGACTCGGAGGCAGACATGGACACTTTGGCTTTTCCAGTGTAGAAGCGGCCTCTCCCTGTTACAAGTAAGATATACAGCTTTAAAGGCCCGGCGTGTCACTAACAAAGGATTAAAAAGGAGAAATGGATGAGAAAGGAATAGCTCAACACGATCGGAAACAGATTTTTATTTTCTTGCCAAGAGTTAGATAAGAAGATAAATACCATCAATCATGTCTTTCCAGTGAATATGAAACTACAGTCTGGATCTTTACCTTAACACAAAGACTGGGAGCAGTTTAAAAGATATCACATGCAAATGCAAAACTGGCTTACAGTGACTTCAAGGTGATGACAATTGGCCCAGCCATGAAATAAATCCACACCGCAGTATCCATAAAGCTGTGTTCTGTGTACAAACGTGTTGTTTGTACACAAACTTTGGCTTCTAAATCAATACCAAAAAAAAAGAGAGTAAGACTAATGTTCCAATCATTTAAATTTCTTTACCTAAGCAAGCTGTTTCCCCCATTTCAAGATTTCATGCTAAGATAAGGTAACTAAATATTTATGCAGCTTTTACTAAATGTACTTTATTGACAACGGATCATGGACTCTCCCTCTCTCTCTCTCTCTCTCTCTCTCTATATATATATATATATATATATATATATGTATGTTTATAAAAAGGGTTGGTAGTAGAGTTGAACCCACAGGATTATCACTCAACCCTCTTTGTAGGGCTTTTTAGGGACTTTCAGCTCTTTGTTTTGTTTTTTGGCCCTCAACTTTAACGTTTTGACTCACTCTCACCGCTCATAGTGTTGGACACAGCAAACAGCTGTCAATAGTGAAGAAGCATTAAAAACCAAATGACTTGGTGAACACAGTGGAGCATTTAGCTGCCAGATATTTCACCCAGTAGTTGGTGGAGATCTAAACAGCGAAACGATAGTCACTATTCTATTGATAAGCTGGCCATGAACATGACTTCAAATATTGCTCCATCTCTGATCATATGTCAGTGGCAGCTCTATCTCTGCTGTCAAAAAAAAAAAATCTGTTTTTGCAGGTTAATAGACAGAAATGAGAGCGGATTGATTTTCTCATTTAAGCAAGACAACATTGTCAAATTACTTTTTTAAACAGGAGTTCTTGTGATCATTTCTCAGGTGCATCATAGCAATGGGACTGGACAAAAAGCCCACTCCTCCACCGAAGAGGCTCAAAGAGTATGGAATAAGAGAAGAATCTGTCAGCAGCCCAAAGGATTCACCTGAGATGGAGACACAGAGGACGAGGGAGGACGCCGTCTTCCACTCAGAGTGTGAAACCAGCCAGCCGCAAGACATGGAGACTCAGGTCGAAGAAGAAGCAGCACCCGAGGGGGACAAAGTCAGAGATGGTAGAGCGACTCAAAAACCTGAGTACAAATGAAAACAAAACTGCTTCATAATTAAAGATTAACAGATCTTTTCTGTATCATGTTTACCAATAAATTATTTGTGTGTTTCTCCCCTTCAGATTACGAAGAAGACTTTGAAGCAGATGACGAAGGCCCTGCGGAAGATACAGAAGCAAAACAGAAGAAATCCCCATCTCCGTCCAGTGAAACTGAAAAGCAGGTTAAAGAGGAAGATGCATCTGAGACTGAAGATGAGGAGAAGGATGGTGGGTGAATCGCCTTGTTTGAACACATAAATCTCGTTAAAATGTGTAAATATTTAAAATCTTTATAGCAATTTGAGGAACAAAAGCAACTAAATTACAGTGTGTTTTCTGTAAACCCACCAAACCCTCTTTAGAAAGATTTAATGGTGTATTTTCCTTCTTAATTACCACTTCTTAGTATTCATGTATAAATTAGAGGTTTTGTAGTGTGATTTTAAAATGCGCCGTCTTTCTTGTACAGAAGACATGAAGTCTCGTTCAGGCTCCAGCTCCTCAGACAGCGATCAGGAAGAGACTGATGCTGTAGCCACAAAAGACTCCAAAGAGGAAGAGAAAGCAGAGCAACCTAAAGAGGCCGATCAGGAAGAGACTGACGCTGTAGCCACAAAAGAGTCCAAAGAGGAAGAGAAAGCAGAGCAACCTAAAGAGGCCGATCAAGAAGAGACTGACGATCCGCCAGATGAAAACCCAAACCCAGAAGAAGCCGCCGCTACCACCACAGTCGCCACAGTCGCCGCTGCCGAGACTGAGGGCGAGTCTGCCGTGGCCAAAGACTCAGGCCTACTGGATAGTGCTGAGGACAGCACGGAGATAGAGATCTCTGACACCAGCGTGCCCTCAGGGAACGAGAATAGACGGAGTGATGACATCTCAGGGGACAAAGACGCAGGGAAAGCGGCAAAGGAGAGCAAACAGGAAGAGGAGCAGGAGAGAGGTGAGTATGAGCCGACAGATGCAGCTCTGGAGATTTTAGTGAATTTAAAAAAATAAAGAAATCCATCTTGTATGGAGGTTTTTCCACTATTGTCACGGGGTCAGATCTGTTTCATAATTCATGAAGACACAGACATATCTACAAATATATTTGTGATGCACACAAAATAATTTCTTGTTTCAAATATATGTCATTGAAATCCACCAATACATGTATTTAAAAGTATTTGTAATTTTCATTAAAAATATTTTTTGGATGTTGTTACATTTACGTACAAACTGTTGTTTTGAGAATCTTCTGACAGGACATGACACAACTTTTAATTTATGCAAATACTTGTAAATACATGTATTTGTGGATTTCAATTACATTTCAAACAATAAATAAAATAAAAAGTGTGTGCATCAGAAATATATTTGGGAATTCATTAATTATGAAACAGATCTGACCCCATAACACGGAGCGACATTAGTGTCAGCTTGTGATGTTTAAAATAATAATAATAAGATCATGTTCTTACATTTTAATAGTGGAAAAATTAATTGTGTCTTTGTATTTTTTTTTTTTTATGCTTCTTATGTGGGTGTGGTGATTTTCTGCCTGATCTGCCTTTGTTGTCAACTATCATTTAAATTTAGTTCTGAGATGTTTGATTATTCATGAGAAATTCTATTTTTTGATTGCATCACTCCTGACAATGTTTTTAGGCTTAAAAAAAAAAGCTTTTTAACTTCTTTTTTTTTTGCCTCCATGGCTTTTCTTTCACAATGCACTTGTGTTTAAGCTGCTCTATTGTAAAAAAAAATAATTCTGCAAATAATGAGAAGAGCCCTCAGGGGGGTGAAACTGCAATCAGAAAGAAAGTGGAAGCAGTCATGAAGGAAAAATACATATATTTGCATACCGTAGATTCTTTTCGAAAAGCTGAAAATATGTTGCTACATAATCAAGTGTTGTGTGTACCCAAACAAATCTACTGTTGCATGACAAGTACGTTGTAAAAGTAGATTTTTCTTGTTGTTTGTAAATATTTAAGTCACACTCGTTTTGAAATCTATCATTAATAAAATCAGGATTGTAGGTGGATTTTGCACAGCTAAGTATTCCATGTTCACACCATTCTCCAGGGAGCAGTTAGCACAAACACTTTAGGTTAAGTTGAAACAGATTTTGTATCTTCCTTTGTATTTTTTTTTTTTATCATCGTGTTTCAAATTCACCTCCTAAAACTATATAAAGTAGGTTTAAAACATAAAGTTGAATAAGTTCCCTATGTGTTCCTGTTTTTGTTGTGTACTTTTCTTTCTGTGCATGTTCATTCTGCATGCTGTGCGTCTCCTTTTATGTTTTTGCTGCTAAAAGATTAAAGGATTCTTGTTTTATGGCTGTGTGTTTCTTCATTGGCTCAGCTCTCTCTGTTCAAACACGGTCTTACTTAACTTTTAGACACAATGTATCACTGTGAGTGGCCTACATTCATCCACGCTTTCAAAAACACAAACTTATATAATCGTACGTGCCATGTCTCTTTTTCTTTCCTAAGCCAAATCTGTGCAGGAGAAGCTGGCAGAAGCCATACTGAAGGAGTCCCAGTGCAGCTCTGAGCCTGAGCTGAGTGACACCAGTACTGAGGAGGAGGAGGAGGCCACAGATAAAGACCCTAAACAGGACAACGAAGGTATTAGTTTTAGATTTTTAGTACGAATTTGTGAACTACACAAGACAACACTTTTGTGAACAAAGTCTAATTCGTATTTGCAGATGCAGTTGCAGAGACGCTTGTTACAGTCACAGAAC
Organism: Embiotoca jacksoni; assembly: GCF_022577435.1. NCBI lineage: Eukaryota > Metazoa > Chordata > Actinopteri > Embiotocidae > Embiotoca > Embiotoca jacksoni. The sequence continues at coordinate 3,696,993 of NW_027185296.1, read as the reverse complement.
AACAGCAGACACTTGAAGAGGAGACACAATGTGAGGAAAGTGTCACCGGCGAAGGTGAAGTGGCACCAGAGCAGGAAGAGACGTCTGAAACAAAAGAGCGGAGGGACGATGAGCAACAGCCTCATGAAAACGGTGATGAAATCAAAGAGGAGAAGGTCAGCGAGGTTGAGGAGGATGAAAAGGCAGCAGAGGACACAGCAGAGAAGAATAAATTAGAGGATCCAGGTGGAACACAGCCTGCTGTAAATGAAGAAAATGTGGCACAAGATGACAAGACTGCAGATACTCTTGAAGAGGCAAAATGTGCTGGTGCTGAGGCTGCAGAGAAAGATGAAGAAAAGGAGGAGAAAACTGCAGCGGAGGCAGACATTCAGCTCGACGAGACAGGGCAAGGGGCAAAAAGCAGTGAAGGGGATGAGTCATCAGTATCAGAGCCGAATAAAAAGACTGATGAGACAGCAGTGCCAGATAATGCAGAGGCGGAGGCGATGACAGCAAGCGAGACAATGGAGATAAAAGCGGAGTCCTCAGAGGAGCGCGAGGCCCTCAGCTGTGAAGAGGCACCTGTAACCGACACAGAGAAGAGGCAGCACGCAGACAGTGAGGACGGAGAGGCAGCATCAGAAACAGAAGTCACCGCAGAGAATTCAAGCAGCTTGACAGAGGGGAGCGGCGATACCACAGTGAAAAAAACAGCAGATACAAGTGAGGAAAATACAAAGGATGAGAGCAGCAAAGACGACATTAAAGAAGATGCCGAACAAACGTCAGGAACAGAGGCTAGGAAAGGCGATAGTCAACAAGAAAAGTGTGAGGTGGAAAAATCTGAGGAAACGGATGAAAAGGTAGAGGAGCAGAAATCTGAGGAGGACGCTGAGGAGGAGGAAAAACAAAGTCACAAAAGTCCAGATGAAAGAGCAGAAGATGAAAATAGTGAGGAGGGAGAAAAAGATCAAACAGAAGAGGGCAGTGATGAAAGTAAGGCGATGGAGAACTTTGCAGAGGTCACTGAAAATTACACAAACACTGAAGGACAGGAAAATGACAAAGAAGCTCAGAAAACTGTCAGCGAGGAGGACAAAAGTGCAAATGATGAGAAGGTGGAAGATCCAGCAAAGACAGAGACAGATGAGGACAGTGAATGTGTCGGGAGTAAAAACGACAAGGAAGAATCTGAAGCACAGGGAGCTGATAAACATAATGAGGGCGAAGGAAGAAATGAGGCGGACACAGCTGCTGAGGAAAAAGATGATGAAGCAGAAAAGTCAGAGAAAGATGACAATGAGAGAAAAGCTGAGCAAAGTGAAGTTATGGAGTATAAGAATGAGGAAGAATGTGAGGAGAAAAAAGATGCAGGCGATAAGACTGCAGGAGAAGGAGGAGAAACATCTGACAATACAGAAAAACTTGAGAAAAGTGCAGATGCAGACCTGGCTAAAGAGGATGTAAAAATATCTGATGAAGATACTGTTGAGACAAAGGATGGCGATGAGAGTGAGGCAGCAGATGGGACTAAAACACCCGAAGAGACACTAAACACCACGACCGAGGCTGGAAGTGTTCAGGAAGAAAGTAAAAGAGGAAGTAGCACCAGCGAAAAGGCAGAAGTCAATGGTGAAAATGGGGAGACTTCAACAGGAGCTGAGAGCAAACCTCGCGAAGATGAGGGGGAGGCTCACGACAAAAACGACTCGAGAACAGCAGAGCAAGTTGAAGAGGAAAGAAAAACAGAGGAGCCTAATGAGGATGACAGCGCAGACGTAAAAGAATCAACGGTGGAGTCTGGAGACGGTGCTGAGAAACACGAGGATGACAAAGTTGATCAGGCTCCTGACGCTGATCAGGTAGAAAGTGAGGGTAAGGAAGGGGATGACAGCGTGGAGAAGCATGAGGAATCAACGAAAAACAGCTCAGAGCCTGAGACATCCGGCACAGAAATAAAGGAGGATCCTAAATTAGATGACAGAAAGGACGGTGAGGAAACAGGTCAAGATGCAAATGACAACAAGTCTGACCTTGTAAATGAAAAGTCAGAGTCAGATTTGATGGAAAAGAACAATAACATTCAGAATAGCATCAGTGAGGAGACAGCTGCTTCTTCAGCAGATCTGGAGAAACCTTCAGCAATCGATGACACAGCTCAGCTGTTAGACAAAGGGGAAAAGGAGCCGGCTGCAAGGACTGACAAACACCTGCACCCTGATGAAAATGCAGCTGGTGTTGACCTTTCTGCTGCAGACGGAGAAAATGGAGCAGACACGGAGGAGGCGAGTAAGGCCTCGGAGGAAGGAGCGAGCGTGCTGCTCAAACCTCAAGCACAAAACAATGACGCTGAGAGCAGCGAACAGAGCGTCCAAAGAGATAAAGAAAGTCCGGAGGCCCTAGCAAGAGAAGACAACACGGATCTGGTCTCAAACTGGGTGAACACACACCAATCATCAAAGTTTTTTGAGACATTCATTGAACCTTTAGAAGATTTGAGGGCGATTTCAGACTCTAGTAAAGACGAGACCCAATCGACAGAGCTGCCGAGATCAGAGAGCCCACTAAAGAGGGCGAGGACGGCCGAAGATGAAGAAAATGCGCTCAGTCAACAGGATGAAAATGAGTCAGAAGACAAAACCAAACTGAAAGCTGTAGAGTCAGATCTCAGCAGCAATCACGCTGAAGATGAATCGTGTGAGAATGAGCCTGCCAAAGACACAGTGCGAGTGGAAGAGACTGAGGTGAAAGGCTTTATTCCAAAAACAGAGACCGACCAGAGCGATCAAGACGGGCAGGACACGAGGTCGGGAGAGCACAGAGGAAGCAGCGCCTGTCTCGAAGAAGACGAGGCTCAAGATGGACCAACACAAGGAGTCAATGAGGACAATGTTTTTTCAAAAACTGAGGTGGAGAGCATTGCAGGTTTTCATCATTCAGTGGCCAGTAGCAAACCCGAGAGTGTGTCTGGGAACCGACGTGATGAGAAAACCACCGATAACGGTCCAGACTTCTACGTGAACCAAACAACTGAGATGAAAGATCTTCCACCTTCTTCCAAAACAGACGAGCGTCTCGAGTCAAAGAGTCCAGATGGACTGAAAGAAGCTGACGAAACGTGGCTAAAAACAGACGAGTGCAGTCGAGAAGCGACAGAAATAACCAATTTTACGACGTCCAAGTCCGATGACGGGAGCCGAAAGGAGTCCCACCATGGAGATCTCCAAATCAAAGCACCAGAGGATGAGAGCAGAGACAGAGACAGAAGAGACGTGCAGCTGATCCAAGACATCAAACACACTCTCAGCAAAGACCGGCTGAGCACCTTCTCAGTGGACGAAACACTGTTCGGTCGCAGTTCGTATCCTTTATTGGGTGACAACAAGGTAAAGTGATGCCTTATTTATAAAAAATAAATCAAAAAGAAGAAATTTAGACAAATGTTTATATAAAAGTGAATACTCGAGGCTCAAGATGCGCAGACAATCAAATGACTACATTAATAGAAACAGAGCGCTTTTAGTGAGCATGAAATGTTCCTCAAGGATTTATAGAACATGTCCTAAGGTTTGGCAGAAGAACCTCAAGTGTCTTTTGGTTACCGTGTTTACATGACAACGCTTCCTAAATAGCCTTTATCCTTCAAGCACCATAAAGAGGCTGCATAATGAGTTTTGACCGCTGCATTAAATGTTTACTATAGAGCATCTCTTCCTATTGTCAGTAACAAAGAGGGATAGTTTGTGTGAGGTATCAGGTGCGGCCGCTATCACCCATTACCTGTAAACAGATACTCTTCCACTCACGCTCACAGATGATTGAATAATTCATAGTTGTTGGACTCCGACATCTTTAGTTTGCCCCGAGAACACTTTACATTTCCACTGACTGGAAACAAGTGCTTCAGCTTAGAACAGAGATCCGTAAATGAACTGTGTCTTGATGTTGATGACAATTTCAGTCAGCGGTCAGATGGAGTTAATCGGCAACAGTACGTAGAGGAAAATGCAGTCGAACAAGAGGAACACAAAGTTTCATCTTCCTCATTAGGCTGATGATGATTTGTTTGGTTGCTGCTAGCACTACCTCCATTTATGATATAATTCATGTCAATTTGTATTGTCTTTTAATCTTGTTTTTATGGCTAGTTTGGGGTTGTTAAGGTTTCATTTGATATCTGTCAACCACTGAGCACTTGTGTGATTTGGCCATTTAAAAAATAAAAACGTGAGCACAGACGTGACTTTCTGCCTTTTTGTTGACAAAAAAATAAATAAATGCAGATGCGTTTACATCAAAATTCATTTTGTATTTCAAATGAATGCAAACCATGAACACAAAAGATAATACACACCTTTTTGTACCTGTATGTAATAAATGATTATAGTATTACACAGGATTAAAGATATTGTAATAGTGTACAATTCACAATCAAGTCAACCATTTACCAAATGTTACAACCAAATATTGAGTTATCCAGAAAGTTACTTAGCAGTATTTCCGACGTCCGACTTTGTTAAATGTCACCTAGAGCTATAGTGCAGGACTTTTACATATAAATGAATGCCCATTACGTTCCGAAAGGCGTACATGATTAAGCCTTTCACCATCAAATAGATCTCTCTGTATTTCACAGTACACAGAGTTTTTAAATCTGGTGTCGAGCGAGACATTCCCCGCGCTGGTCAGGATGAATACATACTAGGCGTGCTCAGAGCATGAGTCTACCAATGGCCAAACTAGCTACATCAGGTTCAGCTAACTTGAATGGGGATAAAATAATGAAATCCTGCAGCTCTTCTAGATTTTCCAAATGTTGTCAGACCAAATAGATCAAATTGTAAGAACGAAACAAGTCATTTCAAGGGAGTTTTGACACACTAAACGGTTCATCTGCTATTTTACAGCCGCGACATACTGACGGAGAGGGCTAAGGCGAAGCCTACTCCGTGAAGTGTCGGTAGAGTTTTAATTACTCTCACTGACGAAAAGTGGGAGGCAAAGGTTCTGCACTGCAGGTTTAAAATGAATTCACAAAATACTCTGAACTTCTAAGGTGAGATTAGAAAAGGGCTCGGAGCTCCACGTGGGTTCAGTTACTGTCCTCGAAGCTGCCGCTGCTGCTGAAGGAGGAGCAGAATCTCATGGTGCTCATCGGATCAGACACGTATCCTGAGAGAAAGACAAATGAACAACGGCAGTGACACCCCGACTCCTGGTAAGCTTCCTTTTTAATTAATAACAGTGGCAACATTACTGCTGTTAATATTCTACATTATTGTGATTAAAAAATAAATCTCGCGAAAAGACCAAAACAGATGATTGATTTACGCTAACCGGGATGACTGAAAGAGTCATTCCCACCTCATGCTCAGTACATCACCCTGCTGCCAGAGCTCTCGATGTACAGTGCATTCATCCGTCCCTGAAAATAATTCCCTCTTGTTTTAGCCCCGAGTTTTCAGGAAATTACCCGTTTCTCTTTTTCAAAAATCAAACTCTGTTTTTGTGACTGTTTATTTGGAGCAGATTGTCACAAACTCTGACAGACATTTCTTTGTTGTTTCTGGTCTTCCAGTGATATTTCTTGTCAATAAGAAAAACTACAGAATAGCATAACCTTCCTTCTTTAAATTACTGTGTTTTACTTAAGAGCAGAACTTTATTGTTTAATAGGAAGAAAAAAAATGCTACGGCTGAAAAAATGTTCCTTCTCCCAGCTTAACTTTCAAAAATAATCACTGTTATTATACAGTATCAGTAAACACGTATTTAGCACACAAACCGTTTCGATCGATGGGAGAAAACTGCATGTTCCTCCTTAGTTCCTCCAGTGAAAGGCCTCCAGATGCTCGACGTCGCTCGCTGAAAAGTAAAATGAAGAAGCTCATTCATTACTCTACTGCAAAACAATACTCTTCCTGGAATATACTGCTACATTTACATGGAGAAAGACGAGATGAGATGAGATGAAGTCAGATACAAGCAGAAGAAATTCAATATGTGATGAAAGCCTCAATACCAGCCTGCTTTCCCTTTCTCTGCAAGAGTCCCGTATACAAAATTGATGACAGGTTTAAAGAAGTGACACCAGAAAAAAAAAACTGTACAACACTTCATAAATTAAAGGAAAATCTTTTTTTTTTTTTTTTTTTTTTTAAATGAACAGTGACATTATTTTATAGGGAACTGAACTATGTTGTTCAGCATTTGAACATTCGGTGCCACATAAAGTTAAATTAACTGGGGTAAAATTTGCACTTGTTTTGAAAATAAGCACAGAGTTTTGATCGAGTGCCAGGGAAGTGAATACCACACTACAATAACCCCACCGCTTGTTACTGAGCTCATAGCAATTGTTACCAGGCTGCGACTCTTCTCTCACACACACACACACACACACACACACAAACACACTCACATACACACTGAGACGCCTACACACAGCATGGAGGCTCAAAGCCAGGCGTCTAACAGAAGCCTTTCTTGTCAGTCAGCATGCCATGCATGTTTTATTGCATTTCCTTTGTTTCCTGTTTGGTGTCCGAGCAACTACACTCCAAATATCCTAATTGGTTAAAATGCTACTAGGATAAGACTTGTTTAGCGTGTCAACAGAATTTGTACCAAAATGAGGATAATCTAGAATTGACCATTAAGGAAAAAAAAGAAGAGGAAGGTTTTTTTTATTCTGCATTTCGAGAATTAAGTGAAAAAGTCAAGCATAAAGTTGATAATAAAACAGGAATGTTGTCTTTTTTTACTAAGATTTTCTTTGTTCAGTACTTTTTCTTAATTTTATTCATGTAGGGCTCCGATGTGGTTTGTTTGTCTGATTGTCAGCAGGAATACAGAAAAACTACTGGCCTAATATTCATTGAACTTGGTGGAAGGGTGTAACATGGGCCAAGGAACTATACATTACAGTTTGGAGTGGTTCTGAATCAAGGGGCTGAATTAATCAATTAGATATTTTGACTTTCCTTAACATTGCGAGATAAGGCATTAGGCCTACTGAATGCCACACATCTTAAAATCCTGTGGATGGCAGTAACCTTCAATAGTGACAAAACATAGGCCATTCTGGAAATACAATGACTCTTTATCACAATCAATCAAGAGCACCAGTAATCCTCTGGGATACACCTGGACCTGTTCCAACTTCATACAGTGAACAGACGCTGTGGCGCTCCAGACATGTAGGAAAGAAATTCAGCCCTTGACTTAGCACCCTCTCATGCACACCCAGAGTGACCGGCACACAGAGAGGATGACTGGTAAACATTTTATGACGTTTTTGACCGTTTACAAGCCCACCAACACGTCCGCTTGCACAATGGCTAGTACATCAATGTGGAGCGCTCGGGGACAGTGGTTATGTGAGGCGAATTGTGAATTCATCCAGACATACAGTATGTAGTGGTTGCAGTTTCAGATTTGCATACCACAGAAGAGTGGACTATTGGCCTTCTGCTCGCTGAATCCCCTCCTAGTTTCACCATATAATCAGTAAGTGATTGGCCCTTTAGGTATCTAACTGATCTCATAAAGGGTAATTCAGTTCATAAAAATGTTTACTGCCTGTGAATTCTGACAATACTTGAGGTAAACTGGCCAAAGAAAGAAGCTGCAGCTGTTGTTAAATTGTGTGCCACTCAAGAGACCCAGATAACTATCCAACTTAATCATTGCCATCAGCAAAGCTTCATAAAAACAACTTAAACCGATTAAGACCTAAACCACAGGCAGCTTGGTGGCTTAGTGTGAGTGAGCCCACTGTGTAGTAAATAATTCTCACCCTCTTGACTCTCACCTGTCTGCGCAGATGCTTGAGCTCTCGTACCTCTGAGTCCAGAAGGCATAGGCGCGAGTGTTGAGGGCGTACTCGAGCTCGAAACGGGAGCGCAGGGCGGCCACGTGGCTCCGGCCGGGCCCTCCTCGCCCGAGCAGACAGTCGGAGGAGGAGGAGGGTGACAGGGAGCCGCTGCTGTTACTGGAGGCTGGGGACATCAGCTGGGACACATGCCAGCAGAAATACAGCCGTAGTTGAGATCATTTGAAATATCTGTTTCATGCACGGCAGTGTTAAAGGAATTAAGAATATGTAGGATATTGTATACCTCAACATTGCACAGGCATTCCTCCAGGTTGGAGACCACTTCGGAGAATTCAGGTCTGTCCTAAACTTGGAAAAAGCACTGGGCTTCAATACCAAACACTCAAATGAATCAAGTGTATCCCACAGCGCGCGCGCGCACACACACACACACACACACACACACACACACACACACACACACACACACACACACACACACACACACACAGACAGGTGCGTTCTCTCTCACACCGGCCTGTATATTCAGCTTGTTTTAGTCCACCCACACATGAAGCAAAGGTGAACTCTGCTTCAAAAAGCAGTCCTCAGATCTCTTGGCTCTCAGTGAAAGAACAAACAGTGCCACCTCGGAGCTGTTCAATTATACATCACGTCCTCAGACAGGGGCCATGCTCTGTCTGCATTTCAATAAATCAAACCCAGACAAGTAAAACACAGGGAAACAATGAGAAAACACTTCATAATGCAACCAACTTTTAAATGCCCCTTTTTCATTTAATTTTAAAATTAAAAGTTAATTTGTAACTTTTAATGCTCCTTTGCTAATTTTTTTTGGTGTCTCTGCTTTACAGGTATGTATGTATGTAAGTGGTAATTTTAGGAGCCTACACAGACGTCACAGTTATTTTTCTGAATGTTACAGCGTCCAGTCAAAGTCTCTGTCAGGCTTTAGCAGATACATCTCACTGTATAAAGTGCAACACGTCCAAGTTTAAAACCGACACGAGATCTAATGTATTGTACGGGTGAGGAGAGTTGCGAGCATGTGAAGTCTCGTGGTAGCCCTGCTATGGCTTTTATTGAATAAAACGTTTTCATGAATTTGCACTGGGACGAGTTGGTCACAAAGGGAGACATGTACGTAAACAGGTGACTGGTTGACAACCCTAACTAGCAAACAGGAAGGAGCTGCACCACAGAGGGAGCAATGTGCCAGCATGCCCGGCCATGTAATAATGTGTCTTAATGAGGCCAATGGAAAAAAGAAAAAAAAAGAAAAGAAAGAAAGATCATTGGCTAATTGTGACCGTCACAGCACAGAGGGATGATCATTCAGGTCCTGTGTGCTACTAAATGTGAACAGCCATGCAATTATGTATCATCTGGGGATCGGCCTCTCTCATTCATTACTGCTGCATGTGCATGGAAGGAGCTGCTGACTCGGCATCATTTGCCTCTCAGAGCTTCAGTACGTCTAACGACATGGATGAGATTAGAGTTGAGTTTATGCCGGGCAGTGTAGAACATGGTGGCTAAAACTAGATAGTGTACCAGTGTTTCAAATGTATAATCAGAGCTCAAATGAAGTTCAGGAAAAGGTGAAATTTGTTCACCTCTGGACTGGAGTTCCAGCCTCTCATCAGAAGTGCAGAGATGGGTTTGGGGATGGAGTAGCCAATAGGAGGCCGGATGTGATGATAAGCCATATCTGCTGCTGCAGCAGCTGAGGACAAAAGAGCATTTTCAATTTAGTTGTACAATGATGTAAAGTGTTACCTGACCTGTTTTGTATTTGTTTTCAATCTATACTGGATATAGGCCAAAAGTTTTTTTTACTTTGTGTTTCCTCCCTAATAAGCAAATATTAGCTAGCCTGGTGTTACCAGAACCGCAGTCACTGTGTGAATATATGGGTCTGCCACCCTCTGTTGAGGATCGTTTCCAGTCGTTGAATCCTAATGTTTGTAGACCTCAGGTTAATTTCTAAACTATCAGGGCAGCCTTTTACCAATTGACATTGACCGCCATATAATATCTGCTGTGCGCCAAAACTCACCAAACTGTTAACAACGGATACCAGTGTACGACCCGGTAAATGACTTTTGGAGACTTTTTTTTATTTTAGAAATTGTACTCGCCTAGTCTACATTTCCTTGATATTTTTTTTTTATCATCACTACAACTGTTTGTATTGCTTTATCCAGCTCTTCCACTGTTAACACTATTGAAACTACATTTCGAAACAAACGCCTGACTTCAATGCAGTCGCACTTAGCCACTCCCACAGGTCACCGATTGGTCTGCCCATCGGAGTTGCTGAGAAAAGATAGTTTCCAGACTAATGCTGCCTTCAAACAGAAGTCGCGGGCTCGTGGTTACATCAAGGGACGTTGTGACACACAAGACTATTTTGAATAGAAAAAAATACCAGGTTTCAAGTGAGCGAAGGGAATTTCTCCAGTGAGCAGCTCCCACAGACAAAGGGCATAGCTGAACATGTCAGCCTTCACAGAGTAGCGAGTGCACTGGGTGAACACCTCCGGAGCCATCCAGCGCAGGTTCTGCACAAACACACATAAAGACAGCAAGTGGGAAACAGAAAACAGACTGGGTTTAAAGAAGTATAACATTTTGAAGATTTTAAAGTATTTTTAAGACACTAAGTCAGGCCTTTGGCAACACACACAAGATGAGGCCCAATTACTGACATAAACACCGTCCCAGCAAGGGCAAGTAGTTCGTCACAACAAGCAGCTCCCAAGAGATGTAACACACTTAACACCAAACTGCAGGCCAAGCACTCTGCGTAGTATTGAGTCAGCACATTCAGACAAAATCTGCATGAAGGCAGTTTTCTTTTTTAGCTGGCGGGTAATTGATGGCTGGTGCCAGAAGAAGCTCTGGCTTGAACGCCGACAAAATAACTGCATTCACTTTTTTCCAAAAGGTCTTATCCTTTATGATTGCTGTAGATGGTGTGAGCGTTATTTGGCTGAAGAGGGGCAGAAAACTCCTTCCATAAGGTTTTATGTGTGTCATCAAATAAATCAAAAGGAGGAAACAGTACTGACCCCTGGCTGCTTGGTCATGTTATCCTCATTCACAGACTGTAGAAATCTGGATTCTGCAGAGGAAGGGGGAAACAAGTACGGGTGACAGCAAAGATATCATATATCAATGTCCTCCCACAATATAATTTCTGATCAAACATAGTGTTACAGCAGCACAAGTAGAGAACTGTCATAAAGTGACTCAGTGACTCCGAATGGTCTGGTTGAACCCGTATATCTCTGCTCCTGGGGGGGGGGGGACAGATCATGCAATAAGCAGACCAGCATGATCCAAATCTTTTGTCAAAACTTGCTATTTTCAGAGTGTAGGTTATTTAGAGGCCCCCAGCACACCTGGCATTATTATCCACCTTGAGTGATCCGATTACAAGTGGCCAGCTCTAAGTACATGTGTGCACACCTGGCATTATCATGCATCTCCACATGTGTCATGAGTGACCACTTGTGAACAGATCTCAGTTTCAAATGAACACATACGTCATATGAATATACAAATAAATCAACATGTGAACACGTACAATACCGGAGGGCAGGAGTCATTTAACACAATGAGACATCTTTGCTCACTGAAGCCTCATTTTGATGCGCTGTCTATTTAAGATTTATGACGTATTTGAAGTTTGTAAATGTCTAAACACTTGAGTTTGTATTTTACAGCCTTAGCAGTCAGGACCTTATTGGTTCAGGTCAGATTATTTAATTATTCACGTGGGTCGGGCTTTGCGCTGCGGTGGACAAATGAACTGTGCGAGGGGGTGGCGGCTCATCCACAGGTTTGCAGGAGGGATGTATGTCAGAAAACAGACGAGATAAAGTAAAAGAAAAATGGCTAAACCCAGAGGAGGCCTCGGTGAAACAAGCAGCTTGTGTACAGCTTGTGTAATAAGTTTAATCACTAAACAACTGTTTTATAGCTGCGAGTCGGCAGGTAAATGTCTCCTACTATATAGTTCAGCTGCGCTCTGCAGAATCACGCAGGATATTTAAAAAAATATATATATAAAAAAAGGATATATAAAAAAAGTTAGTCAGGTGTAAGAATTGTTTGAGTGGACGTGAAAAAAACATCCAAACTAATGAATTTTTATTTATTTATTTTTTTTTTTAAACAGTGCAACACAGACAGGGGGAAGGTCTATACCAGCACTGTACATCTGATGAGTCAGACTAGAAATAGTTTTCTAAAGCAGCCAACACTAGCCGTCATAAGCTCACGAGCTCATAGCCCAGAGCGATTAAGGGGTGTAGTGGTTTCAGTAGAGCATAAGTGAGTTTTATTGCTGATGAAATCAACAAATTCTTCCTCTTACAAATGTTTACTTATTTCTTCTGGCAAAAAGTCTGACTTTATTACCACTAGTTGACAAAGCTGTTATTGGCGATGTAGATCCCAAGACAGTCTCTCATTCATTTAAGTATTTTATTCAATGCTGGTGTGGAAAATGTGGTTAATGCAGCTTTTATTTTCCATGTAGAGCAAATAAAACATTGCAGTTAGTGTGTTTGATTACCTCCAAAATCAGCCACCACTGCATGTCCGTCCTCATAAAGCAGAATATTGTGACTGGAAGGAAAACGTGTGTTATTTGCGATGACAACAGTTATTTCACACTGCCAATACCGTCCCACCACACACGTTATTAGTGTGGCACCTACCTGTTGAGGTCCCTGTGGATGATAGGTTGGGTGAGGTTGTGCAGGTACTCCATGCCCTTGGCCACGTCAATGGCAATGATGAGCTTGGACTGCAGGTCGATAAGCCTGTCCATTGACACATCATTAAAGCAGCAACCACTTAGTGGCAGATCAATGGCCCCTGCCAATCACACATAGCACTTTACACAGATCAATAGGACAGTCTATAAAGACAACACCTGGCCCCACACGGTTAGCAGAACACTTCATCTGGATCAATGATGATCACGGCTGAGGGGGAGCGACTGGTTAGCTTCCAAGGATGATAATGAGAGCTGAAACAGCTCTGCTGCGCAAACATGTGCTTCTAGGGCATTAAGCAACTACTTTCAGTAGTTTGGCCTCTTTTTAAATCTTATTTAGCAGCACGTATGCCCTGATAGTAACACGCCTCACAGCACCAGAACTCCTACCTAGTTGTTTAGGCTTTCTTCCTTTAGTTTAGAAGTAGCTTGGCACAATGCAATACAATAGCCATGCAACAGATACTACCTTACTTCAAATTATCCCTTTTGCTGCCGTTGTTAGTCGCTTGTATGTGTGTGTGTGTGTGTGTCTGCACGTCTTTTTAGAATTATGTGTCATAAATATAAGGACAAACACACATTGTGAGGATATTTAGGCTGGTCCTCACAACTTTAAAGGCAATTTTAGGGTTAAGATTCAGTTTTAAAGTTGAGGTTAGAATTAGGTTTAGGTTGCGGTTAAGCTCATAGTTGTGATGGTTTAGGTTACGGTAAGAAGCGAGGGAGTGAATCAAGTCAACGAGTGTCCTCGCAAAGATTGAAAGACCAACGCGTGTGCACTGTGGGGACAAATATTTAGGTCTCCAAGGGCAGAGTCTGCCTTTTGAGAGTGAAGATGTGGTTTTAGGGTCAGGGTTGGAGTTAGGTTAAGGTTGGGCATTTAGCGGTGATTGTTAACATTAGAATTAGGGTAAGGGGGCCAGTGAATGGATTGTGTCAATGTGTTGTCCGCATGAGGATAGTGAGACAAACATGTGAGTGTGTGTCAATATTTGGGATGTGAAATTCCTCACCTCTTCTGCTCGTGCAGCAGGGAAAACAATGAGCCTCCAGAGATGTACTGGGTGACGATGGCAAACTGACTGGGGTCGTCCAGACACGCGCCCACAAACTGGATGATACAGGGGTGATTGAGGCGACACAGGATGGAAACCTCTCTGCAGAACATGTCCACGTCTGATTTTGAGCAGTACGTGTTGGCTCGATAGCTACAGAGGAGAAAGAAGATTGATAAACTGATCAGTTTTCCGTTTCTTTTGCCAGAGAAGGGATGGAAAATCACGTGAACAAATACCGTTTTATGGCGACAATTTTGTTCCTGCATTTGCCTCTGTAAACTCTTCCAAAGGAGCCTGTGTGAAACACATGCGGTTATCAATCATATTGTCCAATTTGTAGGCACATTAGTTGACGGGAAAAATAAAAAGGAAAATGAAACCACCTGATCCAATAATTTCATTAAACTCCAGCTCAGACAGCTGAAGGTGGAAATGAGATGGGAGGCTGGCCCTGAGCACCAGAACTTCTGCTTTTTCTGAAAAGAGAGTTTAGTGCATTATTATCAGTAAGCGCACAGGAAGTCACCATGTTGCTGTTTTTGACTTACTTCCAGGTGAACCTAAAACAGGCAGATTTGATAATAACTTCTATTTTAAAAGCATGGGAAGAGCGTAATTAAGATGATATTCACATAATGGTGAGGGTTTAGGGCATTGGTATGGAATCATGCACAAATCATATGTACTATCAAAAGCCAATTAGAATAGGTTTAAAGTATTTATTAGTTGTACAAATTTTGGCTTAAGTACCATGTTTGACACCTATAGTGAATATAGTTTCATGATTTTTGCAGTTCAGTGTTAATGGTGTCCCATCTACCCCCACATGAGCTAGTTGCCCATCATTTTCTTTATTTAACCCTCGATATTAAGAAGGTTTGAAGGTTTAAATTCTTATCAATTAATTTCTCTGATATTATGCCGAAAGTGGATCTGAAGTTCACACCAGCCCAATTTTCACAGGGACAGACAGAAACCAAGTGTTATCCGCAGCAGCTAAGCTCCTTCCCCTGGCAACAGACGCAGTGTATGCTGTCAAGTGAGCTGACAGTGATGTAGGAAATCTGCTGTGCTTCGCTCCACCTCACTACCTTTAGTCATGCTTTTGATCTTTCCAAGAGGAGACGGGACAGAAACGTAGGACCCATCTGGAGGAGATAAATATTCAGACTTGTTAGCGTGAGACCTTGGGGGATTTTATTCCAGATGAAAATGTCAAACATAGTGACTCACCCCCTCCTGGCTGGGAGTACTCATTGCAGGGAGAGTCATCTGGACGCTTGTAGTGTTTTAGTAAGGTGACAATGGCATCATGACCTAGAAAACACAATGAGTGAGTGGTAACGGGGTTTTATTTGATTTTTTTATTAACATTCAAGTTTATATTCATATAAACACACCTTTTTCATAAGCCCACATCAGGCACGTCTGCTCGTCTTTCTCCCCACTGGACCTGCTGGGGTCACAGGCAACCAGGTTCATGTCTGCCCCGCTGTCCAGCAAAAACTGCACCATGCGGATGTGGCCGTGGAAACAGGCGCTGTGTAGAGCTGAACAAACGCACGAAAGGTGAAACTCGGAGCAGGGAATGGCGATTTAAGTTTGCCAAGGTAAACAGAGGTGTTATGCTAGTTTTAGTGCATGTGAAGAGTCACCTGTGTGTCCATCTCTGCCCTGATGGTTGATGTTCATCGCGTTCTGGGTCAGCAAGAATTTGACCATCTCTAGGTCCTTTCCATAGGTGCATGCACTGTTTCATTAGATATGAATTCATTATCACTTCAGAGCAACAGGGATTACAAGTAAATAGCAATTTGTGTCTTTTGCAGACTATAAATGAAGCCGGCGTGCTAGACAATACCTGTGAAGTGCTGTTTCACTGAATATGTTCTCCTTTGAAAGACCATCTGCACCAGAAAACTGTAGTATCTCCTTCACTGCTGCAAATTTGCCATTATAGCAGGCGCTGAGGAAACACAACAGTCATTGCAACACTTCATTTCCACCTCATGTCATCTACTAGAAACCAATAGAAGACCTCTGACACTGTGAATCATTTACAAGTGTAGCGGTGTGTCTCCGTAGATGTTGACAGAGTGCGGTTGTACTTCAGAGCTGCTCTGCAGAAGGAAACGGATGATCTCATGGTGACCAAACCGGGCGCAGAAGTGGAGAGGAACATGATCTTCGTTGTCTTGAGCATTTACTGGTGAGAGGAGAACAAAAGTTAGAGGAAGGTCAGCAATTATTCCTGCAATCATAGTTACCTACAGAATTCAATGAGCTTCCCTACAGCTTCTGAAAAAGGAAATCAGCAAGTTGAGACGGTGGATGAATTATAGTAACTTTAAATGCTGTTTAACAACCATGTGGTTAAGTGAAGTATATATTAACCTATGCTGTTTTATTTTACAGACCATTAACTCAAGTGATTCTTAGCTACAGTGAAGCTCACTTGGAGTGTCTGTCTCACCATTTGCTTTGCTGCCTTCAGCCATCAGCAGTTTGATGATGCCAAGAAAGCCTTTGGCTGCAGCCAGGTGCAGCGGCCGGTCACCCACCTCACCACTCACATTCACATCTGCCCCAAACTTCAGCAGCAGCTTTGCCATCTAGAAGGTGAGAAAAGTGTCAGTTTCAAGCAATTATAGACTTGCACCGTACAAAAGACTTATCGAGTTTATTTCTATCAGTTAACCCTTTAATGCTCTGCTCAACACATTTAGAGTCCTAACATCTTCTTGAGAAATGTTGTGAACTCAAGTTTACCTGATTAAGCCATCTCTACCCTTTGGTTTCGGTATGTCAGGCTAATCAAATCCACTAGATGTCACTGTGTCTTAAAATAGCATGCCTCCTCAGGTGACTTTCATACTGGAAGTCCGCAACAACAAAAAAGTCACTCCAGAAGTTGGAAGCGTTTTGGTGAAGTTTTCAAAGGTAAGCACAGTTTTTCCAGATATATTCTAGTTTCAGAGGTCTTGCTGAACAGCATTATGTAACTTGATGAAGCACACCAAAGTCTAATGAGGGTCAAATAATTGTCTAAAAGCACGCCCAACCAAACGGTTAATTTGTCACTTTATGGTAAAAGTAGTGAAGCTAAGAACATATAATTAAAATGGACCATTTGTTACACAATTAAACAAAAGCCTCTGATCATTTCTTATTGTTAGTATGAAATGTAGGCTATAATGCTATTCCATTATACATATGCTGAAATAATTTTATGAGCATGATATTTTACTTTAAAAACAAACAAACAAACTCCAAACGATCCAATCCAACCAAATGGTTTTAGAGAAAAGTTTGTGACGTTATGATAATAAATGTTATTTATGAACATTCAGTGCTGTTAATATATTTAATGTTATTCCATTAAATGTTTGATGAAAGCATTATAGCCTATTAGTGTAATTTTGCCCCATTTCTGTCACATTTTCAAAGTATCGTAATTATGGTAAATATCTGGAAAACAAATACGTGGAAAAACTAGTGCTGATAATACTATTATTTCCATGGCAACATATATGCATGTATGCCAACAGATTACTAACCTTATAGCAGTAAAGGGGTTTGTAATTTAGATTTATTTGTTTTTGTTTTCCTGTGTTTGGATGCAAACCAACAATGGTTCTCTACAACCAAAAATAAAGTGGATCTCATGCCCAAAAACATTTGTCTTGTTGCGCGACCACAGATGAGCAAGTCTGAGTTGAAAAAGTTTGAAAAGTTTGCATTTTATATGACTTTTTCTCAACTGTTTTAGCATTTGTTAATGTATTCTGACTTTTACCATAAAGTGACTTCTCAACTGTTTGGTAGAGACCTACATTAAAAAAATGAGGTCAATAAAATTAAAAAAAAAAAAAAAAAAAAAAACACATTAGTAGTTGTTATTGCTGTTATTGCTTTTTTCCTTGGTGAAGACATGAGCAGGTTAAGACATCAGAGTTAATGTGCACGACTTACCTGCTCGTCACCGTGATAGGAAGCAATATGCAGCGGGGTGAAAAAGACAGCATCCTGAACGTTAACATAAGCTCCATGCTGTAGGAGGATATCTGCAGCCTAGTGGGGAAAATGACAAAATATCAATGTACCAAAAACACTATGGTCCATAGCTGCTGATAACTGTCTCTCACCTCGTGATGTCCAGCCAGTGTGGCAACATGCAGCGCTGTGAGGGCACCGTATCCCACTTGCTGGACGTCTGAGCCGCCGTGGAGGAGTGCGGTCACCAGCTCAGCGTTGTCCTATGGCGTGTAAATCAAAGACAGAAACACATCCACAGCGGCTGGTGTCTTATCATCACAATTAATCAATTTAAAAATGCAGCTAACCACACTGGCTTTGTGTGTACTTGCACTCCACCATGTGGTAAAACCTCAGAAGGCTCTCAACCAGATGACATATTACAAGCAGGACAAAGACCCAGATTTGACCTACAACAGAAATCTGTTTTGCAGTTTGATTGGCTTCACCTTAAAAGTGGCCAGGTGGAGCGCAGTGAATCCATTCCTGGTCAGTCTAGACGGTCGCAGGCCTTTGTGTATCAGGGTGCGCATGTGGGCCTTGTTCCCTGGACACAAATACGACAAATGGTGTCAAAAATGTACCCAAACAAAACTCATTGTGGCATTCAGTTGTATTTCTTTAACTTTTATAATACCCCTTTATGTACTATTCACTTAAATTCTACTGTTTAATTTTCTGCTGCTCACTCCGGAAAGGTCACCAACAGACAATAACATCAGTCAGTCCATGGTAATCCGTCCCTCCACTGTCACATTTTGCCAAGTTATTAATAGACTCTGGTAGTCATGCATACCTCCACACACGCAGCAGAGATGCAGCAGCGACAGCCCCTTCTCTGTCCGGTAGCTCACGTTCACTTTCTGAAAAGCCTCTTCAGAGCTGAGCCACAAAAAAATCAACGTCACCTGCTTGTGAACAGGGACAAACCCACTGACACAGAAATCAAACATGATGAGTCAGACCTCTAGCAGTGTCGAATTTGAGTCACCTGAAAGCAAGCTTAAGCTCCACCAGCTCACTGTCTTTAAGCTGGAAGTCATCCTCCAACTTCTCGACGATCACAGAGTATGACTCGCCCACCTTCTTCTTCCACTCATCTTCACAACACCAACATCAGGATCAAACATTATAAACATGTAATCATTTCATTGCTATGGCTTATTCATGATATTTAATCAATATAGAAAATAGCAGATGAAGTACTGTTCAAATGTGAAGCTGAACAATCGTATATTACATTGAATCGGAGCACTGCTGTATGTCATTGTCAGTCACAAACAGTTGTAAAGTAGTTCAAATTCTCTGTTTCACTGATGGCAGCTAAAAGTAAAAACTCTTCCTCCTCATTCTCAGCCCTGCAGACACACGTGAAATAAAAACAGTACCTGTGCACGTCTGAGATGGTCTTGATTTGTAATTTCCCATTGAAGGTGTCTTGCTTCTCTGTATAGTTTGGGTGAACTGGAGTGAGGCGGGAATACAATCTGTCACTCTGTTACAATTGCACGGGTCCAGATAAAGGGGGATCATGGCTTTGGGCTAAAAATAAACACCTCGGAGTGGAATGCTTCACAAAGACGACAACTGATCTCGCTCCCCAGTGCGTAGATACACGTACAGTATCAAATAAAGCAGGTGATTGGTGGCCTGCATTGTCCGCTGAAGCCTGCGAAAGGAACTTGTGTATGATGCAGGAGACTCTGCAGGAGTAAAGTTCTTTTGCTAAATATTGAACTACTTTAGGGGTTCTTAAACTTTTTTCTGTCATACCTGTCATGCATTTGGGAAACTAATAACATTAAAATTTGTTCCAGCAATTACTGCAATGCAGCAATTTATAATATTATTAGTTACACTTGCTTAAACGGGTCAAAATGTCAATACATATTGTTGTGTTCAGATTCTCTTCCGTGCTTGTTTAATTCAATAATTTTTATTTAGTTATATTCTTATCCTAAATTTGCAGTTTTGGAACTTCTAATCTCTCTATAAATCTAATGTGGAGTTTTTGCCTTTGCTTTTACTGTCCGGATAGCGGTCCCTCTAAAGGCTAATGTCCTTGTTCTGAGACAAACTCCCTGAAAACAAATCACCTCCTAAAGGAACAGTCCGTACGATTCAGTGGTATTTTGCTGGTTGCTACCAACTGAACACCCCTCACCAAGCATATAGGACAATTTATGGTTACCGTGAAACTCACGAAAAACATCAAAGGCCCTCTCAAGAGTCAAGTGTTTGGTTTGTTCCTTCTGGGCTGCCGTAGAAACACGGCAAGTTCAGTGCAAGAAGACCTGCTCACTATGTAGCTATGAAGGGCTCATTTTAAAGTCATGAAAATACAACGATTCTTTGATTCAGGTGATTATTGACTAATGAAAACATCATTATTAACATTAAATCCCGTATCTGCTAATAAATTCCCCAGAATATTACACATTGGACCTTAAATGTTTACGGATGTGGAAGAAATAAAAAGGCAAAAAGCTTTGAAAAAAATATAAAAATCCATTTCTTTTAAATTAGAAACAACAAAACATAATTGCAAAACAATGTAATGATGAATTTTATAAAAGATTGTAACACATTAAATTGGATGACAAAATCCAAACTGTTTTAATGCTGACAAAAGTTCACAGTCCTGATTATTAAAAAATTAACTGACCATTGAATTACCACACAGAATACCATTGAAATGAAGGTTCAACCTGTTATCCGGACTCATACTGACAACATAAAACTTTACACATAATCTAAACCTTCAAAAATATTGCATGTTTTTTTAATTGATCAGTTTCCCCTGTGCGATGTCATCATACAGTCCCTTCCTGAGCTTCAACATCTCTTCCAGGTTCTTACACTGTAAACACTCCTGCATTGACAGCAGCTTTGCGTCCTTGGGTGGTGGGCTTGAAGAGCCACTCAGGACGGCCTCCAGCATCTTGAGAGACGTTGAGTATGAGATTTCCTGATCGGAGCAAACAGGAAACAGACGAGCATTCCACAAATTACAGCAGGACGTGTCACCGGAGAACCTCAGGACTTCATCCTCCATCTCCCAACGGGACAGACACTCGGGCAGGCTGAACCCACAAAACCTCAGCTCTGCCATGTATGCGGGGGCGTCCACGCTGTGCTTCAGGTTGTCGTTAATCCCAAAAAAGATAGTTACAAACCTGGTGTGGCCCCGATGGTTCACACACAGCGAGTGCGTGAAGACTCCATCGGGCACCGAGAGGCCTGGACTGACCCGGCAGCTGCTGACGATGGAGCCCCTCCCCACAGACACCCCGGCTCCCAGTCTGGAGTACTCGACCACTGATCCGGCTCCCACAGAGCAACTGGGATCAAGGACGCTGTACATAACGCAGGAGCCAGAAGAGTTTTCATTCGTGTTCACGCTGAAGGCAGACGACAGGAGACCCAGCTCGCTCCTCAGGACCTCATCCTCAGTGAGGTGAAAGAGGTACTCCGACGTGGTTCCAATGTGGTAAAACTTGGAGTTGTTCAGGAGAATAACATTCAGAGGAGTCCCTTTGAGGAGACGGAAGATCTTTTGGCGGACTTCCACCAGACTGCTCCCCTCTTTGGTGACATTCGCAGTGTTTTCAGTGTACTCTATTGTGGCTTTAGGGCCAAGTGCTTGAAGAAAGTCCCCGTACGCGTCTATCTCACAGTCCAAAGGCCCAAGCTCGTTCAGCACTTTAAGAAGAGACTTTGCAGTATCAAAGTCGACATAATAGGTGCTGTCTGTGTAAACAAATTCAGTATCAGACACAGAAAACAGTCCAGTCTGCCTCTTACAAACAGCTCCACTGTCTCGCATCTTATCGATGTTTGGCTTGTGCAGAAAGCGCAGGCAGGAAGTGGTCTCCATTTCCGAGTGAGAAGACCTTTTATGAGGATCCAACACAAACACCCCGTGGCCAGTTCCTACAGAGAGTGGGGAGGGGTGGGCTAACGCTGTGAAGCCAGGTTTATCGAACTGAACGCTCTCCCCCTCTGCGATACTGTAGAGCTCGATGTCATCTGCGCAGGTCACCAGGACGCCGGGCTTCATGTGTGATGGGAAATCCACATACATGGCCAGTTTGAGTTCCAGCATCTGGTAGATGGGGTCACCCAGCGGCAAGGCCATGAAGATCTTTCCCGTAGCGCTGGCACTGGGCAAACGCTGACTGAATCCTCCTGAAAGAATGAGAGGATATAAAAGTGAGACATGTTACGTAGAGGAAGGTGCATCATATACGCTAGTATCTGACCATTTGTGATGCTTTCTAATGAGAAATTTACCGTGGAATTATTTGCACGAGGGAAAATATTTAGAAAAGTCTCAAATGCTTTTATGTACTTTTTCAAAGTCACTTTCATACACTTTATGTTTAAGCCACTCACTTCTTTAATCAATCATTTTACACATTACACAGACAACAGTGTTTGGTGATTGTTATTTTTTAGATAAATATCATAATGATAATTGTCCAAAATGATGTGAAATTGCCTAGTCTCCCCCCCCCCACACACACACACACCCCACCATGGCATCTAAACCTTCGAGAAACCAGGTAAACCCTGCAGCAGAAGTGGTTTACTGCTAAATAAGGATACAACTTGCATTTGTTACAATAATTGATCGTCAGACAATTTACTGGCAGTGGTTTTGATAACTGTTCGATCATTCTGGTTATTTTACAAGCAAAAAAAATGCCATAAAAAGTTTCAGCAGCAGCCTCTGAAAGATGAGGGGGGGGGGGGAAAGAAATTTAAGATGACATATTGGGCTCTGGGAAATTGCAATAGTTACAATCTTAGCAGCATACATTTGAGATTTATTTTATGTTTTAAGACCAACAAAAAGAAAAGAAAAGAAAAGAGAGGACCTGCGTGGATGAGGATGATTCTCATTCTGCTCAGAGTCTTTCCGTAGGAGTCGTGGAGCTGCTGCAGTGCAAACAAAGTTGAGCCACCATTCCCTTGAAAACACAAGTTACAATAGCAATGAGCAACAAACAGAAGACGGTAAAATAGCTGACTGCTGTCTGACTCACTCACCTATTTTGGATCCAGGAGGATCTGAGAAGACCTTGTAGTGAACTCCAGCAGGAAGCTCTCTTCTGTCCACTTTCTCGCTGATCTGCAGCTCGTACGCTTCTTTCTGACCGCCGTCCGCGGCAGTCACGACCACCACGTCCCAAAACTCCCCGGGCTGCACCTCTCGACCTTCAGGGAAAGCAAAAAAGCGGGACACTTACTTTTCGCTGAACTACACGAGAGGGTCAGATGCATCACATGGAAAACTCACCGCGTAGAGAGTTGAGTTTTCCGAGCTTCTCTCCGGTTGCCCTTTGTAGCTTTCTGATACAGTCCTGGCTCATGGTGTCGCTTCAAACGTCGCTAAAGTGCCTGATAAATAGTGTGTAATGTTTTTTTTATTATTATTATTTATAATGTAATTACGCTTTCCGTTTCAGGCTTGCTTGCTTACTTACTTCCGGGTGCGGTCACGTGGTTAGTTGTATTTGCAACGCAGGAGGGGGAGTGAGCGGAGCGCGCGGGGAGTTAAGGAACCCTGCAGTACAGTACAACCCTATTTACACTTAAACCACCACAAGTATGAACAAATCTGTTCCTTATGTTTGCTTCTGTTTTGTTCTTTACCTCTTCTCCATTTAATGACACAATTACACTTCCAGAAAATTCAAATTTAAGTAGGCTAAACAAAAGCAAACAAATAACTATAAATTACAAATTAATAGCCTGAGCCTAAGGCTTTAAGAAAATTTAAAAGACTATCCCAAAGCCTTCTATAAGGATAGAGAACTATTCTGATGAAGAAAATACTAATTCCTTTTTCTTTTTCTTTTTCTTGTTCTTTTTTGTTTTGTTTTGGTGATTAAAGTCCTGTTTCCGCAATACTGCCTGATTTGATCTCAGCTCAGACTGAATTTTGTGTCAGGAGTTACATGAGAGCACCAAACTACATGTACCAGAAAAACAGTAGCCGGTGTAATAGATAAGCAGACTTTGAAATAAGGGTTTGGCCGACACATTTGATGTCATCTATTGAATAGCCTATAATTAGCCTAATTAATTTCCTGTCTTTAATCAAATCTCGATCATTTTTAGGGTTTTTTTCTGAATCAAAAGTATAATTTATATATAGGCTATTGAGTTGAAAAACAACAACAAGGAATCAGCCATCATATATCCATCAATTATAAGTTGTGAGTAAATGTGGAAGATATACTCCTCAGGTCCTTAAAATTCTTGATCAGCAGCACTGAAGTCATGCAGCCTTTGCTTACCTCTTACATGTTTTGTTGTTGTTATTGTGGTTTTTCTACACCATAGTTTGCAGACACTGATGACAAACATAACCATGAGAAAGACTGCACTTTGCCCCATGGATGCAGACAATTTATTTAATCAATCTATGTATGATATCATCTACATTGATCAGGAGTAACCAAGTATCATTTCCACATGGAGCAAACTATTACTATGGTAACAGACATATGCCAGCATCCTGAGGCTTGGCTGCAATAAATATTGTGACAAAATGCAATGACTTTCACATAAGCCACTGTGTTTTAAATCTCCATGACAACAACAAATGGAAATATCCAGGGATTGGTTTCCTACCAAAAACAAATGGTGGTAAAGGAAAGATAAAACATCAGATTATAAACATAGCCTCTCTAAAGGGAAATTTCCAATGCTTCATGTATATTATCACTGTTCCTGATGGTCTCTTGGTAGTTTATGGATTTTGATTGTAAAATGAAGGAGACCTGTTGTTTCATGCATTCATAGCTTCCCTGTGAGAAGAGTTGAAAAGTTACAAAATATTTTGAAAATGGACATTATTTTTTTGGTTTCAATATGCAATATGCTGGGGTTTTTTCCCCCCAGGTTTACACAAAAATATTTAAGAAGATGCTTTGGTTAAATACTTTTTTGCAACAGGTTTTGCAAGACACTGCCCTCAGGCAGAGACACATCATCTATCCAGTAGTGCTGAGATGAGGTTTTGCAGGTGATGAGTGGTAGCCGACTGCAGGCGGGACATGAAGAAATGTAGTCGTTAAACCAGTTTGTTAGACTGCAGCATCAAAAACTATAGGGGTACACTTTCCGGGAGAGGATGGAGGCCTGATCTGAGTGAAGTGTTAAGAGCCAGCAGGGACAGACATAGGAGGAGGAGGAGGATGATGATGAGGATGACTTGATATCGGGCAGTGTGGATGGTCCTCAGATTGCAGCTTACTTTTTGAACGACTGTAACTTTAAACAAGAATAGCACACTGTTATTTTACAGAATAACTGAATAGCGTGTGTCAGCTATATAATCAATTAGGATTACTTTAATGTCGATGAGTTTGCTCATCCGCTTGTTCTCCTGGTTTTAATGTCTTGGAAGCTGTACGAGCATAACGGGATGATTGTGGAACAAACACAATACCTGCAAAGCAAGCAGAGCTAACATCTCCTTTTAACCCCAGTCCAAGGCAACCACGAAAGACCTTGACCTGACTGCTTTCACTCAAACTCCTTTATTCTCCTCTGCTGGCTTTGTGCACCTATTACAACACTGAAATCAAAAGTTACAGTGGGATACAACTGCAAGCTGTGTTTTCTTTTCATAAAAAACTGGTTAGGAATGAAAAGAATGTAGGCTGGGGCACCAACAAAACAACTCAAATGAGCATAATCCACTGCTCTATTATGTTTATTGTTTCAGTTAAATCAAGACAGCTTGTCTTGTGTCAATGCTACACTATACAATCAGTTCAAGTGCATTTCTACACAACTATACATTGTTGTCTCAAAGTAAAACAGCATCAATATACAATAAATGCACATGTTATATTTCTGTTATCTTAAGGTGTAATCAAAGAGCTTAAACTTTATTCAAGGAGGTACAAAATAATAAAAGATTATCTTCATGTCAGTGTTTGTAATGACTGGCAATACCATTAAAAAAAACATGGCTGTCCCAAGATAAAAGATTGTGTTAAATATCCAAAACTATTTATCATATGATACATTTTTCTATAATTTAATATTGCACACAGTTTTTCATAATATATTTTCTCTAATAAAATAAAAAATAATAAACAACAAGTAGCAAGATCTTCTGAAAAAAAATAATCCAGAAACTACAAATCCTATGTCTTTTGCAATCTCAGAGTGGCACAGTGAGATTTAACCGTGGCGCCTTTAAGAGCACAGCAGCCCCACAATGGGTGAAATGGGATGAAGACAGTGAGATGATGCTGCTCCTCTTGTAGGGAAACTGCTGGTGCTGTTGTGTCACAGTGCAGAAGGTGGCAGAGCAGCCAGACTATCCTTGTTGGCTTCCAGGAATTGGCTGCAGGCAGAAAAGGCGCTGTAAAAGCTGGAAGAGAGGCCAGCAATGTCTGTGGAGATGTAGGGGAGGACGCCTGGTGTGGCCTGGTTGTAGTAGGTGATCTGAAACAAAAAAATAGGATGTAACTGGACAATTAATCAGCACTTGCTGTAAATTGTTGTGAGCTACAGTGTAACATGCAGAGAGACTATTGCAGATGTGCATGTCCCTTTCATTTGGCCAACCTTGGTGACAATACTGGACTCTACCCAGATTGAGAAGCCAGCACAGAGCACCTCTCCCCTGGTGTAGTCCTCAGTGGGCGGATGAGTGGGCAAAGTGACAGAGCGCAGAGCGATCAGATATGGGTCCCTGAGAGGGACAAATGAAGATAGCATCATGAGGCTTTATGAAAATGCAAGCACAAAGCAGTGATATAATAACCTAACTGATTGAACTCAAATATAATATAAGGTGAAATAGGAATTCAAAAAGCACATAGAGTTCTGTTAAAATAAAGAGAGTGGTGAAATGGAAAAATGTGACATGATACAAGCGAGGTAATTTCACAACACCTGGAGTCGCACGGCTTCCTTCGAGACGCCAGCAAGATAAAGTCCTTCCCTTTGCCCCCTCTGCTGACAGAGGGTGTAGCTATGCGATAAAGAGTGTCATCCTCATCTGCCTGGTTGATCACCTCACACTCCCTGCAGTCGAAACACAACAACAAGCATGTAAAAATATAGATTTATATAGATTTTAGATTATGGAGAGTTACATCTCCTGCCACTTTCAAGTAAGACTATCAATCAAGTAATGACACTAAAATCTTTTTTGTTTGGAATATTCAGTGCAAATAAATAGCTGCCGCCTCACACTGCGAGTGTACAATATATACCATCAAAGAACAACACTGTTCCTTCTTCTTTTGTCCTATAAGAAAACAAGAGTCTACAGCCATGCTAACTGTACAGTGAGGCTGCACTGAGGCACCGCTTTGAGCTAATGTCACCATGCAAACTGCTTTCTTAGTTTAGATGTAGATTTCCTGCTAGTCCATTGAACAGCCTGACCGATGAACCAACACTACCTTATACAGCTACATTGATAGCGTGGCAAATAATATGTAGAAATAACCTCGTATCTAACTACCCATCTGTTCCCTTTCTTGGTTGCAGTAATAATATAATACTCTGGAGAAATGTAATCTTATTCTGCTACCGCATTCTCTGTAAGGTGCATGAGTCAGATGATGCTGAATGCCAAATATGTCCATGTTACTGACTCATAATGTCGGTCCCACTCCTTTCTCCTCCTCAGATCAGACAGTAGGTGGAACGTCTGCTCTGCCGGGACGCTGACGTACATCTCCACCTTGAAAAACAGCATGTGGTTTTCCTCCAGCGTGTACAATCTGACCTGCGAATGGAAAACGCCCACAAAGAGAAGGTTGGTTTAGTGTCCATAAGTAAGATACATTCCTGGTATTAAACATGTAAATGTCAATTTTGACTTTTGTAAAAACTACCACATTAATTGGTGATTTGCATGGGAGATTGTAATGGTGGTAATCATATATGGTAATCATATATATATATATGTGTTTATATATATAAACAATATGGCCCATATTTAGAGCGCCTCACTGTGACTGCACATCTTCTAGTCCAAAGTAATACAGATCAGAATGCACGGTGAAAAACCCAACAGCTGTAACTATTTAACAAGCTACATCCTGGATAGTAACACAAACAATCCTGACCTTATTTTTCTCAGAAGTTAAAATCCAGTTGTTCCTGGTGTCCATTAGTTTCAGTGCTGATACATTGTTGTAGCTCAGGTACATCTGAAAAAATAAAGGATTTTCTGAACTCATAAACGTGAATACAGTATAATATAACAAAATCTGATCAGCTTTACGGAGATAAAAAAAAAATACCTGGTTACTTGGATCCCAAGGCACAGACAAGGGCACTTCAGTTTGCTCGCAGGAGATAATATATTTCCTGTAAACATGCAGAAGAGTTCAAATACTGGACCTTCAGGCCCTAAAGGAAGACCAAAAGCATGACTAATGTGAACACATTTATTCAATGATCCTAAACATTTGGTAATCAAACTAAGGAATAAAGATTATACTGGGGCAGTCTGTTTTACAGCTGAACAATGAATTTATTGTGCAGCAAAGTCTGCTCAGCGGTTATCTGCTGCTCTGCCAAGTCATTTGCTGCTGCAAACTATTGTAAACAAAGGATTCTGTCACATGAACACTAGAAAAAACAATTCAGTGATGACCCCGTGTCAGTATTACCTCCAGAGAGTTCAATAACTGCTATTTTTGTTCATAGTTTTTAACATGCATGATATTTGTTGCTTTTGTAATAGTTTATGATGTTTGGAGGTTTGACGGTTATGTCCATTTGTGGTCAGACAGGAATTCACACCCTGCAGTTGTCTGCCTCTGAAGTTGCAGTTCACTTTCTTACCTGTCACGACTCATACAATACATGTAGTGACAAATTTGTGGAATTTGGCCAATAAAGCCAATTCTGATAGAACATAAATTAGCCATGACATCCATTAAACATGGATGTTTCTGCAAAGTAGCAACACAATCTGAAACATGGATTCTTTACACCCTAGATTTATACCATCAGCACAGTTTCAAGGTGGAGGATTAAATTTACTTTACATAAGAAAATGTAAAGAAAAATTTTAGGGAGCAGATGTGCTGCTCTCCTGGGAACTATAAATGATTTTTAAATGTTTGGGTCAACTATACTAACCTATCAAGGCGAATCTTCTTTCTGGCAATAGCTTCTTGATAACGTCTTTTTCCATCCTGTAAAACAAGAGAAAACCTCATTCTGAAATCCTCACAAAGGATACTCCTTATGTAAACTTTGTTACAAAAATTTTCACTTTGCACTTTATTGCTGTTCAAGGCCTCTAAAAGACAGATATAGTACACTCACCACAGGCTCAGGTCGTATCCGTGGCAGCGTGCACGGTTTCCTATCACTGTCCAGCACCTCAAATGTCATGAAGGCACTATTTATATGACGCAGAGGTTCTCCACCCTGGTACGCCTCAGCACATACTCCCACTTCCATGCTAAAACACACAATGTGTTCAGGCATGTGGGTTCACAAAAACATATGCACACACACAGATATACAGCATGAACACATATGCATGGTTATTGTTGTAGTCAAGTAAACATTTAACATTAATATTTGAGATTTTTTTTTACTGCACTATTTGGCGTACCTGTGTTTGAAGGCATTGTTAACAATGGCTTTCAGGACCAGTCGGTCTCCAATGTGAGATGGGCCACGAAAATGGAACATGTCTATGGACCTCAGGGTTGGGTGGGCGTTACACAAGCGACTGGATCAGAATATGGTGAAAAAACAGAGGGTGTTTGCTGTCTTGTTTGCATTTGTTTGGCAAACAAAGAACAGATTCTCTTTTGGAAACTTGCTTATTCTTTTTCTGGCTAAGGATTAGATGAAAAGATTGATACCAGTCACAAAATGTGAGGGTGATATCAATCTTTACATCTAACTCGAGACTTTCTTTAAAGCTTGTTTATTTACTATTCAAAATAAACTGTGAATATTTGTAATACTAGCTGCATGCCTTGCTGCAATTGTAGCCACATTCTCCATCCAGGCCATGATCTGGCCCCCAAAAGTGCTGACTTGGTGGTTGGCATGTGGTGGTAGCACCAGCTCTACGCTCTCAACTCGTGTCCGCTCAGCTGGCACAGTGCCCTGATACTCCTGACATTCTCCTGGTGAGAGCACAAAAACAAGACACTTTAATCAGTCTGATTTTTAAAGTGCTGTGTGTTATAAAGTCTTATGTCTGTACCTAGCTGAGCAGTGCTGCTACACAGTAGGTCTGTGATAATCTCAGCGTGGATGAGCCTCATCCTCCTCCGCTCTGCTGCCAGGCTGTACTCCATCTGCTCCATCTGTGTGCAAGGAATCACCTGCTTCAACTGTACCTGTGTGGACATAACACATACAGTGGGTACGGAAAGTATTCAGACCCCTTTACATTTTTCACTCTTTGTTTCATTGCAGCCATTTGCTAAAATCAAAAAAGTTCATTTTATTTCTCATTAATGTACACTAAGCACCCCATGTTGACAGAAAAAAACAGAAATGTAGAAATTTGTGCAAATTTATTAAAAAAGAAAAACTGAAATATCACATGGTCATAAGTATTCAGACCCTTTGCGCAGTATTGAGTAGAAGCACCCTTTTGAGCTAGTACAGCCATGAGTCTTCTTGGGAATGATGCAACAAGCTTTTCACACCTGAATTTGGGGATCCTCTGCCATTCTTCCTTGCCGATCCTCTCCAGTTCCGTCAGGTTGGATGGTGAACGTTGGTGGACAGCCATTTTCAGGTCTCTCCAGAGATGCTCAATTGGGTTTAGGTCAGGGCTCTGGCTAGGCCAGTCAAGAATGGTCACAGAGTTGTTCCGAAGCCACTCCTTTGTTATTTTAGCTGTGTGCTTAGGGTCATTGTCTTGTTGGAAGGTGAACCTTCTGCCCAGTCTGAGGTCCAGAGCACTCTGGAAGAGGTTTTCTTCCAGGATATCTCTGTACTTGGCCGCATTCATCTTT
The DNA here is from genome assembly GCF_022577435.1 of Embiotoca jacksoni. Lineage (NCBI taxonomy): Eukaryota > Metazoa > Chordata > Actinopteri > Embiotocidae > Embiotoca > Embiotoca jacksoni. Next base: position 3,666,297 of record NW_027185296.1, on the reverse strand, counting down.
CCTTCAATTGCAACCGGTCGTCCTGTCCCTGCAGCTGAAAAACATTCCCATAGCATGATGCTGCCACCACCATGTTTCACTGTTGGGATTGTATTGGGCAGGTGATGAGCAGTGCCTGGTTTTCTCCACACATACCGCTTAGAATTAATGCCAAAAAGTTCAATCTTGGTCTCATCAGACCAGAGAATCTTATTTCTCAGTCTGGGAGTCCTTCATGTGTTTTTTGGCAAACTCTATGCGGGCTTTCATATGTCTTGCACTGAGGAGAGGCTTCCGTCGGGCCACTCTGCCATAAAGCCCCGACTGGTGGAGGGCTGCAGTGATAGTTGACTTTGTGGAACTTTCTCCCATCTCCCTACTGCATCTCTGGAGCTCAGCCACAGTGATCTTTGGGTTCTTCTTTACCTCTCTCACCAAGGCTCTTCTCCCACGATTGCTCAGTTTGGCTGGACGGCCAGGTCTAGGAAGAGTTCTGGTCGTCCCAAACTTCTTCCATTTAAGGATTATGGAGGCCACTGTGCTCTTAGGAACCTTGAGTGCTGCAGAAATTATTTTGTAACCTTGGCCAGATCTGTGCCTTGCCACAATTCTGTCTCTGAGCTCCTTGGACAGTTCCTTCAACCTCATGATTCTCATTTGCTCTGACATGCACTGTGAGCTGTAAGGTCTTATATAGACAGGTGTGTGCCTTTCCTAATCAAGTCCAATCAGTTTAATTAAACACAGCTGGACTCCAATGAAAGAGTAGAACCATCTCAAGGAGGATCAGAAGAAATGGACAGCATGTGAGTTAAATATGAGTGTCACAGCAAAGGGTCTGAATACTTATGACCATGTGATATTTCAGTTTTTCTTTTTTAATAAATTTGCACAAATTTCTACATTTCTGTTTTTTTCTGTCAAGATGGGGTGCTGAGTGTACATTAATGAGAAATAAAATGAACTTTTTTGATTTTAGCAAATGGCTGCAATGAAACAAAGAGTGAAAAATTTAAAGGGTTCTGAATACTTTCTGTACCCACTGTACAAATGCAGGATATGTTTAACCAGCTTTAGTAAGAGGCCTCTATGCCCCATAGTTTTACCCTTACCTTCCCAGCTTCAGTTCGTCTGGCAACAAAGGTGGCAAAGGCGTGACAAACCTTCCACTGCCTGCCAGTGTAAAGGTCTTCACATGTCACCAATATGCCTACCTGAAATGAAAAGAATCACCACATTAATTACATGTTTTTCTGAAATAATCTGAATTTCCATTAAATGCTGAAACCACAACTCACCTCCATACTGGACGTAAAGGCTCTGTTGACATTTGCTATGATGTTGACAACCTTCCCTACCCTAGAGGAGAGAGACAAAGATGCTTGTCTTTACTGTCAACATGGGGCGGTGATTGTATTCAACACAATCTGCAACCCCTCTATGTTGAGACACTAATGTTCAAAAGCAAGACAAGTTTGGTCATCATTGTCCACAATTTGCTCTCTATAATTGGAGAAAAGTGTAGATGACCATGAAGCACCTAATATTTTAAAGCTTAAAAATTACAGTAGAGGATCTGTGCATTATTTTTTCAACAAGGGCATTAATTTGATGCTTAAGTTGTTTTTCTTTTAAACAATTTTAATGATCTTGTGAGTATCAATACCAACGATTGTAACAGAAAACTGCCTTTTTATTAGCATTTATCCTACGAGCTTTAGTGAAAGTTGACATCAAGTCAACCATTCAGCTTCTCCCCTTCTGCTTCTCCTATGTCTGCACTGCATACGATATGTTGTCTCTGCAGCCAGTACTCAGTTGTAGCCTTGGTCGAGTAGTATCAAGGTCAATACCTTACCCTATGGTGTGTTCAAAATGGATGTCGTCCACCGATGCAGTGATACAGGAACAACCTGCATGTCTCTCAGCTGGGAAACAAGAATATCATCAGACAAAAATAATCAGACCTGATTTTATTTGGTCTTTAAAGCAGCAGCAGAACTGATCAATGCATGAGTTTAATCTTTTATTGGTTTATCAAAACATTTAAATATGAATCTTTGAGAACTTTGGCAAATGTGTCTGCTGTCATTCCTGCTGTAACCAACACAGTATATCAACACTGATTTCATATGACTCCAGTTAATATCTATACTGCCCACTATTACTGTAAATGTGAAACTATCACAAACTGGAGGATAAAAAATAATTATTGACCTTAAAAACAACTAGTTTAGACTCTTAAGAACACCTGCACAGATGAAGAAAAAGTCCAGAGGAAATCAAGGCCAACATTAAAACAGGTAAACAACTGCATTAACATGGCATATATAACAAAATGACATCAATTAATAAACAGCATTTTAAGTGTTTTGTTGATACATTTGTGACAAGTATTTCAACAGTGTTTGCTAAATAGGCACAAACTTTAATAAAACAGCAATGTTACACAATGTAACCTGGTGTTAACCTAGGGTTAAACATATGTGGCAATGCACACATGTAGTGAAAGCTGCACTGCACCAAAGTCTCGGCTACACATGTAGAGGAGTTCCTCTACAGCCGACCTGGTCAAGCGGGTAACGTACTTTGTCTCGGATAAGAGATTCTCTTCTTAAATGCTCTAATGTGAAGCATTTTTCTGACCCTGTCCTACCAGATAAACAGGCTGTGGAGTCCATCCACTTCAGCAGCTGTCCGACACTCAGCTCCCCGCAGTGGTTGGCATGGCAGGGCAGCACAATCTGACTCATCTGCACTTCAGTGGGGTTCCTGTACACTTCCCCACTCTCCTGAATGAACAGAGGGTCCAGCAAGGTATCTGCATGTTTCTCCTCTGAAGTCATTACCAGACAACTGTGCAGACAGGAAATACAGGAAAATGAGTTACAGTAAAACCAAGACACTCTCCGCTATAATTTGGATCCCTGTAATGGAGGAGAAATAAAACAATGACACCAGTGCACTATTGAAATGAAAACTACAATCATTGTGATAGAAATACAGATGATGGAAGTCAGAGCTGTGATATTTTCACCTGATATAAACAACTTATTTTGAGGTGTAAGTGACTGGTGCATAAAAAGGTAACTTAAAAGTTTTAGGCACATCTACCAAAAGGCAAACATTTGTGAGGTCAACTTCCCATTTTGTTCACCGCAAGAACTGAAAAATGCATCATCAACAAAATACTTTAAATAAGCCTTCAATAACCTGCAGTTGGGTCTGGAGAATTGCTCAACATTTGTTTCTAACTCAAGGATCAGGATCAAGTAATCACAAGATTTAAGCATTTGGTGGGAGGGCTCCACAGATATGCAAATTTACACACAGCCTTTTTAATACTGCAGGCTGCAGCTGGCCTTTTTCAGGGTTGAAACTATTTTAAAGCATCCTGCTGAAGGGGACATTCATGGACAGCATTTGTTGGGATACAAGTGTTTGCACATAACTTCTCCAGTGGGGCGCACAACATGCAATGTCACCTGTCTTTCCTCTTATCAGTGACAGGGGCTGCAGTGACCTTTAAATGGAATTCCAGATAAAATAACACACAAATCACTGTTAATTTCAATCGAGCACACAACAAATCCTCGACTATTCGTACTGTTTGTGGCATTAAAGTCCGTTATATAAACTAGTCTCTGTAAATTGTCACCAGCAAACACACCGAAGTCGGGCTGACCAAACAACACAAAAGGGCTTACTCAGTTTAAAAGTTACTGCTGGAGCTGAAGTCGGGATATCGTCCTTTGAGCGTCGACTACAGCGCATTAAAACCGGCTGAGACGGAGCACGCTGCGACTAGAACCATTTCCCCCATTCGTCAAAAAACACGGTGTCTGAATAAACATTCACAAGACGGCTTTACTCAAAAGTTTCACCACTGGAGGGAGGGAGAGGGAGGGAGACCATCCCATGTGGTGGCCACAGAGTTTAAGGTGGAACGACAGTAACATGTTCAGGGTTGATCAAAGGCGCCTTTATAAATAATAATAATAAAAAATTAAAAATAGGAGGGTGGACCATCACAAACTCCAGAAATTTGATGGGTACATGTAGTTGCAAAACTGTAAACAAGTATCGTTTTGTTGCTGATTAACAAGGTTTGTATTTACCCCAAATAATATATTTATAATATTGTTCTACTGTGGCAAAACCTCGTTATTTTTTCTCATTTGTTGCTAACAATTAATGAAGATGTGTCATAAAAGTTAAATAAAAATATCATAAAATGAATATGAGTTTGAAGCATGAAGCATAAAGCTTTAACCTGTCTGGTTACCTTTAATCGGCTGGTTCAAAAGCAAAAGCAAAAACAACAACAACTTTTCAGGACTGCATATTTTGGAGATGATGGGGCAATAGCCTGTTTGTATCGCCTGATAACAATATTCATTTATTAAATGCTTTTCTTAGATTGCTAAAATATTTAGGAACAATACGTTTATTAGAATGGTTTATTTACACTGAATGGGTCAGAATCAAGTAAAGTAAAAAAAAAAAAAATAGATGGGAGTTGTGAATTTTTACATCAAATCAAGCTGGTTAATTTCGCAGCTACCGACGTCAAAACAGTAAACTGAAAGCACAAAAGGGCAGACCTTAAGGCGACTGGCGCGTACTCATTGGGTGTCGGCAGCGTCAGTCACGCGTGGCCCCGCCCCATCCCCCCGGACCAGGCTCGGTTGAGTCGTCGGGTTGAGGAGGAGTGCGGTTGGAGTGCGAGAGGGTCGCGGCCGCGATGATCTGACAGATGAAATAGCGAAAAAAAAAAAAAAAGAAAAAAGAAAGAGAAGGCGGGCGTCCTCCCACACAAAACAATGTTCCCCAAAGGCAAAGGCACCCCGGTGCCGTCGGACGGCCAAGCGCGAGAAAAGTAAGCTCAGAAACGTTTCTTATTGTGTATTTTTTTTAATTTAATTTTACCTCGTAAGTTGCTCCGTCTTTGCGCGCTGTTGTTCGCTGGACAAGGCGAGCAGGAGACGATTTCCTTCCTCCCGACAACGCAATTGAATGAACCGCCTCGTCTGCTCGCCATTCCTCCTCCGGGCTGTGTTTCTGTTTCTGCTGCCTTTTTTTTTTTTTTTTTTTTGCTTATCGCTGTGGTTTTGTTTTTTATTTTTTTTTAACACATCTCCAACCGATCCCGACTGCAGTTTGGTTGTTTTGAGCGGCCGATGTCTCCTATTTTTTTTTTTTTTTTTTTTTTTTGTTGCGGTTATTCAGTCGAGAGCACGGAGAGAGGGGGAAACAATAACACCGCCGTGCTACAGTACATTGTTTTCTCTGTTGCGCTCTCCAGACGGGCTCCGTTTTTATTTCCCTCAGCCCCATCAGTGCCACCAACACACTGTACCTAGCTTAACACACAACAGGCTTCTTCTTCTTTTTTATTTATTTATTTATTTTATTTTTTTATTTCAGATCACGACGTTAAATTACTCTATTGCTTCAGGACTTTCGTTCAACCTTCTTATTGTAGTGAATCTTCACCAGGCTTGGTTACTAGTCCCCATTATATATATATAATATATATATATATATATATATTATTATTTTTTTGGCAAAGGCTATTTGGCAGCCATTGTTCAGAGGGCCTGTACCCGACTCTAATCACTCAGTGATCCCGCACCGTGCGATTTAAACTGGTGTTTGGTGGTTGCGTTTTACGAGTCTATTAAATTACACCTCATATCTCCTTTGTTTCTCACAGGTTGGCTCTATATGTCTACGAGTATTTGTTACACATAGGAGCTCAGAAGTCTGCACAGACCTTTTTATCAGAGGTATGTGGATTTTCCGGTGGAAAGTTCAACTATATTACCATGTCTTTTTTTTTTGTATTTTTCATATGTATTTGAATGTTGTACATTTGCTCCTTTAGGCACAATAATATCATAACACTGTATTTCCTAGATCCGATGGGAGAAAAACATAACGCTCGGAGAGCCCCCTGGATTCCTACATTCCTGGTGGTGGTAAGTCTCGTCTCCCTGTAATGTAACGTCATGTGCAGGGGTCGTTTGTGTGGTTTTTATTTGTTTGCTTCATGACCTGTCTTGTCCAACAGTGTGTTCTGGGACTTGTATTGTGCTGCACCAGAGAGGAGAGAGACATGTGACCACTCCAGCGAAGCGAAGGCCTTCCATGATTACGTGAGTAGTGCTTACACGGTGAGCTGTTGCACATATTGGCCCTGTCTCCTGCTAAAGAAGACAATAACTTTGCTCTCGAGGCTCAGGAGCGATCAGTCAGAATTGTTTTGTTGGAAATATCGGAGCAAAGTGCTCATGTTCTCCGTCGGCCTCCGCTCAAGTCCTGTCAAAATTTCCCACATACCCTCTCAAGGGTGATGCAGCTGCCTCACTTGATGAGCATTCACTTGAAGAATGAACATAATTCACCCTGAACTGACAGCTGTTTGATTTCTGCCCTTTTATGCTTTCTTTTATGTGTTTTGCGTAATGTTTTAGAGATGTAAGTTTTATAGTTTTCCCTACAGCACCTTGTAGCTGTGTTTAACCGTCTAATGCAATTGTTACTCTTTGCTGCTGGATTTACGACCAGCTATCTTGATCTGTCAGTGGGTCGAATGATGCGCCCAACAATGAGCTTTATAGGCTTCTGAGAAAATGATACTGATGTCAGCAAGTCCTGCGTCAGACCTGTCGAAAGCTCGCCCCCTTATCCAAGCTCCCTGCCTCAGTTGTGAAGATGCAAAAGAAACAACCGTATGTTCTGTAAAGCATCTGACAATTTATATACGCCTGATCTTTAGCTTGAAGACCTCCAGCTGCCCGAATGTGTGGTAGGCAGCTCGAGTACACGTTAAATGACATAATCCTAATGGATCTGAAACTCAAGAACTATAGAAGCAGTATTGCATCCTGGATTTATGAGATGTCACTCAGGACATTTGCAGCATTTGCCAGTGTATTGCTCCTCTTATGATAGCACTTCCATATTTGTATGGTATGGGTGTTTTGTATCTTAATAATTATGCCTCTTTGAACATGGTGGTGTTTTCATTTGCTGCATTGTTTCCTGCTTTGAGTCAGCATTCAAAACGAACCTCATGTACATCAAAGATAGTGTAAACTGCTTGTCAGTGGCTTCTGCTCTTCCCATCCTTGTGTCTCTCCAGCCTCATTTAAAAAGATCAAACGAACATTATGTCGCTGATGTAAATAAGAAAGAAAGACTTCTCAGGTTTTGCTGCATCAGCACTGGAAAGACATTAGAGGTTAAGGAGTCTCCTCGCAGGGTGATTGAGGCACAGCTCAAGTCTGTTGGCGGGTCAATCGCGAATCATACAGGAAGGGGTTAAAACTGAGATGTTGGTCCTGCTCTTGGCAGATAGGGTTGTCAGGGTAACAGGCCTCCTGATCTGACAGGTGACCTGGAAGCCAGGAGAGAGGCTACGGTGTGGCTCGGCCCCTTCAGTAACCACATTCCTTATCATTCCAACTCATCCAGACAAAAGCAGAGAGCATTTTGTTTGACAACCGGCACACTTCGTGGAAACTGATTGCTTTCGGTTGCTTATTTAGGAAAGATGTGTTTTTGGATTATGTGAGCGTGTCACAGATTTCTGAATTTGTTTCCAGACAGGAATTACAGGTAAGAGTATTGTTGAAATTTTCTTTTGTGTAAAATGACAGAAAATCATTGTCCTGTTCCGTTAAAATGCAAAAACATCTCGAGACCGGTTTTGATAGAATACAAATAACAAAATAAGCTGTTAGATTGAATTCTTTGGTTTGACTGAGGCCATTTTCTTCACATGGAAAACATTAAGCAAATGAGGGAAGAATGAAATGTCAGTCTGGGCAGTGTGCTGCTGTGGTGTGGAGCTTTGAAAGTTTCTGTGCAGTCGGCTCTCGCTGACATCTTGCAGTTGCCCTTCGCTCTGACGTTGGCTCTCTTTGTGTTTACTGGGGGTCAGGCAAGTGTGTGTCTGTGTGGACAGTAGTAGTCCTTAGACCCTAGCCTTTGTCTAGGTGTGGGGGAGGTGAATGCTGCTCTGTTAGCCGGCAGCGATCGTAAAGCCCCTCCGTATTCACGCTGGGCCTGACGAACGCTCCCTGAGGGCCTTGTCGCCATGGCATCAGCGGCTGATTGATGGCTGTCACGGGCGCTGAGGGGCAGATTGGGGGGGGGGGAGGGGAGTGGCACTGTGGCATATGCCCAGCATCCACCACTGCGGAGGAGCTGAGGGAATAAAAGGAGGAGGGGGTTGGGGAGCAAGAGAGGAGGGAGATGTGAAGTGGAGGGGACCTGCTAGAAGTAACTAGAGAGGGAGAGAGAGAGAGGGCATCCAGTCGGGATCCAGAGAGGGTTTTTATGATGTTGATTGATGGTTAAACATTTACAAGCTAAACATAGGGGCTGGTTTCTTTTGAGCGCTGGCTCCAGTGGAAGAAGTGAGGCTGTTAAGAGCACGCTAGTTCACGAGCCGGCAGTTGGGTGGTCTGTGCTTCGGCCCAAACACGTACATCACGTCTCCCTCATCCACTTTAAAATGTTACATTTTTTTCTTCTTTTTGTTTGTGTCTCTGTGTGTGTACGCCCTTGCTTCTTAACGGTTACCCCAGTCAACCTCTTGGTCATCCTCACCCTCCTCGCTCTTTCCTTGTCTCTCTCTCTCTCTCTCTCTCTCTCTCTCTCTCTCTCTCTCTCTCTCTCTCTCTCTCTCTCTCTCGCTCCTTCTCTTTGTTTTTGTAAAAAAGGAGCATAAGCACATCCGCCACCATCTTGCCCTTTTCTAACCTCCTTCAGTGAGTGAAGCATTCAGGGAAGATTGGTTTGGCTGGGATTGCGCGTGTGCTTTTAAGTACACACATTTGCACGTGCTGAATCATGATGGGTGGGGGGTGGTAGTCTGTTTTAAAGAAGGTCCCCTGGGAAGTTGTAAGGAAGGCCCCAGACAAGAGCCTCACAGCCTGGGGCAGGGACATCTGCCCCTTTCCAGTACCACAGAGTCTGTGGAGAGACCGAAAGCGGCATCAGGCTCTTTGGGACAGTCCAACAAGCACAGCTGTGGGCTTTAGAGGGACACGATAAAGATCTAACAGAACATGCCTGGATCCTCGCCATGCACATAGCTTTTCAGTCTGGCAAACAGTTTCTGCTATTCTGCAAGGGTACGTAGATCGTGGACATTGTTTTATGACTCTGCAGTCAATACCTTAAATACAGCTTTATTTTACATCACTATTTCTTTGCGGGGCTCATTCCAGGAATGGGCTACTTGGATGTAGACGAGCAAAACAAACTGCAGTCACTGTTGGAGGGGCCAGACAGTGGGATTGTATGAGCGTAAAGCACTTGACAAGCCGTAACTGTAGATCAGCCTTTGACTTTAATAAACAAAGTAACAGCTGCCTCCAGTTTTTGTGGAAGATAAAAAAAAAAAAAAATACAACACACTTTACTGGAGTAAAATGCTATTTCAAGAAATGGCAATTTACTGTAAATACAATTAGGATGAGGGTGTGAATGTTTATAGGCTTGATTTGAAAAAAAAAAACATTTTTTTTATCTTACTTAAACACAAAAACTGAGAAAAATAACCCAACTTGACTTCATGTCACTGCAAACTTTGAGCACAGATATTTTAGATTATAATAAGTGTTTACAAGATAAGTTTAACAGTTTGATATGACAATCACCTTCACTCATCGTGGAACATATAATAAAATGTATGTGAAGTCTGGGAAGCAGCTTCATTAATATGCCTGTACAACACAATGTATGTAAAAGCGGATTTAGCTTCGGGGTCTGAAAAATGAGGCCGATATGGAAGTGCCTCAAAGTGCAGTACCGCTGAGTGCCGCTAGGGGGTTGGCTCCAGAAAGGCTCTGGCTCCAGAGATTTCCATTGAGCTTCTCTCATGAAATAGAGGCTCAATATTATATATATTATTAGTTTTCTGGCGGTCCATCTGAAAATAATCCAATAATGAATTGGATATTAAGCTTTGAAGCACCTCCCCAGCTCGTCACCTTTGGCTCTAACCGCTCTGAGCTAGCAAGATGGCGACCGCTGAAAAGTCACACCCAAAGCTAGTACAGGCTAGTATAATGGTAGTTCACGAACCAATGAGTGACATCACTGTTAGTGGCATACATGGTTTTAAGGTTATAATGGAGCTCTGTTCCCTGCATCTTCCCCTCACAGCAAGTTGGCCAAAAAAAGAGCTGTGCTGTAACAATATAATCAGCTGACAGTTGTCGGCCTTGTAATTATGAAATAATTACGTATGCCCGGCAAATTGACTTTTGATGTGGATTGATAATCTTACATTGGCTTAAAGTGCAAAAAACAGCCCGTTAAGCAAAGGTAAATGCCTATGATACTTTCAATATCCTATGAGGGCTTTTTTTAAAAAAAAAAAAAAAAAAAAAAAAAAAGTAAAATCAAAGCCTATCATATTAGGAGGTCTTTTTGCTGTTTGAAGCTAGGAAAGTTTGTCCTGGGGCCTTTGTTTGAGCTTTAAGATGTAAAAATGTCACATATGAATCAATTCTCTACTTAATCGAAAGAAATTAGATCATTGAGATGAATTTGCTTTTCAGGAAGTTTCACAGTGTTCGATACCATGAATTTTGAAAAGAGGTCAGTCGTAACCATGTAATGCAATTAGTGTGAGTGACTAATTATGGCATTATGGTTTTCTCAATAGGACACCAAGGAGAAAAAAAGCTTACTGAATGCAGTGACTTCTCTGACTGTGGGAATAGTAAGGTCTGGTGAAGCTCTAAGTAACCTGGATAATAATAAGACATAAGGAACTGGTTACGATACTTGAATCTAAATAAGTTATCACAAAACATGTTCCTTTTCTTGCAAATTGTTTTTACTGGCTTCTTAATTCATGGCTTTGCGCCTTTGTAATCTCAGTGCTGTTAGTTCCCGTCATAAACCATAAAGCAGGCTAAAACAGTTGGATAGCAGTGATTACAAAGAGCATATGTCTCTTCCTAGTATCCCTCCTAATGTGTCTTACGGGGATCTGATGAGCAGGTTGAAACTGGTTGTCACAAATGATGGTTAATTTGACCATTTAAGCGTGCGAGCATTTCACTGATACACATATTACAGCTACTGACAATTCCACTGTGTTTATATGCTTCCGAGATGTTTGTCACCCTTTTAATCAAATCAGAGAAACTTTATAAATATTCACCTTGAATCCTTGCGTGTCTGTACGAATCTGAGGCCACGAGGTATTTGGACTACTTGCTGGACGACTCTTTCCAAATCAGTAACTGTCAGTCAGGGAGCGATCCTGACATCATTCTTGTTTAATTTGCATATGGGTGACTTGTCTGGGCAGTTCAAACCTCGCAGAACAGGTTGTTTTATGTATGCCGCCATTCTGTTACATGTTCTGCGCACAGTAATGGTTTTGTTTGGTGCACGCTCCCATTGGTCTTTTGCGTCGGCTTAAATGACAAAAAAAAAAGGTATTTAATGATAACGCGATGTAAAAATGTTGGGGGAAAAAAATTACATTTTAGATCATATTTCCTTTATCGTGCGTCATTGAAAATACTTTCAGATACCTTGGTCAGATAATTTAGCCAATGATAGAAGTAATATACACTGCGCAATTTTAAATGATAAGGTCAGGAGAATATGCTCGTGTGTGCTCAACTGATGCTGAAGTGTCTTTGTTCGGGGCTCTTAATGTGCGAGCCTGTAAACTGCTGTTGTAGACAAAAAAAAAAAAAAAAAAAAAAAAATAGGACAGCAGGATTCAGACATGTGCAGGTACTTATAATCATGAGGATGTTATTGTGCGTATCCAAATACGAGTACATACTAAATAGTAAAGAACCGTAGAACTGATGAACTCTTTGTCATTTAGTGCGAGTAGCATCACAGACCAGCTTGATTACACGAGCTTGTTTGAATGCAGGATAGCAGAATGATACCTTACAAATCTGTCGCAGTCGATCGTTTAAGGAAACTCCAGATACTTGAGTATTTCTCAGTGTTTCGTCTCGCTGAATCTTCGACACTTTCCTCCGACACCGCTCCGTAAAGAGGTAGGATTCATGCGGCCTGTGTCCCGGTGGTGTTGGGGCCTGATGAGACGTGACTTCTCCCAGTGGCCTCACTTCTCTCCCCGCTGAGGTATTTCACACTGGCCCTGCAGTGGCAGCCTGAGCAGATATAATTAGGGAAGGTGCAGTCGATAAAAGGGAGTGTGTTGGATATTGACCAGTGATGTCTGTACGGCTGTGGGGCTCCAGAGCGCTACTTGGATGCTGATACATCCATTCTTGTTGTGATCGTTGCCTGTTTGCCTACATCCACACGCCGGCGTGAGGCAGCTACTTATTAACAAATGGGACTTCGCTCGTCCTGGAGCTGTTCTTTGGAAGCTCAACCCCACAGCTCTGAAGACATTAGCTCGTCTCAGATTGCTGCAGCTACAGGGAAGAAAGACTCAGTCAATTAGGAGCGTGTGACCGAAGCAAATGGCACATTAGTGAATTAGGGCTGCGGTTTGAGCAGGAAATCGGCCCAGCTAGCCCCTGCTGTGAAGCAGCACTTTGGAGCCTCTCACTCAGTGTATCCCACTGATGCTTATCTGATCCACTGGATCCGGGATCAGCAGCGCTCAGACCTCAACAAGGACTCCATTAATACCTGATTGAGGTCTGAGAGGGGAGGCGGCTCAGTCTGTTAAATAATGTTTAAACGGCATACGCATGGAATTTAATTCACAGGTCTTGACAAGGGTCATAAAGCCAGACCACACGGTGCACATTTACCCATTCATATTGACAGACAATAAAGTTTCTGACCTCTGTCACTGTAGTTGTCCGAAACAGCATTGGACGTCTCGCGCGTGCTTTTCTTCTCGCCAATGTCGAACACGTTGTTGTTGTTTTTTTGTTGTTGTTCCTTACAAGGCAGCTATTTGTGTTGTGACAAAGGATTGTGTTGTATTACCGGTCAGCTTATGTGGTGCAGCGCTGAGAGAGGTTATAATGTTGCTCTTCTGCCTCTTCCTCTTCCTCAGAGTGCTGCGGCGGCCCCCAGCCCCGTGATGGGAGGGATGCCCCCCGGTGAGGGCATGCCAGGAGGCCCGATGCCACCTGGCTTTTTTCAGGTCAGTCCACTACCGCCCTGATATATTTCTGCTACTGCTGGGAATGATCTTAGACTGAGACTTGATAAACAAATATTATCACATCAGATATTACAAATCAATTTCCTGTGCATGAACAAACCGATTGATGCTGTTATTTTACTACCTGCACCGCTGCAGGATTTAGCTTTGCTGTCGGGGTTTTGTATGTCTTCTGGATCTGTAGGTCTCTCTGTGTGTGTGTTGTGCTTAGTGAACTTGTAGTAAACATCACAGACGTTCTGTCTGCCTGTGCTGTAAACATGCAGGCGTGGTCTGACCATTTTCCCTAATGGAGAAATCGAAAGGTGCAGCACCTACCATAAATCAATATCTCATGAAAATAAACTCTTTGCAGGCAACTGTGTGGAACTGACTCATTTGAGGTGACATAGAATTGTGATGTTGCTCTGTCTCTTCTGTACTTATGTCCACCAGTTTATTAGGAACCAGAAGCCACAAAGCCGTGACTCATTTGGTGATCATGCTAATATCAGAAGACATTTATACACGAACCCACACACACTCATACTTTCCATACCAGAAGCCATCGGAGGAGTCTCAATTAGACCCCTCTCTCTCTCTCTGTCAGCTCAGCAACATTAGCGACACAGTGCTGGTGTTTAGTGTTGTTATAAAGCTAATTGCAAGGAGCTTAATTGATGCTGTTAATTCAGGGAAATTAGCACTGATAACATGCTGCATGCAGCAGGCTTCTTAATGTCTTGACTGACAGGCAAAAGAGCACACATCCTCTCCATCTCTCTGTCTCTTTTCTCTCATTCAAGGCTGTCATTTGCTTGTTCTTCTCTGCTCACTCTCTTACCTTTTGGGTAAATGAAAATGAGCAGCATATTTTTTTTTTTTTTTTTAAATGTTTTAAACATTTTTTTTTGCGCCACACTTTGGTTCTTGCAATCCAACTGTCCTCTGCCCTGCAGTAACCCTGCTTCTCTGTCTGCCCCCCTTTTGTCACTTCTGTTTCTCGCTCCCTCTTTCTCTCTCTCTCCGTCTCACCCTCCCCTCTGTCCTTCTATCTCCTCTTCATTTTGTGTAATGCCACAGGGTCCCCCTGGTCCCCAGGGCTCTCCTCATCCTCAGCCTCCTCCCCCTAACAGTATGATGGGACCTCACAGTCAGGTAATGCTGCCTCTTTTTCTCTCTCTCTCTCTCTCTCTCTCTGCCTCTCTCTTCTTTTTCCTCCGGTTTTGCTGTCTGCAATCATTTGGGAACGCTGGTTCCCAGTATTGATGCCTCATGCTTTGGCATTCGTCTCAGCTTAATGCTTTATGCTGCTTTCAATATTCACACGACATGAAGGCAAGAAAGTAGAACAGTATTACATTTTAAGAGATGTATGTCGCGCCTTTGTTGACATTTCATGGAGCAACTATGGTTATGTTGCAGTCCTTCATGTCGCCCCGCTTCGCTGGAGGTCCAAGAGGTCCCCCCATCAGGATGGCAAGCCAGGTAGAGCGCACGCGCGTGCGCGCACACACACACACACACACACACACACACACACACACACACACACACACAACGACAGATGCAGAAGTCTTAACACATATTTAAAACTGGAGTTTCATGGTCTTTGTGTTTTATTCATTGTAGCCACCAGGCGGAGGACCGGGTCCACATCCCATGCTGCCCAACATGGACCCCACACGGCCACAAGGTGTGAATCAGTGTAGAATTCACTATAGCTTCGAACTTCAAATTATACATCACACAAATGATTTACTGGCTTCTCTCTGTACATAAACTGCCATTAACCCTCCAGGCCATCCTAACTTGGGGCCGATGCAGAGAATGAGCGGCCCTCGAGGCATGGGGCCCATGGGGCCTGGCCCTCAGGTAGGCTGCTTCACTCGTACAGAATCAAAGAACTGCCTTGATGAACCATTCGTCAACAGTCTTTGGTTTTTGTGATCAGGAGGTCTTATTTGTGAACAATTTTTGCCAAGCAGATCTAAAATTCTATTTTGATAGAATGAGTTGCCATGTCAATTTTTTGGCAAAAGTTTTTTTTTTCCTATTTAACCTGGGGGCTTTTGGTTTATGATTTTTGTTTGTCTTCTCAGAACTTTGGTGGTGGGATGAGGCCTCCACACAACACTATGGGTCCTGGTATGCCAGGAGTGAACATGTGAGCCTTCTGTTTCATTTGGAACTATTTTCTCACATGAATTTTAAGCTTAACATTAAATCTAATCAAGGTTCCCGTTGGTCTTTCTATCTAGGGGCCCGGGCCCGGGGACGGGTAGGCCGTGGCCCAATCCCAACAATGCCAACTCTGTGAGTACTAATACAGGCACAAACACTGGTTCAGATTGCAGCCAGATCTGCTCTGCTCCAAGGTTCTAGTCTGGGATGTAATTGTGGTATTATGTGTCATGGTTTCCACAGATAGTTGGAAAGACAGCCATAATGGCATTAGCCCGATCAAATGATGACAGTTTGAGGTATAGAAAGGGCTTGCACTCCCATTTCTGGTCTGTAATGTTTGTGTCTTTGGTTTCAGATGCCTTACTCATCACCCTCTCCTGGCGCATACGGGGTGAGAACACATCCTAAAGCCTTAGCTCTTACATACTACAGAAATGTGACCATTGCAAATTAATTGTTTTTGTACGTACATTTGTAACATGTCTTTGTTTTGTGACTTCTTCAAAGGGAGCATCCGGAGGTGGAGGTCCTCCAGGAACTCCCATCATGCCCAGCCCTGCAGGTTAGTGCTTCCCCGACCTGAGCCGTTAAACACCAGCCGTTTCATGAATTATCTAGTACCAGTTATATGTATGATTGCACTTCTTTTTTTTCTTTTTTTTTTTTGCAGACTCAAACAACTCTGGTGACAATTTGTACACCATGATCAACACTGGACCCGGCAACCGAAATAATGTGAGTACCACTTTGTTTCTCTCTTCATCCTGCTGGTTTGAGTGCTGGACAGGCTGATCGCTGAGTTAAGTAGCACTAATACTGCAGTTATCCTAAAGTTAAAGAGGGAACACTTTCTAGAGAAAAATTAAACGTCAGGCCTGGGAATTCTTCAAAAAGTGGTTGCCAGACTACAATTAAATAGCTGCGCAATACGGCTCTACTTATCATTCTGAAAAGCCTCTACCAAGAACTAAACAACTGATCTCTCCAGGTCAGTAGCATCTCAATACACTCTTTTGTCTTTGCTTTTTTCTTTTCAAACAAAATGAATAAAAACCTCATGCATTCTGGTATGAGCCACATGATAAACCTACTGAACCTTTCTCACAGCTGCAGGATGTAAGATCTAGTTGGAATAATAGTGATCAATACACACAGGCCTGGGCCCCTTTATACTGCTGCTGAGTGGTGGAAAACTACCACAGAAAATACTACATGCAGTCTTTTCAAAAACAACCTAAAATAGTCCAATTTAATTATTATGAGTCATGTTGTGAATTTCACTTCCTGTTGCTGTGATAGAGATTATTATTATTATTATTATTATTATTATTATTATTATTATTACTATTATTATTTTATACTGCAGGCTGCTGTTTCAGTCACACTCTTGGAGCTGCAAAGATCAGAACAAGGACTTTTAGCGGTGCAATTTTATAACAGAAGAAATAAATATATATTTGGGTTCCAGGGAAATTGTACTTTTAAATTTGGTATGGTATCTTATGCCAAACTCTTCCGTTGGCGCTGTAGAAAGTGAGTCCGTGCCACTTTATTTTCTCCTGCAGTTCCCAATGGGCCCCGGCTCTGACGGGCCCCTGGGAGCCATGGCTGGGATGGAACCACACCACATGAATGGATCACTAGGTAACACTACCATACGTTAAACTGATACAACACAGAATTCTCACCCATTGAAGACTCAACACTATACCTTTACATTGTTCCCCAGTATTGGACAACATTGTATTTCAGAAAGGAAAATAGATTTCATAAAACAAACGTGTTTTCAAATGATGTCATTTGCAGGATCCGGTGATATGGATGGAATGAACAAGGTAAATAATGGACTTGAGTCAAGTATTGAGCATTCAGAGCTTTATCCAACATGAAGTGAAATGTTATACATCTGGAATTTAAAAAACAACAACTTTGTGCACTCTTTGTTTCTAGAATTCCCCAAACAATTTAAGTGGCATTAGCAATCCTCCTGGGACCCCAAGGGATGACGGGGAGCTGAGTGGAAACTTCCTCCACTCCTTTCAGAGCGAAAACGTAAGTCTCCCTTCTGTTTCTCTCCTCAAGCTAACATCATTGAACCGTTAGTGACTGTGACTGTTACTGTGATGAAACCAGAGGTGGAGCGCTGTTGACCACACCGTGAAGCCACAGTCACAGCATATTAGCATCACCGACTACGAGCGGCCTGTTTTAGCAGTTGCCATGGAAAAGACGTGTGCGCATGTGTTCTAATCTTCTCTTCTCTGTGCTTCCATAGTACTCTCCAACCATGACGATGAGTGTGTGACCCCCTCCTCCACCCCCACCCAACATTATTTGCCATCATTCCGAGGATCTGAACTCACTGTAGGACATGGCCAAACACATCAGCACCGAATCAGGGACAGGCGCCATTTTGGTTCCACACTAATGCCAGAATGCTGATTGGAGAAAATCAAAATGGCTGGCGACTACTGCTCCTTGCTCAAAATGAAGGACAATTTTTCTCCATTTATCACAACCCCGAGTGTGACAAAACCAGCTACTGAAATGCATACATGACACGTTTTATGTTCTTTGCAGAACCCCCCCCCCCTCCCCCCGGCCCGCTCTCAGTCCCCTCAACCTCCTCACCCCTCGAGGGAAGAGAAAAAAAAAAAAAATGGTTGAAGTTTACCTCTTGTACTTTTTAATAATTGCTTTGTGGTGCAAGATGAGCAGGAAATATCCGCTTTTGTCACTTAAAACACTGGAAGAGTGTGCATATGCATTGTGAGCTTGGAAAGTCTTTGTCTTGTCATTTTACTTATCGCCATGCATACTGTGTCACAGGAGTCAGTCGACATAGGACTCAGAATTTGCCTTTTACTCTGTGTCCACCTTTATGAATCATGTACTATTCTTCCCAATGCCCACCCTTCTATTTAAAGAGATTTTTAAGGGGAAAAAGATGTGAAAGAATGTGGCTTTTATTGTGACAACCTTTTTCGCAGCAGGCAAGTGCTCAGATGGTTCTTACAATGTCATATTGATCCAATTTGATCAGTTTCAGTCTCTTGTTGTTGACGGCTATGCCACTCTGCACTCTTAGCTGTTTGATTGAAACAGCTGGACTGCTGTTGTGCTCTCTGTCAAGGGAAACCGGACTTCGGCATAAGAAGTGAGTGCATGAGTGCTGAGAATCTGTGTACAACATACTACCTAGTGCTGCTCTTCTCTATGTGGACACCTGCTTTAAAGATGTGGTGTATATCTCTTTACCTGCCTGTGCTTAACACTCTGTGCTCTTCATCGTCGTAGCCTTCTGTGTTATTTCCAGTTTGGTTCATTTTATGATGAAATAGCTCGGGATGAGTTGCCCATTTTAATCTCTCATACATATTGGTTGTTCATACTTTCCTCCTGTATCATTGGTCGTCCCCTTTGGTCCTGCCCTACCTTGCCCACCCACATATTTTTTTATATTTTGATACAAACTTTGACTACGTATATTGCCCCAGTTATTGAGTTAGTCAAAGCTTTCTAAACTGATTCTAGTAGGCATCATTATAAACTTAGCAGCAGTCTTGTAAATGTGATGAGAATTTTTGTTTCATTTTTTTTTTCCTGTGAACATTACGCATTATACACATCTGTCCTATGTTGCCTTTATTTGCTGATATTTTTTTATTTCAAATTGAGGAAAGATTGCTTGTTAATATAATTTTACAATAACTTATATGACTGTGTGGGTTGTTTTTATTTTGAATGAATGTATAGTCGGGCTCATCAGACCGTGATCTTCAGCGTACGCTGGGGCACTTTGCAGCCAATTGTGAAGTGGCTGTGATGAGAGTCAACACCTCCAAGTCTGAGGCCATGGTGCTCTGCTGGAAAATGGTGGATTGCTCCCTTCGGGTTCGGACCGAGCTTCTGCCACAAGTGAAGGAGTTAAAGTATTTTGGGGCCTTCTTCACAAGTGAGAGTAGGATGGAGCGAGAGATTCACGGGTGGATCGATGCGGTGTCGGCAGCAAAGCACTTGTTGTACTGGACCATTTTGGTGAGGGCGGAGCTGAGCCTGAAGGCAAACCTTTCGATTTACAGGTCGATCTGCGCTACGACCCTCACCTGTGGTCACAATGGCTGAAATGAGTTTCCTCCACAGGTTGGCTGAGCTCAGCCTTCGGCAGGGTAAGGACCTCCAAAATTTGGAGGGAGCCTGCAGGAGAGCCGATGCTCCTTTTACGTCGAAAGGAATCATCCAAGGTGGTTTAAACATGATTAGGATGCCTCCTGGGTACATCCTAATGGTAGGAGACCCTGAGGTAGACCTGTAGCCTGCTGCAGGGATTATATCTTATCTGGCCAGGGAACGCTTTGATCAACAAGGAGGAGGAGCTGGAAAACTTTGCTTGGGAGAGGGACATCTGGGCCACCCAGACCCGACCCTGTCTTAAGCAGCAGATAATGAATGGATGAATGAATATAGATTCACATTCATTTAGAGTAAGTCAGGTTGGAATATGCTGCTTAAGTTGTGGACATGATAAGTAGTGTCAAATGAATGCTTAAATTACACATATACATAGTATTTCGACATAAATCTCATTGATCCATCTGCAGCTTTCACAATACAAAGCAGTCACGCTACGAGCACAGAATATCTACCTGTAGTGGCAGGTACAAGTGTACAGGTGAAGTAGGTCTCTCCTGTGGTTGTTACTACACAAGCCTGTAGCCAGAAGGATGCACAAGCCTCAGCAGACCATTGATGGATTCACTTAACAGTGCCTGCAGTGAAGCCAGGGGGTGCTGTAGTCCACATCCACCAGATCAACAAAAGGAAATCCTGAAGCGTGAGGCAGAGACAGAGGAAACACTGTGCAAGGAAGACCTGAACAGGCTTTTGACATGAGAAAGTAAGAGGGATGTGGCGTTTCCCCAATCAGGTTTTGGGACCACTCCAGTGGGCCAGTACCAAAGTTATTCCCCTCATACACTGTCTGGATGGCAATCTCTGTTCGGGATCATTATCGATATTGTAAGACATTTGAAAAGCAGAGCAAGTCGTAAAAGCTCTGGAGAAATTATTTGTGGACGCATAAAAGTTTTTGGTAAATTAACCTTAGTTTCCTGCCACATACCAAAAGATAGATTGTGTTGTTGTTAATTTGTCTTTGAGACAGCTGAATGGGAAAATCTATTAGTTTTATCACATGAAAAAAAAAACAAAAAAAAAACTTGCTTTTTGCAGTGTGCAGTATTTTGGGGGGGACAATTTGGTTTGGTACAAAGTGGTTGATGGTCTGAAACGTTTGGGAACCTGTTTTCTAGGGCCATTTATCACCACCTGCTGGAGAAGGCAGTGGGACTCAACTGAAAGCTTAGCCAGGAAGGAGACCCTTGACTTTATATGACAATTAAACCCAGTGCACTAAATCTTCACACTTCGCTTGAACCGCTGCTAGATCTACATGGTGAGTGACCTTTGTTGTGAATTGTTTGGTTTTCTGCAACTTCTTTTATCTTCTGTTTTTCCGTCTTTACTTATTTCCAGATTTCCAATCTCAACATCACAAGAAGGCAAAAAAATAACCTTTTCTATCTGTTAATCCCTTCAGAAAATGTATTAATTTACTGTGAAACAGATGATGGATCTGTTGTCTTTATGTAAAGGTCACACTGGTCAAGATTGTTCCACGCAGGCAAGATACAGTGCATCTTAAACCAATTGATGTCTTTACATTAAAGGAAGTTAAAAATATTTTTAAAAGCCAACTGGTTTTGAAGCTAATACACAGTAAGCAAGACTTGCCCTTCCAAAGTCTGTATCTAAAGGCAAAACATTTAATTGTCTGTGTTGCTATTTGTGACTTCACATTGCCCTCTGGTGGGCCCGAGTGAAGACTCATTCTTTGCAGAGCCCTATAGCCTCGACACAGTATATACACTCCCTGCAAGCAGCTATACATACTGCACATCCAGGGTTTCGTCGTACTTTAAAATTCAGATGTGAATCTTAGCAGTGGAGGGGAGCCGACAGTGTTCTGGTTCCTGTCTAACAAAGGGAAACGAGGCTAAGCTGTTGCTGGCTGGTCTCCACAGGATGTGGCCTGGCTGGGCAGGAGCCAAACCTACTCTATGACAAGCTGTAGCGACACAAAACTGCTTTGTTCACTACCATATCCATGTAGTAGACTGGTAAAAATGAGGGCTCCCTTAGTTTCTTATTTGTTTGTATACCACCGGATTATTTTGAGCTGCACATATTAAAATTTGGCTTTGATTGGAGTTTACTTTTACAGTCACTTTTACACAAATTAGTCAAGTCAGGGAGCACATTAGCACCTGTGCTGTTTTTATTTATTGGATGATTACATTACAGAACATATTAAAATGAACCTAAATATATGAGCAGATTATCAAAGGATACAACAAAGACAAGAGGAAAGTCAATTAAATGTATAAATGTACTGAAGGAAAACCAAAAACTTGTACAGTACAGAATCGTCTATGTTAGAAAAATTACTCAGAGGCTTGGTTCAAAATCAAACACATTGGACATTTTATTCTTGCAAGAAGGAGCAACTACATGCACCCTCAAAGAGAGGTGTCCAGCAGTGCTCCCCCCCAGCAGGGCTCTCCCCAGCAGTTCTCTTCCCATCACTCCTCCTTAGGGCAGCTTTTATACAGTGTGACAAACAGTTGACAGTCACCCCCATTCCCTTTGTATCTGCTTTCATATGGTAATACAGAGTTGGTTGTAGGTCACAAGATAAGGACACAGGGGAGTCGTCAATTAGATGCGGAAAGTAAAACAATAAAGGAATCACTTGCAAATAAGACAGAAAACACAAGAAACTTTTCGGAGCCTCCTTGACAAGAGACTTTCTGGAGCCACAATGCAAACAAGAGGAAGAGACAAATCTTTTTTTCCATCAGTCTATTATCAAAATAGTTACAGGCCCGACCGTGCTCATTCACCATTCGCACTTTCATCCAGAAACATAGACCTTGACAAACCCCTAAACCAGGGGTGTCAAACTCATTTTAGTTAAGGGGCCACATACTGCCCACTTTGATCTCAAGTGGGCCTGACCAGTAAAATCATAGCATAATAACGCATACGTAACGACAATATTTCTCTATGTTTAAATCATTGGTGAAGGTTTTTGGATGATAAACCCTATTTTAAGGTCTTTCTACAATAAACTAGAAACATAAAGACCAAAAACTCAGACATCAGCCCACTGTTTATCTGCCCCGGCTCTCCTCTGCAGATTCCCTCGCTTTGTGACGCGTTTGACGTCGAACGCGTCACAAAGCGAGCAGCGAGCGCGGCTGCCTGTGGCAACGAGCGCTTCTGCTTCCAGAGCAGACGTCGCATTTACGCTGTTTTTGAAGCAATTACTGGATCGATTAAAAAAAAAATTACAAAACGTTTGTACTCATAAACCTCCATATTCTCATAGAAATGCAATGTATGCCTTTCTGTAATTTTCACACTTAGCAAAGTCATCCGGCGGGCCGAGCTGGACCCCCTGGCGGGCTGGATCCGGCCCGCGGGCCCTATGTTTGACACCCCTGCCCTAAACCCTCATTTGATTAAATTATATAACATTACAAGCACTGATGCCAAAATCAGCTGATATGTAGAGATAAGATAGTTAGATATTAACTCGCATCAGGGCCTGAGCACCACACACTCCACAACTCATGTTTGTGTGTAAACTTGGGTAATCCACATACCGTGCAAGACATTTATCAATTCCAGACAAGACAGCAAACAACAGCCATAATCTCATGTGGTTAAAGGGCTGCTGTGTGTGTCAACACAAATACCCTGAAACTATTTTCTATTAAGAAACATGACCTCTGCAGCTTGGCAACAATGTTATTCTGCTTTATTGAGTCAGAGGCGGAAAAAGTTGGTGAGTCAGTGACTCGGACGAGACAGTACAGCTACAAAAGTGTGTCAAACAATGGCTTTTATACAGTTTCTGTGACATTTAATTTTAATAATTTACTCTGAGGGCAAAAAGATGGACAAAATGTGGAACATCCAGGAACTGAGCAAAGTGGGATTTAACTGTTCCATGTCGGCTATACTGGCTAGCAAGGAGAGGTAAGGAAAACGGTGAACATTTTGGAAAGACAATAACTTGATGACCAACCTGTGCCAGAGTATCGTCAGGTAATTTTACTATAGGATAATGTAAATGTTCCTCTACAAAAATAAATTAAGAATTCTGAATAAGAACTGTTTTACCAGATGCTTCCTATACATGGAATGTGTCAAACTAAATGCTCACACATAATTCCGAGGCAGCCTACTTTTTGAGTCATCTCTCATCAAATTACAGCTACCAGAGGTTTGCACTGTAATCGTCATGTAAAACGCAGCTGCCTATGGAATTACTTTGGAGTATTTATTGACAAATCTTTAATGCGGTGCACGAGGGTAAAATAGCACTAATGGCATACTTGATATCCGACTGTTGAAGTGGAAAACGTACTCACTGGAATTTTAAACTAAAGAATTAAGAAAAAAAAAAATACACATGGACATACACACAGTATCCCCTGTACACTCTGTAATGCCTCAAACACAAACCCTGAGTGGACCATATCGCTGCGTTTCACTTCATCTGGCTACAGAGGCCGACGGTTTAATCTGTAACCGTCACTAAGAAACACAGAAAGCTGAGTTCAAGGTCAGAGGCTGACATCCGTTTTCAGAGTGCAGGAGAGCAAATTTCGTACAAGTTGATGTCAGAAAGAGACTACACTGTAGAATTAAGTGTTGATATGATCTGAGTCTGATAGTAGTAGGAGTATATCAATGATATATTGTAGAATGGTTACAATGTGGATGCCCATGTCCTCTAATTAAAAGGCACCCCCTCTTAGACCTTCTTATTTCATCTTCTGCAGGAAAGAGCGCACCTCCAGTGGCTTGTAGCCCCAAGGCCCTTGCGCCCCCTGGGGAGCATCGTGAAGAACGTTAATGAAGCATAACAAACACCATTTTCATGAAGATACCACTTTAAATGAGATTCAGAGGACAACCAACATAACACTTCTGAGTCTTTGTCACGTTATCTACATTTCTGGCATGGCTGTCATGAACCTGGCTCCAAGCCAAGCACTCTGCTATCTGTCACTGCTCCTCAGCACGCCATAGCGTGAGTTGAGATAGTGCAGGGACGTTCACACCCATAACGCTGGTGTTACTTGAAGTCACGCGATTGCGTGAGAGGAGCAATGTGTGATTAGTGAAAGAATTTCCCCCCTTTTCACTGCCCTGGAATCTCTTCAATTACGAACACATGCAGTAATAAATATTCAAGAATTTGTCTTTGGGTCAGTGGTGCACAGATCTCACCTCGTAGACAACTTTCCCAGCGTGCAGCACGTAGAGCCTCTCAGGCAGAGCGCCATACTTTATGGCAGTGATATCGCTCATGTCATCCACAACCACGGGACACAGGGGCTCCTTTTGCACCAGGATCTGTGCTGCAGAAAGCCTGTCCCCCAGGCTCTTATGCTGGTTGATATCAAGGTTGTTGGCAAAGGCCCAACCATCTGAGACAAAGACAAAGCATGTGTTTTCATGGAAGTAATACAAAATGCAGCAGAACAGCAAACTTAAGGAAGTGTTACATATCTAAGCACAGAGCTCCATCTCATGGACTTAAAGGACCTTTTACTTTCATCATTTTGTTAAGGATAAAAGACCCAACGTCAGACTTTTGGTCAAATATTATGGCAGAAGTCAAAAGAAGCTTTATCAGTTTAAGTTGTCATGCAGAAATTCATGTTAAATGTCCAAATTGTATCAGCTGCACTTAAAAATTCTCCACAACAGGAGTGTATTTTTTATTGGGATGTGAAATGTTGGCAGTAATTACTAAATATAGTTTATCCTGTATATTTGGGGGTAAAGCACATCAAGGACACGGATCCATCATCTAAACTTCCAAGAGTTCTTTTTTTTCCAATGTTCATTATTACAAAAAAAAAAAAGCTACATAAAATAAAAGGGTGTTTTCTTGCTTTTTTTTCCGCTATTGATTTTGAAGAATAATGTACCCATTCGTTAATGTAAAGAACCTAATCCCCTCACCTGCCCCTCGATTTTTCTCTCACCTGTTGAATGAGCCTCGGCGATGTAGACCACAAGAAAGTCAGCCACATCGCGGAAGTCCTTGACGAGCTGCTTGAACTCATCAAGTTTGTACATAAACGGGGGTCAGGTGCAGCTTCCAAAGCTCAGTACCAGCGGTCTGTTGTCTGCAGAGAACACACAGCACAACAACGTGGGCACACAGAAAGATCCTACCGGAATTGAAGCTGGAGACCTTCAGTGTCCGTCACTCACCTTTCAGGTACTTGCAGATGTTGGTTTTCTCTCCGTCCATGGTGACCAGAGGTGAATCTGGAGCTTCACCCCCCACAAACGCCTCCTGTCCGAGGGCCAACCACATGTGCCGACAGGCAGTTTTAAGGAAAGTGAAAGACATGAAAGTCAGACCCCAATCCTCATACTTAAATCTGGGGTTCTGGGTCATGGTGATATTTTCACCCATTTTGAGGATCTGCTTCCTGGCGAAGCTTGGAGAAAAAACATTTATAATCTTAAGTGTGAGGCTGAGTGCTATCAGGTAGCAGAACATGCCTGCTGTCGATAAATAAACCAACAGTTTTTTCAGGAACATGTTTGCGTCTTGGTGGTGAATCCTTGTTTTGACGGAGTCTGCAGCCAAACTGTTGCACACTGTCGGTCTCCACCCACCCCGCTGGAGTTTGATAACTGCTGCATTCACGGACCTTCTGTGTGATCCGTACTTTCCAGCTTGTAGACGTGCAACCGAAGGTGTGAATAAGGTGTGCTTCATTCCACGTGGCCTCGAAGGTGCTTTTCTACATTTACCTTTCCTGTAAACTACGAATTGATGCTATTTTTAGATAGAGATTTTTAGTAAAGCATTCATTTTCTCCTTACAGATGTTTATGAAATCATTATTTGAATCCAGTGTTTCTACAGACAACGCCATTTAGTAATCTGTTATTTAACTGTGTCTGCAGCGCAGTAAATTGAGGCCACAGGTGTTTTGCAGCTGCGGGAGACGAGAGAGGATAAAACAAAACTCACAATGAACATCAGCTTCGCCATGAGGGAGTCAGCTTTGCAGTAGGTATTGGCGGCTCATTGTTAGCTGTCTGTTTTTGGCAAACAACAGCCTGGCTTCTTAAACATTTAGTTGATTAAAAAAAAAAAAAAAAAAGTGACGTCGGCGTCCCGGCTGCTCTTCTTTCCCCTCCGTATGCTGAGTTTAAATTGGGCCTACCGACGCCTGAAGTGTGTTTACGCATTTATTGTTACTTTGAGTCATTAATGTGGATTTTGATGTAGAGATGTCCAAACGTTTGTTGGCTTTATATGTCAGATTTAGTTTCCATCTAGTAACACCACTGAAAGTCAAGAGGCAACAGTGAGTCACTGTCGTGCATGAAGTCTCTCCTCAGTCCAGCTCTTCACTTCGGTTTAACGTTGTGTATTATTTCCCTGCCGTTGCTGAGGAGTTGACTTCTTTGAAAAATGACAAGTGTAAAGTTTGATGATGGATAGATTCATTCATTCGTTCTCTGGCAGCACTCATCTTCACTTAACAGCAGGATTTTATGGAACCGGTTGTGGTTTGACTGTAAAAAAAAATAGCAGTTGGTTAACTCTAGTTTATGTTATGCATGACTTATCTTTAGTTTGTTTTTGTTTTTTAGCAAGAAAACAGTCCCAGCAGAACAATATCAACACCATTTAGATGTGTTTTCAGTACACTTTGGCTTGACATTGGCTGCACTCGAGATTCATATCATCAATTGGCAAACTTATCAAATATTTTTAGACCCCTCCGATGGCCCCTCACATTGCCTCTGTTATGTGTTTTATATGGTAGAAGACATATAGTGAGTGAAGTAAGCAGTCAAAGACATAGTTTATGCTTTCTACTTTGGAACTGCACATCCTCAGTAAGGGATGTGTTTTGCTGGCTCAGCAAAGGAACCGCAATCCTGTAATGAGAAACGATACAGTGTGACCAAACATAATATTGTGAAAGGGTATCAATATTTTCTTACACCCCTAACTCTAATGCACAGAGAAGAACATGGAGGGATGAATAGAATAGAATAGACCCGTAGGGTTTTCCCATATTTCTTGTTTTCGGCAAGTTATTTCCCACACAGATAGGTGACCAGTAGAGGAGTTAAATTTGAAATTAAGCTCTATTGTTATTAAGAGTTACTGTGACATACATTTAATATCAAAGTTTAATTCAAGCAGAGGCTTCTAAATTTTGTCGGGTTATAGAAATAATTTGGGTATGAAATGCAATGTAAACAACAAAGATATGTAATGCTTTCTCTCATTTAAATAATATAACAGCACAGCAAAAAAAAAAAAAAAAAAAGGAGGAGGAGTAACATATAGGCTCCCACTCTATGACGAAAAAGCCTTCTTTCTCTCTCTCTCTTTCTGTACTCATAACATGGCATATCTCACTAACTCTCGTCGTTCCTGTTTATCATATTTTTCCAACAGTACGGAAAGGCAACACACCATCCTGTTATTCTAGTCGCGCATTTCCGTATTTCCACCGCCGACATCGCAGATTGTATTTCCACAAATAAACACAGCTGCTCCTCACCACTCTCCCTCTACAGTGTTAACCTCGATATGTTTGTCCAGCCTCCATCATTTGCTCAGCAACAATAACGCGTGCTGTCGCTGACTTTGGCAACTTTATCCTGACTCAGGATGGTCTCTTCCACGTAAAAGGCCACCAGATGGCGCAGCGCACCTGCATTTTACCAGAGAAAACTGCTGCTCCAGTGAAAAAGCAGCTTGGGATCAAAGCATGTTTGGCGGGGAAGAACAGTAAGTGGGGAAATTTATTGTCCACGTGTTTTTTTTTTTTTTTTTTTTTTTTTTTTTATATCCTGTTTTTCCAACGGAAGTCCAAAACGTCACAGCCTGTCAACGATATATATATATATTTGCTAACAAATCAACCAAACATAATGAACTGCAAGATCACAGGTACATATGCAAATTCGAAACAATTCAAGTACAAATTTACATGAAAGGCAGCGTAAATAAAACATTGCTGTATAAGAGGGAAACGTATTGAAATATCCAGCTTTTGTCGAAATTAAACTCATCCACTCTGGAGTAACAGCATGGAAATCTATTCAAATATGGTCACCTGAAATATAGATAGGTGATGAAACGGTGAGAAACTTTACCAGAGATTGTGCCGTATTAAACTCTGGATTTCAGTACTTTCTTTTTTTTTTTTAATTTTTTTTAAACAAAGCAATACATTTGATCAGTGTGATAACGCACAATATAGGCGACCAAAGACAAAACGCGCAGTGAATGAATTTGTCCATGTTTCACATCGTGCAGATTACACGCCATTAGATAGGACTTGAATGTGCGCAAAGAATCCCACATGCATGCGCAGGATCTTGCAAAAAATCTTGGCCACGTACAAACTCGAGAGTTACTACAACTACTACTACAACGTCTTGATCCAGATCTTATCCTCCCACAGAAACACGGATGCAGTCTTCATTGGCGCTCCTGAATCTTGCAGACCAGTGGAGCTATTGGGTGTCAATCTCACAAAAGGGAGGGGGGCGGGGGGGGGAGGAGGAGGAGGAGGAGAGAGAAAGAGAGAGAGGGGGACGCGTGGGATGCTGATGTCTGATCCTCACTGAGAGGATGCTATCGATCCGGTTTGCATGTGATTTCCTCTCCAGTTTGATAAACATGCTGATGTGCGCAATGGGACTTTTCCTGTCCCTCATAAGCTAATTGGACAAGGTAGGTGTACCAAATCCTCGCTCTTCCAATGTATTGATACGTCTTCTTCAATTGAATGCGTGTTTTTACGGACAAAATGTAAAAAAATAAAAAATAAACCGTTTTTCTCAGCATTGTTTATGCAGTTTGCAGCGATGTGTTCACTTTCCTCTCCACGTGCGCAGGTAATGCGAGCAGCACACTGCATGGGAAAGCCGAGTCATCAATGCAGAACTCCTCAGCGCTGTTCGGGATGGTCAGCCACTGTCAGACCCCGGCGTTCCCAGACTTCACCGGCTTGGCGCTCTCCGTGTACGGCAGCAAGGCAGACATCTGTGCGCGGCGAGCCGGCACCGCGGGCTTTGGATCTCAGATTTGCCGGAGCCCCCATGACAGCCACATGAACTGCTCCAGCCCGAAGCGACTTACCGCCTCCGAGGAGAAGGCGCATCTGTCCGCCAAAACTGCGCGCTTGTGCTTCTCTCTGCCGCCACCGGCGCAAGGTAGGCTCCTTACGTGATCGCAGCCCGCCGTCTTTAAAGGATGCTGCTGAGGTGATTGGAGGCGACGGTGTTAATTAACAGACTGGATTTCCTAATTGATAAATTGAAATATCATTCGTAATGTAATGTGGTAAATTCTGTCCAACATCAGCGGTGTCAGTGTTGCCAATTTGACCAATTATCAGTTCAGGTTACTTGAGATTGATTAAAAGCTGCTTGCATATGGCTCCTCCAGAGCATCCTTTGATGCAGCTGCACTGTGTGTTTGTGTTGAGCGCCGTGTTTGCAGCTGTGGATTATAGGACTGATAATTAAACTCAGCTCACTTGGATCATGGGCCAATTCATAAATAACACGAGAATCAAAGTCTCCTCTCTGCCATGTGAAGGGATGTACAGTGTGTGTGTGTGTGTGTGTGTGTAGGAGCTGCAAAGCAAGAGTGCATTCTCCATGGATGTTAATAAGACATTTAGTTGAGTGGATGTGAGGCAAAATATGGAAAAACTTGGCAACTCTCTGACAGTTTAAAACTTTATTTACAGAATCATAAATTTGTTAAATATATTATCTGTTTTCTCTTAATTTTAAAACAGCATCAGCCCTAAAAGTAATACATGCTTTAATTGCTTACAATTCATATTTGATTCCACTTTTGATCCCAAAAAAAAAAAAAAAAAAAATTGCTCGGTTTCTTCAGCGAAAGATAAATCTTTAAAACAACAATTGCTCAGATGATATGAGCACTGTCATACCGATAGCATCGAAAGTGGAAACTGGGCTTTGAGTCCCGGCAGCCCTGCTCCATCCAGTTTTAGACAGAGTGTTGTTGTGAGAGGGCGGAGGTAATTACAGCCCCATCCTAAATTATGATTAGACTGAGCAGACTTTTATATTAGCAATCATCCTTGCAGCAAGAAGAGGATCAACGGATTTGATTATTGTTTCTTCTTCGCAAACACAAACCATATGTCTGCTGAATGTGTCTCAGCGTTTATGAGTTCTCTTGGAGCACAGTTGTGCCCTCAGCCCTGCATCCCCAGCATCCCGGACCAGAATGAATCGTCTCATTGTCTTTGCGACGCTTTTGAACTCGCTTCCCGTAAAACTGTGGGAATGCAAGATGTGTTGTGTGCTTGTGGATTATGTTGTTAAGATTAACATTGAAGCAGACACATACATTTGTTTTGTTCCGCCTCTGTGAGGAGTGACATTTTTATCATTTCAGAAGAGTTTTAAACTTTTCCTGAAGCTGAAAACCTGATCTAACAATTTCTTAAGCACATTTGATTCAGCTCAACATCGACATGTGTTTCAGAATTAGAAAATAATTCAAATTCGCATTATATTTTAGTTACGCTCAATAAGTTTGATTCAGTTGAAGGTGTATGCCTGAGGTTGCTATTTCTAGCCTCCATATGTGCTGTATTTCAGGCAGCTTTCTGTTGTTTTATCGTCTCTTTTGCTGAGCATGGAGTATGAGAGTGATCTCAGTACTCATCAGTCTTTTGTATCATGCCTCATTTCAGGCTGATCGTGTTACATACTCCCATTTGGGGACAGAGCGGGAGTTTAAGCTGCATTCTCCACCATTACTTTAGATTTATACTGAAAGGAATCTCTGAAAAAACACAGACTGGTAATATTTATCCTGAAGGAAGTGAGACAGCGGAGGAAGAACTTACCTCAGACTGGAGATTTCTGACCTTTAAACTATTACTCTGCGATAGCAAAAAAAAAAAAAAAAAGAGTGAACTATTACTCAGTAATAAAAGTGATCCACATGTTGGAAGTGATGTTTCATCTGATCCTCAGAGGAAAGCTGTGGCATACTGAGACATACTGTGAAGCATTCAGCACTGCTTTTCTGTTTGTTTTTTTTAAATTACTTCCAAACTACAAATCCATACAGTATGTCAATTTTTTTATTGTCAGAAAAAGTGCATGAGTGTTTACAAGTGTGTGAATATAGGCAGAATTTGGTTGAGGAAAGAGTGAGCGCATAAGACGTGATACAGACTTAGATTCTGGCAGGTAGTCTGAAGACGAAAATAAGAACAACTTTTATTTAAAAGTTGTATCCGTGTCTATGCAACCTCCCTGTTGCTGTATTTTTGTATTTTAAAAACTGTTTCCAGCATGATTTCAAGGAAACTTGCTCTATATTTTCCTTTGCATCAAGTCCAATAAGGCCCACATCCCGGTGTCTCCTGTCACACCTGGTGCTTAGGTTTTGGAAACCATTGCTCTTCATGAGTGGAACCGCGGCAGATCGACCCAACACTGCTAGTCCACTGTGCTATAAATATTAGTGCCCACCAGCAAAGAAAATATTTAGCTTGCAAAGAAAAACACTTGATCCCTCTTGAAAAAGAGTATCAGGTTTGAATGGAGTGTGTACTCTAGCATCATTTGATACCGTACTAAAGTTTCTCCTGGCCACAACGATGCTGCTGAGACTGGGCTTATTTGAGGAGGGTGTTTGAGTTAGAGGAGCGAGTGTGTTGCAGTCCCACACTCCCTCTGTCAGATAAATGCAGAGGTCTGTTTGTTGGGTCAGACCGTTAAAATGATGAGTAATGGACTTTTGGATTTGATCATTGCTGGAACTTTTTTTTTTTTTTTTTTTTCACACTTCTTCGGTTGTACTCTGTCGTCTTTTACCAACACATACTTAATCATGTGACATTTTCTCTGCACACAGTCTTTATACATGAAGCATGCACACCTGCGAGCACACAAACCCAGTTCTTATATTGTGCATACAGACCCTGTATGAGCATACACCCTGAACACATACATATATGCACACATGTGCCACACGCACACACACACACACACACACACACACACACACACACACACACACACACATATACGTGCACAGTTTTTTTTTTGTGGTGAGGTCGTACTGGCACCACTGTTGAATTCCCTCAAACGGACTTAGTTTCCTGTGTTTTCCCCAGCAGGATTTGTAGACGTCAGACTGTGGGGCGATAATCTGACTGTTATGAGAAACAACCGACCATTACAGCCGCTGCTTTGAGCCTCTGCAGTGTCAAACGCTTAATGACAGTCTCCCAGTAGCTTGTGAATAGTTTTGGTTGTGAGAAAGACATTAAGTGCTCTTGGTACAGTCAAGTATTCTAATCAGACTATGTGGTTTATTTATTCTCCCTTATAGAAAGAATAGTTGGCATTCATTTTGTCTGTGAGACAGGAGAAAATGTGGATGAGCTAAATGTTATAGTAACGTTAAATAGTACCGTCTCGTCATAAAAAAAAAAAAAAAATCGAAAATATATGAGTAATTACACTTTACAAAAATATCCATTTTATTCATCATCAAAAATATGGTGTTTCTAATTGGGAACTGGCATTCACATTAAAATATGTGTGTGTGTAGTTGAAGAGTAAATCATTACATTAGTGTCACATAAAATGTTTATATAAGTATAATTCTGGGAAAAACATTTGCTTTTGCTTTTTCAAGGGGTTTTGAATTTCCTAAATTGCCTTGGACTTCAGGCTTATAATTGCTCTAAGTCTGGCTTTGATGTACACACAGAAGATATTATTTATTTGTCTTGGATTTTAGTATTTTTTTTTTGGTGGGGGTGTCTCTAATGCATGGCTTGATCACCAAGGGGAAACAAGTGAGCAGATAATGCAGAACAAATAATTCACGTGTATTGAATTCCGCCTACTGGTACTGCTGTAATCAGTCCTTGCTTTGATCTTCTTATATAAAGTTCTGTGTAGCAAACAAGAGCATTATTACGTCCTATGGAGCGACTGTGGGATTATTAATTTAAAAGTGTCATAGTCTGCTTTGACAAATTCAATTAAAATCTACAATAATGTCTCATATTAAAAGGTCATAAGTCTCGACATAAAGGCCATCAGGTAGAAGTCGTAAGTTTCCAGCCAGTATTGCAACAGTTAAATAATGAAAATAATCATACTGATTAGTTAATTTAATATTATTTATTTTTTTTGCACAGAAGTTGTATATTACATTGTGCAGTTTTTAGAGATTTTTTTTTTTTTTAACTTGATACCAAAACCAGATCTTTATTTCAGATAGGAGAAAATATAAACTAACTTTCTTAAAAAAAAAGGAATCATGTCATCTTAATTCGAGCAAAGCTGGAAAAGAATGTGCCCCGAGTTTTTTTCCCTTTAATATTTAAATTATAATCATTACTTTCTTTTTCAATACGAATAGTATTTTTTTTTTTCCTGAATTGTCAGCAAGATACCGGATCACTGGCACCACTGCAGATCACTTCTATCTTGAAAGGAGAATAAGTGAACTGGAGCTCTGAAATATCAATTTGTTCAGTGTTTAACAGAATAACTGAAGCTCTCAAAAACACTGCAGATTAACATGCCAAAAAGTAAAGGCCATGAAGGAAATTTATAGCAGCCTTTTCTCCCAGATTCTGCCAAAGACTATTCGACCCTCACAAACACTCTGCTGCTCTTGCTGCTGGAAGAAGTTTGACCTTTTATTGAACTTCTGGGTCAGTTAGTTTTACTGCTGAGGTTGACCAACACTACTTTAGAACAGATAGTAAAAAGATACATTTTTGGTATTACTTTTCGCACCCAGCTTTATTTTACATGGAATGTGTCAACAAATCCTTAAAGTCAGACATCCTCCTTTTCTGCATTTGTGCATTTACATCTTGTGGAAGTACACATGCGGACCTGCTTATGTATTTCGTAGTTGTTCAGTGATAGTAGCATTCTTTTCATGGGTTTTCTCACTAGTCAGTACATTCCCATGAGCTAAAGAGCCTCAGCCCACATCTTTGCATATTGCATGAGCTCAGCAGTGAGTTATGGGCAAATGTGAGGGTGCTGCCTGGAAGGGTGTTACAGGGTGTAATGTTTGCAGCATGTTCCATTGATTCATAAAGGAAAGGGCCCGGTGATGATTCTGCAACGGTATTCCCATAAACCTCTGTCTGCCTGAGAGGCTGAGGAGGGAATGCTGGGTAATGGAATCCGAGCTCTTCCTGAGTCACAGCCACTGCAGAGGGAGAGAACACCTCTGGTCGAGCATCTGCTCAGCTGACTCACCTTAATCAAACTTGGCCAGAGTTGCACATGACGTGTGTGGAAATGGGAGATATGTGGCAGAGGAAGAGATGAGTGTTGCATCAACTCGACTGAGGTTGGATTGAAAGAGGGAGATTTATGTGAGGTTGTGATATTTTTGTGCTTGAATATCATCTAAAGTTGTCCTCTGAAGTTGCAGAATGAACACGTGCCAGTACATACAGACGCAAAACCTCGAGTTTGAGCTTTGCACTCCTTTTCCTTCTCCGTTGTCAGTGTCAGTAAGGTCAAATGTTCTCATTTTTATATGACCAGTGTGGTACGACTATGGCATCTCACTTTAACCAAAGGCATTCTGACTTTCATTCTGCCAATGAATCCAAACAGTCACACAGCAAAAATATGATCTGGTTTGAGTAAGTGTCGAAATATCTCTGGAATACCAGATGAAATGTGCTCTGGGCCTCAGCCTAATCAAGAAAAAACTGCAGAGTTGGCTCAGATATGTCATCATAAAAATGTATTTTTAGCCCCAGGCTTGCCTTCAGAAGCACTCACAAAAGTTTCATGCACTTTTGCTGATGAGAGGAACAAGCTGCCAGGTCTTGTGAATCACACCAGATTTGTTTGAGAACGTTACCTCCTTGTAGAAAAGATAAAGAGACTTCTCTTCTTTTCTGATTCTGTTTGCCTGGATAGGCATGCAGCAGCTGACCACATGTCTATAGAGTCTGTATTACTCATGCATTTTCAGACAGCAGTGACTCCTCTCGCAGACCTCTGCTGTGTATGACTTAGCACATGGGTGGGTTTTTGATTTACATGTCGACTATGCCACTTGCTTTTCTTGGCTCGACGCTACTGTGTTTCATCACAGAAAAATCCGCTCCACTCTGACTGCCGCAGTAAAGACAGCCGTCCGCCGTGAGCGGCTGAGAGCTTACTGAGCCCTCGCAGCTGGAGAGGGAGACAGAAAGACAGTGAGACACGGAAGGGGAAAGATGTGGACATGAGGATCAAGGCATCGCTGACCTCCCTAAACAAGGAGTAGGATTGTGTGAATAGAAAAGAGTCATTTTGGTTATCCATGTCAGTCATCTCTCTCAGCATGTGAGTAACATTCACAACACATAAATGTTGGTGAGTCTAAATCCAAGCAGGTCGACATTTAAACTCACCGCAAACAACAGTTTCAAATGCGCGAAAACTTACACTGAACTTGTTTCAATGGTGTCTGAAATTTCCTTTTTTACAAGGTTGGTCATGTTGGCTATTAATCAGTCAGCCAATCAAACATTGGCTTCAACTGAGTGGTCAAAAACAAACGGGCAAACATGATGCGAGCCGAAGCTGTTTTAATGCCTTCATTAGAGCGGAGGAGCAAGCAGCCAAAAAGCTTGAGTTTTATCCTCTCTCTTGTTCTCTCTCTGTCTCTGCCAGGAAGCTGCCATGGGGCAGTGCCCAGTCAGCTCACCGCACCATTGGCTGGCGCTGCCCCAGAGGACTATGAAAAACATTATAAAGTCTAATAGTGCAGTTTATATACTTTATTAGTGCTCGTTAATAGAAGCCCAGCGTTCTGGAAGAATTAGTTATTCTCTAGTCATGTGCAATGCAGTCCAGTCCCAGAGCTGCATTAACTTGCTCAGCAGGACTAATAAGTGCACAAAGAAACGATGGAATGGAGGTTTGCTTTCAGGAAAAAAAAGTGCTTTACTCTTGTTTGTCTGAGTAATGTGGGTCGACATCAATCACAAACCCTGAACGTGACAACTTCTCCGCCCTGCTGATTTAGGCTTCCATATTCATGTGTATTACGTCTGTACAGAGAGCCAAGTTTTATCACATTATCTGTAGAATTATTTTTCTGAAGAATATATTTTAAGGCACTGAAGAGGAAATCTTTGAGTCTAAATTTATAATAGCTTATGTATTGGTTGAAGTCGAGACCTCTTATGAGTGTAGTGATATCATCCCGTTCATCCAATGTCAGCAGTGTAGCACAGGTGGATAAGTGTTTCTTCCAAATCTTTCTTTTTTAGTAGCAAATCTGGACACCACCGTTCTGCGTGATGGGAGGAAGTGGAGGATTTTGGGAAAGCGATGCTGCTGCCGGGTTCAGGTTAATGCTTGTAAGTCCGTGTTGCAGGGAGCTGGGAACTTCGCCAGGCCGACTCTAGATGTTAATAAAGTTTAGAGGCGCCATGCCAGCACTGTGATCTGCAATGCTTAGGGTTATTTTTACAGACTTTTTTCAGACAATTATATTTGAAAAGGAAGGCTCTTTTTCAGTGGGCTAATATCAGAGCAAGGAGATAGAGTGTGTGATAAAAAAGATGCAATTTCCCATGATGTGGTGTTGTGGAGTGCATTCGGGTTTTTTTAAAAATTTATTTTGATTGTGTGGGAATATATTCTGTATGAGAACTTCCCATGAAATACTAAAACGGCAAAGACCATAACCTTTTTGGCTTGTATAGTTTTAAATGTTTGTTAAAAGCAATTTTTTTTTCCCTCAAGAATGTTATGTTCTTTCACAGCCTCACACCCTCACACCTGGTAGTTATCTAACCACAACTGCAGACAGATGAGTGCCTTAAGGATGCAACATTTTAAAAGGACAGACTGAGCTTTATTGATTGATATTCCTTCTCTATTTTCTTAGAAAATTCAAGGATTGTCTTTTTCTCCTCCTCCTTTTGTCTGTTACATCAGCGCCTTTGTTTAAGTGTCATCGACAGACCGGTTGCCAAACAAGGAGTTGAGGGAATATGAAATGACTCTGGCTTGTAGCTGCTGTACTGATATCTTTGCCTACTAGAGATGTCGGCTTGATTTCACCCTCTGGAAACTGAAAACCGCATCTCACGGATGAGCTGGTTGCTCTGTCCAGAAGTTTCCACTTGAAACAGCAGAGACATCTGTTATCTTCTGGCTTCTGTTGTATCTGTCTGTTTCACGTTGTCTGCAACAAATTGTATTTGAAAGAATCTGTGCAGTTTTCATTCTGTTGGCTTTGCTTTCCTGCAATCTTAAACGGGTAAAAAAAAAAATCCTCCTGGAAGCATCGTTAAGGACAATCAGTTCCGTCCTTCTTTGATTTACTGTTGCCAAAATTAAATGTAGGACTCCTTTTTCTCCATTTGTACCACTCGTATGGGCTGTGCAGTTAGTGTGTTAAATGGGTCCATATTACACCGAGTAATAGCCTCAGTATGTAGCACTCTTCATTAACATGCTTAACATTCCCCCCAAGACCCAGAAGTCGGCTGCTATAATACACTGCTTAACACAAACATCATGTTGTGCACTTATGATCTCTTATGGGGCTGGTTGTTGGCTGTTTTCAGAAGTGAGCTGACGTGTGTGTGTGTGTGTGTGTGTGTGTGTGTGTGTGTGTGTGTGTGTGTGTGTGTGTGTGTGTGTGTGTGTGTGTGTGTGTGTGTGTGTGTGTGTGTTTGTTTGTTTGTTTGTTTGTTTGTTTTGGTCAAAGTGGAGGACAATATGGAACAAGTAGAACTCTGAATGTGAAAGTTGAACACAAAAAGTTAATCAATTATTTTTGCCAGATAATTGGAGCAGAGATACAATTGAAACTCGAATGAAGAGGTTAATACATTGTGTTTCTAAGTTTGAGCTCTTTTTGGCTCGAGGATGAAGTCTGTTGCAACACTGGTCAGCCACTTGTTGCGTGTTTCTAAAACAGGACCCACAACATTGTTCTTATAAAGTAAGAATTGTTAATACTTGGCAAAGTAAATGCTGAGCCACTGCTGCTTTTTAACAATGATATCAATCATAAGAAGATAATATGGTCATTTAATGGTTTTTGGACAGTTTAGGGTTTTTGTCCATCAGTGCATTTGCACATAATGTATATGATTAGGTTTTGTATATAGGCAAGTGTTTGCCTTTGAAAACCACATTTTAGGCATTCCAGACCTTGATTTCTTTCAAATTTAATAAAAAATAGAAGTTAAAAGATTTGGTACTAATAGGAACCAGTTCATAGCTGTCCGTGCTGGCTTGACATCTACACCTTTTCCACTGGCTCAGCGTTCAACTTTACAACAAAGCCAAAAACTATCACCATGAGATCTATTCACATTGAAATGGATACAGAGATTCTTAGATCCACACAGACAAGGCACTTGAGTTCACACTGCTTCAGAAACCAAAAAAAGCCTTCCATTATAGCAGGAAATGTCTCTTATATATCTCACCAGGAGTTTTTGACAAAAATATTCAGGATGAGTGCCTGGATTTTTTTTTTTCTCCAGAATGTCCTCACTAAAGCTGAGTCACAGATTTAGTGGAGTGATAGAGTGAAGAAAGGGGAGCAGAACGAGTTTCTCCAGTCTCTCATGTCTGTTTATCTAACTTTTGCCCTCAAAAAGTCAGTCACATGTTGACTAACACCGATAAAAAGACTAATCAGGCACTTTCAGCCTGCATCGACAATGATCTAATCAGCATGTGTTTGAAAGTTTGAAATGAATTAGGCAGTGTCAGAGCCATGACAGCCAGGTGCTGAGCAGTTGGCCCAGCGTACCGGAGCCTCGGCCAATTGGAAAATGCTTTGCAGAATTTATCTGCACCCTTTTCCCTTGACAAATTATTTTATTGTTCCTACACAGTTGGTTTTCATTTAGTCTTTTGGCTAATGATGGACTGAGAGCATGTGTGCTATTGTTATTCCTCTATTCAACATAGATACTCTGACTGGAAGTGTTCACATCTGATAGCACACTGCCATGCAACAGAAACCAACCAAAACACGACAGAGAGGGTCTAGTGTGTACAGATGGTACACAGTCAGAAACTTTACTACTGCTAAAAGGGCAATCTTGATATGCTTATTACTCTCCATATGCTGTATGTGCCTCCGTGGCATGACCCGAGTGGATGTCTGTCAACCTGGTAATGCTGCTTTCTCAAGGAACAACTTCTGTATAATCTCCCCTCAGCGAACTCCAAACCCCACTCCAAAACCTTAAATCACATTATTCAGTGTGTTTCATGTACCGGGACTAGTGGATATGGTGTGTGAGAGCTGCAGATGGGAGAGATAGGGTGAAGCTCGCCTTGTGTCCCAAGCCCTGCACTTTGCCTGACCTGAGCTCAGAACATCAGGACTAGGCCGCTAATCTTTTACAAATGCTGGGAGTCTCCATAACCGGGCCCTTGCTGAGATGGCTTAGTCAAAACAGCCCTGCTGCTCCTGAACGCAGCCTCAGCCTCCAGCTTAATTCAAACTCTGATTAACTAACAAATACCTGCTGCTTGTTCCACAGCATTACACAGGCCGGTACGCTCTGCTGTGCTCCATGGACTTTGACAGTGTGTTTGCTGTTCTGTGGAGGAACGCACAGATGTACTGTGTTACAGGTTTTTCAGGATTTTGTTGGTAAAATGATACAGGACGTGTGAAGTGAGTGTAAGGATAGAAACACTGGACTGAATGAACAGGATTGAATGGTTTAATCTTTTATTATATCTGTGTCTGCTGAGCTGGGAAACAGCTCTATAAATACTGTGAAAACATGTGGTACAATCAGATATAAACAAAGTAAAATAGATTGTACACCAAATTGACATTTTTCCTTTTTCCTTCTAAGTATTTCTTTCACTCAAATTGTGATTTACACTGTGAAAATATGTCTCCCAAATCATTAAGTAACAATTCACTGTGACAACCATGAACCAAACAGCCAAGAGTTTGACTATCTGGCTTAAATTGTGATCAAGATAAAAGGTGGTTGCGTCATCACAGTCTCCGGCCAACAAACAGATGAAAGCAAAACAAATATCTTTACCAGATGATACAGGTAGACGTGATAAACCATTGCTTTTTGTCCCGTTTCAAATTTCATTGATAGTAACCCATTTTGAAATCACTATCCTGACCCCGTATACTGCCCATGTTTCTAAAAACAATTCTTGGTTATAATGCCAAGCACACGTTCCATTGAATTATATATCACTACTTGTGCTAAAGGTCCTGCATTTTAAACTATTCTGGTGTTTTATTTACAGTTTTGACGTTCATAAAAATATATTTTGTGGTTTTAAGCACCAAAAACCGTCTCGCTATCGTTTTACATCTTCTCTGTTCAGCTTTCGTCTGCAGCTCGGCCAACAACAGTCTGTGTCTTTAAGGCACAATGATATCACTGACCCTCCCTTCTGAATGCCTGACCCTTTTCTGGGAGGTGAATGCCCACACCAACCAATTCTTTTTTTGGTGACTTGTAGCTTGCTAGCTCTGGAACAAAATGACTGCCTACTGTTTTCTTCCATATAAAAGGTTGACAGTAGGTCTTGCTAAGGGGGAACATGCAACATAAGCGTGAGTCTGTGACATCACAAACTTTCAGAAGTCCAAATGGCACAGTTGCTGAATGCAATGTTTCCGTCTACTGAGCATTTTGACACTTTCACAGTATTTATGAAGCATAAATAAATCTAAATCTAAATTTGTACAAAATGCGACCTTTAATTTGTCATCTTTGAGAAATCGCTGAATTCGCCAATTATGTTATTATGTGTGAGTATTTAAAATGACATTGATGCGAAATTTATTGTGAAATCAAACTAAACATGTAAGGTTTCAACAGTAGTAATTCAAGTTTATGTGGTACTTCGATCATCATAGTATTGTTGTGTCCGATTGCACAGAAATGGCAGTGAAGTGCATCAGTATATGTACACTGCAGCCTGCCAGCATAAATTGCCGGTATTGGTCTGTACAATTTAGATTTATTTATAGATTTTTGAGAACAATTTCATACGCTGAGAATAACACCAACATGGCCATTATTGTCCTAAAGAATGCTGTTTTTTTTTATTCCAACTAGAAATATAGTAGAATTGAACAATAACTATAAATTGAATAGAGTGATTTATAGAGAATGAAGCTTAAGTAAGGATGTACTACAGTATGAGGGTGGGAAAAGGCGATACTTAGAAATAAAAAGTTTAATGTATAGCCCCTAAAACCACACTTTCAACAAAAGTCAACAGGAGTTGTTAGCCATGCCCTTGATAGCTTGAGCTGTAAATGTAAATGCATAGTTTACCACAGCGTCCACTTTTACTGGGCCAGACTTGTCATTTGACACGAAAATATGGCCAATCTAGACCACTGTAAAGATG
Organism: Embiotoca jacksoni; assembly: GCF_022577435.1. Lineage (NCBI taxonomy): Eukaryota > Metazoa > Chordata > Actinopteri > Embiotocidae > Embiotoca > Embiotoca jacksoni. The sequence continues at coordinate 3,624,432 of NW_027185296.1, read as the reverse complement.
CCAGTCTTCTACAAGCCTCAAGAGCTCTGAGCCATGAAGGAGTCCAGCGAGAGAGGCAAGGCATCAGTATATGTACACTGCAGCCTGCCAAAGTACACTCATTTAACAGCACAAAAAGACTTGCACTGAAAACCCGCATATGTTTATGTTAGGGATGATGTAAAATGGCTAGAATTCACATTTCACATCAAATTTCTCTTTTAAGATGGCGTCTCTCAATTTTTACATGCAAGGAAACAAACATTTGCATTTCAAAGTTCTTCAAATAAAAATAAATGAAAAGCAAACCCTTTTATGGGTTTGGAGACTATATTGGAAAACAGGTCAGGGGCGAAATGAATATTTTTTATGGTTCATAAAAGAGCTTCACAATGAATGCCAGGTTATGTGAAAGGCCTGACACATTGTAGAGGCCGGAGCCCTTCGAGATTCCCTCTTTATTCAGTCTTTACACTCTCAGGCCAAGAGCAGCCAAACAACACACATGGCAGCGACTGAGATCCAAATGAAGAATGATTTCTTTATTCCTGCTTGTTATCGTCTGATTATAGTCCTTCACATCACAGTGTGATCCAAAAGGCTCTCAACCAACAACCTGCACAATTTTCTTGTGAGTTATCACTGTCAATTGATGTATAATTAACTCGGAGACTTCTACTATTTATTGGAACATTTTTGCCTTTATTTAAAAGTGGACTGTAGAAAGATGACATAATAAGTGGACTAGCTTTAACTATGTGACATATTGTATATGCCCACCTACTCAATACATAATGTGTTCTGAATCACATTTAGATACGTCATGAGATATGTAGGGAGGCGTCTGATCGGCTCTAAATTCATTCTGCAGCATCACAACGACCCCCAAAAATAAAGCCATAATGTCACAAGTAACTTCATTCAACAACAAGAGGCACACAGGTTCCTGCTGCAGATGTTACGACTCTCACAGAGCCCTGAAACCCAACAATCATGAAGTCTGTTCAGAATTACATGAACAGACAAAAGACAGTGAGACAGCTTAAATCCACAGCTGAACTACAGCTTTTCCCGAGACGCTTGCAACAACCCACTTATCTTGATTTTTTTTATTTAGGCTGTCTCAATGTCTTCCATCTCTTCATTTAATCCCACACTGACTCCATGATGTTGAAATCAGGATTTTGTGAGGACTGTACCATTTGTAGCAGGACTCCTTGTTCGTCATGTAATTCTTTATGACTCCAGCTGTCGTTTGGGTCAATTCTGCTGGATGAATGTGGCACAGATCCAATTTTTCGCTGATAATATGGAGTCATAGATAAGCCTAAACATGTAAAGACTTTTGCCAAATACTGTACATGCACGTGGTATAAACAAAACATATCTTGATAAATAAACTATATACAAATTCTAAATACTCTCTTGAATGAAATCTATATGAAATTGATCATTTGTATGTATCAAAGCATTCTTCATACCATAATTCATGAAAATATTTTTTATTTTGTCTGTAGGAATTAATCTCATTTAAAGCTTGCATTAGATGGCCTTCTTGGTATGCAGGTGACAGATGGTGTATTTTTTGTTGCGAGTGCCTGTGTGACCTTGAGTCAGGAAACTGTACAATTCTTGTTATAACACCAGATTCACTGATATTAATCCTTGTTTTGTTCTCGTTATTGTGATGTCACTGGAGGTGCTGACGCACATTCAAAAAGAGTTATAGGTTCCGACTCTGAAATCATTTCACCACTGAGACCAAGCTCATGTCTCACTTTGGCAATAACCATCGGCCGACTCACGTGGTGAAGGGACGCAGTGAGAGCAGAAATCAAAACAAAAGGAATCTTATTACAGCCATTAAACAAGAGAAGGGAAAACACAGGAGGGCTTTAATGCCTGGACATCTAAAAATGCTTACGCAGTGATAATATATTTGCTCATAAAGCTCTTTGATGGTGGCCCTGTCCGTTCCAACACGCATGGCTCCTGTCTGTGTAAATAGCTGTGTATTGACCTCCCACCACACAAGACTGAATGTGTTTTCCATAGGTGTCATTTGGTACCATTTAGGGTTTTTACAAGCCCCACTGTGTCTGAGTCCCTGTAACCATGGGGGCTTAGGAGTCATGCCATCACCTCTCAAGTGGTGGCCAACGGTGGGCTCTTCCTGAGGTCGTAGATGAGGGGTTGAATACAAACTGCAGCCCCCTCATCCTGTGTTTGATGTTTAGTGATATATAATGTCTGGTGGACTGTCCATCTCAGGTTACCTAGAGTGCATGTTCCGGTTTGTGTTTTGTGTGTGTGTGTGTGTGTGTGTGTGTGTGAGAGTGTGTGTGTGAGGGGGGTGGTCTTCCATGCCAAAGCCATTGGTGAATGAGAACTCCCCACACAATAAAAGAATGGTATTGCTGACTTCCTTAGGTATGTGTGGTTTGAAACTCAACACAGGTTTGCTCAGTGGAAAACCAGGGGCCCGGTCTTATTTATTCTGTATATTTATGAAAACCCCAATTCTGTGGTGCCCTCTGAGTCAATGAGGAGGTATCCAGGCCGGGTTATGGTCATTTTTCAGCCATGTTAATGCCCTTTGGTGGCACACTGCTGTGCAATAGCACATTTCCTTACTGTCGGTTTAAATCAGTTAGAATATTATCAATTTTGGTCTGCGTGTCCACAACTTTTAAAAAAATGGCTTTTCTGAAGTTTGCAGTCTGTCAGTCTTTTCAGTCAAATGTAATGGCATTTAATCTTAAAACAAGTTGAGTGATGTTTCTCATTTCAAGATACTTACAGAAAAATATTATTAAACAAGATAAACCATGTTGAGTGATGTCATCTCACTGTATGACCAAAACTGTAAAACAAATGAGCATTGTAATGTACTTTTTATTTATTGTCATGTGTCCTTTGAGATAACATTTGTTTTGTGGACACAGCTCATTTTGTGTGATGATGAGTATGACTTAGAAACCAGTGACATTAAACAACCCCCATAATCAAATCAAAAATAAAGCTAGGCCTCTGCCACCAAATCAAATTTGGGGCTTTTGAAAAACTTATTTTCCTGAAAGAGCTGTATTATTGAGACTGAGTTAAACCCCGGTCATCTTGAATGGCTAATATTCATTGTGGACACTGTGGAGAAGCGCTGACCCCAGCTTTAACCAGAAACTTCAAAAGCCAAAGCAATTACTATGCATGCTTTGAACATATCCTTTTCACAAAGTAGCATTCCATTATTCTTCCTGCACTAAAACAACAAAAAGTAAGGAAGAAGTAGGAAGTGAAATTGGATTCCTCTTTTGGTTCCCAAAACATCTGGTTTGGCCCTTGTTTTAAACAACTAGCATCCCCTCTGAGAATAACAGAAGGTTGTGTGCACTGTGTGTAGGTAACAGAATAATCATTTTCAAATGTTTCTCCATCCAAATGTGATCTAATTACCAACACTTAAATTCAACCTCTCAGTTGGACCACCGACCATCAAGGGAATTTTCCTCCAGACGTTTTCCTAACTATTCATTTATTTCACCCCCACTGCTGCCTCTAAACCATTAAAAATATACAGTAATTGCTGCAAATTGATCACTTGTTTTACAGAAGTTATATAAATCTCCTCTCTTGTCAAACTGTAATCGATGGCAGGAGGCGGTGCTGGGCGAGAAGAAGAGAGAGTATCTGTCAGATGGGCCTCGACGTGCCTGCAACACGGAGATACTCTCATGTTGTGCGGTTGAGTTTGGCCACTGTCATTTCCGAGGAATTTCCTGCCATCTGCGTTCAATCGAATTCTCAGAGAACTGGGCTTGCTTGTAAATATTGGGTGCTGGCTGAAGAGGACTGAAGGAGTACTGTGAGTTTTGAACCGGCAGCCTCTTGGACAATAATGAAAAGGCCACTGGCATAGGGATGAGTGAGGCTATCAAAGCAGGATTAAACAGAGCAACAGCAGGACAGAATTGACCCTCTTCTATATTTGAGATTAATTATGAAGAATTCCAGTGAATCCTGTTCATTGATTATGCCTGTTTTTAGTAATGCCAGCATGTGTTTAATGTTGGCAAAAGCCTGGTTGGGCCACCACTTTGGTCCAGACTGAAATATCTCAACACGTATTGGCTGGATTGCCATAATATTGAGAGATACTCTTGTTCACCAAAGGACAGATTACTTTTTTTGATCCCTTTTACCTTTTCCTCCAGTGCCACAGGCAGGTCAAAGTTTTCCCTTAATCTATTAAAAATATGTAGACGTTTTGCACAGACTTGTGGTTCCCTGACAATAATGAACCTAGTAAACTCTTGATTTTTACTCCTAGCTCTACCATGAAATTCACCGAAATGTTTTTCAGTCAAATGTCTAAATGAAAAACCTATTGCCATGAAATCTGTGCCAGATGTTAATGTTCCCATCAAAATTCTTTGATAACATTTTTATCAAAATTTCAGTTTGTCCAGTAAATTGGTTTATGAATGGAAAAAACGGCATTCTGATCAGCCTCAGCTGTACTGTATGCTTAGTGCTTTTTAATGAACGCTTTTATGATGCTTGCTAACATACCAAACTGGGATGGTGAACATTGTTCATTATACCTGCTAAACATCAGCATGTTAGCAATGACAATGTGAGCATGTCGCCATGCTCACATTAACATTTTATTTAAATGAGTTGGAACATTCAGCTGTTTTTATATTTCTTTGTTTACATTGTACATTTAAGTTATATTGGGTTACCTTTAAAAAAAATGTTTTATTCATTCTTAACTTAGCTGGCCTTCTTCTGAACTACTTGATCATATTTCTGTTATGGAAAGTTATCTAACTAAAGGCACATGCTTAGTAACCCAAACCAAAGTACTTAAGTTTCAGAATATGATCATTATTGTATTAACCCCCATAAATTTAACAGAAAACTGACAAATTTAATTGTAGGGTTAATGTTGCAGTTCTCAAAGTACCCTGTAGGGGGTGCCTGGACTCATGCCAAAAGAGTTGTACTTAGCTGAGGTCAAAGGGCAAAAAAAAAAAGAATGGAGAAGGAAAACAAACATAGTCCAGAAAGCAAGCTACAATGAGAAGATAAAGTTGTTTTGCTGCTTTAAAATTGATGTTAAAGTTACTCAAGACAGATGCACCGTGTTACGGTATTTTGTTGTTCACAAGAAGGTTACGGGCGACCAGAACTTGGGATGTTTTATTGATAAATCTCAGACAAATGTATATTTATTTCTGTGGTACCTTAACTCAATTTAGCTCCTTTTTATTTTCAGGACCATGAATGGGAAAAAAAAATAGCAGTCGGAGAAACGTCGTAGGGTCTAGCACTGCAGAAATCACTGTGTAAGAGACTTAAGCATCAAGTTTTATTGCTTCAGAAACATATCTCGAATGGCATTTTATTTTTGTAGTGTTTGACAAAATTTTGTCATCTGGTTTTGTGAACATTCAAATTAGAAATGTGTGATAAAGGACTTTGACATACCTGAAAGCTATTTACATATTTAGAAAAAAAGGACATTAATTGAAAATGTTTTAATATGCAGGTTATCAATTTTATGTGGTTGATTTCTAAGAGAGGAGGACTGAGGATTTTCAGAGTGAGAGGCTCGATGATACATGTGGAGGAGCAGAGTTCTATGGATTTAGATTCTCCACCTGGAGTACAGATAAGATTGAACAGAACTATAGGGGGCCTAACTATACTCAAACTATGTAGTTTACTAGTTTACTATGCAAGTTATTTCAGTGTATATTTTCTTTTAAAAACAGATAACTGGTATCATGATATCAGGAAAAGTCTTAATCTATAAATTTCTCTAAATTTTACCGGCAGGATTTTTCTTTTGATGTCCTTTGCATTTAAAATGAGAAAAATAGGAGAAATATAAGTGTGTAAGAATCTTATTTGAGGTTGTGTCACATGGAATAAATTTAGACATTAGGATGAAGCCATTGTTACAAATGATGTCTGACTAAAGTTGTTTTCCTAACCCAGCCATTCTCAACACCACAGATTTATTGTGCTATTACAACAATTTCAACAAATAGAGGTCCAGGCTGATGTTTGACGAGTGGATCTGATTTCAGTACAGTTTCAGAGGGATGTCTGCTGTGTTTTGATACAACTCGAGCAGGCGCGTAGACAAACTGAGGCCTATTGTTCGAGGAGGAAAACGCAGCTTCTGCATTAAATCGACGTGTTTATTTTGTACGGGAGATTTATATACACTGGTTATTCTCATGAGTGAACTCAAACAAACATTGTGCACATACAAAAACACAGGCACTAAGAGTCGCATTTACACACAGAGGTTCACGATCTAAAGCCTCTCAAATAAACACTGATTTAAATTTTTTTTTTATGTACTTTGTTATGCTATTTATATTCAGTTATTGAAAGATATGACTTGATTCTGCTAAGGAGTGTACCACACTTTCTCTGAGGGTGTGGTACTTCGAGTGCTCGTCAGTCCCAAAACCCTGGACTGGCTACATCAGTGTGCCAGTATTTACTGCTGCCTCCCCAAACAGAGCAACCTCTTGTCTGGCTTTGAAGCACCTCCTGATCCCATGCCGAGGTTTCAGCGCTCTTGGCCTGGCTCCGGAGCCATGTTGTTCACCACCCCTATAAAGGTGTCTGTCACTAAGCCAGGCGTCCCTGTCATGACTGCCAGCCAAGTGCATCACTATTTGTCAGTCTGCCGGTCTATCAAATCAGTCCGTGTTCCTGACTGATGCTTTGTGCACTGTTTGGCCTCGCTGTCAAATTATAGGATGTGGTCTGGCTAAGCACTCCTTCTGAAACTTTGCGATTGTCTGTGATTAATCCTGGCAGTGTAAAGATTTGTGGGCCAAATCTTGTTATCATAGTGATCGTCTGGACAGAGTTGTGGCTACTTGTGGCTTTCATGTGGTTTGTTGACTATGCACATTTTTGCTATATTAACAAATGTTCTAAAAGATTTTGACTTGAAGACAGAGGATATGCTTACTTTGGTGATAATCAATCATTGCTGTGGTGTTTTGTTTTTGTTTTTTTTACTGCCCTTCCCAGGAGGTCAGTGTGCAAACAATGTCTCTGAGTACTGTGTGGCCATTTCCTTGAGGTTCTTAATGTTTAAGTCTGGCTTTCTGTAGGCTGCATGGTTTTTTGTTTTTTTTCTGTTCAGATATCATGTTGTGTTTATCACTGCTTATGCTAATCACTCACTTCTTTGAGTCCGATCATACTGTTACAGCTAAACATGAACGAGCATCAGATAGGTTTAAAGCGGGTAAGATAAGATCTCCTTTTAAGGCCATTTAAACCTAAATATGCAAAAGCTTTTATTAAACAGGAAAAGCTGTGACATAGTTGAAATGTCACTTGACAACAAAACAGTTCCTTCATTAGTATGTACAAATTTACATTATGCAAATTACACCTAAGTCCTTCATACTGTAGCTTAGAATAAAGGGCTTGTATTTCTCCATTTCACATTTAAAAACACTTTTCATAATATTGACAAAAAAAACTATGATCCAATTTGCATGACAAATATAGATAGGTATGTCCTAATTTGAAACTTTAGCACAGAAAATATAATAATTTATTGAACCACATTTCTTTCCATTGAATCTTTCATGATTGTGCGTGCAGTCATATGCTCTATTAAACCCTTTTTGAATTAACACCTCAAAATGATAACATGTTGATACGTTGCATCTGAAGCTTTGTCACTTAATTTAGGTGTCTGCCATTGAAAAAAATGACAGACTCGCAAAACTGCCATGATGTGAGCTATACTGTATTAGTGGCTGTTCTGAGGTTAGACCATGTGCTTCAAAATGTAACCACAGTCTGACTGATTTGAGCATCAACCCTCAGTATCTACAGGTTTTCTCTCAGACAACCCTTTTTTTTTTAGTCTTGCAGATCACCTGCTGAATGTCTTTGTTCTCAGAAAGGGACGGCCTCAAAGGCACCACCAGTGACAAGGTGCTACCACCAGGTGGTGACATGCACAAGTGTAAGGTTTTAATTATAGTAATCAGGGAGGACAGCAGAGAACAATTGGCTGTGATGACTGTTTGGAGTTTGTAGAGTGTGATCAGGGAGGATCACAGCCATTCAGTGCATCTTCCCTTGTGATATTTTGTGAGTGTATTCTTTTTAAGTGGAAATTGTGTGTACATGTGTGGAAGAGACAAAGATGTGTGTGTGCAGAGTCACATAATCCTAAAGCCTTCTGTCCTGTGTTTGGCTTTGGACTGACGGCGCCCTCTCTTTTAGCAGTGCGGTAAAGTAGCTCGTCTTTGGGATTTGTTGGGCACCGAGTCTGGCACTGGAATGGGGTGGGTGGGATAGGTTGGTGGGGTTGGGGATGGGAGGGTTGGTGGGGTTAGGGAGGGAGGGTTGTTGGCTGCCAACTATTTGTTTGTGTTCATGACTGCGGTTAGCACTGCTCCATTTGAAGAGCTCGGTATGATGAGGACGCCTGCTTCCCACAACATGTTCCCTCCTCTCTAAAAGGCACGAGAACTAATCATTTACCGACCACCGCGTTCATCAGTGCGACTTAAAACTGTGTAGCCACTTAGCAGCAACAACCAGTTGTATCCACAGAGGTTTCTTTGGACGGCTGAGCTCACAGCAGTTTTCAATTGTTAGTTATAGTATACTAACGATTTCTTTAATCTTATTACTTTTTTGGAGTAAGATATTTTCATGCTGTTGTCCCAGAAATAGTTTCAGTTTGCAGCTGGATGTATTTGGAGCTCCATGAGTTTTCTCTTCCTGCACTCTGGGGTTCATCCTTTGTGTTTGACTTTCTAGTAGATGAGCTGGGGTTGTTATGCGACCAAGCTGACCATGAGAAAACAGCGAGGAACAAAGATACCTGGTTGTGAGTGGCTAAAATCAGCCTTAACAAATTGATTTTATCCTCATGAAAGTTCTCATGTCTGCTGGTACTGGTAATCCTGCTACAAAAACACTGACATTTCTGTGCTCCAACAGCAATTTAATAGAGTTTTTCTTCTTCCCTCGCCCCGCACCTGCTTTAAGAGGCACTTCCTCTCTAGACATTGTTATTTTTCATTTACTTGTGCCCCCAGGTTTTCAATCATACATCCATTACTAAGCAAACAAATAAGTTCCGGGCCTATGCAGCAGACACAAATATAGACATGAGTTATGAGATTCAGAGAAGCCGGGAAAGGCTTTGGACCCTAATACACAACATCTGCACCGGACAAGACGCACAACCAGAGCATCCCACTACAAAGTCCTGCAGTATGTGTTGACCTGTCTCATGTTGAAAGAGAGGAAGGGTAGGGGGAGAACCCTGGCAGGTGGTGGTGTTGGGGCAGACGGGAATAAAATGATCATTATTAACTGTTTAAGTGCTGAATGTTATGATTTATGGAGCCAAAGTGGGGCCAGTTGAGGTGTCACATTGGATTTCCAGATGCATCTGTCTTGCGGTTTTGGCAGCTTGTTGTAACTTTGGGTTCAGATGTTTGCATCACACGCCTGACACCCCCCACCCCCCTGCCCTCTTTCTCTCCCTCCCTCCCTCCCTCCCTAACAGCCTCCTCCTGCTTTAAGTACAGTACACCTCTGATCGCTCCCCTTTTCCTCTCCTTAAACCATCCATCCATCTGCACATCTGCTTTTCATTGAGGCCTGCATGTCTCCAAAGACTTGAATGCATTAAACACTGGCACAAGTGCAGTCTCACTCTGGCACTTAACACAACGCTTAGGTGACTTAAAAGGGAGAGGCGAGAATTATAGAAAATGAAGTGTCACCAAAATAAAAAATCGCCCCAGATTACCACCAATTACACTTAATAATGCTGTCCAGGCCATCTGTTGATCAGATGGTGGACTAGAGTTGTCTGTGGATAAAAATGGTATCAGAGAGTGAGAAGGAGAGAGATTCATTGAGGGAGACGGCAACACAGACCTTCAACTATGCAATGATGTGGTTTGATCGTTTCAATACTATATAGATTGGAATGCTTTGTATGGTAATGTAGTCATAACTGGGTATCCTGGGATAATGGCCGTGTTGTTTCAGAGGGGTTAAGTTCTGTTAGATTGGAGACACATGTCTGCTCTGCTTTATTAGTCATTTATTAGTCACTGAGGTCAGCAGAGAGTTTTTAGCCAAGGCACAACACTGCTGAACTTGAACATGACTCTGATCATCAGCCCCTGAGGCAGCCTGAAGAGGTGTACAATTACAGTGCACCCTAACTGGCCACGATTTGCAATGGGAAACTCATCCAGTTATGTGAAGCGTGTTTAACAATCAATGTAATCACAGGCACGGTGACCGCAACCTTCCGCTAAGGAATGAGTCGTGCCCTAATTATCAGAATTATGGAGTCGGCATTTGTACATTGTTGCTGTCTATTGTCTTATTTTTCAGCCTCCATGGTCACAGTGGCTGCATTAATCGGCAGGAAAAAGATTCAAAAGCCCCTTCCACTCACGATCACGATGCATCTGAGCTTTATAACTGTGCACCATGTTCCCAGTGGATTTTGACTAGAAGGAAACATGACAAATGGATGACATCAGAAGAGGCATATTGGGGGGTGATTGGTTCCTTGTTTCTCTCCACAGCCTCAGCCAAAAAAATAATCAAACATGTCCCAAAACAAGATCTCAAATAACCGCGTTTATCCCTTTATAATTGCAATTGTGTTTGAAGCATTAGTTTATGCATTCATGTCCAATGGAGCACACACACTGGCACACTGCTCCTTAAATGTTACCTCTCCTCTGGTACGTCTCAGTGAGCTCCTCAGTTTACCGTCATCCTTTAGCGATGCTCACTGAAAGGAACGTGGTATTTTAACTATACAGGAGAGGAGGCAGAGTGAGCAACAGATACCATGTGATGACATTTATAGAACGAAAGATACCACTTTGGATCTAAAGAGTATTATTAGACGCCACGTTATTGACAGGGTCTGTTTCTTTCCTGTTCCAACAGAAACCTTTTCTTCTTTTTAGGGGAGGTGTTTAAGACACCGATAACAATAGAGTCCTTATTTGTGCCTGCGTCTTTACTTGGCAATGCTAACATCAGTGGCTCTTTGTGAGGATGAGCCAGCACATCTGTACATGGTCTCAGTACTGAACACAACACTTGCCCCTGGTGCTTCTGGCTCTGTCCTGCCTTTCTTTCTGTCTGTCTTTCGGCTCCTGCATCCCTGATCTCACATCTTTACGACGTCACTCCTAATTGGGCCTGAATGCTTGCAACTGTGTATCAGAGGTCTGTGCCACCGTGCTTGTTCTAAAGACTTTACCAGGATTGCACACAATACCAACCTCTGTTTCTATAGTGGGATTGCAACAGATTGAAAACTCAAAGATACCCTGTGCAGTTTTTTTTATGAAGCAGCAAATGTTGATTTTACATTACATTTTTATTACCCAAACACATGGTGTGAATCCTTTTAGATCTAACAAACATGTTGATTTAATTTCCTTCTTCATAAAGTATTTGCAAAGTAATTTTTTTTTAATATATATATATATATATATATATATTTTGCTGCCATTATTGATTATTTCTATGTTTCCTGGCTAGCCTTCTTCTTCTGCACATCCTTGTTGGCACGTTGCTGTGCTTCTTTACATTTTACTACCACCAACTATAGATGTGGAATTGCCTGACACAGGTGATAGGTTTGTGTATTGTGTTGCCTGTTAGTTTGTGTAGGTACCATAGACAAACTTCCGGGTCCAAAAAATGAGGCAGATGCGAAAGTGTCTTAAGATGAAATACCACCAAAGGCCACTAGGGGTTGGCTCTAAAAAGGCTCTGTCTCTATAGACTCCCATTCAACTTGTCTCATAACATATGAAGTCAATACATGTTTTCCACTAGTCATTTTAGTGTTGTTAGCTACAGTCCATCCTTCTTATTAGTTTTATGGTAGTCCATCTAAAAATAATCCCATCATTAACTAGAAAATGAGACCTCAAAAAGCTGTGTTTTTGCGGTGTGTCTGTTTGATTGACATGCCTGTGGTGAATTCAGGTTACTGCTATATGTGGGCGGGACGTAGTATCGCTGGGTTCCCAATCAGACCTAGTCGAATCCACCGCTCGCTCCTCCCCAGCTCGTCCAAATATGGTCACTTCTGTCTACAAACCGCTCCGAACTGGCAAGATGGCGACAGCCAAAATCTGAACTCGAGGCCTCATGACGGCCGTTCACAAACCTGTGGCTGACATCATTGTTGGTCCAATTGGTAGGTACGTCATACAAATAAAAAGGGTACTCATTCATAAAAACATCACTCCGTAGTGATACCAGAGGTTAAAAACTGCACCAGGTACCTTTAATTCTTGTCTTTTAATTATATGAATGGATTACACAGACAGATTCTTCATTCTCATTTTCTTCCCCAGAATACAACATCAATACAATACACACAAACCCAGAGGCAAAGGAATGTTACATATGATGAACACATAGCTGCCTTGCTCAACAGACCACCCATAAGTTACGCACAATAAAAGGAAAAGCAATCTGTCTCTACTCTCTTTCATTCACACTCACACTCACGCACACACTCACACTCACACTCACGCGCGCACACACACACACACACACACACACACACACACACACACACACACACACACACACACACACACACACACACACACACACTCACTCCCTCTTTACCTGTCACTTCTGCTGGAAGTCTTACATTTCACCTCGTCCCCGATGCTCTCTCTGGCTTCCACTTCCTGATCAAACTAGGCTCTAACACACAATGAAATGTTCAACGCTGAATTACCATGGCACATTCAATATAAACTGAATTTACTGTTGGGTTCCATCCAAGCTACCATATGCTGAGGAGCCTGCTGTTTCTCCAAGCAGAGCATGACTGATTCTGTTAATGTAGCAAAGCTCTAAATCACTGGAGCGCTAACTTTCTGCAGCGGGGGGATCAAGACCTTTAACACTCATTTAACACTCTGACTTTAACGTCCTGGAGACATTCAGACCGTGTCTCTAGGATGGAGACACTTAAGTCCACTTAGTTGCAACACTCATTGCAAATGTTGGCCACAGGCAAAGCAGTTCTTTTTTTTTTTATTTTTAGCTCTTGTAGGAAGTACTCATACCTGTTTGTATTTGAACAAGTAAATCAGGTGAAACTCATTGTCTTTCTTTATGTCCAGTTGATGAATCTACTACAAATTGGCATGCCAACTCCCAGATGGAATTAAAATACGTAAAACTTAGACAATCATTGAAGGTAAAAAATGCGGATCTATTTGTAACTTCATCTGAAAGAACAAAAGAACAAACCATCTTACAAACAAAAGGGACTCTGAAGCTACTGTAGACTCTATTGGTTTGTTTGTCTGCATCATTTTCTGTCAACAATGTAAAATCTATTTACAATATTCTGAGTTGGGCAAACAGGTCAAGATTGTGTTAAATGCAGCTATAATAAATATTTTTTTATTGAATCACGTGGCCTTATATGTGAAAGGAGAGGCTTATCGAGATGAACCCACTGACTATTATCCCTATACCTGCAGTCCCTCTCAGCTCTGCAGTGCGTTTCAGTGTCTTTCAGCTCATAGTTTTGGTTTTACAGCTGCAACAGATTTGCTTCACTCCCACCTCTTACAGCTGTCTGTTCCAGCTGCTGCAAGCAGCTAAAAACCGACTGCACGCTATCTACCTATCACTGAACAGAAGATAGAGAAAATGATGATCTGGTGGAGACCAAAAACAGAGCTAAAAGGAGAATAAGTGTTGACTCAAACATTCATCAGGTGGACTCCAATTTAATGCAAATTTTTGGTACCAAGTATTACCTAAAAAGCTATGGCGTGTCAGTGTTGTGATTACATCCTCATTCTGCTAAGTGACTAAATAAATTAGAGCCATACCGTCTATGTTTCCAAAAAGCTTGTTTTAGTGAAACAATTTGCCGACAGGTATTCAGTGCTCATGGATCATCTTTGTCTTTTCTTTTGTGTGTAACTCATTTACGTGGTTAACTTTTTCCTGGCAAACATCGATTCTGTATCACGGAACAGAGCAATGAGCATCGTCTCATAGTTCACGTTAGATTTATTGGGCTGCCCGCTGTGGATCTGTTTTTTCTTATAGACTGGTGACCACAATATGATATGTGTGTGTGTGTGTGAGAGAGCATGTGCATTCAGTCAAGGCCTCATTGACCCACTGCCAGTCCATTATGATGACAGTGTTTTTATTTCGTTGTTTGTGCTTTTGTGTGCATGCTCAAGGACAGTTGAGGCCTAATTTAAAGACCTCTGATGATGTTAGTCATTTCCATCTTGATTCATATCACTTCTGGCCATCCTGAACGAATTATTCCTGACTGGAAGCAGGGAAACACTTGGCTTCACATCAGCGGGTCTTGAAACTTTCATACAGGAACACACTTGTATATACTAACTGGTGGGGATGCTCCGCCAGCAAATGGCAAAAAAAAGAAGGAACAATCCAAAACATGATAAACAGAGCGATTTGTATTGCTTGAAAACAGACCAGAGCTGAAAGACATCTTGCCTTCTGTTAACATTTCTGAGTGAAACCAGCGGTGTTCCCGCGGTCCCTTGGCTGGACTGTTTGTGTTGCTCGCTTTGCCTTTTTCTCTACTTCTTTGTGTTTCTGCTGTGACCCGCGAAAAGGCAAATGCAGAGGAAACTGTGGACACATCAGCTGTAGGCGGGAAATGTGAAAAGAAAGATGTTCACCAAACTGAGAATAACATGGCCACAAAGTGCTCTTATTTTCTTTTGTCTTTTGTTCATTCTTATAATCTTTTTCCCATATTCCAAAACATTTCCTCCTTTTCTCTTTTGTTTACACCCTCTTTCCATCTGTTACTCATGTTGGAATATCTTTCTTCTCCTTTGTGTGCCTTTTTTTCTCTTCCTTTTTCATAAAACCTTATTTTTGCAGAATATTTCTCACTATTTCACATTTAGTTCATTTAAGTCCCATTCTTTCTTTTTTTTCTGAGTCCCTTTTTAAATGTTTTCTTACACATACAGAATGTTTGGGTGACTTTATTAATAATAGCTCATGGTGTGTGATAACATTATCAATAACATTGTTAAGAGAAAATTTAATTTGATAAATTGAGTTAAGAATGTTGGAACAGGTGACGACGCGTGGTCGTGTGTGGGGATATCAGCTTACCCTTCACAAACATTTCCTCACACTGGGCCCTCCCTCCTCCCATGTTCCTTTTTCTCTTTCTTATTTTAATTATGTTTTTGGTAACATTCATGAAACCTGTAGTCTTCATCAAATAATAAGGTTTGAATGATACAATTAAAGATCTTAAACCCACACTCTTTAAAAAAAAAAAAAAGAAGTAAATATCAATGAAGAATCAAAAGATTTTAATTTCCATGTGTTTTCCTCACTCCTTAGTGCTTTTAGTTTTTGCATTTGAGGACTTGGACTGACACCCAAACTTAAATCACAGAGGAGGGCTTTTAAATCAGAGTCTCCTTGACTTATCATTTATAAATTAAATAAAGGAGAACTTACACCGCACTTCTTGTAAAGTTAGTTTTTTCATTAATAATTCTTAAATTATATAAATAGAATGACTAATAAAATCCATTAATGAGGTCACAATGTTCACAAAAGGATTGACTAAAATTTAAGGGAACAGCGTGTATTTAAATCTTTGAATGATAAAACGGTAACACTTTTACTGGCTGAACTTTCTGTACAAATTAATTAGACCTAGTTTATTTTTCCAAAATGGATACAATGCCATTTGGAAAAGATTTCTTCAATTACTCCAGTAATAATGTTTGACAATTCAACTGTCCGGCGTTGTTCTTACTGCCACCAGTTGGACTTTACCAAAGAGCTTTCTATATTTCAGGACATGGCAGCCAACAATTATTGCTCAAAAGAATATTCATAATATGATAGCATTTCAGCATGTCATTGATGGCATGGATCCCATCGTAAACTCATTATTCTTCCAGGACACTGACAGATATACTTTGCCAGCTTTTAATTTGAATGGTGACACTGGGTCACTGCTCTGCCAGTAAAAGCGATACTCTGATGTACCTGTCCTCCTATGTGGAAAACAAGTGCGGAAACATGTAAATGGTGGATCAGCTACATTCTGATTGTTTGTAAAGTTTAGTAATATTGTCCCTGTTCTTTCTCCAGTGAATGGTGTCTACTGCTCTGAGAAGGATGCAGATGCTGAGCTGCTTGAAGCTGAGGGCGCCCTGATGCGATGTGGGCAGAGCTTGCAGCTGTCAGCTGGAGGTCATTCAGAAGGGCTTTACCCCCAGAGCCTCCACTGCAGCAGACCTACACCTGACCTCCTTCTGCAGGGTGGCCCTCACCAAGACACCAGGTAAACTGTCACTATTATCCCTTTTTTTCCAGTTACAGTTTTGACTGGATCCTGTTTGGTGTATTATTACTGACAATATGTAGGTACAGTATGTTTTTTTTAATTATCTTTTAATCAGATGCACACATATGTTGCTGGAAAGCAGTCTGATAAAACGCTCAAAAGGGGACCAAAGTACAACATTTATATTACTCTAATGGGATTCTTCTGATGTGAAATCTTTGACCTCTGTTGGACAAGTCAGAAATTATTTACAGTGACTTTCTGTGTCGTGGCGTTTGTCCTCTTTCTTTCACCTCCTTCTTTTTCTTTCAATCTATCCTCAGTCATCCGACCCAAAGTGCTTCTAGACAGACGTTCATTTCTCATATTGTCTCTCAATTTTTTCACCACAGCCAAACAGGAAATGGCGCTTCTGAATAGGGAGGGGTAGGAGGGGGTCAAGTCTTTATTAACCACAACGATGACAAAGTCTGCCAGTGGCTCTCTACAGTCCTAGCTAGTGCTAGTTTAGTTTTTTCCCCCGGCGTGCTCAGGGGAAGGGACAAAGACGATACCTTCATGAGACAGCCCGGAGAAAAGAGAGCTCTTCTCACATCACTCAGGGGCTTTGGACAAAATCCATAATGAGCCAACTGACAGGAATGATTATGTAGGAGATCACAGCAACGCATGGAGAAATCTGACCTGGGTTCCCCATTCAGCCGGGCAAAGATTCCCACCATAATACACAGTATTGTAAACGGTGACCCTTCATAGTCTGCAATTATGCCACCAAAACAGGTGACTCCTTATTTATCCCCACTGTTGGGTTGGGTTTAACCCTTTTGTGCCATCAAAGCCTGTCAGATGGACACACTAGCCAGTGGCCTCTCAGTCTCAGTAGCCATCGAACCCTGCCCCCTCACTCTATTCTTAGTTTTAAATGCCCATTCATATTCTCTCTCTACAAGAAGATCCTGTTTCATTTATTCATAAAAACACTTTGGATCATCATCAGTTGTGCTAGCTGGTGTGCAACATTGCCTTACGTTACTGTATCCTTACCATGACCTCCACAGTGTTAACGTTTGATCCATAACTCCATTACAAAGCTGAACTGTTGAAATATTTGAGGTCAGTGGGACTCATTTAGGATGACAGGATTTTTTTTTACGTAAAATGAGAGAAATATGAAGAGGAGGGGTAGCAGGAGGCGAACTCTGACAGTGCTGCTGGTGGGAAGGATGAACCAGCCTGTGTCTGTCAACACGCGCTGGCCTAATAGCGCTCATATTCTCTGTGTTTTCCTCCTTACAGATCCTCCTCTGCCTTTCAGAGGACCCTACCGGGGGCCTCACCCAGCCTGGGCTGTGGTGCCAACGGGGCTCGCTCCTGTGTCCCTTACCCGATCAAACAGGAGAACTCAATGGGCTACAAGATCTCCGGCACGGGGCCCGGGGTCCATAGCACATCTCAGGGCGGGTTTCACGCCTGTAGGGCAGGCCAAGTTTTGCAGGTTCCAAGGGACGAGATAGTTGGAGCTCCGCATGTTAGCAACAGCGGTAATGGCGTATGCGCAGTGAGCGGTGCAGGTAGTGCTGTGTCAGGGGACGCAGTGCAACCGTTTAATAATGAAGATGGCTCCTCCCCGCTGGCTTTGTCCCCAACTGGCTCCCGTCATTCAGCGCGGCTGCTCAGTGCTAGCAGTCTGAAGAGACGCTGCCTGTCCCTGGCCTCACAGTCCACCGCCGCTGCTGGCATCGGCAACGTCGCTGCCACCGGGTCCCCATCAGCTACTGGCGCTGCTTCTAAGGAGATCAATATCACCGCAATCATCTGCTCCTCCTCCCAGATGTCGATGGTTGCTTGCGTCAACGGGTTCCGTGCTAACCTCTCGCCCAGCCACACCAGCAGTGCCGGCTTCTCCTCCTCTTCCTCCTCCTCTTCTACGTCCCCACCCTCTATCTTCTGCTCCCGGGAAGCCCCCCAGAGGCCCCCACCTCACAGCAGCCCCCAGCAGGCCACGCTACAGGAGAGCTGTCAGCTGTCCTCACCTGCCACCTGCCTGCTGTCCATTTCCTCCTCCTCCTCCTCGTCCTCCTCTTCAGTGTCATTCTTGGAGCCGGAGCAGGGCCACGGGCAGAGCCTGGGGCTGTGTGAGGAGCAGGGCTCCATGCTGCGGGGGCGTAGGGCTGGAGGAACAGCCGAGGGAGGAGTGGGAGGAGGAGGCGGCTCGGAAGGGTTGGGGCTGCTGATGAGTGGGACCCTGATGTCTGGGACGATGCATTCGGGGCCTGAAGCTGGGGGTCTCCTAGATGGGGGCCAACGATCTGGGGCTGCCCTTAAGCAGGAACCCCTCGATGACTTCTCCCCCAGTGAAGACGAACTCTTTCAGCACCACTATCATCATCACCATCATTTGAGCGGTCGCAGCGGGCACCTCCGTCACACTCACCACCCGCCTCGATCTGCCATGCCTCCCCCTTACCACTTGCACCAATACGTGGGGCCCAGTCCTGGAGGCCCGCTACATCACCAGAGCCAGCAAATAACACCAGTCTCTTCCCTGGGCCTTAAATCAACCTCTGGAGGCCCTCCTGGGCCCCACACGGTCCCTGAGAGGGAAGAAGTCGGAGGTGGAGCACTGGCGGATAAGCAGGTGTGTCGCTGGATTGACTGCAGTGCTGCTTATGAGCAGCAGGAGGAGCTTGTGAGGCATATTGAGAAAGTCCACATTGACCAACGCAAGGGCGAGGACTTCACCTGTTTCTGGGCGGGTTGCATTCGGCGCTACAAGCCCTTCAACGCCCGCTACAAGCTGCTCATTCACATGAGGGTCCACTCTGGAGAGAAACCTAACAAGTGTATGGTGAGTCATCAGAAACCACAGAATTACCCACCCAACACGGTCCAGATCCAAAAAAAGCCAGACACCAGTGGTCAGATTCACAACACATACAGCAAATTCCCTGATAGTCAGCTTTCTAAATAATTTTGCTTCTATTTGAAGGTATTAGGTGGTATTTGTTGGTTTAATTTAAGTCTACTTTGTCTCATAATTACAGCCATCTGTGTTTTTTTGTTTGAATTAAACACAAGCACATATTTCACAACGTAATACAGTCCTTCAAGATGATTTTTCCTACGCAAGATCCACTTCGATCGTGTCCAAAAATAAGACTGGACTTGCTTCACTGCTGATTACGTTTCAACAGAAACTCTTATTTTGTTTTGGTTGAGAAACAGTTATTATGGTAATTCCTGTATTTTTAGTGGAACATGCAAAAATAAAAAAGAGTCTTGTTTTGTTTTTTTCCACTGAAGATGTGAGCTGATGTAAGAGTAGCACTGCCTTGTCAGTATAAATAGATTTGTGGTTGTATTCTTTACAGGTAAGGCTCCAATTCCACAAGTCAACACACTAATCAATGTCAAGCTGTCACTCCCCCACGTCCCTTCACAAATGGAAAAAGCCCTCCAACCTTAAGAATGATTTAGTCCAAATACACAATTAGTCCACAATTTGTGTAGGGAGAAGCCATGTTTATTTTCACGAGCACTCCGTTTTTTTGAGAAGGGATTCAGATCATGAAAAGCCAACACATATGGTTAACATAACCAAACAATGCCTACACTTGATCCTTTTAAATAGGAGCTTTAAATGTTTAGCTGTCCCACAAGTATTAAGTGAATTGGCTTCATATCCAAGCCAAACACGAGCAGAAATGCAGTAGTCTGGAGAAGGCAGCCACAGAGGGATAGTCGGCAACGTTTTGCTAGTCTTGCTCAATTCGAGGCTTCACCCCTCTTCAAGTTCAGCAATCCATCCAAATCCTGATGCTAATTGAAAAAAACAGAGTCCGTGATATTGCTGCAGCACCTGTTTACTCTCAAAATCCAGGTCTTGTTTTTTTTTTGTGTTTTTTTTAAAATAACAGTGGCTTGTAAAATTAGCTGTGGAGGGTCTTTATACATAAAGTTGTGTTTTGCATCTGTTTTCTGCGAGTTTGAGTAAAACATTCGTCTTGATTCTGACCCATTCTGATGCGTGTTAATGCACGTCCGAGCTGATCGAAGACACAAACTCAAGTCTAGTCCAGACATGGGAAGTCGGGGGACTTGACAATTCTGCGGGCCAAGTTATGGAATATCAGGGGAATTTGTTTATAGCGTGTTTAAACTTTAGTTGCCATTCATCAAAATGTAATAATTTTTTAACTCATTATTTCTCATGTTTCCCGTATTTCATGAGTGATTTTATCCCCCTAGCGCTCATCAACAACTGACGATCACTTCAGTAAAGATGCTTCTTCTTGTACCTGTTAACAAAGGCAAACATTCCATGAAAATGCTAATTTCAACTGCTTTGGCAACAAAATGATGACTTCAAAGATTGGATGTTAATAGTAGATGACAGGAAAGCTAATTGTAAAGTTTGGCCGGTTTTTCCCGTTCATCCTAAGTCATGGAAATTCAGCTTTTTAGTCAGTAAAATTCAGGGAAAGTCAGGGAATTTAACATTTTAGTCTGAGTTGGAACCCTGTACTTTGCATCACTTCAGGGTTTTTGTGCTTCTACTTCTTCGGCTCAGTGTAAACTATTACAGATGCACAAATGATTGATTCAGATTTAGCAGTGTGTTGTATGATTACAGACTTTAATTTGTCTTCTTATGTTGCTGTTATTATTGCTATTTGGACTGTTACACTGGTCGCCGTTACTACAGCAAGTACAGCAAGTAGACACTGGGTGAATGTTTGTATGTTTATATAGTGCATTGGTGTATGCATAAATGTTGCACTGAGGAGGTGTGTTTTTGGAGATGTTTTCCATATGTGAACATGGGAACAATTTGGCTCACTGTGAACCAGCCACTGGACTCTGTCTGCGGACATGAGGCGCTGTGAAACTGTGCAACACGCCCAAACCTCCTGATCACCCTGGTTTCAAGCGCATACAAGCACAAGTTCACAGCAATGCATTCATGTAAAAATGGGCACATTGTGACTCTTACTATAGGAGGTATTGATGCCGCGTACAGTACGTTGGCTTGAAACGCTCCCGCTTTTTCAACAGAACCTAATGTGAAATGTTTTCAAGCTTGAATCAACACATCTAATCAACAGGGATTGAATGTATGTTGATCTGGGACTTCAGCAGATAAACTTGGAGGTCCAGAGAAAATAAACACACTCTCGGTGTGTATTTGTAACTACTATGTTTGTAGTCTATATGGATTTAAGTAGGTTCTCATGCACTTATAGGAACCCTAGTGCCTCCGTCTCAGAGTGTTTTAGTTGCATCCATCCCAAGTCCTTTATCTTTGTCTGACCGTGTGCGCTTTTTGCCACCAGCACCGATGTCTCTTGTGTTTGTTGTGCTCATGCAATAGACAAAGGCATTCAAGTATTCAAGCAATTCATAGAGAGGAAACAGATGAGACATTCTGTTTTAGGACCAAATGCTCCAGAAAAACCGGGGCTAATCCTTTTATTATCTTTCCAGCGGCAGATTCCAGCAGGCGCTCATGAAGCAGTGCTCTCCTGACATCCAAACATAACACAACTCTCTCCCCTTTTTGCCTCTACCCCTCCCCTCCCCTCCCTCCCTCCCTCTCTCTCTCTATACATATATGCTCTATCTCTTGTCTTCAGACAGCTGCACAGCATTTGCTTCACACTGCGTCTTGGCAGGAAAAAGTCATTATCACAACACACAAGTCGTACCTCGACCCCTGCACAGGCCTGTCACAGTCCATACCTGGCAAATATTTTAAGAAATTCCCCATCAGTTCCTTCCATGTGTAGATGGCTGCGTTTGAGGCTCTTAAAAAGTTCTGCTGCATTTTAGAAAGTATTTTCGGTTCCCACTCCCCCTGCAATTAAAGCCAGCCCGGGGATGTTGCGTAGGGCAGGCAAGCGCTGAGGGACACACGGGCGAAAAGGAAACAACATAATCTCTCTGCAATATCCTGTTGTGTTTCATGCCTAATTCACTTGTTGTTTTAGTTTATTACTTTTTTTTTTCCTGTGTCTGCATAAATATTAAAAATATATCCAGCGAGAGAAGCCCTGTCATGGTCCTGGACTTTGATATTGTTCTGCTTTGTCAGAGGCCCGGCCTGGCGGATTTGAAGCGTCTCAGGGCTGCAGTGTGAGCTACGGAGTTCAGAAAATATCTCCCTAAACCACTGAGGCTCTGTGGGGAAAGGACAGAGTGTTTACATGGCAGAGTGACTTCAGGCAAGAGAACAGCACTGTGCACTTTATTTGGTTTGTATGGCCTGGCTGTTTTGGTCTGATGTTGGAGAAACAATCATGTTTCTTAAATGTTATTAGAGGTGGTTATGTTGTTGTGGGATAAAGGATTCAGTCTGTGGTTCCAGGTCATGAATTGAGTTGTTTCTTATGTCACTGTGTAGAAATGCAAAATGTCATAGTAATGTTCTTTTATGAAGATCTAGTGATTTTAGAAATTTAAACGCAGCGAATTATATGTGGGACATAGTGAGTTTTTAACAGCTGTAATGTAAGGTGATTAATAAGTAGGATCTCATTAAGTAAAGTGATGTTTTAACTATTTAAAAACAACAGGAAATGTCTCCATAAAGGGATATATTCACAGGTTTTTATGTTACTCATATGTTTGAGCCAAAGGCAAAAAAAAAAGTGAACCCCTTCCCATTTCACAATGATAAAACACAGGCCACATTAGCTGCTTAATGGGGCTCTGTCAAAACGTATACACATGTGCACACACAGACAAACAGCAAAACACACCCAGTCAAACCACTTGTTGATGGAAAGTTGGATGTTGAGGCCTGCGGAAAAAAAGCACAGATCATGGAATTTCCTCTTTTTTCACTGGTGTGAAACCGGCTAGCATATATATTTAGATTTACTAGACTGATTTTGGAAGAGAGCGGCGTAATCCTTCGGCAGCAGACGCCGAGATGTAGAACGTAGGCTGCTGCCAAGATGCTGCGTATTTTCTGGGGTAAATGGAGTCTTTTGTGAGCAATCAGCTCAGGTGCAGGAGATAAAACAGCGAGTGCTATTAGCTAATTAAAACTGAGGTTCAGCACATGACCCGACTTTTCCTCTGAATGCTGCCTGAAACTGGAGCTGTCTGGGCACTGGGCGCTGGGCGCAGGTGGCGAGTGACGTTGATATTAATGTGATTGTGCCCATAAGAGCATCCGACACTGGTCTGTCCGGACAATTTAGAGGCCACAATCTCTGGGTCCAGCTTCTGAATCACTGTGGCCCATACGTACCTGCATGTGGAGATGATCTTAAAGGGAACTCAGAGAGGCTCAGACACACACATATACAGTACTGTATATCACTGTTATTTCTACAAAATGCTGACATTTCAGGAACTAATAAAAACAAAATATTTACGATTTTTCTCATTCTTTCGAGTATTACGTCATTCAAAAGTGATTAAAACATTACAAATCTCCACAAATTCCAGTCACAGTAGGTTTTTTTGTGGACAACAACAACATGCAGACATTCAAACTGACCCAAGGGATGCATTAAAACCAAATTGCCAAAACCAAATTGTGAATTGTGCATCAGCAAAGCCAGCTTTTTCCACAGACTGTACCCACACATATTCATTTCAGTATAGTGGCACAAGAAAGGTCTGTATATGGCTCATTTGAAGTAAACGGGGTCAATAGGCGAGGAAGGCATTGATTCCGTATGTCAGGAGTAAGTCTATGCTTCTGAAAAGGAGCTCCTAAAGCCTGTTGGGTTGGCACAAACGCAAAGACCTAATCAGGACCAAATAAGGAGCTGGCAGAGATCAACATTTAGCACTTTATCTGAAGGTCCCGTGCTTCTGCTCCTCATTAAATCATTCTCGGCATCAGCTTCGTCTGTAATTCCCCAGGCAAATGAGTTCATCAGGTAGCCATATAGTCTAATTTCTCTCTACAAAACCCTTAATCCCATCCTGTAACAATGCTCTGTCTTCCTGTCGGATCTGCTGTGCCGATTGGCCGTGCAGTCGTCATGCTATTGGTAACACAACACTGTCCATATGTGATATTCGTATGATGAAACTGCTGGCGGACGGAGGGGCTCTGCCACTGATGTTTTGGCAAACAAATGAAAGCCCTGGATGGATGAATGTTGCTTGTTTTTCTTGTTGAGCGGGCCAGGCCAACTTCCTGTCAAGCCAGAAAACTTTTCCAGTCAATCTTTTGCGGTAATGTAGTCCAGTACTCAACAACCCCCCAACGTCCTCCCCGCCTCCCTCTCCCTGTCTCTCCCACTATCTGTTATCTAGATGTGGATTTAAGACTGCTTTCCTACAGTCAACACTTACTGCATCTACACAACCACAACATACACATCCGTGTCCCCTCTGGATCAGTTTCTTTAACCAGACATTGAAACAGTCTTTGTCAAGTAACAGTTTGTTTGTTTGTCTGCATTCCATATTGAACAATGACAGAATTATTCCAATATGTTTTGTAGAGTGTACAATTTATTACATGTAATATACATTTAATGGCTGTTAAGTGAGCTTTTAATATAAATCTTTAACATTTGTTTTAAGCTTGTGTTTTATGTTTTATGGATAATAGTCCATATTCTGCTCCATAGAGCTGCCAACATATGACTCAATCATTTAAAAAAAAAAAAAAATCAAAATCAAAACAAGGTACTTATTTTATTTTTTTATAATATGATTTATTCTTAAATAATTGAAATATTTTAAAAATATAAATACAGGTAACTGAAATAAAATAAAAGTAGCGTTTCTTTATTCATTCGGTTTAACGGTTTCCTTTTTGATGAAAAGAGGTGATGCAGTGATATGCAATGCGTAGGCCAAAAGCACAAATAAAAAGGGACTACATAGGCTGACTGAAGTCTGTCTTTAATAATAATAATGTCTGTTGTTGACATTAACAAGTAAATATATATCCTTTCAATAAAAAAAATATCAGTCTGAAAGTCAAAAGTAAAAGAAATGTAAAAAAAGAATCACTGGTTTGGGAGTTTTAGTTTTGAATGTGATTGTGGTTTAGAAATGTTGTAACCTTAAAAGTTTTCCATTTTTAACTCTGCTAAAGTTTCACTTGCTTTCTCTTTCTCAGTCTACATGATACACATTGGCATGTCAAAATAGGATCAGTAAGTTGCTAAGCTGTTGTGCAATGCAAAACAGAAATCTTTTCACAGCTGAGTCATGTATTTGGAGGAAAATGTTTCTTTTTCTTGGTCAAGTTTCCAGAATAGAAATGGCCAGTGATGCCTCAAAGACAGTTTTTATTTTTTTTTTTTATTTTTTTTTTTTTTATCTCCAGTGACGCACAACTTATATTATTTACTTTTGGTACAAAAGAACAAAGTATGTTAATTTCTTGCATAAAAGCTTACTGTTTGATTTGTGCCAACTAAAAAGTGTCACAAGCAGTCATGTCTAAAACTGGAACTGCTGGTGCAACTGAATCATAGTCATAAATCACAATTTGCTACAACAGAAATGTTTGCATGTTAACATTCAGCTGACAGCTTAGGGTTTGTCATTTGGTTAGACAATAAAGCACATGTATTATGGACACCCATGTAAAGAAGGACTTTTTTTTTCAGTCTGATCTGGTAGAGCAGATCTCATGACTGATCTGTCCTGTGTGGATTCTTCATCCGTGATCGTCGACATCTGTGGCTGGGATGACAACGTGTAAAATGGATGGCTGCATTTCTTTTTCTCACTGTATTGTTATATTTGAGTGATTGTTGCTTTGAGGAATACAGCCAACAATGGAGATCAGTATAAGAAGCGACATGATCGGTGGAGTATTTATTGAAATTTTTGCACACGGCCAGAGTGAACCCAAGCTGCAGAAGGTCAGCTACTTTGCTTTCAACCTCATAACCAGGTATCAAAGCATGCAGGATTTACTACATGTGATACACTTTAATTGCATTTGTCTGGAATGCAGTATTTTGAGTTTCCCTCATTTCCTCAACATTTAATTACACTCTGGTATCGGAAACCTGAAGACCCAGGGCCGCGGCTGGTCATACATTGCACAGAGATTGTGTCATAATTGTGTCCCATCCAAAACCATAATCAGTTTAACTTCTACTCTGCCAGATCAGCTTACTAATACGTGAGAGATATGGAGGTGGGATGTGTTTTTGGGGTGTCTCCATCGTGTTCAGGGGTCTGTTGCAGGGATGCAAACGCCGCTCTTGCAGCATAAAGGGTGGAGGGATGGTGAGGAGCGTTGGGATCTCTCTCGTCGGCTCCCTTCTGGACTTCAAACTTTCCCTGGTTGTTAGTGCTCAGTAGTAGAGCTTTATGGCTGTTTACTGACACGGATCATGTGCATTATGTGTGCATAACCATTTCTGTGTGACAGTGTAACAGATAATTATAGCCTCAGTTTGTGGCATTTTAAGAAGCAAAGACATAACAGGTTCTTTCTCCTCTGAGGCCACCATCCTCTCCCACTCCTCATATTCACACACTGGCCTTGTTTTGCACCAGACACATTTGTGCCACAGCAGCCACTCTGCAAACATACCCACCAAACCGGCCGCTCGCTAATGTGTGTGAGCTTTGTATGTGGTGAACAGAGGGTAAATCTCCTGGTGTATCCAGATGTTTGTTTTTGTTTTTTGCTGACTTGTCTGTGTTGCATAGGTCACTGAGCAGCAAATAAGGACATTTGTACACACCGGGACTACTTCAGCCTTAGGGCCGAAGCATAACCCCGGGACGACGGTATCCTTTCACCCAGCCACACCACACCAGACTAGCTTAGACCTGAAGCTCATATATATATATGAGAAACTGAGCTGCTACCGTACAAAATAAACATTAAGAGACGTATGGGTAAATTATGTAGCGAAAGACATGTTTACGTTTACGGTGTCAAGTCTGAATTATGCACCGCGGTGTTCTGTGGTTAGTGTGCCGGCTTTAATTTGAATGTTTGAGTAACGAAGTGAAGGCTGAAAGAAACGGAGCCAGACGGGCAATCCAGCTCCACTGATGTCATCCCGAAAACGACACTTCTGGCCAGAATTCACCACAAGCCATAATGCTTGACAAGTGATTTGGTATGCAGTGAATGCGGACTTGAGGGCATTTTTGAGGCATGAGCGAGCTCAAGTTTTTGATACAGGTCGACCAAGCTTTCCAAGGCAAGACTTTATATGTGTGTCTGTGTGTGTTTACACGGTCAAGACCTTCGATGTGTTTTCAAATGTCCTCCAGAGAGAGAAGGAGTGAAGAGAGATCCAAATGGAAAGATCGAGGTTGAATATTGAAGTATGGATTGTGGTGTTAAATGGCACAAACTCTATGTCAAAACAGTGAAACCATACCAAATTCACATTTACTGCAGTGATTGATAATGAGAGGAAGGTTGGGAGAGTAAGAGGGAGAAAGAGGACCAAAACTATTCTCAGTGGGACATATGAGGACACAAAATGATTCAGTTTCTTATTACCATACTTTACGATTGTGTGATCCAGCAGAACTGGCACCACAAAGACTCTGATATTTAAACTAGGATTTACCTCTCTCCCATAGAGTTTTACGTCCCAATGATCTCCAGAAAGAAGCCCTCTTTCTGTTCACTTCTAAAAACATCTGTTTAACGTTCAATCTGTTCAGCTTTGGAATTAGTTTAACATCAATGTGAAAAGGTTTATGTGGGCTTTAGAACCAGATTGGTGGAGTTATTCCAGCAGAATTACAGTGGAAGTAAGAAACCTTTAAGTCGAAGCATATCCTTTTGTTTTTCCACAAGTTCTACCTGCTTCTCATAAAATCCGTCTTTCGCAGCGTCACAAAGCAGCCATCATTCAGCCTGCGCTGCAGCCACGTCGGAAGCAAAGCAAACAAAACACAACTATCACCAGTTTAATTTTTAAAGAGGCCAAGAAATTTAGATTAGGTCATGCATCATTTAAAGTACAGACAGGAAATTAATATTGTGTTTGGGGGAAAAAATGGTGTAATGTGCCTGCTCTCTAACTGGCAAAAACTGTGTGATGCCAGCACGTACCAGGCCTTGGAGTCACATTACGGCTAACATAAGAATGATGAGAAATTTGAAGGGAATATTCTGTGAATATGAAAACGTTTACCGAAGAATACTGACGAATAGTGGGACTTCAGGAGTTTTGTCATTGGTGGGTTGCTTGAGTGCGTCGTAATTGCTCAGGGATGGAGAGTTGTTTTACGCTCAAATAAATGTGTTTTCCTAAAGGATAGTGAACACAGGCGTGTAAGTGTTAGCTGAATTATTAAAATGAATAGAGAACTATATACTGAGATGTGGTCAACTGATTTATTGAAATGTGAATGAAGGGTGATGTGCTCGCTGAGAACGCCTGAGCCGTGATTCGACTTGACACATTGAATGTCTCGCACAGTCTGATATATTGGAACCAGCCATATCCACATAACTAGAAACTGGACCCTGAAACCCGCAGAGAGCAGAAAAGAACACAACCTTGGCACACTGAGGAGTGAACAAATCTAGGGGCACCATGGCATCGCAGTTGCACCACATTTCTTTTTTACCCAGAAGGCTTTGTGGTCTGGTCCCCCTCCAGAGGGTTGCATAAATGCATTCTCTTCCCCCTTCACCCTGTTCGAGTCCTTGGGCTGCTGTTGATCGGAGTGCCATGTTGACCTATTGTTTAATTTTGCTGGTATGTTTTCTGTCTGAATGCTATAGTACTTCTGGCATCAAGGTATTTGGCTTGGCAACTCACTGGGTTTCTGCAATGTTTATTTGTTGTCACGTCAGAGTTATAGAGTCGCCAGTGTGCGCTACAGTAGGCGTGAGCCTTTAGACAGCTGTGTCAACTCTACCATTGTGTGGACAACGAATAGTTTGCCAGAAAGGGAGAAGAGCTTTTATTTCTTTACTTAACAAGTCTGTATGACAGAGGAACATTTCAACCCTGGTATTCATTATGTCAAGTCGTCAAACGAAGATTTAAAGTAAAGTAGGCAAGATTGAAAATGATATCCATCATATCAGCTGAAATAATAGGGACCATGACAGGGAAGAGGGACCCTGTTTACATAAAATTGAAACAAAACTTGACTTTACATGGATGTAGCACAAGCTACTGTGACCGGACCAAGAATCCTTTGTTTTTGTTTTTTTAATAAGCCACAAAACATTTCTTACTGGAAAAAGTAGAATTACAGCCTTGCGATTGTATTCTTCCGCCAACCAGTCAAGATGCTGTTTACATCGATGTCTGTCCAGAGTCATAAAATATTTGTAGTGAAGATTTTGAAGGAATTTGGCCAATAATTGTGATTCTGAACACAAATGTGTAGCATTAGACGATGCTTCCGATATGGATGTTGCTGCAAAGAAGCCACAAATTCTAAATGCTTTACTAAATGTCAATGCTTCACACACATGTTCAACCCAACAGCACAGAAGATTGGAACAATCACCACACTTTCAAGGTGGACATTCGAGATTATTGTCTCTAATTAAATATCTGACCACATGAGAAATAGGGTCAGAATCTCCCCTTCTGTTCCTGAGTTATGGTGTTGAATAGGGACAGAAAATATATAAAACATATATGCTAGTCACTCCAGTAAAGTCACTGAAGAAGGAGAAAATGATGATGATCCATTAAAAACATCACTTCAAAGCACAGGCTAGTCACCATACATAGTCTAGTAAAAGAGCGATAAAATGGATCTGTTAAATTGAACATTATTGTCATTATTGGCTCTTGGTGAATGGGCATCTCTCATTCCCCAATACTCTCAATATAAAATGGAGACATAGAGCACATTGAAGTGCACTGTATAAAAACCTCAGTGCAGAGCCAGAGGAGCTTATTGGCAGAAGGGGGTAACAGGGAGACAGGCAGAGAAAGCGAGGGTGAGAATGGAGGCAGGTGTGAGTGAAAGGTGCTGAATAGACTGAAGCGTGAGTGTCAGAGGACGCTGTAGCTCATGGGCCTGTCAAACAGGATCCTGTATTGACTGCCAGTAACATCAGTCCCGGCGCCGGCTCGGAACACAGATCATGTTTAGGATTTTCATTGCGTAACCCCGAGTCTGTCTTTTTTCATGGTGGGTTCAGATTTCGTGAATGGGTTTATAATTAATGCCATGATGGTTACTAATGGTTGTGGCCCGGGAAGCTTTGTATTGCACTCTAATTAGCCATTATAAGTGGTTAGGATTGCTGTGAGCATAAACACGCTGTCATGAGACAAAGTGGGATGGCTCTTTAAGAAGATTTTCACTGGAGAGGTCAGAGGATCATGTCATGGAAGTGAACACCCCAAATCCTTCTCCTATTTGGGGGTTATTGCATTAATATGGACATTGATGGATAGAGATCTGCACTGTCCAGTGTGTTTGAATGCCAAAAGTCATTTCTTTAACAGGTAAATGAGGCCAGGAGTGTTTGAAAAGGAAATTGCTTCTGCAAACTGCTGTTGGACTTCTGGTTTTGATGCATACAAACATCTGAGATATGGGCGCGATCAGAAATATGATCCAGTGTTTGTTATAAATAGTCTGTTTCAATGTTAACTCCACATCTGGCCCATGTTCCTCCAGTTGAGTTTGAAATACGTATGTGTGAAAATGATTTCTTGACACCCTGTGTCTTCGCCCAGAAGAAAAATTAAATACATTGGTGCAATGCAGTTGGAATTAGGTTTGTTTTTCTGCTAGCTCTGCATCCTTTTCCCTGTCAGTCCACTTCATCTCTTTGACCCTGTTTTTATTTTTTTCCCCCTCAACCTGATGAACCAGTAAACCCTAGGCTGCCCGGTTTTAAAGGAAATCACATTTTAGCACTCCAATCTGATGCAGGGGCTGCAGAGCTGCTTAACATTTGAATGAAGGCCTCTGAATCGCGGCAGGTTAAGTGCTTCCATGAAAGCTCACTGTGTTGTTGTGCGCCCTGGCCTCGCACCCTGCCAGGCCCTCCACCGCAGGAACAGGGCTTCAGATCCATCACTGCATTTCCTCCTCAATCTTCAGCAAACAGCCTGCAAGAGGAACAAAACAGCTGGGCTGGCTCATTATGTGAGCAGCCCCATTTAGTCATCATAGGAATGCTTCCTGTTGTGCCATCCACATAGTTTTTAATCTGGCCCCAAAACTATTCAGGCATGAGCGCAAAATGGCTGTTAAGAACAATTTCTTTAGTCATTTACATGACTACTTCCTCCCACCAATTTATCGGCTGAGCTCTGGCTCTGTTCTCTTGTTCATTCGCATCTGGACAACACTCCCTCCCTCTCAGTCATTTGCTGTGTTTACTCATATCTCGCCATTCATAAATCAAGGCTTCTTAAAAATTAGGCAAAGCACAGGAAACTGGGGAAAAAAGATGCGTCAGGGAGACGCAAAGCAAGTGTGAGGGAATTTATTTCTCTCATTCAAAACAACAACAAAAAATTCCCCCGCTATCTTTGATTCTAATTAAAGCCCTACTCACAACAGATGAGGCTGGCTGCTAAAAGTGTCCCGATTCGCAGTGGAAATGATATGTGTAAACTATGTAATGCGAATGTTTTAGCCAAGCTGTGTTTAATTTTGTATCCCGATGAGAAACCTGCCTCTCCTTAGCTGTCTCGTTGAATCATATGGATATAATTTCATCCATTTACGTTTTTCTGCTCTTTGCTGTGGTTGCCACAGGGCATTTGGAAGCAGGCAGATTAAATGCACATGTTCCTCTCATCTGCAGCCGGGGCACTCTGCTCCACCGCCTCTCCTCTGAACAGATCCTGAAGTGTTGGTGGTTTTCCTCGTTGGTCAGGGCAGAGAAAGACACCTTGTGATAAATCAACTCGTTCCCCAAGCCAATTTTTTTTTTATACTTATAATGTTATATAACCTGCTTTTGAGCATTTTCACTTTATAAAATGGTTTATTTGTCCTTGTTTTCATTCGCAACCGAAACTCTTTGTCCTTCACTCTGTCTGTCAGGCTCGGCAGTAAATTAGCCCGGATGCATTAGATAAAACTAATCACTGCAAAAAAAAAAGAAAAGAAAAAGCACTAGTGGCTGTTAGGTTCTGAGAAACGTTTTCATTTATGGGGGGGGGGGGCCCTCTGCACATGAGTAATAGTGAATTTCATGCTAGTTAGCAGGCGGACAGTTGAATATAATCCTGAGCTACAATTACTGCCCAGGGTCGGAGGGATAGATCAGCACTGAAGGAGATATCAAAGGATTCCCTCACATCTGTAGCAACCCAGGAAAGCTTGACTGTCAGGAGAGAAAATCCTGCAGTTTATTCTTTGGGAAGAAATGACTCCTGTAGGTGATAACCTTGACTGCAAGGACCACAGTCTGATATTATTTTTCAAGAGAAGAACCTCTCTGCATCTCTCTTCTTACGCCATTCATTAAGGCTCGTAATCAGATTTCTGTTCTACATGTCAGCAGCCATATTTCCCCCATCACTCGTCCATAACGGCCGGTTTGTTCCCGGCATCCGCAGCTCCAGCAGGTTGCTAATGAGCCGCCGCGTGTGAGGAGAGTCGTACACTGCTGCCTTTTAGCTCTGACACTGTTTGGCCTTTTCCCTGCCAGTCAGGAGTCATTTCCCATGAAGGCCTCAGGCGCGACACACCGCCATTCGTCTGCATGCTGGCCCATAATCTGTCTGTTGTGATCAGCTGCCTGTCCACCCTTTCAACCCACTCTCGCCCCCTTCAGCCATGTCAGGACGCTGCTGTCATCCCCAATGTTTACCGAGCTATACTAAGCCCCCCTCACTCAAGAGGGAGATGGTGTCAAGCACAGCTCAGGTCCCTCCACGCTGCCAGTGCCGCTCCCCTCGTACGGCGATCAGCTGGTTTACCCCAGACGGAGGTTTTCAGAGAGGAAAACTAAACATGTTTAAAGCAATTATTGTGAGTAGCACCGTCTAAAGTGTTTTCATAGATAACATCAAAGGTAAAATCACCACATCTCTCTGTTTATGCACTTTAACCTATGTGTACTTTCTTTACAATTTATATTTCAGTCAACTCCTCATGGTCGATGTAGGGCTCTACTGACACTCAGTATATGCTTCTTAATGTGCATATATTATTTTAGAGGCTTTTATCGTCTCTATATTTTTAACTTGGGTCAATCTAGTGGGAATATAAATACATACATTTGGATGTATAATTGCCACTGGTCCAAAAAAGACCACGTATGCCAATATGAACACTTTACCGCCCTTCAGTAGTAGTTGTGTTTCACTTGAATACCACCGTACGCCCCGAATATCCAAAACGAAGTTGACAGTCACTGAACTCACTGAAAGAAGTCATTTAAAGCAGCCGATTGGCCGTACTTAAACATCTGACTTTAGCATAAAGTTTTTCATGCTGGCTTTCTGGGTAACATCCATGCCTCGAGATGGCAGTGCCTATTGGTTTCCCAGCAGGCAGGAAAACCTCCTACTCAGGCTGTCTCCCGCAGTAATAATACGCTCTACACGATTAACAAGGTTTCCTCCACGGACCCCTAACTATAATTTAGCCTCAAATTTGTATTGCGGAAAAGAAAGCAATGAAAGAGTGATTATTCCCTTATACATAAATACACACATTTGGCACGTCAATAATGGCCGTGTTTGTTTTCCAAACTCAAAAGCTTGGCGCCGTGTTTCAGCAGTCAGCATAGACCGTGTCTGTCATGACGGTGTGGATGTTCCTCTGCACTAAGATTTTTATTAAACTTTCCCACCGTTGCTGCCGCTGCCCTCGTTTCCATCCAGAACCTTTGATTGGCATGACTCAACAATAATATGTGTCCGCTGTACAGCACTGTACGATGTGAACTCTTAAAGACGTTTTCCAAGGTTGTTTGCCGAACCCTGGACAGCTTGTGTCTGTTTAATGCTGAGGAATTGTGGGTGATATTTTTCCTCATCCTTCAGTTCAGTCTTCCTTACTGCAAATGTACGTTGCTGTCTACTCAAGCAGTCGTGTATCTTATCTGGGATCACATTTTCTGCATTTCTTGTGGGCACTTTGCAACATGTCCTAACTTTAGCACGCCACAGCCATACCATTATCCAATCAGAGCTCATTAGATGGGTACACATTTTAAAGAACCTCTGGAAACAGGGCTCTTTATCAAACCTAAATACTTTACAAGTGCAAATCAGACTCCATAAATGCAACCCCATTTCCAACAAAGTCAGAGCCCTCAGTAAAATGTAAAAAAAACAAAAAACAGATTGTGATGATTTGCAACTCGTGTAATTGAAAATAGAACAATTATAAATTATAATTTTGGTAATTTTTGACTGTTTAATTAATTGGATTTCTTGCATGATGGCTGTGTTGAGATACTCACATATACGGCTTCTTTGGGGAAGTTTGGCTGATGACAATAAAAAAATGCTTTTATAAAAAGCATGATTATACTTCTGAAAGTGAAATATCAAAAAAGGTCTTGTTACCAAAAGTCTTGCATATTGGCTCTAACTTTCAAGCTTAGTTCTCTAGTTAGGAGGAATTGATTAACCCGCATCTTATGTTTTGGCACATTCATGTTTGCCCAGGTTTGTTTTCAGTAGAATCAACTTTACAAACTTTCTAAAAAAAAAAATTGTTTAGAAAAATAGCATCTCTGTCCACTGTGAAAAGAAGCTTTTGTTTCTAAACTCATTGGCTCAAAGGTCTTACAAACTTCATGAGGAGCCGTGCGTTGTGAAGCCATAATTGGGCAGATTATCACTCTCTTACCGGGTCATACAGGCACATGCACAAACCCACAGATCAGCGTGGTCACCCAAAACGGCTCTACCATGACAGGCTTAGGTTTCGCCTATATTAAATGGAGCCCCAGTGAATAGAGGGCCCTGCCTGTGCTGCGAGAGTTAATGAAGGAGACATGGGGTGAGTATTGAGCGGAGATGTAGTTGAAGGCCCATTAGAAGAATGGTGTCACTCTCTCCTTAGCCGTAACCCGACCTGTTGTCAGCAGGCTTCACTAAAGGTCAGGGTACAATGGACAGTAGAGGCCGCAGAGCCTCCGCAACAGGTTTTAGTTTTATTTGTACTGAGATGAGCTTAGCGTTTGAAAAAATTGGTTTGAAGTAAAGAACTGTTCCTCGCAAAATACCGTGTGATATTTTAAGTAAAACGTCAAAGTTTAAAGTCATATTTTGATCATACTGAATGCTTTACTGGCTCCCTGTCATTGTTTTGAACTTTATGTTTTTCACACAATATGAATAAAGCCCTCATAGGGTGACAGACAAGTGACTGTACAGATGAGGAGCTCTGAATCAAGCTCCTCTCAGGTCTCAGTATCACGGCGATGCTGAATACCTGTGGGATTAAGTAGATATAAGTAACAGTGAACTGGGCTTCCCATACTGCTGTACAAACATTGTGACTCTTTACACAGCAGAACCTGTAGGGGGTCCTGACGGGGACTGCCTCGTCCACCAATCAGCCAGGTTTTCTGCTTAAGAGCAGAAGCGGATATGCGAGAAGCCTCATGAATCATTCACATGTTAACAAATCTGTGGTGTTCATTGGCTGAGTGGTTGGGATCAAATGAGCCAAGCTGGGTCGAATATGAGCTTGTTTACAGTCACTGTCACTTGTCAGTCTAATGCCCTATGCACAGCAGAGCACTTATCTCATGCTATGCATTACAGCCCATTAACCGCTGCTGTACACACTCCACTGCTATTAAGATGGCAGCCTTGAGACAGGTGTACCATCACACGTGCTGCTGGTTTTTAAGTCGATGTGGTTTGAACAAAAGTCCTTGGATTGGCAGTGTAATTCAAGAAAAAATGCTCACGATCATACCACCCATGATCTTAAGCATTTCTTTTTTCTCTTCAATAGTGAATACGTGATGGAGCGTAAGCTCCATCTGTGCAAGGGATTATGGGACTGAGGGAAAGAGTGGGACAAGTTATTCCTGAGTCACACACACACGCACGTATACATAACCCACATATAACCAAAATTGACCAGCTTCACACTGACTGATTTCTTTTCTTGTGTGTGCATGTACATGGGCGTTGGTTTATCTTCCTGTGTGGTCCTGGGCGTACCTGCCCGAGTGTGGCCGTCTTTGTAATCCGTGTGTGCCGTCTTCTCTCCTCCACAGTTCGAGGGCTGTAACAAAGCGTTCTCTCGCCTGGAGAACCTGAAGATCCACCTGAGGAGCCACACAGGAGAGAAGCCGTACCTGTGCCAGCACCCTGGCTGCCAGAAAGCTTTCAGCAACTCCAGCGACCGAGCCAAGCATCAGCGCACGCACCTGGATACGGTCAGAAGCGAAGTCTCTGCTCTCTCGTCTCCCAATGTTTCATCACAGTGGATTCATGTTTAACCAGTCCAGGGCCAACATTTAAAATAGTCGGAGTGTTGCTGCATAACATTATGAACTATAAATGATTACACATTGTATGTCACATGCAGGCTACATTTACTTTCTGTTAAGTGCATTCAAGGATTATATGCATAATTACGAAATTTACATTTAAATTCCCCTCAGCTTAAGTGTGAGTGTGCGTGTCTGGTGTGTGCTCATACTGTACCTCTTGCTTGCTCATACAATATTAAAAACTGCATTGCCGTCCAAGCGTCGATGCCTATTTCCACATCTTGACAGTGTTAGACTTTAATTTGCTGTCAGTCAGTGAGCGAGCCTTGTGGCGTTCTCACCCTCTTTACTCTCGCAGTGACACGCCACAGATCATTAAACGATCAGTGTCATTAGGCCAAGTCACAGCTTGCGCCATAACGGACTTGGATTGGGGCTGCGAGCTCAGACAGAGCTTTGCCTGTTTCTCTGACCTGCGGAACGGGAAGGAAAGGTTGAGTCAGCCATCGCTGCCACTCGTCATGTCTCAGTAACTCCACCAATTTACCACCCACTTTATCACCAGCCTCATGCCAACACAGCTAGAGAGTTAATAAGTTGCTTTGCTCAAATTATGTACTTGAGTAAGTCGGGATATTTGTTTCCTCTGTTATTCAAAGGAACTTTTCACTTTTCTCCTCTTAAGAAAATAATTTGAACTTTTTGTCGCACTACTAAAACCTAAACATGATCTGATAATGTTAAACACTTCAAAATCAATGAAACTGATGCTCTCACCTGCTTTAAACCAGACAGACCAAAAAAATATATTGAGTAGTTCTTTAAACAAGTCTTAAAAGATGACATTAAACCCACACGTAAAGCAGGTCTTTATATGAATCCAGATTTAGAGTAAAAGGTTTTTGTTGCCATGGAGTCATTTCCAAGTGAAAGCATTTTTATTTATGTGCCACAAAATTGCTTTACAATCTGAATAACATGCAACCCTCATTTCGAACAAAAAGAGGAAGAAATTGGACAGGTATCATATATACATCTCTCAGAGAGACAAAAACCTCTGAATAATAACCACAGATAGATTTATTTACTTTATTTTATAACAATGCAGAATTATTTTTTTCTCAAAATATATCTAGTGAGCATTGAAATAATAAACAGGTTGTTCTTAAGTTATACGGCAGTAGTCGGTTTGTTATAGTGACTTTCTCTTTATTTGGTGGTGTGAGAAGAAATCCTCAATTTTCTTTCTCCTTCTTTCCATTCCCTCAGTTCAGAAAGGTGGATTCAGCCTATATGAGCAAGTAATGAAAAACCTGGAGAGAGTAACACATCAGTGATTCTGAACAGGGAGAGAGCTATAGTGGCACAGGGTCACCCTAGATTCATTCACTGCTTTCTCTAAAAATATCAAATTAAACTGCAAAGCAGAGTCATTTTTGGCTTATTTTTATAAAGAATATATCACCGGTATGTCACCACTTTCCCCAGTGTTCCTGCATTGGCCGGCCACCAATCCGTTCGCTGCATGAGATAGTAAATCATTCAGAGTTTAAGTAGAAATGTGAATGCACACTTGTGTTATTCTATCTCTGGTTCCACCACCCACTCTTTCCACAGTAGGCTAAATGATACAGCTAATCTGGGACCCCGATGCTTATGGCTTCACATTAACACTCTGCTCAGGCCCTCGCTGCGCCTGCCCAGGCGCCCGCCCTGCCAGAAAAACTTTGGGGGAAAATCGTTTTCAAGCTTTAATGATATTTATCCTACTCTGAAGTTGTGCTGGATTTGCTTTATTTTTAACTCGGGGTTCTGTGCTGTATTGTGTACGTTGCTTAGCAAAACAAACATGGCGGAGATGAGTGGTGCCGTTAGCGCCATGGAATAACAATAGGTTATTTAGAGCAAGGTTGAGGTTTGGAGGCAGAGCTAATAAAGACGTATATCCCGTTACACTTTAATGGCCAATTTATACTCCAGAAGAAGGAAAGAAAAAAAAAAAAGATCAACACTCTACGTGTTACTTTTTAATGTGAAAAATTTGAACTGATGAAGAAACTCTGTGTCGGTGTATCATTTTACAAATTTATGTCACACTAATCTAACAATACCTTCGTTCTGCTTGCCTATATGTCAGCACACACACTGACGTGCTGTAGAGATCAGAGCCTGACCGATATGTCGACCAGCCGATACATTCAACTGCAATTGAAATACAATACTGTCCAATCTGCTATAAATTCTGAACGACCATTAAACCACAACTCTGTCATATCTTAGAGATATTTTGGTATTAAAATAGTTTATAACTGATTGTCTCTTTCCTTTTCATCCATTTTCTGCACTTCCTCTTACTTCACATTCTGTGTCTTTCTCAGCTGAAAGGTAAGACTTCAACTTTACCTTAACTTTCATATTTACTGCCTTTTAATTTTGCTCTTTCACATTTTTCGGGGAATCTTCTTTAGCTGCTCTGCCCTGTCCAGTGCCTGATCTTTTTTTTACAGTAAAGGGAAATTGAATGCATTTCACTCTGAGTACTGATGTGAACTATTTTCTCTCGCCTCACAGAAACCGTATGCATGTCAGATCTCCGGCTGCACCAAGCGCTACACAGATCCCAGCTCTCTACGCAAACATGTCAAGATCCACTCGGCCAAAGAGCAACAGGTGCGTAGAAAGGTAAGAGACTCTGTGCTAGAGTGTTAGCAGGGGTGTAGTGCCGTTTGTTGAAGTATTGGAGCGCACCTTTGACACACGCACGAACGCATTGTTGTGGCTCATTTATAAGGTTGTTTAAGCACTGTAGTGACAAGTTTACAAACAATAGTCAATAATGTGATAAAGTCAACAATATAATCCTGCTATTTTTAACGATTGCTCTGGATTAGTCATCTAAAGTGTTTTTGTCCAATTTCATTCATAGAACGTTCCTACAATTGTTCCACAGTAAAAGCTTTGTTAGGAAATGAAGGGCTTTTATTTTGAAACAGATATAGGAAGTGGGGAGTTTGTGTGAATTAAACATGGCAAAAAGGTTGCAGAAGAAAACGAGGCTTTGAGTCAATCAATACACCTTAAATGGCAATATGACAACTTTTGACCATTTCTTGAGTCTCTCACATGACATACTGTAGGCTTTAGATATGATTGGATTTCCACGCACTTAGAAAATGTAAATTCATTTTAACCGGATCAAGAAGTGAAACATTTTTACCTCACTTGGAGAAAAAGTGTCAGAGCATCGCTTGGCACTACACCTAAGAGTGTAAATAAAACAACTATACATAGTCCATTACCAAAAAGGGATCAGAGTTCTGTCGTGTTACCACATGACATGTGTTATTTTCTTATTTTTTGAGCATCGCATTAAAACAAGCAAAATTTAAGTTGAACTTGAAGTATAGGAGGCTTTGCCTGTGTAGACTAGAACACTACTTCTACATTAAACTTGTCTCGAAGCTTCTGTTTATCTTCATGTTGATGAGCTGTAAGAAGTCGATATATTTTGTACCTTAGGGCAACAAGTTTTACAAACAGACTCCATTATATAATCTGTCCTGTCCTGTCGCGCATTATCCACAGAGCCATCCAGTTGGTTTAATTGAGGGGTTGTGAGGGTGGGGTGGAGGGGTATCTTTGAGAATCGTTTCCCCAACAATAGATCAGGTTTGACCACATTTCATCATGCTCGTGGTCAACAGCCTGTTCTTTCCCTGAGTGGAAGCGGGTAAATAAGAGAGAGAAAGGGCTCATTGTTGTGGAAAGGGCTGGATAGTGGCAGGCTGGATGATGTGTTCCTTTGCTTAGCGTCGTAAAGGGAAACACATGTGTGCTTGTAGCATTGTTAATAAGCTGTAGTGCGGAATACCCCAATGGCCAGATGTTATGGACAAATGTCAAACAAACGCTCTTACTCCACTCTTGGAGTTGTCCCAGAATAAAAAAAAAAAAATGTTAGAGTGACGCTGTGGAGAAAACAGAGCCCCAATTACATGTGATGAATGCTTTGCAAGGCACTTGCATGAAGGAAGACACGCACACATTTACTATTATACAGTATCTACGAATGAAATCAAAACGTCGATGTGGCCAGCTGTAAACCTGTTCAGCATAATCATGTTAAAAAGTAAAATCACTTGTGATTTCAGGGGCCAGAAAGGCCGAAGGTCATAAAAGATGTAAATCACTGATAAAACTATCTATCCACTTGGCTCATTGCTCTCGATGAACTCTGTGGGAATAATAAGAGGGTGGCGTAGATGTCAGACCAATTACAACTTCAAAAATGTGGAATTGATTATTATGGAATAATAAAGGGTGGATTTGCAGATGGATGGACTGACAGACAAATTGAAAGGGTCTGAAAGATGATGGATAAAAAAGTTTTGTGGACGACATTGTCATCAGTAAACAGAGCAGTGTCTTGAAAAGATACACTTTACTTTCTGATTCAAATAAATCAATGCAACACTGCCAGGTTTTTATGCCTCATAAAGTTATCACATTTTACTATTATACACTCCACTGAAAAATATGTGTAAGTCAGTATCGTTACTATCACAGCCTGATGACAAATTTGTGATTTTCTGATATAATTAACTCACATATTAGATTTAACTGATTCTAAGTTTTAACTGCTGTTCTTAAGTTCAATATCAGCCAAGATATTCATATCCCTAAATTAAACTGAATACATGTTCTCTGAACACAGGGAAACAATTAAAACAATTACAAGTGATCAATTAAAAAATTTTGCATTGCACAATTTTTTTTTTACATAGAGAATAGTTCTGCAAAACACACATTTAACTGTTAAGTAGCAAACTGTCAAAAGCCCCTCTTCCACTGCCTGTACCACCGCTACTCGCCTTTGGTACCAGATATTTTGTCTTCCAGTGCGAAAGGTACCCCCCTCAATGTGGCATTGTTGCTATAGCGACGCCACATGAAACTACCACGATGTGCGACAGACACACAAACAGTGTAGGAAATGCTTCGGATACTGTTCTTGATTCTCGGT
Organism: Embiotoca jacksoni; assembly: GCF_022577435.1. Lineage (NCBI taxonomy): Eukaryota > Metazoa > Chordata > Actinopteri > Embiotocidae > Embiotoca > Embiotoca jacksoni. The sequence continues at coordinate 3,582,687 of NW_027185296.1, read as the reverse complement.
ATGTATGAGACAAATTTCAGATGAGGCTGAAGGCAGCCAGAGGAAAAAAAAAAAGTTTGGAAAATATTACATCAGAGCAGGACGTCCCGTGTCTCTGACCCGTCACTGGTCTGCAGGGTTTTCATGTCACCCTTTAGTATCAGCTTAGCTCACTTGGAACCTCGATGGAGGGGATATCAAAAATGACACCAGGCACTATTCACAACGTTTGCCCTGTGGAAAACAAAAATAGTGAGTAGAGTTGAGCCAGTACTGGCAATGGAAAAGGTATGTAATTAATGGCTAGCTTTGTGGCTTAAGTGACCCATTTAGACTGAAGAGTAAAGGATGTAACAGAATATGCCCCGACACCTGATCAAAATAGTTTTAAATTACAAAATGTTATGGCCATTTTGCCCAACAAACCTAATAATGTTGGTGAAGTTAGCCGCTAACCTCACCGACGTTATTTGTTTATCATACTGAAGGAGCATATCACACGGTGCAACATTGTGATATGTTGGACAACAACTGAGCTGTGTAGCACAGAGGAATCAGCTGTATCAGGTTTTTGCTACACAAGAAATACTTGTTATTATTAGGTTACCAGTTTAGTTTAGTCATTGCTGGTTCAGATTCATGAGATTAGTTGACAATAAGGAACCAGACAAAGGCATAAATGACTAATAAGTGAACTGTACATAGCAGATAAAGTTTCATTAATCCTCATCTGATACAGGGGCCTAAGCAGATGCCTGTCAGAAATTTGGGAGATTCCCCTTTTTCTCCAGTCAGCCTGTTAATTCTTTTTGGCCATTCTGCATTACACATCGCTGGTTTAAAATCCTTGTCTTTGTGCCGACATCAGATAATCAGCAGTAGAACTATCCCAGTCTCGGTCTGACTTTTCAGGGTCTTTGAAGCTGAATCTCCTGAGCAGAGGAAAGATGCGGTTGTTAGCACAGTCCTGATGTCTACCTCCCCAACTGTAATGTCTCATTACAGATAAATTCACTGACGTGTACAACAGAGGTCAGCTGTTGCACTGATCCAGAAGGCAGATGTCCCATTTCACCAACTGACACGAGCTTCCTCAGGTTAAAGTTTCTTCGTGTGATTGACTGTCCAGCTGAAATGTGTCTTCAGTTGCCTCCATTACTGTTGGCAGTGAGAGAAACAGAAGCAATCTCAGATTGGCTCTCAGTTGGTAAAGCGATCACTTACTCATAATGTCTCAGGCCAAAGCGTGACTCAAAAAAAAAAGGAACATATTATCTTTCCCCGTTGTTTCCTTTAGCTGACAGTGTATTCTTGTTTGCTGGATGACTGTTTCAAATTATTGTCACTGTCACGTTTTTAAAAAGAGGAACCACAAAAAAACACAAATTGACAAAACTGAAGCTGGGTTTTTAGTCTAAGGTTGAGTTCTCTTTAAATGACTTAACATTTATTGTAAACATTTCATGTTTATTCTTATCTTTTCATGTTCTTCTCAGCTCCGGCCCTGCCCTCACCTGGAACAAGACGTCCTGAGTGACTGTCTGTCCATGCAGCACCTCCAGAGCTCCGCCTCCTCGCAGCACCTCTACAACGGCAAAGATGGTCGTTCTCCTGCACTGGGCCAAGACATCTTCACAGGTGCACAAAAGATGCTGGCCAACACCTCCATAGTATAAGTCCCTCCCACATGAACGCTTCAAGTGATCTCATACTTACTGTATTTCACCAAAACAACTCAGCTCTATAGTTACATTGTCACCAAACATGCCAGAATAGAAGCTAATTACAGCTTAAATTAAGATCAAATATATATTTTACCGAGTTATACCACTTACTCAGTTGCTTGTGGCTTGAAATACCGCATATCGTGTGACACCAGCGGTAGCAGTATCCTGTGTGGTTGCAGAAAATGAAACTGGCCGTGTCCCAAAACACCAATGGCCACGGAGTATTTGTTCCAAAACAGGAGAGCGGGCCAACAAGTGATGTCTGACTGCCAGAAATCCCAGCACCTGGCAAAGCAATCACCGAGTCATCGGTGGCAATCAATAGCCATGTCAACATTCCTGCAGATTTATTGTGGTCATTTTGTGCTCTGAGGCAGTGAAAATCATACTCAGTGTCTTCGGTCAAACATAAATAACTTACACCACATAGTTTATGTTAAATTGCTCGCGCGCATTTTATATCAACATTTAGGACGTTAGAACATACTTGGTTATTTAAGTTTAAGAAGGAAATGTTACAACCTCCAGCTTTTGTTTGTTTGGTTTGTATCCCATAACTATGTCACGTTAACCTGTCGTCTTGTCACGCAAAGCCTGCAAAAACCATTAGCAGCAGCTGCACTTGGAAAGCTTTATTCTTCACAGGTGGCCTTTAAAACTTCCACTTTTCTAATTGATGAAGTTGACCATCGCTAAAAGTCAGCACCGCACCGGATTGGGAACCAGAGAGCGATAAATGGATTAGAACAGTCTTAAAGACAAGAGAGATGCCCCGCAGATTCCTCCGTTTATGGACACATCTGTCCTTGTTTTCTGCCTGTACCCCATCCAGGCTCCCCGTTGCTCTCTGTTATTGTTGCTGGAACTCTGCGCACCGTTGACGACTGTAAACGCTCAACTTGTCTTTGAATGCAGAACTGGCTCTCCGTGTCTTGGCTTTTTACCCTCTGCCTCCCTCTGCTTCTGAGTGGATGCTGCTTGCGCTCTTGTTTTAAATGGTTTAAAGCCCCCAAGGAGCTCACAGGATGCAGTGTTATTCAAGGCTAGCAAAAAGGTCGCAGGTTGGCATTCAGGATGTCTATTTACATGAGTTTGACTTTGTTCTTGGGCCAATAGGATGCATGCAAGAAGTGGGGCAAATTGGGCAGCCATCCCATCATTAACACTTGTGGAGCAGAAAATGAGTCATGCTTCCAGTCAGAGCTAAACCCGTTTTCCTGTTCGCTGCGCTTATTCACATTTTTGCAGCAAGACTTACGAGAAAACCGCCTCTGTTTTATGGAGTGTAATTAGAGTGTTCCCTGATTAACCAGCGGAAGGACTCATCATAGTTTTAGAACAGAGGTTCACATGCTCCTGCTGTTGTGCCGAGTGGCTAATATACCTCTCATGAATTCAACCAGAAGCTTTTCACAGCCAACCCACAACATCTTCAGAACATAATCTGCCACTAACTCTAAAAGAAGGAACATCAAATCCTCCCCGTCCCCCTCCACAAGGAACTCACGATGAAATTGAGGCAATCACAGCCATTATTTGTCGACTGTTTTGCCGGTGTGGTAGCAGATGTTGAGGCTAAAGGGGAAAACATTTAAGGTCTGTGATTGATGATTTGGGGGTAATGAATCAAGCTTGTAACCATTTCAGAGTGCTGTCAGATCGTGCCTCGGCATGCTTCCACTTGAGAACAGCTGGGTCTTGAAACTGCAAAACCAGGAGCACCAATCTTTTCCTTAAATCTGCCCCTGTCTTCTGCTCTCGTCGCGGGTTAACTGCTCCAGACAGTCAGTGCGCTTCTCTTCTCGTGGATGCTGGGAAAGAAATCAGCTGATAGACAGAACAGAAGATGGAAACAGGAAATTTACTGTGCTTGGAGAGGAAGAGGAGATCAAATTTAGTCTTTCCTAACAAGACTTGGAGTCTACAAGTTCTTGACCAGAAGCAGTCTTTCCCTCTGGAGCAACATTTTTAAATGTTGATGGAATTAAACGGCTGGAAAATTGTAATGTTTGAAAGGTTAGAAACATTGCAGCAGATTTGTAGAGTGAAAAGTCCAAATAGATCTCCAAAGGCCAGTAAATAAATGCGCACGGAGGGAAGAAATGAACAGGACTCTTTGGGAAAATGCAAAACAGCCAACTTATCAAATGTTAAGATTCACTTCTTGTCTCCGATTTATCCTTGTGGCGTTTTAAAATAAACACCTTTGGAGTTTAAACTGCTGCATTTTCAAGATGTCACCTTGAGCTTTGAGAACTCAAATGCATTTCCACCAAAAATATATGAATAAAAAAATAGTGACAATTATTGCAGTTGCAGTTACTAGTTTGCAGGGCATTTTGAATAAGTAAATGGTTCAGTATTTAGAAGTCATTTGCAGCTTGAAACAGTAGAAAAAGTTGGCGACAGGCAGATAGCATGAGTAGAAAATAATGGCCTCCCCACAGAACACTGCGTCAACAACATGTCGATCAACTATCATTTTGAAATGATCAAAAAGTGAAAGACCCTTTGGAGCAGAGTCAACAAATTATAACGTTCTTCTCTACAGCACTTTTCCTCATTATATAATGGTAACCTTATTCCTCCTTTCAAATGCCCTACTGTTCAAAGACACGGCCCAAACACATGTAACGTGTTAGTTTATTATTGTGTAATAAGAGAAAATAGCTCAAAGGACAAACAAGGCCAATCCCCGTGGCAGCACAAACAATGTACCCCAAATTACAAACAGCGCAAACACGGAGCATTTTATTTTACAAAGCTCTCTGATTGGATGAAGGTTGTCAAAACAAAATCCTGTTGCCATGAAATAGCTTCTAATTTGCTCAAAGGGGAGATGGAGCGTGGGGCCTCGAGTATATTTGGCACGTTTACTGAATTAGCTTTGTTTGTCTTTCAGGCCTGTACGCTGGCTCCAGCACCCCCCATCACAGCGCCCCAGTGGAACTGCTCTCCCCCGCCCCCAACCCTGCCTCCGCCACCGACCTTCCCTCCCGACAGCACCGACTGGACCGTGACCTCGGCAGCCCCCATCATCTGTCCCCGCTGGCTGCCATGGACGGCACGAGAGACGGGTGAGTCCTCCGTGGACGTGTAACAAACTGCAGATGTGTTCGAAACAGAGATTTGTCATACTCAATCTGATGGTGTGGGTCACTGCAAAGGGTGGGAAAATTATAAATGTGTCAGCAGGGTGGGAAATAAAACCATAAATCTGGTGAAAGTGCAGCAAACGTGATTAATGTGTGGAAAATCTACAAACAATCATGTAAGGCTTTGACCCAGTCCTGTCACATAAACAAAACGGACTGTTCTCCAACTCGTACTGAAACCACATTTATGAGAAGAAATGTCACATCACAGTCTGATGCAGTCAACCTTTTATAGTTAATGTTAACAGAAACATTTAACAGAAAGGTGAACAAACTCCGTCTCAAATCATAAACCAGAAACAAACAATGTTCCAACATGTGTGTCCGTTTCTCTGTGTGTGTCCGTATCCTCACAAAGGTCAGTAACACTTAGTGAAGTGTGAACTGTCTTCACGTGTTACGCCCTACCCTGATATTATAATCACACTGTTCACCCTGTGCCTCCGCTGTTTTTCACCTATTTATCATCGTGAATCCAGGCCGAACCCTCTTAGATCATCTTAGGTTAAGCCTCGCGGCCCTGCTGACAAACCCATTTTGGCCACCTCACTGGAAAACAAAATCAACTTCTCAACCCCCACCCCCCAAGACGGCCCTCATGAGACGAGGGGCAGTGCTGGTCACCACGCGGTCAACGTGACGCATCAGCAGCTCTGTTTCGGGCAGATGGGATTCACACTTTAATGACAGCGAACTATCAAAGCAGTGTGATAGTATCATCTTTTTATGTTGTCAGCTGTTTTACCCTCAACACACTCTCTAAAAACAGAAAACCTCGCCAAACAATTCCTATTGCTCAAACTCCTATGGCTCAGGACCATCGTCCACTGCTGTTGATCAAACATACAACAAATACAAACTAACTGCATTAATTAAACCATCTCAAAACATGAAGCATCTTTCAGATAATTGCGTCAATAAGTACATCTGGAGATACTTTTTTTTTCTTAAGAAAAGGCAATAAAACTGAAGACAATTAGGATTATTTAGTAATTACACCAGTGTTGCTACATCTTTTGCAAAGAGGAATATGTTTTTATTTAGCGGACTGTCACGGGAATTCATTCATTAACTGTATTGAAACATGTCTTTACAAATCTGCCTCTTACTGATAATTTAAAAGACTACATAGAAATCCTGCGACTCCTGCTTTGCTCAAGGATACGTAAGCAGGGATGGACAGCTCTTTGCATGTATCTGTGTTGTTCCTCCGTGTCTGCGTGAGGCGCAGCATGTTTCCTATTAGTGCCATTGATTTCCCCAGCGAGAGCCCGGGTGTCGTCAGGAGGCACAGTGTGTACTGTACAAAACAATGTGTCTAAAACCGGGGAGGTAGAGAAGGAAAACAGTCTTTTACAGTTTAATAACATTGAGAAAGAGTAGATGGAATCAAGCATCATAAACTCTGTGTTACAAGAGTGATTGTGTTACATAAACAAGCTTTCTTTTAACTCCGTGGTCTGCGCTCGGGGTGTCCGTGTGTGTATATGCACTTTAACAGGAGTATATACAACGCAGGCACAGAACAGAATGAGGTTTGATGTCTTTCTTTAAGAGCTGCGCATACATTCGTACTCGTGTGTGAGTTTACATGTAGCTGTCCAGGAAACTCTCATGATTGCATGTGATTGGAGTGTGAGGCACAGCAGACCACCGGCGCAAACAGCGCTGCGGGCCGGCGCGGCGAAACCCTCTGGATGTAAACGTCGGAGCGCTGCGCAGGGAAAGTCGGGCGGTGTGGAAGCATGTGGAAGGCGGTGTGTTGTTTCAAGCCTCGAGAAGGCAGAAGGAGAACGCTGTCGAAATTACCTTGCGGTTTCTGTGCCTCTTTTCTCAGCAGCATGCACAATTACCAGTGCGAGGACAGGCATTGGAAGTGAAAAGGACCTGAGGAAGGGCAATACTCAGTTACACAGGCGGGGTGACATATTGGATTTGAGACATGGCTGTGTTCCTTTAGGTGCTTGATGAGGAACATCTGATCATTGTGTGTGTGCGCGTGCGTGTGTGTGTGTGTGTGTCTCCTTTCCCTTCTTCGCGTATGTCCCACCGTAAGCTCTCGCATACTTGTGACGTGATGACAACACTGCATTAAAATTACAGCAATTTCCAAATTTACAGATTTCATCAAATCAAGATGTTTGACCCGTAAGCAGTCACGAATACACACCACACATACACATACTGTAGCGCTGTTCATCACGCAGTAAAGACGGAGGGCGGGGCGAGGAGTGAAAAAGTGAGTTGTGGCACAGACGCGCAACTAGCCGAGCATGAAACGTCGACTTAGATTTGCCTGAAGATGGAGCATTTGATTTACATGTTTAAAGCCTTGAGTATACAGGCGGCTGCCAAAGTCAATAGCAGCGCCGCACTTGTTTTTCCCAAACGGTTTAGCAGGACATTAAACATTTTGACAAAATTATCAAACTAACCTGCCTCTGGTGTGGCAGCCTCTGACCTCATAGCTAAATGTGTTTACTCTGGCTCAAATGGGCCATTTAGACCCCTTTTACTTTGTAAATACCAGTGTCATTTTTCTGAAGCTAATATTAAGATATGCCAGTTCAAATACATTTGGCAATCGCTGTGGCACGAGCGTGCGCGTGTGTGTGTGTGTGTGTGTGCGCACGTGTGTGCGTGTGTGTGTGTGTGTGCGTGCGTGCGTGTGTGTGTGTGTGTGTAGGGCCTCTCTCATAGAGATGGCTGTTCGACCATGGCGGCCTGTGCTCACAGAGAGATGGGTGGTAAATGTTGTCATTCACTGCTTCGGCCATATGTGGTTATATAATTGCGGAGGGGGGGCAGGCAACTGCCTTCACCTGCGTATTGATGTTAGAGCCCCTCTGCAAATATTGGTCCGAGGTGGTTTGATACCTCGGCAGTGATTGACGCAGGCTAATTGAATTAGAGCGGCAGCAGAGACGGCACAGAGCTGCATTAAGAGTCCCTGCACTGAAGGGGGACGTTCACGGCTCGTAACTCTACACTCGCTGTCCTCCGGCCATTATCTTTCTCCGGTGATCCAGAAAACGAGTGTCACATCTCACAGCCCCAAACAAAAACATTTTTGAGGTAGTCGCTCATGGCAGCATGCGGTCAGTCGCTCATCCTGTGGCGCTCGGTCGATAATGTGTACTCTTCAATTAACCCGTCAACACAAACGGTTAACTCGGGAGTAAAAGGTTCAGATGATTTACTGTAAAAAAAAAAATCCCTCAAGAGGAGGATGGTGATTAAATATGGATCCTTTGTGTTTGGGGCGGTTGTGTTTTACGGGACTAGCAGAGAGCTCTCGGAGCCTCAGAAACATCCAGAGTCCTGGCTGGGGCTCTTCACACTGGGGCCTGCAGGGCCGGCTCAGCTTTAGCTTCACTTTAGCCAGGATGCTGTTGTCTGCCTCTCGAGCGCTTGTTTTAGTTTGCTAACCAGAAACAGAAGCGTTCCCACCGATGTGCGCCAAAGAAGCAACTGTCATCCATCAGAGGGGCTTAATGGTCGGCTAAAGGAGGGCTGGTGGGGGGAGGTGGGGGGTGGGGCGGGAACATGGGGGGTGGGTGGGGGGGGGGGGGGAGGGGGGTCTGATCCCTGCTCCCTGGTGGGACAGTTAGCTGCAGGTGAAGGAAGACGAACGAGGAGCAGAGCAGCTCTGTTCGCGAATCCTCACGTTTCTTTCCAGAGAGCCAAGACTTCTTGGTGAGCTTCCTTCTAATGGGTCAAGCTGCAACGTTCCTGGACAATCGAGGCCCACACACCCGAGGACCGGTCATTTTTGGTCTGGACCCGCGCGGCTTCAAACGGTCCGGGGTCGGTTGTCCCGCCGACGTTCTCGCGGCATTTCAAAAAAGCCAGAGTTTAATCACCAACTTCACTCTCATTCCCAGTGACATCACCTTTAAAGTATTACTCCCCAAAAAAAAAAAAAAAAAAAACTACACCGGGCCGCTGAAGTTAAAGTCACTGAAGTGAGTAAAGGGTGAGGTCACAGAAACCATTTAGCTTCTCAGCCCTATAAATAACCTCTCCTGACATCTATTTTTTTTTTTTTTTTTTACACTCGCTTTTTGCAGTACAGGTCAAAGTTCAAAGCAGCACAAGAGAATTTCAAATGATCTGTACACGCTTTCTAACCTCTCGCCCTTCTCTGTATCCGTAAAATCGCGTCTGTCGATCCGATCGCCTTCACCTCGACCCCCCCCCCCCCCCCCCCCCCCCCGTCCCGTCCCGCCCGACTCCACCTCCAGAAGTCATCGAGTCAGTGGTCGAATCTCGTTCTCGTTACAGCGGGACAGGAGCGGGCGACCCGGCTGGAAAAGGCGGCGGATAGCAGGATGGTCCGTGAAGATGAATTTCAGGGGGGTGGGGGGGGAGAGGGGGGGAGATTAATGTGGGCATATGAAAGATTCCCTTCATACCTTGAGCTTGAGCAGCTAGCAAGCTGGGGACTTAGCGCGAGCGGGGCCGGGGGCAGCTGGCAGTGATTAGCTTATGATTCACTTTAGCTGCACATAGAGGCAGCTTGTAAAAAATATGAACAGTATAACTGTTTCCTGAGTTTGTGCTGACAGCAGCTCCCCGGGGGGAACGTTGCTCTCTGCAGGAACACATGGCCACGCACTGGGCCTGTGCCAACACATGGATTAGCCGAGTTCTCCTTGGACCGGACCGAAACACGAGGTGCCGCACGAGCATCTTCGGTCCGGGACACCGAAGTCAGGTGCAGGCCGTGTACGGTGCGCGCTCAACGTGGAAAATGGTGACGGCGATGATTTTACTATGGCGGGTAAAAAAGGCAGTCAGAGCAAATACTTTCTCCAACCAGCTGTTTCTCCCCAAAGTCAACAGTCCTGTCACCTCAATTTTTAGTTCGTATTGATTTGTTAATTCTGCCGACCTCGGCTTTTGGAAAGTCCCCCTCTTCATTCGTTTCCAAGCGCCGGGGTTGAGGTAGTTTTGAGAACTCAAGTAGTAACGCCTCACCATCGAGAAAATGCTCCTTTCCAGGTTATTTCGAGTGCTCATTTAGGGTAATGAAGGTAAAGCCCCTCTGTTATATAATTATTAACGTATTGGCTGATTGAGGTCATAGACTATAGCCTATTTAAAAGTGGATGTAGCTTCCAGGCCTGAAAATGAAGTCCACGCGGAAGTGCCATAAAGTGCAATACCACCGAGGGCCACTAGGGGTTGGCTCTAAAAAAAAAACTACTGGGCCCGCAGACTCCCATTTAACTTCTCTCATGAAATACAAAATCAATCATTTTTTTTCCACAAGCCACAATGGCGTTGTTTACGAAAATCCCTCCTTCTTATTAGTTTTCTGGCGGCCCATCTGAAAATAATGGCGTAATTAATTAGGCCTCCAAAAGTAGTTTCGTGGTGCGCGTGTTTGATTCACAGGGCTGCGGTGCGGTCAGGTTTCCCGCTATAGGCGGGGTGGGGGCGTAGCGCCGTCGGGGTCCTAATCGGATCGAGTCAACTCAGCAGCCCCCCCCCCCCCAGCGCATCCAAATATGGTCACTTATGACGACACTGACGAATTCAGGTCTAATCGATAAAAGTCTATATTTATAAACTCATCAAGCTTTGTCGGTAAAAACGGTGACGTAACAGCTGTCAAATGAACGTGCAGTAAATGGCGCAGTGTTTAGCCCTAAAAATGCAGTGGAGTCGAGTAAAACAAGAAGTGAGTCCCTTCGCGCTCACTGGCTCGAGGTCTGTTTGTCCGCCACATTTCATGGGGTCCACTTGCGTGTTATACGAGGCAGACAAGACAGCGGGCCCAAAACGCGACCTCCGTCACAGAAACGATCCCGCAGAGGATTCTTCACATACAGTTTTACGACGACCTCTGTCGATGAAGGCACAAAACACTCGGGACGCCCGGAGCTGCGCGCCGCAGCGAGGTAAAATGTCAAATAAATTCGGCGTTGGCACGAAAGCTCTCCAGCTCCTTGCACTTTCGTTCGACATCGTTTACCGTCTCCCTCCACCGGCCGCTCTCTGCCAAATGCCCTGCGCAGAGCCACTGCCAGCTCCTGAGTGCTGGGTGGAGCGTCCCTCATGCATGGAGCAGTAGGTCATACGGGCCGGCTCCAGCCGGGCCGGCAGCGCGCAGTCATCTGAGGGCTCGGCTGCCCTCCGGCAACACTCTGTCATCACGTTCATATAGCACTTAGTGCAAACCATATGCCTCCGCAGCGCAGGCAGCACGTAGTAACACAGCAGCAGTTTATGTGTTGGCATTCCTGATATGCAGTCATAAGTAGCTGCCGAATATTTGGGGAGGTGATTGGCCGGCTCCATTTTTAAAAGGCAGGCCTGTTGCGTATCAGTCTGGATTCGGACCAGATTGCCGTTTCATTAAGTTAATGTCGAGTGTGCGGCATTAAGTCGTTAAATCGGGGCATTTTGAGTTTTGTGCAAACTTTCACATTTTAACATTTAAGGCGACTTGTCTGAAAAAAAAAAAAATACCAGACATGCTTTCTAACCGCCTCTGGATTCTTTTATTACCACGGTGTGATGAAGGCACGTGTTAAATATCGGTCAATGTTTACTTAAACTCGTGCCGCCGCAGTCTTTACGTTAAAGGAACAGTTTGCGTTTTGCCGAATTAGATGACAGAACTGATCCCACAGCTAGTTGGCTCAGCTGAGTATACAGTCTGGAAATGGGGAAGCAGCTGGAGGTAAAAATGTGCCTTCCAGCATCAATAGTTTACAACTTATATCGCATTTGTTCATTCCGTTTTGCATTTGGGTTGTTGTGTTTTTGTATAGAGGAAGTGAACAGCGGGGTAATTGGTTGATGGTAGGGATATTTTTGCTACCTTTCAACTGATACCTAGATGGTGGTATAGATCTTGTTATCTAAGTCTGAGCAAGAAAGAGAATAAGCATATTTTCCAAATATTCCTGTGTAGTCAAAACATTCAATTCAGACCAGTGACATGTTGTATTTGGTAAGGAAATATTATTAGGTGGCATTAAAGGATCAGTATGAAGGATTGAGATGGATCTGTTAAAAGAAATACAACATAATATTTAGAATTATGTTTTCATTAGTGTACAATAACCTGAAATTAAGAGTCATTGTGGTTTCTTCAACTCGTATCTGCGTAGAACCCGGCGGCCATATTCACAAAGATTCCTGAGACTAAAAGTTCCTCCTCGTGGGTAAATTCTAAGAAAATTCTTTGGAGTCGTGACGTTTTCTAAGAATTTCCCCTTAAAGTTCGGAATAGATCCTTGTAAAGATAAAAGTTATTCACAAAGCACCCTGACCCTTAATAGAGCTCCTAAGGAAAAAAAAAAAACCTGTTTCGGTGCAGGGAGGAGGACTTTTAAGAGGCTTAAGAATTTCTTAAGGAGAGGAGAAAATTGCGAAAGTACAGCGAAGTAAGAGAAATATTCTTCAAACGCAGAATGACGGCACATTAATGAAACGCTACAAACGATATCGTGCGGGGATGGTGTTTGTGGTCGATCTCATTCCTCCCACTCAACACAATAACACGGAAATGAAAGTGATCGCAGCGTGAAGATATTTGGTGACTGGGAAAATGACTCGAGTCTGTCGCAAACTTCATCAGCAGTAATCACACACACACACACAAAAAAAGCTTTTCCGCTTTGCTTTGATTTCTTTAATCACGTGATTGTGGTTTTCCCAGCAAACAGTTTAGCTCATAGATGCTGAGACCGAAGAAAAATCGCTCTATTTAAATATTTGCCAAACCTAGCACAGTGCAGTTAAGTTTGAGATGACATCCCTGACTGTGATGTGCCGCTTCTGTTAAATATGTCCAAAGTCAAATCTTTATTTAAATCATCATCTGCAAATGCTAAAGTCCCAAACATTTACATGTAATATTCCTTCCTAAAAATCATATATGTAAGCACAATTGTGCTTTTTTTGTTTCCCTCTCCAAGCCACAAAGCCTCTGTGTGTGTGTGTGTGTGTGTGTGTGTGTGCGTGTGTGTGTAAAAATTGAGATCTTCGAATTCATGTTTTACCCATCCTCTCCGTTTCTCCCGCAGGGTGTCGGGTCCCCTCCTGTCCCCTGGGATGAAGGGGACGGGGACGCCTCCTCCTCCACTGGAGAAACAGCATGTCCTCCCTCAGCATAAGACCTACGCTCACTATCACCATCATCAGTCTGCCAACGATGGTAAGACTAACCCAAAGACTTCTGGCTGCAGCTGGTTTCAGGAAATGTGTTTTGGCTTGAATTTAAATTGGTGTTTCAATTTAATATCCTAAAACATACATAGGCAAAATGTGGCCTGAGGGCCAGAACCGGTCCCAAGAACATATCAACCTGACCTGCAACGTCCTCAAAGGAAAACAGAACGACCCCTAAAGAAAATCAACAAAAGGGAGCATTATGTTAAGGAATCTTGAGGCGAATGACTATGACTCGTGTCATTCTGCTATCTAACGTCCACAGACTGTATATAAAAGTGGACGTAGCTTCCAGGTTTGTAAAGCGAAGCCAATGCAAAGGTGCCTAAAACTTCAATACCACCGAGGGCCTCTAGGGGTTAGCACCAAAAAGCCTCTGGCTCCATAGGTTTTTTTTTCCACAAGTCATTATAGTGTCATTCGCTAAAGTCACTCCTTCTTATTAGTTTTCTGAAAATAGTCCCATCATTAATTAAATATAAATATAAGGCCTCAAAAAGCGTCATTTTTGGGGGTGTGGCTGTTTGATTGACGGCAGTCAAATATCCGCTATAGGTTTGTGAACTGCTGTACAACAATGCGCCCTGCCCACCTACAACGGAAACCTGACTGCACCACAGGCCTGTCAATTAAACAAACATGCCCCCAAACATACAGCTTTTTGAGATCTTATATGGAATTAATTACTGGATTATTTTCTGGTGGACCACCAGAAAACTAATAAGAAGGAGGGACTTCAGCAAATGACACCATAATGACTTATGAAATACAAAGTCAATAAAAAAATGTTCCACGAGTGAAGTTGACTGGGAGTCCACGGAGCCGGAGCCTTTTTAGAGCCAACAGCTAGTGACCCTCGGTGATATTGCAGTTTAAGACATTTCCACATTGGCCTAATTTTTCAGACCCGGAATCTACATTCCACTTTTATATACGGTCTATGGTTCCACTCCAGTTTTGAGTAGTTAAACATAATTCAACACGGTCGAGTTTCATGTTTCAAATCAGTTGCCTCGTGTGTGGCCGTTCACGTCAGGTCGTCTGAGGAAAAAAAACCCCAAAAAACTGTTCCCCACCTCCGTCTTTTTCCTGTGGCAGGTGATTCAGTAACATGAAGTCTGTCGGTTACTTTTACATAACTTCCTACGACCGGACCTTCTGTGCCAGATCTCTTGAATATAAATAAATTCTGAACACCCGTGTGTTCTTTTTCAAATGCTTACTGGACCACCAGACCCACATGAAAGGCCTCAGCGAGAGGAAGCAGTCTCTGAGAGCAGCGATACTGCCCTGTGGCCCTGTCGGAGTGTTTTTAGGGCACATAGAGAGATTAGAGTCGTAGAGACAGAGTGGGGAAAACCACATGCCGGAAGCCTTTTCCCTGCTCTGAATTATCCAACAAAACGCTGGCTCATGTGTTCAGCTGTCTCTCAGCATCCCTAACACAGCAGGCTCAGCTGTCACTCCCGAACCGTTCCTAATGCCTTAAACACTGTTTTCCCTGTAAAGATCTACACATGGACGTCTCTGTAACCGCGCTGTGGTCAGGGAGTTGCGCAAAGGCGCTCCAGGAAAGGCTGCTTTCCCATTATGATGACTCCTGCGGTTGATTCAAGAGTACAACTGAGACGATGGGGACAAACGCTACATACTGCGAGGCTGGCAGACTTAGAACAAGCACAAATATAGCATTGTCATAATTTGGGATCCACATTAAGTTTCAGCCAGATGGAGCGGGCGCTTACTGACCTTAGAAACAATCACCCATAGAGGCTGGTGGCAGCTGATCAAGTGTGGCTTCTATTTTTCTCCTCCTCGTCGTCCCTCATTTCCTAGAATACCAAGGCAGCTTTCAGAGCTGCTTCCATTTTGGAGACTCCTACAGGATGGAGCAGACGGCCGGCGGTGTCCACGTCCCAGGAGATTCCCACGCCTACGCCTCCCATCAGCACAATGGCTTCCATATGTCGACCAGCAACACTGGCTCTGCAGGTGAGGACACTTTCACTAATCGGCACGCGTACCAGAATCGTAAACCATCACGGGTGATTTGGTCACGGCGCGAAACCAACTGCGCTTCCTCCTCTCGGCTCCAGGCTTCAGCTTGACCCAGGAGCTGCAGGCAGGCGCAGGGTGCCAGTTCTCGTCCAGCCCCGAGGAGAGCATCTTCTTCCAGGTGGGCAGCTTCGACCGCAGCTTGAGCCACATGTCCTCCGTCTACACAGAGACATAGAGCAACACTGGAGCAGGACACGCTGGAACACCCCGTCTCTACTACTCTGCAGTCCTATTGCTTCCACAGGCACCTCCACACACTCAGATCAGCTCATCTTCAGCTCTGCTCAGAACAATACAGGTCTCATTGTCAATGGGTTCCTCCGACTCACTGATGTAAAGCAGCAGCACAATGTAACTTTGACACATAAGAGACACTGTCTGAATGGAAATAACGAAGTGGCCTAGAACTGCAGCTCCTAACCTTTTTCAATTATGATTATTTTATTACAAAAAAAAATGTTAAGTACAAATAAATCCAGCAGTCATCAATTTGGCCCCAGTATTTTTTTTTTTTGCTTTCATATTATGTTAAAGGGGCAATCCACCAATTTTACACATGAAAATAAATTAGGTCATGACTACTTCTGTGACTGTGGAGGAAACTTTCTACAGTTTTCCAGGTTACCTTGAGACTTTAAAATGTGATTGGTCCATCACCCTGGGTTGGGGGATTTTCAGTATTTATAGAGGAAGTTTAAAAAAAAAAAAAAAAATCCAGTATTTGATCTGGTTTTGACTGTCCGATACAGATTTCTCTTTCTTTAAATGAGGGAACGATGCGAGTCACAGAAATTACATGAACGTGAAGAAGAAAGCTGAAGAATGGTATTTTAAAACATCTGAAACATCAACGATCCTTCTCAGATTCACAATCAGTTTTATTGTCCAAGAATTCTTTATGTACAGAGAATTTCACATTTAGTGCTAAAAGTCAAACCGTCAGTCAGACGCAGCTCATACCTGCTCTACATAATGCACCACAAAACTCCTGAACACACTTTAAAATGTCCTCTCCCTCCTCTTTGTGTCTTTTCTCTCTAATTTACATCTTTCAATCTATTTTAGAATGAAGTGGAGAAAAGAATATATAATTTTGCTGTGATGTTTTAGCAGTGGGAAAAAAAAGTTTGCATTTCTGCATTTTGTTAAGTGTTTTTTCTTTTTTTTTCTTTTGGATTTATCTCCAGAGGAGGGTTCAGCCTCATTAATCCTGCAAGAATGCAGAGAAACCAACCTATTTTATTATTATATGTATAAAATGTACAGTTTGTTTACAGCAATCATTTGAATGTTTGTCATTTCTCAATTTAAGAAATAAATAATTGAATGATCGTGCAAGCTCTCTTTTTTTTAACAATGAAATGACTGATATGGGCATGAACATGTCACTACAAACTGAATTTGAATATGTCCATTTGAATTTGAATTTCTCAAATTAATTAAATTAACAATAATTAAATTAAAAAAAAATGTAATTTAAATTATATAATTACATTTGTACTATTTAACCTTAACTAACTAATAACTGCATTGAAAAGATGAATCTGAAGAGCGTAATCTGAAATGTTATTTATTGAAACTTTTTGAATTAATTCATTTAATGCCATTAAATTGGAATTTATTTGTCCTAACTCTCTCTAAAGTCAACTCTTCACGTTCCGTTATCACAATTAAAATTCAGTTCTTGAATGTTCTCTGACGAAGGTTCCATAAATAATGTTCCCCAACACACTTTGAAAACTGTTCATTTCTCATCTTCATTCACTCGATACCTAAGCTGCTGGCAACAGAGCAAGGCGTCGCCTTCCCTGCAACCTTGTCCAGGTCGTTCTGCCTATCTGCACCGGGCAAATTAGGGAGAATCATCCCTTTGTTGTTGTGTCCATATCACTTCTCAGTCCATCCAGCAAATTGCCATCTTGAAATTACATGACATTTACATTCATGCATTCTCTGCGATATTTGCAGGAGCTTACAATTTTGCAAGATTAAAAAAAAAATGATTAAATGAAAAAACGTAGGCTACGCTAGACTCTCTGCTGAAGTAAGTCTTCCAAACAAAACTTATTCATCAACAAAAATAATTCCTCATTTACTGTTGGCAAGACTTCCATAATAAAAAAAATAACTACATGCCAGTTGACTGGGGGAAAAAAAACAAAAAGTGACAGGGTTTATGGGAAATGTAGTCCTATTGAAGTAAATGGTCTGCACTTTATTGGTCTCAAAGGACTCTACAATCCAGCTATTACCAATTTTAGAGACTAAAGCTCTTGTTTTCTCCAGAAGATGTGGCCTCTCTTCTATGTTGCACTCGCAGACTTATTTAGCTCTGTCACATTTATGATTCAGTCATTTTTATACAACTTTCAGCCCTTGGTTCTATAAATCCAGAAAATACTAATTTCTTATTAACAGTAATACAAGTCTCAATCTAATTAGTATTTTTCAGCATCCAGTTCAACGAAGGCCTCCTGTGCACACAAAGTGTCCCTTTCCCTGCAAACTCTTTCAGCTCATCTGCTCCTGTCAAATTTGAAAGAATTATCCCTCCAGTGTCGCTTTGTCTTCCGAAATCTGTCCAAACCACTTCTGCTTCAATTACTAACCCTAAGAGTGCCTTATGTAGGCTATTTATGAGCAACCGCAGTACTTTTCATACTCAAACGCTATTCCTTCAAAGATCCGGATGTCTGAGACACAAAACGAATTTCAAGAACAAAATTTGAATTGTGAGAGCTGAATGTGGAAATATGGGCAGGGATGAATTTTCCACGAGGAACAAAAACAAGTACAGTTTTGGTACAAATAAATGTGGTTTCATCATATTATATCCAGTTTTCAGCTAATAAATTAAATGTATTATTTAATGTTAATGTTATTAATTTTGTTAAATAGTACAAATTAAATGATGTGATTCAGATTCAATTTTTTTTTATGAAATTATTCACGTTGAGAAATTATAATACAAATATGAATGATTTAAATTCTATGTCGTTATATATATTCCTGTTCCTGTGAGAAATTCAAATTGTTCACATTAGTTGTATGTGTCAAGTATTCAATGACTGAGTCCGACTGTTGAGATGATGAAGAGCACCCTGAGAAACACCTTCAGACTGCGGGCATGTTCTGCCCTCTAGTGGACACTGGTGAGTACTGCAGACATAAAACTCACTGAAAAGTCCCTCCTTATTTCTGCTTCTTCCTGTTGAGATAGCTCTGATAGTAGAAGTTACTGAAGAGGATGATGAGGGTGACGCAGTAACCAAACACCACCACGTTCATGGAGTCGGGGAAGTCGCACTCAGTGAAAAGGTTATAGCCCGTGTGCAGCAGGAAGAGCAGGAACTGCAGCTGGAGAGGCAGCCGACAAGAGCTCAGATGAGACTTTATGACATGAAGACATTGTTTGTGTACATGTGTAATACCCGTCATACAGAGCTCGAGGCGCTCACCAGTTGCAGAGACGTCAGGTATCGTTTCCACCACAGGTACTTCTGCATGTGAGGGCCAATCGCAGCGAGGCCATAATACGAGTACATCACAATGTGAACGAAGCTGTTGACCAGGCCGATGAAGAACGCTGCCGGGAACAGAGGAATGCCAAAACAACAGTTCGTAAACATTTTAAAAGGTATTGAAATATAAATAAAAGGTGGTTTAAATAGGCCTACTTAAAATCTTAATTTGTGTATCATGTTTATCATACTGGAATATTTTTACACATGCTTTCTTCCTTAGTAAGGTTTAAGAATAGAGCAACCAAATTAAATAGGTTTAGATGATTGGTAGAAGTTATGTTTATTTTTAATAAATCATGCATTTTTTTTGAAATATTTGAATTAAGATGACCTACACTAGGTGAGGAGGTGGTATATACACATATCACAGGTATACAGCAATAAAAAAAAACTAATAAAAAAAAACAGGCTATACAAAAGCGCCTCGGTCTGCTCTAAACATCAAACACCTCATCATAAACTCATACAGGAACCCTTAAATAGCTTTGACCCATTTGCACTATCTAAGCCTTTCCACATGTTCAACATAAAGGGATAAACTTACGCCTTTAGGGTAACTTGCAAGTGGGCGGGCAATTCTTGTACATATTATGAAATACAATCCTGGCAGTGCCAGTGAGTGTTTCCATGAAAATGTTACAGCAGTTGACTTACACTGTCCTCCGGCCACATACTTGACTCCCGCCCACCAGTTGAAGATCATGGTGCCGTGATGGTAAACATGAAGGAATGTCAGCTGACTGTTCTTCTTCCTCAGGATGAAGAAGAGCTGCAGGTAAAAGAGAGGAGCAGAGCGGACGGTCACAGTCACGACACCGACGAACGTCAACGACGACGCAAGACGTCTGAAATCCTACGCACCGTGTCGCTGAGCTCGATGACCTTCGAGAAGAAAAACCACCAGCACACTCTGGCCATCTGGAGGGAGGAAACTACATCATCAGGATTCAAAAAGGGTGAGCATATGTTTCGAACCGCACTGCCAGCTGCCTGGCAGGATTGGTTTAACCGTCAGTTACGCGTGCGACGGATCAAACGTCCGTACAGACGCGACACAGTGACGAGCCGGTGAGAAGCTTTCTTACCCTCATTGCCATCGGACTGCTGCTGTAATCTACAGGCTGACAGAGGAGGCTGTAGTTCGAGACCCAGGATGTGACCAGGAACTGAAAACATTCAGGCAATCATGTATCTCCACTTATATTATAAAAACAAGAATCTCTCAAGAGGAAGC
The DNA here is from genome assembly GCF_022577435.1 of Embiotoca jacksoni. NCBI lineage: Eukaryota > Metazoa > Chordata > Actinopteri > Embiotocidae > Embiotoca > Embiotoca jacksoni. The sequence goes on along the minus strand of NW_027185296.1, from coordinate 3,562,823 downwards.
AACAGATCACGCGCACCTCGTAGCACATGTATGCAGACAGGCCGACCATGGCGAAGTTGTAAACAATGAGAACAAATTTGAGGTCAACGGGTTCTTTGTGTTTCATCAGACGAGGGCCGGCCCAGACCACAAACAGGTAGACCAGGAAGATGAGGGCCACCTGGACGGGGGTGTAGACCAGCAGCCACGGGTCCGTCCTCTTGTCTGGAAGATAATATAGAGCTCTGTCAGGGACTTTTAAGTATTATCGACAAATTAAGGAGCTGCCTCGGTTACAACGAAATTCCACCGATCTGTTTTTATCTGTTAAAAAAAACAAAACAAGTAACAACTTTTGGGCAGATCATAACTATCCTGACAATTTCCAGTCTGGATTTAGACCTCATCCCAATACTGAGATTTTTTCTTATCGAGGTTTTAAAGACAATCTTAACACGGACTCCGGTAAAGTCTCTGTTCTTGTGTCGTTAGATCTGAACGCAGCATTTTAAGCAGTTGATCACAGTGACCGACAGACTTGAATACTGGTTTGAACTCTCTGACATAGTCCTGAATTAGTTCAAATCCCACCAAGACAGAGACCATTTTGTGTCAATGCATCGGACCTTCTCCCAACAACGTGTAGCGTCCCACAGGGATCGATTCTTGGACCTCTGCAGTTTATTCTTTATGTGTTTCCATCAACTGATATCTTCAAATATTTCACGGTTTCATACCACGTGTATTCAGATGATACACTAATTTATAAAGCTGTGTCAGGATAGTGCTTTAATGAGGATAACATTTTAATGATTGTATTCAGCACAATAGAAGGAAGAAATAAAGAAATAGAGTTTAGTATGTCACTAAGTAGTAAAAATCAAGTTAAAAAAAAAAAACTCAGCTATTTCGACGCCTGAATTTCAGAAGTCACAGAGTCAATAACAAAATTCACCTTCTACCACCTCAAAAATATTGCAAGGAGACTTGTTGTCAAAACCCTTTCTAGAGAAACTTGTACATGCATTTGGACTGCTGTACAGGAGAGTTCGCGGGTCTCTCTAGGACACCAATCAAACAGTTTCAGCTGATTCAGAAAGCTGCTGCCGGGGTTGTAACGGAAACCAAATAAACTCAGCATAAAACTCCAGTTCACCGATCACTTCAACGGCTTCCAGTTTCTGGAAGAATCAAAATCAAAATACTATTAATTAACGGCGTAGGTCCAAAATACTTTCCTGATCTTGAAGTATGAATCCTGCAGCCGGCTCAGGTCTCCTGGGTCGGGATTATTAGCTGTTCTCAGGACTAAAACTAAAATTGGCGAAGCTGCTTTTAGCCAATTGCTTTTTTTTCTCATTTCTTTCTTTTTTTTTTGCTGATGTTTATGATTATGATGGGTTTTTTTTGTTTTTGTTTTTTTTAGCTTTTCTTTGTAGACTTTGATCCTCCTTGGTTTTCCTGTTTTAGTTGTCATGTTTTAACTTTTTTGTTTGTTTGTTTGTTTAATTGTGTTTCTGTGGTGCACTTTGGGTTGCCTGGAGCAGGATGAGGAGCTATACAAATAAATGTACTTTTTAGTCTGCACAGAAATGCAAAGATTTCACAGTATGTGAAAGTTGCTCCTGCGCAGCTCACATTAAGTGTGCAGCATGTAAGCAAAATGTGGTTTCAAAAAATATTCTTTAACGTGCACTTGAGATAAAGATCATTGTTCGGCCCGAGTTTGATTTACCTACACTATAGAGGACTGGAACGAGATAATGTCATTAAAAAAAAAAATCGTCATGGTGGCAAATCATGTGGCAAGCCACAGAGCAGTCATTGTGAGGTCAAGTAGGCGTACATCTGCAGCTTCCGCACACTTTACAGACACACAAAGGCTGTCTGAAACTGCCGATTCTCTTCTACAAGAGGAAGAGCTATGCAAAATAAAAAAAATAAAAATGGATCGCCGTCATATCATACCTCCATTGTCCACTATCCTCTGGTGTACGGACAGGACAGTTTGCCATGCAGAAGCCATCTGAAAACACACAGACGTTCACAAAGCATTATAGGAAAAGGAAAACCACTCAAATGTTAAGGACAACAACAAAAAAACCAAACCTGCTCGCAGTTTCAGCGACAGCGTTGGACGACCTTTGGACAAACCTTTGGACACTTGTCTGTTAACTGTTAGTTCAAATAGAACCGAGTAAAGTTCAACTCGCAGCACGGCCTGCGGCTCGTCTGGCGACTGATGAATGAAGGCGAGACCGGAGCGAGCAGCCGCAACGGGGAGCAGAGCCGCTCCGAGTCACGGCGGCTCACCGGACTGGATAAACACGGTGCGCCGCTACGACGGGGAGTCCTCTTCCACGCGAGTAACTTTGAACCTAAGTGGAGAAACTACGGAGACGATTTGGGTCACTTCCTGGGTTCCCCCCCGCTTTGGCAGGTTGCATCTCTGGGACACTCGGGCGCGCTGTTTCCTCCCAAAATGTAACCGACAATGTGATTTCTATTTTTTTTTTATTTGTTGCTTACGTGTCGGAATAAATTTTAAATACTGCATTTCTCGCACAGATACATACTTTGAAAAGAAAATATAACTTCTTTTAAAACCATAGAGAAACAATACTCTGGGTTTTGATTGGAAAATAAATCTCGACCCTTTATTTTTTTTTTTATTTTGGTAATAAACATGACAGTTATGTTTACACATTAGGTGTAAAAAAAAAAATGTTGTTGGCTGACATAAAACAAATTTAAATCCTGCCATAGGTTTGCAGGACTCTAAAAGGCAGTGTGACATCATACAGTCCATAATAATTACAAAAATATTTTCTACAAAATCACACAGCTGATGCACTACAAGTCTAAACATTTAAAATCTGGGGCTATGGTACCGTAATAATAGGACACGCTGTCGTAATGATGATCTGACAATAAGACGCATAGAAAAGAGCCATGCAGACTCTCAGAGACCCTAACAGTGCTCCTCTTTAACGGTCTTGAAGAAGGAGCGCAGTGATTGCTGTCTGCCTCCGCTGCTAGCTGCACTCAGTTTGTGCTTGTTCGAGGTCTGTAGTTTCTTGTCAGTCTTTAAGCCCTTGTGCTTTCGCCTTTGTCCATCCTAAGAAAAGCAAAGACTAGTGTGGGATTACAGAAGAAGTGACATGATTTGTACAGGATGTCAGGTAAATTATTGTGACACAAGAGCCGGGGTCTCGGGTACAATAAAGGCAACCGTTTATTCGACCAAATGCATTTGGGTTCACAAGCATCACTTCCAAAAGCTCTGCTGGGTCGTGAACAACAATCTCTCATCTCCTCGCCCTTCTAATACCTCGGTTCCCCTCCTTGCATGAGAACTGCACTCCTGCTTATCTTCATGGGAACAAGACACTACCAGACGAAAACACCTCCAGATGGGTACACTGTCTGGAACATTCTGAGCTTGTTTGCAGTAAATAAATCAGCCTATGCTGGCTGGTGGGACAGTGTGTCCTTCGGATGGGGAGGGGACATGTCCGGGTGGGGAAGAAACACACTCAGACGGGGAGTGAGACACATTCACATGACAGAGGAGAGACTGTTGTCAATACACGGAGTAAAGTACATTTTCCAACATAGAGAATGGTAAATATATTGAACATAGTGATTTTTCTCCATCACAGGATCTTAAAAATATATTGGAAGTTTTTACCTTGGAGGTTTTTTCCTTTGGACTGTCCACAGAGTCGTAAAGCTTCACAATCTGCAGGAGAGTTAACATGTTGATACCGCTCTTAGATCGTTCACATGAACACGTCGACAACAGACTCAACACTACATTAGAACGATTAGTCGATTAATTGATGAGATGATTGAAAAAATATCCATCACCAACTATTTAGATTATTGATTTGTCGTTTTGAGTCATTTTTTCATGAGGAGAAAAGATTAAATTCTCTGATTCCAGCTTCTTCAAAGTGAACAAATTTTGCCTCCTTTAGTCTTTTGTGATAATGAACTGAATATTTTTTGGTTTTGGACGGTTGGTCAGGACAAAACATGATATTTTAGGTTGAATCTTTGGCTTTGTGAAACACTGGTCAGCATTTTCTGACATTTTAAAGTCCAAACAGTTAATTGATTAACTGAGAAAATAATCAAGAGATTATTGGACAATGAAAATATTCATTATTTGCAGCCTTGAGCTACATTTTCTGACAACCTAAAAACCACAATAACTTTTGTGTTGATACATGTACAGAATATTTGTGTCGTTTTTGTGTACTCTGCTCTGATCACGAAGTGGTACTTCCGTTTTTGGGTATTTGAGAGTCCGTATTTAAGGAAGCTCAGGTTTGGCTGATTTAAGAGGAAGCTTTCAGTATTTTTGATCGTGCGCTGCAATGTGCCCTATGTTTTTATTTCTGTTGGATTATTTGCTTTGTGTCTCTGTGGAACAGTTTGAGGGCAGTGGGCAATGCTGGAGATCAGCCAGTGTTGATCTGAATTCATCTGCATAATAAATATGGAATTTAGTTTTGGAAACAGGGTGTTTTGATTAAAAGCATGCGTCACTACAGTACCGAAACAGCAGCCCCTCAGTGGCTTTCAATTTCAACAAATAGCTCTATACACAGTATGTTTGGACAAATAGGCCGCTGCTGCAAAATCTTTCTATAAGTGATTATCAAGTCCTCTCTTGGTGTTGCTGGTACTTCAAACCTCATTTACACCGCAGGGATTCGCACACTCAAACAGCATGCAGAAAGAAACACACCTTTTTCAGTCCTGTGGACACGGCAGCTTCCTGTAGCGCACATTTGGTGAGCCACTGTGTGCTTTCGGTCTGTATTTGTGTGTCACCCTCCTTCAAGCACACACTGTACACCACATAAGTCTGGTGTATGTGGGAGAAGATGTGAACCACCTGCAAACAACCAATCAAAAACGGTACAATTACAGAAACAGCTTATTTGCATAGAAAAGTGGATGATAGATTGATATGAAGCTCACCTCTCCCAGATACTGCAGGAGACTTTCAGTCAAAGTGGTTCCCAGTATTCTGCTGATTTCACCACACAGCGCCTTCCTCTGTTTCATCTCAGAGTTCTCCTCCTCCAGCAAAAGACTCGGAAACTCCCACAAGCCTGCCAGCAAACCTGAAAATACACACAGACAAACCTCTTACATATATTGACTGTATTCATGCAGCCCCACCAAATAGATGTACTTTCTCCCATTTTAGTTTTTCTGTATTCAAAACTAAGAGATAAGCCCTTTCACAATGAACACTGATAGAAAATAAAGCTGCAGAATGATTGAAAAGTCTACCAGGATTACAGCCTGATTCCAGATCTGTTAATCACTCCTCACATCCACAGTTTTCTCAGTGATTCAAGCAGAAGGAAGAAAAACACAATTTTGGTCTAATTATCGTCCCCGTAGTCTACTGGCAACACTGCCGGGCACTGACCTTTGTTTGGTCTCTGTATGAGCAGGTACTCATCCTCTCCCTCCTCTCCAGGCCTGGTCAGCACACAGGTCAAAGTTCGCTCCACCCTGGGAGGCTTCTTCGCCGGCTTTTTCGGGAAGTTCTGAACACCGAGCTTCTCGTCCCAGGGCTCCGAAGGACACAGCGGACATGTCCCGCCGTTCACTGAGAGCAAGGAGAGAGAGAGAGAGAGAGAGAGAGGTACTTTAATATCACGACTATATACTGTAGATGTCTGAGGGAGAGACGCCGAGGCAGGAAACTTACTGCAGTCTTCTATGTCTGGCAGGTGTGAAGTCTTCCTGTCCAGCTTCCCTAAAAGCTTCAGGGAGTTTTGCTCCTGCTCAACATGAACCTGCACAGACAGACAAAGTCAAATCGGCTGAAGAAATCCTGACCTTCCTGATCTATGTTAGTCTTCTGTGTTCACAAACCGTAGCTATTTCTTATTGGCACCACCTGAGATCACACCTACCTTGCGATAAGAGTGGCAGTGAGCCTGTACGGGACACTGGCTGCACAGCGGTCCTTTAGGCGTGCACACTCGTGCTCCCAGCTCCATCATGGCCTGGTTGAAGTCTCCCGGTCTCTCTGGATCCACCAGCATATTGGCAAGACTCCTGAAATCCAACAGAAAATAGAAGTGATAGCATATTTATTTTAAGTCATCACAAGCTTGTCATTCTCAAACTTATCTGGAGGCTGATCTCACCAAAGGGCCTCTGTCACTGCAGGGCTTGTGCAGTCAGCTCCAATGGCCCTCATGCGACACAGTACCCGAATCACATTGCCATCTACAGCTCCAGTAACCTGGGCAACAGAGATCAAACCACCAGTCAGTGATAAATGAGGTAGATAGATGATAGATGAGTAGAGTGATCAGGTATGACCTCAGAGTTTTCTGTGGTGCAGATATTTGTGTGTCATGACCAACCTGCCCCAGTGCAATAGAGCCCACAGCTGCAGCAGTGTAGCGTCCCACTCCGGGCAACTGTTTCAGCAGGCTGTCGACTGTCCGCGGCATCCGTCCCTTCAGCTCCGACACCACCTGAACCAAAGCAGTAACACACTCAAAGGACACATAAAACAGCTCACACGCATCACTTCAACACATCGGTTCCTTTGTAATCCTTTTTTTTTTTTTTTAACACAGAGCCACTGAGAGAGTGATGAAGAAGAACAGACAACACTGCAGAGAAAAGCTACAGAAATGTCTGATGCAGGAAAAACAGAGTCGCCGAGCGCAGTACAGACCTTCCGCGCCCCTTCATGCAGCCGTTTGCCTCGGGAGTAGTAGCCAAGCCCCGCCCACATCTGGTTCACCTCCTACCCATCGGTGAAATCAACAGATTTCATTTGAAAGCAACATCATTTCACATTCACCACGTCCACATACGCTGATTTAAGTAATCACCTCCAGCGTAGCGGCTGCAAGGTCCTGCACAGTGGACCACCTCTGGAGCACAAGAAACAGAGAGTCTAAATGACACATTTCATTTCATAACAAGGATTATAGAGTAATCAAAGCCTCAAGAGGATGGATGACACCTTCATCCAGCGGTTGTAGTAGTCTTTCACTGTGGCAACTTGAGTCTGTTGCAGCATTATTTCTGAAACCCACACTGGAAAACAGGAGGGAAAACAGACACTTTAAAGAGTCAAAGCAGTAAACAGAGAAATGTGCATTCGGTCAAGAATCCATTTTCTTACCGGCATACGTCCTGATGTTGAGGTCCGACTCGGTCACAGCCTGCAGAGGAAGTCAGTATTGTTTTTACATTGTTTAGTGAAAAATATAACTTGACATGAGGAGCGTGAAGAGTTTGTGATATGAGGGCCTTTTAGAGTACCATTTTGAATGATACTAAAGTAATAATAATAAAGCATTTATGCCTATAAGCACTTATCTGCTTCGCCCTATTATAATCATAATGGAAAATGTTATATATATATATATATATATATATATATATATATATACACACATGTATATATTTATAACATATAACATATATATAACATTTTATATGTAACATTTTCAATATATATATATACACACATTATATGCTTGGCATCATGTCCTTGTTTGTTAGAAGCAGTTTATTCTCTTTTAATGGGAGTTCAGCCTTGTAGCTTGCATCCTGCTGCTTATCTCTTTGCCCAGCGGCAACTTCACATAAACAGTACCTGTCAGACCGAGGTCATCTCGCTTCAGGCGTCAACAGCTGCCTGATGTCGGGGATACTGATTCTGAAAGGACGCAGCCTTAAAGTATAAAATGAGCGCGTGTCCTTGATTCTTCATTTGTATAAATGATGATATATCATCTCACCTGCAAGTGTTTCGATAAAAGAAAACTTATCTTTTCCAATTTCCACATAATTACTTTGACTATCGGGACTGCATGTAACGATTATTTTTATAATGTGTTGATTTTTTTTTCTCAGTTAATTTATTTGCTCTTTGGTCTTCAAAATGTTGGAAAATGGTGAAACATGGTGACCATTGTTTCCTAAAGCCCAAAGTGCAGACTAAAACGTCTTGTTTTGTCCCGACCAACAGTCCAAAACCAAAAAATATTCAGATTATTATCATGGGGGATTAATGAAAGCAGAATATATTTAAATTTAAGAAATTGCTATCAGAGAAATTTAGCAGTTTTTGATAAAATAATTACTCATAATGGTCAACCAATTGTTGGTGATAAATTTCCAGTCAATCAACCAATTGACTAAATCACTAATCTTTGCAGGTACAGTGACTACGTATTCACCAATTTCTATTGCTTTATTTTTCCGCCGTGTGACAATATAAAAGGCAACAGATGTAAATACTAATTACCCCCAAAATAAGTCATTTTCTAGTGTGCTGCAGTAACCATATATCTGAAACAAGATTACTTGTATAATCATATAGAATGGGATTTATTGTAAACAAGCATGTGTGTTAAAATAAAGACACATTTTCATGTCAGAAGCAGTAAAAATAAATAGTTTCTTTTTACCAGAGTCCTCCATGGCAGCTCTCTCTTGTCCTTGTCGTACCAGCTGAGGAGTTGAGAGCGCAGCTGCACGACATCAGCAGGATCAGGGAAAGTGTGGTACGAAGATGGCGAGGAACCATTTGTGGTTTCCTCTGAAAGACCAAAAACACAATTCTCGCTCAAACTAAACACACGCTTCACTTTACAAAGGGAATTTCACTGAAACTCAAGCTAGTAAATATTTTTCAAATCCCCTTTGTGGGTCAAATTTCTTATTTTTCTGTGATGGTTACATGGAGTGTGTCAGTTGGCAGATTTGTATGCCGTACATGAACATTTTCAAGTATGTGACTGTTTTATAAGTGGAGAAATGAAGTTGGCAGAGACTCAGAGGTTATTCCCTGCAGAAGTATGAAACTTCCCATCATACATGAGCCCACTGGATAAAGGTTGGATGTATCTTAACATTGCTGTGGTGATTTATGTGGCTGTAAAATTCACCACAGCTCTGACACTGCCCTGCAAAAAAAAAAAAAAAAAAAAAACCCAGCAGTATTTATTGTGAGGCTGTTGTGTAGGTTGCACCGCTGCTGGTTTTGTTCATCTCAATTGATGCGTGTAATCCTTAAACTGGTCAGAGTCCAGATGTACATTTCGAGGTGGCTGCAGGATACACAAGCATGTTGTTTCATATCGATGTGGATAAATTAAGTAACATCACCATGGTGACTACCTCCTTTCACAGCTGTCTTTGACCTCTTCCGCTTCGGGCTTGTTGTTTCTACCACCTCCAGTCCGGCTCTCTTGCCTTTATGCATGACTGAACGTAACCTGCTCATAGTCGAAAATCTTATTCCAGCGACTTCGCTCAGTTTTGTCCGAACAGCAGGGACAGCCTTGTTTACCTCCTGGATTTACTTTTGGGCTCCCGCCACGTTCGGGACGGGCGGATGCTGCTCGTCCAATGAGCTGTTAGGAAACTAAAGACGTATATGTAACGCCATTTCCGGTGGGCGGGTTTTATTGAAAATTATGTAAAGGTTTCTCTGTGCGCAAGTATATGTTCATATTGATTATTAGGGACCCTTATTATGTCTACCATGAATTCAAGGGTAATTTTATAACATTGAAAATAACGAAAATGAAAATTATAATAAGAAAAGAAACGTCAGAATATTTTCCCCTGTGATAGATCAAAACCATACTACCACCAAAACGTCTTAATTCAGTGAAAAAGCTTGGCATAAACAATAGTGCATTTATTATATATAAATTCATAAATTCAAATGTATAACTCTTCTTTATTCAACAAATAAAAAATAGACATCAAAGCCTACACCTACTTAAAAAAAAACAAAAAAACATACACAGTATTATCACAAATTTCTGGCATGATTTGTTGCTCCGGTCAACCATCAGATTTGTCACCATGCAAAACTGGAAAACAAAGATTGACAAGAAACAAATAAATTATTCTCACATAGTACAGGAAATGGAGAAAAATAAGAAACTTTTGACCAGCGTTCGCAAGAAACAGATAACAATCATTACCCTGTGTTATGTTAACCTGGTTTGACAGCAGGATTTCTGCTTGTGTCCTATCCATATTCATGTACAAAGTGTCAGATTTGTTCTGTAGAAAGAGAGAGGAGAAAGGGACTGATTTTTAGCAGCTTGAACTTTATGTTATTTTTGTAAATTATTACATCTTACCATGAAAGATGCAAACAGTGCACTGCCCATGGCTCTCTGCACGTGTTCCTCAATAGCTGGGAACGACTGGACAAAGTGCTAGACAGAGATGACAGCAGACATGAAGAGTTATGAGGAGCATCGGTGTGAATGAACAGTATGTGTCTGTCTGCAGATGGATGTGTGTTTGGAGTTAAGTGATGCAGAAACACATTAGAAACAGTGACAAATCTCACAGATGTTATACTGTACAGTCCGACTTTTAAGATATCCCCGCCTCTATATATGTCATAGTTTCAGTGTTTGATATTACATAAGAGAAGAACAATTGGATTTACTCCAACACAAATCAGTGTCATTTACTGCAGAATAAGTTGGAACTGTTGTTACTAAGTGGTCCATTTTTTTGGAAATATGCATCATCTCTAAAATCTCAGAGTAGAAGCCACTCAGTGGCTTTTTTATGTGTGCCAAATAGTTACCACACATGTGGTCTAGAAATCGTCATAGACTGTATTTCAAAAGGAAACTTGCATGTGTGTGTGCGCATGTGTGTGTGTGTGTGTGTGTGTGTGTGTGTGTGTGTGTGTGTGTGTGTGTGTGTGTGTGTGTGTGTGTTTGCGCGATGCATGGGCATATGAAAGCATGTACGTACCTCCAGAGCCAGGCTGGCTTGTACTTGAGCATCAACGTGCTCTCTGTTGCCCATCGCGTACAGAAGATGTTGTATGACTCGAAGCGAGAGAAGCTCCCGAGAAAGATCTTCATCCTTTTCAGCCAGCAACCTTCAACACATCAGAAAAATAAATAATTATGGTAAGACAACAGATAAAACTGTCAAAACATAAAATAAATACAATAAAAACATGATTCATCTTTTTTTTTTTTTTTTTTTTTACCAAATGAACATAACAGGTTTTCTGACATTTTTTTGTTGTTGTTTATTGTGTAGTAGAGCAATGCAATATTTTGAGGTAATACGGTCTGATGTGTATGCGACATGTGACCTGTGATTAATGTCCGTACCTTATAGTTTTAGCGGCAGCAGCTTGTTGTACAAACACAGGCAGAGATCCAGTCATCAGGATCATCTCAGCTTCTGATGGTATTATGTGCATGTCAAAGATAAACACGTTTTAATGATAATGTAAGAAATTAGGCCTCATTAACAAAATTGTAGCTCATGAATTGATGAGTTTGGTGCAATTTTGTTTTTTATCTGTCTCAGACACTGCAGAAATCTAATCTATAAACACAACTTTTCTTAAACATAGTAAGGTGGTCTCGCTTCCCGTCTTGATCTGTCTTAAGGAGCAATTTTACTCAAAGCCTGCTATAACAGACTAAAATGTAACCTTCTGTGATCCGGCGCTGCTGCTGTACTTCTTCTTTAACGGGCCTCAGCAGAGCCACCAGTCCAGTGAGCAGCAACGCCTTCACATCATAACACGTCAGGTCTACGATCAGATTAATAGCTGTCAGAAAGATGGACAGAGAGAGAAGATTTGAGGCTTGTCATTTATTTCAGGGTAGGAATTTCCCATTGCCATTTCACAGCGTGCAAAAGATTCAGCATAAAAAAAACAACTATGGCCAGAAAGAAATAAAAGTTTGCCCCGAGTAGGAATCTTATCTACTGACCTTCATCCTGGACATCCAGGTGCAGGGACCTGAGCAGATCAAGCAGAGGCTCTACAATGCCGTGATGGGCTGTTTTCATTTTCATCTGAGACAGAATAAATGGAGCCAGGCTATTGTTTACAGGAAATATCTGAGTCTATTCCAGTGTGTGACAGACCAGGTTTCAATGCACGTGTTTGCAGTAACATGTGGCTTTGTGTAGACTCTGTGGGTTTGTGGGTTTACCTGAACGGTGCGTAAGGTGTGCAGCACCAGTTTATGGACCTTCGGGGAGGCACAAGCCATGAGGGCGATCAGGCCTTTGTAGATTTGGTCTTGATATTTAGGGTTTCCGTGGGACAGGGACTCGAGGAGTGCCCGGGCTGTCTCCTGGGTTTCCTCTGTGTTTGACATGTCCAGGCACTCTGTTGTGACTTTCACACCTGCAACAATGCAGAAAAAGTGAAAAAAAAAAATAGAGTGCAAAAAGAAAGCAAGAAAAACAAAAAGGACAGCAAGAAGCCTCTTTTGTATATCGTTTTAAAAACAGCTGATCTGTATATCATGTAAATTCAGCTAAAATAAAGCCGTACTGTATATTGTGCTGTTCACGTGTGAAATTTACCGTGGCTTTCACAGACAAACTCTTTGTACTTGCGACCAGCATTTGACAGCGTGAGTAGTAAATGGAGGGCTTCAGCCTTGTCATCCTCTTTGGTCTTAGGGTGTCTCAAAATGTCCAAGAGAGTGAGGACGCCTCCATCTTCCAGGAACTCCGTCAGGTACTGATCACTGAGGAACGTGAACAAAATTGTTTTTAAACGATACAGCAGTTTACAGCTTATGATGCAGCATTTTAGCTCGCTCACTGGGTAGAAGAAGACAGAAAAATCCCGATGGCTTTCAGCTGAAGTCCCAAGTGTGTCCCGGACATGTATCTGATCATTCAGTGAAGGACTGTGGATTACACTGACATCCCAGAGCAGGGAAACCATGACTCCAATTGGACCTATTTCTAAAATGTATTTATGTAAACATACAGTGTACAGCAAAGAATAAGGAAAAAGTAACTATCACTATCATAATAATTAGCCCCCTGCTCATGCAGAGAAAATAAATACACACCAAAGACTATGATTTTGGGTATCGATTTAGTTTAAATTGACTTATACAGCGCCATCTTATACAAAAGCAATTAAATTTGCTCTGTATAAAATATAAATATCGATAAGTGAACAGCTGATGCTCAAAGTCCCACATGCAAATACTGGATTTTGGAGAAATGCCTTTAGTGTCTGCGCTGCTCACACTTGGAATAAATGAAGCAATGAACATTAAAACTTAACACAACCGTACCTCCCGATCAGTTTAAAACTGTGGTTACAAAACACCAAGCTGTTAAAACTTGTTGTTTTGAAATGTGTTGTTTTGTTGCTTGTTTATCTGTGTGTATTTATTGTTCTGAACCAGATCATTGAAAGTGAGGTCATGCTGTCAGTGAGTCGTCAAGATAAAGGTTGAATTGAATGAATGAATATAATATAAGATATATAACGTGTCGATCAAAAATGTTTAGTTGCTAATATCGTGCTTTAGAAAGGTGAGTAATACAGAAAAGGCTGCGGCGTGTTTGAATTGTCACGTGATTCAAACAGTGACGTAAACTCAATCCACAGCTGGAGGAAGGATACGTGAGTCTCATCCATGTGCCGAGTCGAGCCAGGAAGAGGCTGGCAACCTGTGCGAGCTCCAGCTCCAGTTCATAAAACGTCTTCCCGGCGTTTTGAGTCACAAACGTGTTCAACATGCGGCCGCGGGACGTCCCGTCACCGCGGTCCCATTCTCCAAGAAAACCGAGGACTGTGCGGATGTTCGCTCGCTCTGTTGACATCGTTTTTAGTTCGCCTGATCTTAGCGGCGGCGAACTTCAACTGAAGCAGCAGAGAAGAACCAGAACCAGAACCAGACTGCTGGCTGTCGTTAGCCAAAGGCTTCTAATAAACCAAAGAACTTTCTTTTCCAAAAAAGGTCATTTCTCGCGGCTTCATTTGCTCCTCGTCTGTCCGCTTTCCGCGTTTCGTTTACGTCAGCGAGTTGAGGGTTGCCTAGCAACCTCTGCCCGTACCCGCTCTCGCGGCCTCACCGCCGGCTCACTTGAGTGGCACTTCAATTTTGCTTTTGGTAATTTGGTGCATGTCAATTTCTTGAGCATTTGCACCGCTGAGGTTCAAGACAAAAACTCCTGCAATAATACTTAAATCTTATTGCACTTCCGTTGGAGGGGCCCTTTCTCAAAGTCCAGTTTAAACAATCTTATAAGGGGCTGTTTGTATTTCTATTCAACAATTATTATATCCAGATGTTTAGCATGATATAACAGCATGTGTTTGAGACCAATTTGAAATGGTCCTTTGAAATGTTGATGGTGATGCTTGAGGAAATACTCGAGCAAAGTGCCTCAAACTTCTGTTTGATTGAGTGTAAATTTCATTTGTATGCAATTGCCAATACTGCAAGTAAAAGTCCTGCATGAAAAATCCAATGTCAAGCAAAGTACGTGTAGTTTTTAAGCATTAAAAGATAATGGTTTGGTCCCTCTGACCGACTATTATAAAAGGTATTACATCATTAGATTATGAATATTAAAATATCAGTATGTAATCAGTCTGTTACTGTTGCAGCTGGTGCAGGCGGAGCTGGTTTGAACAACTTCGTATCCAGTTTTAGATACAGGAACATAAATCTGAGGAGTTGTCAGATGATTACCGGAAGAGGAAAGAAGCAAAAATCGAAGTTTTAATACAGAAATCTGTGTTCAATTTTTTTTTTATTTTTTTTTTAAACTTTTTATCAGATCATTAATTTTTGGTAAAGTAGCCTATCGGACAGGTTGGACGCAAGATGGAAACCATCTTCAACAATGTGTTGTATTATAAAAAAGCTTGTTATAATATCCACTAATCCATAAGTAGCCACATTTAAACTGTTAAATAAATGCAGTGGAGTGGAAAAAAAAAAAAAAAATAAAAAAAAAAATACAAGAATTCCCTCTGAAGTGGGAAATATGAAGTAGCATCAAATGGAAATACTCAAAGTAGGCTCCATATCGCCTTGGTCAGTTCCCACCCCTTGTGGAGGCTCCAGCTGGCCTGGTCGTAGTGAGAATGAGCGCCCGCCCGTGCAGCCACCAGGTGGGGTAAGAAGGAGCGGAAGTCGGACTGCTGGAGGTTTGCTGCCCTCCGCAGGCTGCTTCCCGGTAAATGTGCCGATTTTTTTCGGAAGATAAAGAAGGGAACATCTCGGTGTAGTGAAGAAAACCACAGAATAAACACAGTGTCAGCAGGAGGTCGGGGGTCGCGTTTTAACACCACGCAAACGGCTCCAGCTCAGTGTTTCTTACGCACAAACGTCCCATTATCTCCAGGATTTCCGGAGGAAACGCGCATTTAACGCGACATAGTTGACATTATTAAGCACGTTTCAGATCGCTCCTCGCACGATTCCGCCGCCGCGTTATTTGGGGGTTTGTGGTGCAGTTTCGGCGAAGAAGCTGGTAAATATATATATATATTTTTTTTTTGGGGGGTGGGGGGGGGCGCAAGGGAGGCTCCGGGCGGGCACGGCGCGTCAGACGGACCCGTGGAGGAGAACACAAGGGAGAGTGACAAGGACGGGGAGAGGGAGAAAGAAAGGGGAGGGGAACTGACATTAAAGCAACACAACAAGGAAACTACACTGCAGAGCCGCAGACGCCTTCATTTTATGGTTTTGAATAATAGCCGGAGCTAGTCCCGGCGAAGTGGTATCTGTGAAAATCCGCCCGCAGCTCAGACCCCGCGCAGCCCCCCACAAAGTGCCCCGAAAAGGAGCCGCTTTCGGACCGAGTTGGATTTTAAAGGCGCTTTCAGAGATATGGGTGAGAAGAATGAAAGAGGGCTTTAATTGCGATTCTGAAGGAAATTAACTGAGGAGGAGCAGGGCCTCTTCTTGCGGACTACAGCCTAATGGGAGGTGGAGACAAAGGCCAAGCGTAGCTTAGCCGTAATTAATGAAATGCCAATTTAGATTATCTTTGGGCTATTTCGTCCCTCCGGAGATTCCTTTCGCCAATAACTGGATAGCTATCATTATTAGCACGCCGCAATTAGGAGGGAATGCTGGCAGCCATTAAACTGAAGCCTTCATTAGAAAGTCATTATAATTAAAATAATGGGACATTTACGACGACTTTTTGCTGCTGATGTGCAGATGTTTTAAAGACCGGGTAATACGACCTTTCACAGGAGGCCACATTAAATCCGTGCAGCGTAAGCAGCCAGGACTCTGGGTTTTGTTTTAGACACCCACTCATCGCAGCCAGCCGAACCTGATGATCCTCCGTGTGTGAATGTTCGCAGGCTCGGAGCCACCCAGCTCTCCACAGGTGGTGGAGGACGGAGGCGAGGAGGATGAGGAGGAGCTGAGCGGAGGGGAGGAGGCAGACCTGCGGTCCAGCTCGGGCCGGGGCTCCCTGCTGACCCGGCGAGGCATCACCCTGAGGGTGCTGCTCAAGGACGGCCTGGTGGAGCCGGGGGACGGCGTGTTAGCCATCCACTATCTGGTGATAACACACGCAGCGCGGCGGGACACGGACGATGTTATTCATTGTTAATAGAGATGTCGTATGACGGTCGCACCCCGAGGTCGCAATACACCAAGCAGTGGCTTTAAAGAGTTAAACTAACACACACTCGTTGTTTTGTTCTCCCCTTGCATTTTACAGGGTAAGAACTTTGTGGGAGACCTGTTGAATGACGGGAAAATCCGATGGGTGGAGACGGGCCAGATCTTCAACTCCCCCAGTGCCTGGGCAACACACTGTAAACGTCTGGTCAACCCGGCCAAGAAGTCTGGCTGCGGCTGGGCGTCTGTGCGCTACCGGGGCCAGAAGCTGGTCCAGTACAAAACCACCTGGCTGCACAAGTATCAACCCAGCGCAGACATGGTGAGTGACGGACGGTGGAATCTGTAACTTCCAACGCGTCCACCAAACACCCTGACCCGAAGTTTTACTTAAACGGTGAAAAGACCAAAATGTCCTTCGCCGCGGATTCAGTACTGAGACAAAAAAAAAGGAGTTGTTTCGAGGTTAAAGGAAGGGATGACGAAGCCTTTAAACACGTTGATGGCATAGTGCAGCCCAAACTGGAGAACAGCTGGTCAACTCGGTGGACTTTTGTTTTTTTTAGCCGTGGGTGACTCTTTGACGTGCAGAGAAGCGGTGAAACACAATGACATCACCGACCGTGAAAGAGGGATGATGAAATCATTGAGAAGAAAAAGGACGGCACTTTGTTAACATACAAGTCTCCGGTTGTGGTGTCATTTAACAATACACAATTCAGTATAATAAAATGAATATATACCGGTGTGTTTACGAACCTTCAATTGTCCTTTATATGTTCATTTCTTGTGATGCTAGAGCCTGGTGAGTGAGGAGGATGATGACGAGGACGAGGAGGAAGGGAAGACAGCCGTGCAGGCTGAAGAGAAGAACAAGAACAGCAAACCTGGATTGCATGGTATAATCGAGCTGTCTTTTCTTTTCTTCTCCGAACAAGGAGGGAAACTAATGTCCGTCTCTACTGTGTTCCAGACGTGATGGTTTCTCGGAGAACTGACAGAGAGAGAGTCCCTGTCAGATATTGCACCTTGGGCACCAGAGATGCTGCCAGGTACCGCCTTGTCTATACAGCTTGATACCGTGTGTTCAGTGTACTGTGCATGAAGTGACTTAGAGTGTGACGGACACTTGGAACACCTGCATCCTCAGAGATCCGCACACGCTGGTGGAGCTGTCAGCCTTCTCAGCCATCAACAGATTCCAGCCTTTCAATGTGGCCGTGTCCAGTAACGTACTGCTGCTAATGGTAAGTGCGAACTGGTTTTAAAGGAGGGAATATGGACGACATAGTTAAAGGACGATGTAACCTGGTTTTCTTGTCCTCCGTAGGACTTCCACTGCCACCTGACCACCAGTGAGGTGGTGGGATACCTCGGAGGGCGATGGGACACCAATACACAGCGTGAGTGCGACTATGTGTACTGGAATAAGAAAGTAACCGCTATGAAGTATTACTGTACACGTTAAAAGATCAAACTGAAGCTCACTTTCCTTTTGCCGTGTTTCAGTGCTGACAGTCTTAAGGGCTTTCCCCTGTCGGACCAGGCTGGCAGACAGAGACTCGGCCTCTGCTGTTGAGGAGGAGGTAACACACCAACACTGAATCAGTAGTCTGCACGAGGAGCATGCGTGACTTCAGGAAACTTGAAGGTGAAAGACACCCACTTTAAAAAAAAGTTCTCCCTGTAGCCCGGGATAGCTCAGCAGCCAACACTTGTCAAGAAGCTTCTCTCCAGAAACTAAAGAACAAACTCTTGAATTTCCATCACTGGGAAGTAAAGGTTGTTGGCATTTCTGCACTTAAAGACGGCTTAAAGTCTGGCTCAATTCTGTTAACAGTCTTTAAAATAGTCGGCATGCTTCGGTTTTGTGCATTAACATGTGCAAAAGTATAGAAATACACAGTTTTTAAACTGTAATATTAGGTGCTGAAAATGAACCGTTACTGTACTGAATATGAAATGCAGAAACCGTGCAGTTGGGAGATTTAACTAAAAGCCAAACTGTAACTGTTACTGAATATCACATTTTAGGTCTCTGCAGATTTACTTTTTTTGAACATTGCCCAAATCATTTTTTTTTAAATCATCACCGAGTTTCCTCTGTGACCTGACGACGTCCATAAAAACGAACCACTCTCTTTACTTTTTACTCCGGTGGAACAAACATTTAAAGCATTACCAACCTCACACTTTTTTTTTTTTTTTTTTTTTTTTTGTCCCAACCAGTGTGTTTCAATGTTTACCATTGTTCCAGATCTGTCAGAACCTGTTCATGCGCGGGCTGTCGTTGGTGGGCTGGTACCACAGTCACCCGCGAGGTCCGGCCCTGCCGTCGCTGCAGGACATCGACTCCCAGATGGACCATCAGCTGAGGCTGCAGGGCTCAAACAACGGCTTCCAGCCCTGCCTGGGCATCATCTGTGGTGAGTGTCTGTGTGGATACAGTGGGGTACTACGATGATGTGATCGATTATTATTATTATTATTATTATTATCTGGTTTTACTCATTGGTGTTTTGCAGTATCAGAAACAGTGACCCATGAGTTTTGCTGTCCAAAACTTTCATTTTGGAATGGAATAACGTTGCGATGAGGTGGCAGCAGATAAAATGACTGATGACAAAACAGTTGATGAACAGGTAATAAGTAGTGCAGACAGGTAACGAGCCAGCTATACACAGTGGTGATTAAAGAGTGAGACGAGACGCTACTTGTCAGATCGGTTACAAAGCCGCCGTGTTCTTGTGTTACTCACGACAAAAAGGTGTGAAGTCAGAAGGAAACGGGAGCTGTCATTCTTCACTTTATGAACGTTACTTTCATTGTTAATTTTTTTTTTTTTGCAGTCATTTTCAGGCAAAACAGAGTAAAGGATGCAAAGTGGGTACGTCGTTCAGTTCCAGTAGACAAATAACAACTCATTCTGCAGTGCTGAAAGGATCATAAGTCAGTAGGAACTGAGCCAAACTGACTTTTGCTAAATTAAAATTAATACCTTAATAGGACATTTAATTTCCAAATCCGGAACAACTTGTATTTCCAGACTTTGGCGTGGCATGTGAAGGCACCATCACGGTCATGAATCTTAGTTCTCCAGGCAGATTGAAGGTCATTTGCGCTTTTCTTTTTCAGGTCCATATTATCACGGAAATCAAGGTGTGGCCTCCACAATAACTCCATTCTGGGTCGTACCGCCACCGGAGGTTAGGACACAGACATAATTATTCGATTTTAAACCTCTTACCCACATATTTCACGGCTCTTTCACTTAGTTCAGGTGTTAATTACACTGTGGATTACGACTGACAGATTTCTGCTAAACGTCTTCTCCCTTTCTGCAGCAACGGCCTAATGACCACGGCATCCCAGTGGCTGTCGAGGTTACCTACGTGCAGGACAACTTCCTCACCAGTGACGTTCTTAACGAGATGGTACTGATACTGCGGCCTCAGTCCTGCGGAGATACTGTCGAAAACCTCAATTTAAATTGAAACGGTTAGAAAAAGCTCATTGTAATTCCTACGCAGATCCTGCTGGTCGACTACTACAGAGCAGCTCCCGACCTCGTCCAGTTCAACCAACACTGGTGTCCCGACACGACCATGATGGACAAGATAAAGGTAGGATGAGTTCAAGAAAACCAAAATCAGCTCGCCTCGTACGTTGACAAGATGATACAGTGGATAGTGACGCGGCTGACCTTGCTTGTCTTCCTCTTCAGGGCTCTCTGAGTTGCCACGCCCCCAAAGACCAGGCCTACTCTCAGATCTTAGAACATGTCTACAGTCAGCTGTGCCACATGATCTGAGCGTGTCGGCGCTCCGTCTCAAATCGTCCCGCTTCAAACCCGTTTTTTCTTTGCAGAGCTGCCAGAACGGGTGTAACGGGCGCAAGATGTAAAACCTGCTCGGAAGACATGTAGATGCCTTGAATGCTCTCATGCCTGAGTGGTACTTCATTTATTTTTTTATACAGCATTATTGTGGGTTCAAAAACACTTGAGTGACTCTTGGGGTGCTACATCTGTGATAGTAGGTGGTATTTACCAGTGACAAAAACACACAGAAATACAATTGAAACCCAAACAGCATCAAATCGGACAAACAAAACCAATATTTGACAGAAGGACATCACATAGAACCATTTTATAAAGAAGAAATCAAGCTGCTTCACCGGCCTCTGACCTTTTCCACATGGACCTATGTGCCTATTTTTGTCGGGATCCTGCAGAGTGAGCAGACATTGCCAGATATGTACAACGTAAACTCTTAATGTCTTGTAATTGCCTTTGTAGACTTAACCAATGGAACAGTGGTGGGGGAAAAAGTAAAAACAAGTAGGACAAAAAAACAAAATACTACAGTTCATTAGCAGCTTATGCAAAGGTGTCTGTGTTTGACCTAAACTGTACTCTGCAATAGGTTTACTGAATGTTTGTCAAATTGAAGGGTTGCATGTGGTGCAAGTAAATCCGCTGTACCATACAGATTAAGTCCACTCATGTAATGAAACAGGTGTGTGTGTGTGTGTGTGTGTGTGTGTGTGTGTGCGCGCGCCCGTGTGTGCCCGTCTACTGTCTCCCTGTCAGGTTATGTGAGACACGAGTCCTGTTGGTTCGGACAGATGTTTGCTTTCTCTTTTACCTTGTACTGTATTTATTACTAGCTGTGGACTGTGTGACACACACACGTGTGAGGACAGAGCATTGCCTTAAGCCTGCTGATTGATGATCCACTGAGCATTAAAATATACACACTGGAACTATTTAAACACGACTGGCTGGTATTTGTTCACTTCATTGTAAATACGCAGTATATACAGTTTACATGTATTTATAATGCACTTGAATGTCAGGGCAATATTGGTATTTGAAATACTTCTTTGAATTGATCGTTCTCTCGGGCAGAATAAGTGTACAACATTCATCTTTGATAGAAAAGAAAGAATTTGGAACACAAGTTGTACTTTTTTTGGGGGGCTTTTAGTCGGTTTCTGACGTCAACCCTACTGGAAATATGTGGAACGTGCTTCAAAGTTGAGTCGGTGCCCCCCAAAAAAAAAGCAACAGATTTGTTTAAAGTGTGTCAATTCTGCTGAGAAAAGTGGTCAGACGTCCAACCAGAATCCTGCCGGAGGCTCGTCGATGGCTACTTCAAACAACTGGTCAAGGTGTAACTTGCTAAAAGACATTCAACAAAATATTACGTGTATGATTTTGACCCTGTCTAGATTTGAAAACTTCTGCACCAATTCTTGGATTTTTTTTTTTTTTATACCAAGGATGTAGGTTGTACACTCATTTTGCCCCTAAAAAAAGAACTCAAAGAAATGAATAAATCCCCAATATTGCCATGACATTCATGCCCATGAGTGCCTGTAAGCATCCGACCGCGACAGCATATAAATCCGAGCTCTGAGAAATAGTTCCTTATGTTTTTTTTTTTGTGTATTCTTCACTGCTCTCAAATCTATAAAACACAACAACAAAACTATACTTTGGTGTCCTCACTACAAACACAACGAGAACATATTTTTTCTTTTTATTTATTGTATGAATGGGGGAGGTGGGAGACAAGAAAGAAGCACGTACAAATACTGTGATAATAAAAGACAAAAATATTGCAGTTAAATTCGGTATTTATACCAAAAGTAAAAAGGCAACTTAAATCTAAGATATACACTGACTCAGTGAAATATAGGACTACATGCAAAGATTAATTTAAATGTTTTAAAGTCTGGTATATAAAAAATAATACTATAGAGAGCCGGGATGATTTAATGTTGTTCAAAAAGAGAATTTAAGACTGATTAAACACATACATAACCCTTAAAGAAAAGAAATCAGTGGGACTTTTTTTTTTTTTTCAAAAACGGATTAAAATCGACATAAAAAAATAACAGTTTCCACTGGTGATCTGCTGATAGACCTCACATTATTCTAAACATGTCCAGTAAACTGCCTGTAGTGTCATCAACGTGAAGAAATAAACGCACACATGCATTTAATCTTTACAAAGGAAAGTGCCCATGACTCGAAATAAAAACCAAAAGTAGAAAAAAGAAATTCTTGACCACGTTTTAAGTCGCTAGGTTAGGTTTTGGTTGCTGTATTAGGTCGGGGTACTTTCCCTGCTTTCTTTTCCAAAGGCACTAAAACAAAACTAGAATGGACACTGTGATCCAGACAGCACCTCCTATCACCCTGAACGTCATACAAGAGGTGAAATGTGTTAAAGGCCAGAGATGTAAACATATTAGACGAGGGAAGTGTTTGGCAGCTCGGAGTGATGGACAAACACTGATAAAAGAGGGGAAATGAAGCAGAAAGATACTGCAAACAGTCAAAGAGCCCAAATCTGACATTCACAGTTATAACTTTTTTCTTTTTTTTTCTTTTCTTTTCATTTCTTTTTTTTCATTTTTTTTTTTTTTTTACCCCAGACAAGTAAAAATTTGCTGGACTAAAGGTAAATAGTAACAAAGGTTCTCCACATTAATCCAAATGGACAACAGCTTACAATTACATTTCCCTTGATGGTTTCCCTATGAATTCAAGCTCTTTCCCTCGAACTGCAGGCGTGGACCGTGGCTAAATCCAGAACAAGAAGCCAGCCTTGTCTGGACAATTTAAACATTTGCCTCCGTCAGCCCAATATTCTACAAAAGCTATCAAATCAGAGCCTTTGTGAAGGATTAAGAGTTACAGAGTCAGACTACAGATGAGTTTCACATTCTCTCAGACGAGAGGACAGACGGCAACAGCTGGACAGTTAGTGATGAACACAAGAGACAGAGTTGCTGCCAGCAGCATCAATTCAGGCTCTGCATAGAGTTATGACGGGAGCCAAAACGGGGGTCAAACGGCTGAGAAAAAGGAAAAGGCTTAACATGTTATGATAAACGAGCCCCAAACTAAATGAATATATGGCTGTGTTACAAAATCATTCGCAGTCGAACAAACCGGCGCACTAAGCGATATGTTTCTATTGCATTTCATTAAGTCTTTTTTTTTTGGCTCTGTCTCCTCTATTGAACAGACTAGCAGGCAACCATTAAACAACTCATCTTTCAGCGTTTCTAGGCAACAGACACACGTCTGCTTTAAGTGACATAAAGGTGCAACCTCTGCATTTTAACTTTGGGTCTGTGTGTAATGGTGGAGTAAGCCTGTCACACACACACACACACGTCAATCTCATTTGAGGACCAAGGTGCAATAAGAATATTTTCGCTCACGTATTCAGTATCCAGTTCAAGTCTTAAAAACTACTGTAGTCGGTTGAGGCTGACATAAATCAAATACTGAAGCAAAGGCCTGTTGTGTACTGGAGCTATCGTCACTGGACAGCTTTATGTAGATTTTTAAAAAAAAAAAAAAGAAAAAAAGGAGCAACACAAATAGGCCCCGAACCTGAAAAATCTCAATTCAGATGCAAATTTTGGCTCGTGTTACTCATTAAAAATGTAAATGCAGTACTTTTTCTTTTTCATAATACAACCAGTTAAACTGTTTTTAGTCATGTGAAGTTCCATTTTAGTTTAGGTGAAAGTAATTCTCAGTCGTGCCAGCAGATGGCATCAAGAGACGTAGTTAAGGCACCAACGACACTTCAGTTTTGAAATGAGGATAATATTCAGTCAGCATTTACTGAGGTTTGAATTGGCTTCTAAAAACTGACTGTGAAGTTGGTGACCAACCTGAGTTTTAAACAGACTGCAGTCACGCAAAAAGAGTGATCTGAATGTGTCACCCCAGTTATGGCAACCTAATTTAATACAAAGTCTGTTTTTTTTGAAATAATGAATTTGTAGTTTAAAAAGATATTGCTTACAAAGGTTTGATCCGTTTTTCCTCAAGAAATGTGTCTTACTGTCAGGTCACAAATAAAAACACTTTGTCTCCATGCTAGTCTGGATCCTTTTACCTTTGAGTAAACAGGTTAGCGTTCTGGTCTGGACTTTGAAACCGTGACCGTCTTCTCCAGAACTCCAGGTGACAAAAAGTGCCCATCTGTCGCGGCGGTGATGTCGGAGCCGAGGGTGAAAATGAAACCTCTGTGGACCATCCCCTGTCTTCTCTTCGCTCCCTCCACACTAAACTCTACTTCCTCTCCCCTCCTCCTCTACATCAGTCTGCTCTCAGCTCTCTCTTTATATTAGTGTGGCAAAGGAACGAGGACCTCGACGTAGTTGAGAGGGAAGAATCCCGACTGGCCGTTCAGCATGCCCTCGTACCAGTTCTCGTCGATCTGATTGGTCAGGGTGATGATGTCCCCCTCGCGGAAGCCCAGCTCTCCTTCGTTCTCCGGCTCGAAGTCGTACAGCGCCTTGCAGCTCGGCTGCTCCGGGGCTGAGAAGGAAGGAAAGAAAGGATGAGGAAGCTGGAGAGTGCGGAGGAAATATCAAGACACTCCGACACGGCAAGCAAGCAAAAAAAAAAAAAAAAAAAAAAAAATGCCGCCCGCGTGCGATCGCACTTGCTTTTGAATATTAGTGTGCCGTCGGTACGCGGCGCGGTCAGACCCACGTCAACGCGGCGCTGCAAACAAGCTCATTGAGTGCCGACCAGCCGAATCTTTTGACTACGAACTGCACCGTCCTCTGGACAGCAGGTTTCCGGCTGACCGTCGTCCTCCCTCCTTCGTTCTCTTGACTCCTCCGACTCCTTCTCTGTGACCTCACGTAGATCAGCAGAGGAGAGTGGAGCTCTGCACACAAGACAAACCAGGCTTTTCTGTTGCCAAACAATTTTCTCATTGTGTCGAGTTCGCGCAGCAGACCCGCCGGGCAGGCTCGAGCTGGGGAACGCTTCGGTCACTCCTTCTCCGTGTTTTACTAAATGTGTGTTTTTAAATCGTGGTCATGTGGCCATTCGAGCTTCTACAACTTTAAAAACAAGTCATATCATCGTGAAGTCAGGTTGCAGTATTTAAAAGACAGAATGGGGAGTTCACTACAAATCGCATGCGTGTTGTTCATCGATACATGCACAATAAATCACTGATTATCTGTAACACCTACGAGAAGCAACTTTTACCCTACTTCCTACATTGCACTCCAGAAACTGCAAACACACGCACGCACCCACACTGGAGCAGTTCAAGACCACAAAAAAATTCTTGTGCCAAAATAATGACAAATGGCCCACACAATCTGCGACTCACACAATCCTGGTTTCCGAAATGACAATCTGGCCGAGTGAAAAGACGGATCTGATGATGTCATAGGAAGGAAGAACAAGGTCAGTTGGTGAAAAGCCAACAGATGAGAGAGACACACACACACACACACACACACACACACACACACACACACACACACACACACACACACACACACATATACATACACACTAACACACACACACACACTGAAATACAGTCAGTTGGCGAAAGGCCAACAGATGAGACACACACACACACACACACACACACACACACACACACACACACACACACACACACACACATATACACACACACACTAACATACATATACATACATACACACTAACACACACACACACACACACACTCACTCACACATACATACACAGACACACACACACACACACACTGACATAGTCAGTTGGCGAAAGGCCAACAGATGAGACACACACACACACACACACACACACATATACACATATACATACACACACACACACACACACACTAACATACATATACATACATACACACTAACACACACACACACACACACACACACACACTCACTCACACATACACACACACACACACACACACACACACACACACACACACACACACACTGACATACAGTCAGTTGGCGAAAGGCCAACAGATGAGACACACACACACACACACACACACACACACACACACACACTAACACACACACACTAACATACATATACATACATACACACTAACACACACACACACACACTCACTCACACATACATACACAGACACACACACACACACACACACACTGACATACAGTCAGTTGGCGAAAGGCCAACAGATGAGACACACACACACACACATACACACACACACACACACACACACATATACATACACACTAACACACACACACACACACACACACACACTAACATACATATACATACATACATACACACTAACACACACACACTTTCTCAGTCAAAAGCAAAGTGAAGTCGTCTGAACACTTCAACAGTCAAACATTCAGTGCATGCCATCATTTACAAATCCTCGTTCAGCCTGGAGAAAAAGATCCGCACTGCACGAGCTTCACATATTTGTGCTCGGTGATACTGACTGGTTGCAGTTGTTGAGCAATCATGTTGGCAAATGTGGAGGACTTTCAGTTAACATTCTGTCAGTGAGTTTTCTGTGTGCTACAACTTCTGTGTTAGTAGAAATAGTTGTACGTTTGGTTGCCGTTGGTTGGCAGCTCTTCTCCACATATCTTCCCGACTGACATTTTGTGGCCTTAATAATAATGAAAGCGGGAGTTTTTAATTGTTGCTTGTTTTGTCAACACATCTGTAAATGTACAAACCCATTTTGTGGTCATGGTAAAATGATAAATTGTTGATCCTGATCTTCACTTCCAAATATCAAAATATTGTTGTTGTTGTTTTTTTTACCTCCTTTCAACAATTTCTTACCTGAGTTGCGTGAAGGTGGGGGGGCCATTGAGGTCGAGTAGCTGCCGTTTGAATGGTTGTTGTCTCCGATGTCTAAGATAGGTTTGGGCTTTGGTGTGTATTCACGTCTTGGTCGAGTCTGAGCGTCACTCATCCTGCTCAAAAAGATAACATTAATTTGACAGGAGTCACACGTACGTTTCCAAACCTCCACAAAAAAACAAAAAAAAAATGTCTGAAGTTACTGTGACTGAATTATTGCCGGCCTCAGATGTATTACACAGTGTGCTGGTACTTGTGTGTCTTTAGGGTTGGTCACCGCACCTGTCTCGGAGTTTGTCAGAAAGCTCCTCCAGCACCTGTACAGCTTGTCTGTGGTACTGCAGCTGGGACTCCACCAGAGATGAGAGCTGGCTCACCTGCTCTATCTGCACACACACACACGCACACACACACACACACACACACACAGACACACAGACGCGTAAATATATCACTTGTAACTCAATGTCACTGAGCTTAAGTTTCTAGTTAGTCATTCTAAAGGATAGACATTCTTGGCAATGAATAACACATTCTAAAAAAGCCTCAGTAACTGCGTGTGGGCATTTACAGCACCCTGGAGACACATTACCATGAAGCCAACGTGTAATAAATTATTCATTTATTCGTTTCAGAAATAAATCACGGTCTGATTTTTCTGGAGCATTCATCCTCATCTAAAGCTACTATAATTAGACGCCGAGTTAAGATCATTTTGCAAAACTTCCACTTTCAGTGGGGCTGGGAGTTTTCATAATATCAATCATCTTTTGTCACGCAAAACTAATTATGAAGACGTTGAATCCCCACGTGCCTTTTTTTTTTAAGGTAACTTTAGTGTGTGCTGTGCATGATCTGGGTGCTGCATTGTGCTCTTGTGGTTGTGTTCCACGTTTTGTGTTTGTTACTAACTAATGCTGTTACAAAAACAAAATGTATTTGGCGAGATCCAAGGTCAGAATTTTATTTCCCCCCACAAACAAATTCACTGATATAAAGTACCATGAACACCATAAAAGAGGTTGACACAAGTGAAAAAAAAAAATGAAAATACGAAAGACACACCGTCCCGATAGGACTGGTGCTATCCGCTCTGACAGCCAGTCTTCAATATTAACGCCATGAGCTGCTGTGATGCCGTATAATAAAGCACAAAGGTCCTAAACCTAAACTAAACCCAAACAGTAAGTGCTCAACTACAGCCATTTAAAAATGGGTTTATCTCCGGTGCCGTCATTATTGTGTTTAATCAATTTACAGGTCTAACTAATCGAGTGTACATTTGTCCTGTGGGTGTGTGTGTGTGTGTGTGTGTGTGTGTGTATTTGCCAAAGCCACGTAAAGCACTGCAGTGAAGCCGGTGATGAAATGTTTCACACGTCACCATGTTAATAGCATTAGAAATGATATGAAGGCCCAGGCTGAAAATAAATGAGGTTATTCTTTGAAATGTTCCGGATTCATATTTACATATGATGAAAAGAAAGAAAGGGAATTTGCTTTGGTCTGTACATTGCTGTAAAAAGTCCAGAATCAGCTGTTTCAGTCTTCAGATTTGAGGATTGAAAATGTTCTATTTCCACGATGATCAAAGTGGGTAAATGCCATGAATACTGGAATGCCTTCATAATCCATCTATATCAGTGGTTCTGATAATCCATCTATATCAGTGGTTCTGATAATCCATCTATATCAGTGGTTCTTAACCTTATTGGAGGTACTGAACCCTGCGAGCTTCATCAGTGCATTCACCGAACCCTTCGTAATTGGAAAACTGACAAAAACGGCCGACATTGCTAGTGTGAACCGAGCTATACTGCGTGTGTCTTACTGCGGTCAAGCGAGCCGTCAGCCGCTGATACTCGGGTCAAGTGAGCTGCCGCTTGAAAATGTATTTGGGTAATTCGCGGCATTCGCGCCTGAGAGGGGGCGGGGCTTATCTCCGTGCCTTATCTCCCTAAAAACAGTACCGTTTCCTTCATCCACCATTGAACTAACCACTAGTTCTGTTTTATACTTGTTGTGTCTGGGTTCATAATATTATCCGTAGTCGCACAACTGCGTCTGAATGACGGCTGCTTCCAGCGTCATTCGCGCTGCCCGACGGAAATTGGCGTCATTCGCAACCATTCGCGTCTGTACACGTAAACTACCTCGCAGTGTGTGTCTGCCGAGGGGTTCGGCAGACACACACTGCGATCAAGTGAGCCGCCGCTTTAAAAATTAATGACCGTCTATTCCTTAAGGTGCGTTCAGGGGCGCTCGGTGTGAACGCACCTTAAGGAATAGACGGTCATTAATTTTTAAAGCGGCGGCTCACTTGACCACAGTGTGTGTCTGCCGAACCCCTAAGAGTGACTCCCCTGGGGTTCGATCGAACCCAGGTTAAGAACCACTGATCTATATAGTTGAGGAAAGAAAAAAAAACAACAACAAAAAAAACAACTTTTGAATGGAGTCTTGGACTGCAGCAGGATCAGGCTTGAAATTATGTTTTATAAGACAGACGTCAACAAAATACATTAAACGTTAAAAGGTCCTTACGTCGGTTTCCAGCAGGTTGTACATGCTGTTCTCCGCCACTTCCTTTGACTCGTGAAACTTCTCCAGGGCTTGTCGAAGCTCCTCATCCGGGATCTTGCCCTGACGCTTTTTCTTGTAGTCGTAGTCGAGGCGACGGCCTTCCAGCTTCTTCAGATGGTGCTGAAGTGGTAAGAGCCGTAGTTTAGTTCGTTTTTGGAGGTGCAACAATCCTCCTCGCTCATTTTTGTGGTTTAAAGTGTTTACGCTTTACAGTCTGTGTTGTTTCATGAAATGCAAAAGTCAAAGGTGTGAACAACATATTTCAAAACAGTAGCTGTAACCGAAGTGTTAACCAACAGGTTTTTTTTTTTTATCCTGTCGCGAAAACAACACATTGTTCTGTCAAATACCTGAATCTCTCTGAGGTCCTTGTCACAGAGCCCTTGCAATGGATCAATAAAGTTCTGTTTGACGTCGATGTCGAGAGAGTCTTTGACTTCCGCCAATCTCTTCATGGACTCTCCGACATCTACTAGAGCTCCGCCTGAACCACACAGACAGATTGAAAGGTAAATAATGTACCACAGCATTATATCACCGTCAGTTCACACATGCAGAAACAGATTGTATCTCACAAAACCCCACACGCACATACACAAGTACAATACTCAAAAAAAGTCAAAAAGCATTTGATGAGACACTCTGTAAACAGTTTGGGTGCAGCCTCTTGTTAAGCATTTTAATGAAACCACACACACACACACACACACACACACACACACACACACGCATACTTCAAAACCTAAAATTACACACATCAATGCCTAAGAATTTACTGCTGTAAACCACAGTAGATATGTAACATATCTTACCAAAGTTAGTTTCCTCTCCGAGGTCCCGCCCATACTTGGACATACACTCTCCTAGCAGCCCCTCGGCCTGGGGATAGCCGGGGTTCTTCACCTGACCACGGATCTTAGACATGGTGTTCAACATGGACAGTTTGGCCCGTGATGCTGTGGATGTAAAAGAGACGGAGTTGAAACTAATTCTAAGTCACCTGCCTGCACGACAACAGGTTTTCTTCTCACCGGGGTTGGGTTGCAGGTACTCTGACGTTTTGGAGATCACCTCCACTACTGCTTTACTGGTCACATCTACTTTCTACAAAACACAGGATGCACACGCATTACAAGTTTGCAACAGAGCCACTAGTCACAAAATGAAAATAGAACAGAGACAGTGGGGAGAAGGGGGGGACGGCGGTGCTGCAAAACCTTCTGTTAGCAATTATGTGCTAATTAAAGACAAACTTCACTTTGTTTTTGTCCTTCTAATCACCTCAGGAAACAATATATGCTATAAAGTACAATACTGAGATGAGTCTCAACATGCTGGTCAAATCACAATATATGGGAATTAATAATTCATTATTATATTCATCAATAATTATATTCATAAACTTTGAGATCAGGAAATGTTCTCTACTAATAGTGAATGGTGTAAGGCTTTAAATCAGATGTGACAGAAGTCCCACAAAAAGCAACAATCTGTTTGTGTACTGTGTAAAATCCTCCAGGCCTACAGCTTTGATTTAACATAGTTCTCTGTTAAGACCATGGAAAGATGCCTCTTACCCGTTCCAAGTCTCTGAAGTCATCATCTAGTTTGGTTCCCTCTGCACCTCCAACTTTCTCACTCACCAGCTAGAGGGTGAGACACAGGGAGACAGAGAGGGAGAGACACAGGAAGACAGAGATTGAGGGAGAGACACAGTGAGACAGAGAGAGAGAGAGGGTGAGACACAGGGAGACAGGGAGAGACAGGGAGACAGAGAGAGAGGGTGAGACACAGGGAGACAGAGAGAGAGAGAGAGAGAGGAAGAGACAGGGAGACAGAGAGAGAGGGAGAGACACATGGAGACAGAGAGAGAGAGGAAGAGACAGGGAGACAGAGAGAGAGGGAGAGACACATGGAGACAGAGAGAGAGAGGGGAGACAGAGAGAGAGAGGGAGAAACAGGGAGACAGAGAGAGAGAGAGGGAGGGACACAGGGAGACAAAGAGGGAGGGAGGGACACAGGGAGAGAGAGAGGAGAAAAGGGAAGGAAGGAGCAAACAGTGTAAATTCATCAGCGCTGCTCATAAGGTTTTGATTTGAGTGAGAAACAAGCTGAAGAACATCTCTGGTTTACAAATGTCGGCTCTGTGAGCACGAACTCTCGGACATGCAATGATGAGCGTATTGTTTGTGTGAAAAACATCACGACTGTAAATAAAAATAACTCCACAATTCTATTTCAATCAATATAGTACAACTTGTTGATGTTGATTGAGAGTATGTTTACCCAAGTGAAATCTTGCAGCATGTTTTTAGGCCACAGACAAAATTCTCGGAAATGGAAAACAGGCCCTTTTCTTTTTCTACGCAGCACAAGTGTTGGTGTCCCCTCTTTTTCTCTAGTTCTTCAAAGAAGACACAAGTTGGAGTTGAAATTGAATGAAATCGTAATTCTGTCTCTGTAGTGACTCTGTACTGGTGTGACTTCAGGATAATTCAAATCTTGACTGCTGAATTCACCGGCTGCATATCTCCATATTCAGAGTTCCTCCAAAAGGAACGGGCAGAAAAACAACTCCCACCTTCATCAGTAAGAGAAAATAAAATGGCAAGCAACAACATTCCTTCAGCACAGAGTATCGTAGGCTTGTTGTACAAAGACAAAAGCGAACCACAATGACTAATTTGTGCTTTTAAATTTCTGCTAGGATTCCAGTCCACAATACTTTCTGTATTTACTTACGTAATGAAAGCAGGATGTAATGAATCTGCTTTGGGGGTATTTAACGTTTGAGGGAAACCGTTACAGCCCCGATTAGTTGTATTATTCCGCCCAGCGGTATTCACAGGAAGGGATGTAAGAAACAAATGAATAAACTTGAGATTTGTGATTTCACGACTGATTTTGAATGAATAATTTTCAAGCATATATTGATGGCAGACAGCAGTTCATTGGACATTTTTGTAAACCCATTATTTGTGGATAGCAGTGTTGTAATCTATCTTCAGCCTTTTGATTCGTAACGTAATAATATAAACCGAGATAGAAAGTAGTGTTATGCTATGACTGTTTTCCTAATATTAAGATAAAAAAAAAATTAAAATTAAAAAAAAGTGCCATGTATCCCATTCCTTACAATATATTGCTATATATCAAATTGTAACCCCTGCATTATGATTTGTGTTGTATTCGTCAGATACTTGATGAAACACGACCCGGATTACCGGAGGAAGCAAGTCAAACTGTCTGGACAAGTTAATGAAACACACAGAAAGGAATACATAATTTTGAACTGCATCTGGACAATTTGGATTTTATTTTGTATAATGCTGCGGTAGACGTTCTTGAACCCACTGTGAGGACAGTATTAGTTTACTAAAAGCACCACTGTGCATGGCAACTGGGAAGGATCCCTTCAACAAGTTTAACTAAATCTGATTTTTTTTCTGTATATTTGTACAAACTGACTTAAACTTCGTAGGCTTGTATAATTCGGTAAAATCCTGACTATTAAAAGATTTGCCGCATGATCCTGTCAGGCAGCGACCTTCTCTGAAATAGATTATTAGGCCTGTTCGGTTTTTTAAGACACAATGTTTCTTTCCTTAAGTCTTGTTCACTCGTGTGACAGAGCAACAGGCGTTCTTAGTAATTTCCTCAATGACTCAAAACTATTGTTGGTGACATTTTTGTGATTACTGGAATTACAGACTTCTGGGCCTCTCATGAAGTCTGATATCATAACTTTCTGTACACCGATTAGTAAAGCAGGAGTGCGTCTGCTACATTGAGGCTACAATGGTTTTAACGTATTCTCACAAACAGAAAATTAAAAAGCACACTTTTACTCATTCACCCTCAGCAGCAGCGAGACCCTGTCATTCAGCAGTGTTCAAGCTACGCTGCTGTATCTCTGCTGTATGCAGAAAGCACACGACGGTGGGCCGGGGGGGGGGGGGGGGGGGGGGGGGGGGGAAATTCAGGTCACCAGTAAAAATACGGCCTCGACTCGCAGCCAGCTCAGCATTTACCTCCCTACTTCTGAGGAGATCCAACATTGCAAGTGGAAAATGTGGGTTACTTGGCTATTTAACAACACGTTACTAAATTAGCTACGAGTCGGCTTTAAAGCTTTGCTGGGATGATTTGTTGGCCACTAAACAATATTACATTTTTGCCAGTGTAACATTATTATTTACATATACACAGACTTTAAGAGAAGGAGCTCAAAAACATCCCCAGAATGCTATCATAGGCAAGTTTTGGTATAAACACGAAGACCATCAGAGGGGGATTAGTCTATAACAGGTACCCTTTTCATCATAATGACTGCGTATTAGTTAAATGCTAGTGCATTATTGCAAAGCCTGGTTCAAGCTCTAGTTTGGCTTCAGATGTCATGAAGCCCAAAAAGCTGATTTATGCAGAGACCTCGATCAGTTAAATGTGGAAAGTCACATTATTCTCAGGGGGTTGTAGCTCTGCTTGCGTAATAGCTGTAAAATACATCTCGGCTATTATTGTTAAAGCCATCATATGCAAAACAAAATGAGATTGGAGCACAGAATCAAAAAGCTAAAAGGAAGGTTGTTGGATAGATAAAGCATTTGGTCTCGAACACTCGGTGAGAGAAACCAAACTGGTGACATGAAAATGAGGTGAAAGGGGATTCGAAATCGAAATAGAGAAAGAGAGCAATGTATCAGAGCAAACCACATTTCAAGAGGAACTTATTTGACTTGTCAAAGGTCAGGAAGTGCGGTTTTGATAGTTGTACCTCAGAAACTGTCTGGCATTTTCAGTACATTCATGTACAATGGGTCTTTGTGTTCAGTCAGTAGGACTATTTGAATATTATTATTGTTTATTTTCTTTTTTTCTTGATTCACATAAGTGAAAACTCTTATTTTCTATGCTTTGAATAAAGTTTCCACCAGCCTGGATTTGAAATTCAAACGGTAACTCCTGTGTTATATTGAGTTAATCAACAAAATCATGAATAATTATTTCACTCTTCATACACACAGGAGCTCATCAGCACTGCAAGCGGGCGATATGAATACAACTTTGTGTAATACACTGTACGCAATTTTATATTGATATATTTATCATCTACTTCATCACATCGATGTAAAAATCACACGAAACTAAAAACGCAATGCTGCTCAGTTATTTAAAATGTTTCTCATAACAAGTGTAACACAACCAGATTTACTAAGGGGACGGATTCCTTCATATAAAGGAAGCAGATAAACTTCCTGACGATAAACAAATTCATATCATCTCACAGCCATTAAGATCATGTGGCTTCCCTTAATTTTAATGAACCCTAATTAGCATCTTCTAACACTAATGCCATCATCCTGCCGCCCGCATCTCTCATTGATCTTGATTGAGAGTAATGAAAAGCAAGCCGGGGATTATATTACAGAACAAATACTATATTACTCCTATAAACCAGCTTAATCCCTGCACCAAACCGTAATCTCCTTTTCACCACCGAACTAATCCCGTCTGATTGAACATTGTCTTAACATCTGGTGTGATGTGTCTTGGTAGACCAGCGGGAACAAGTGCGCCGCGTATAAAACCTGCACATTTTGGAAATGCAACAAAATCAATTTATTTTTAAAGACACGTGCCATTAATTAACATTGTTCGACTACTTACAGATTCCTTTAAATTCACGTCAAGTTTTAAAATGGGAGATAATAATAACCACCGAATGTCAGTTTATATACGCTGGTAACTGGATGTTGTAACAACGGCACAAGACATTTCTGATGCAGACGGTTGTCTGTTTTCTGGTATTAAACTTCAGGTAACAACAGCAACAGCACGGCTTCTCGTTAACTTGCGATGAAAACCCTGCAACGTCCTTTCAGAGGTGTTCGATATTAGCCGTGTCCACTTTCTGTATCATCCACGACGAGTCATGTAACACACGGCTTGTTGAGCATTTACCCTCTTCCTCAGTCTCCTTCCTTTCTCCATGTAAGCAATACCTTTATTTATCAGTATTCATTCCCTATTACACCTAGAGCTTTCATAAGAGTGATTTCGTTCCTGCGCTGAGCGCCCTTTGGGTGTAACATTTATTCCAAAAACAAATAACAGAGAAAGAGAGAAACAAGGACATGTGAGCTACAAGGCAAGGACATCGTTTCCACAGCCAACTTCCTGCATGCCTCCCGTTTAGAAAATCCGCGCTACGCCGACTGTTATTGACTCTCGTGGAGTTTTGGCAAGAAAAGCAGCTGCAATGCAGTGAAACCAAAAAAAAAAAAAAAAAAAAAAAAAAAAAAAGGGAAAGGGAAAGTACACTCTTTTCCACCTCTTCTCCGCATCATTCCCAGAGTCACTTTATCACGCACTTAATCTCCCTCAAACACCTTCTGCAAATGATCTACTTTTCCGTCCGGCACCAACAAGTCTCGATGTGAAAGCTTCTCAATCATGTTATTTATTTATTTTTTTTCCCCCCTCACGAAAACCCAACAGGGATCCGAGTCTGTTCCTGACAGGAAGCCGGGGCAGAAACCAAATGTCTTTCCTGCTGAGATCAGCAAGGGTAGGAAGAAAAAGAAAGGAAAAAAAAAAAATCTGTTACACCGTCCCCTCCCATGACTGAGAGAGCTGGTCCAAATTAAAAAAAAAAAAAAAAACACTCACAGCAAGATTCAGACACTGTAGGACTTTTTTTTTTTTTTTGGTTTGGTATTTAGAGAAACACAAAACACAGCTGGAAAATAAGTAGGTGACTCCACTTCAAAAGAAGACGGAGTTACTGAAAGTACCGATGGACGTGAATCTCTCACCCTGCTGACATGTTTGTTTTCAAACCTGACTCTGAAGATATTGCACCACTTTGTTGTTGTTGTTGTTGTTGTTGTTGTTTTTTAACTCTACGAGCCCCCCCCCCCCCCTGTCTCACCCGGATAGTCCCTCGAGCAAAAAGCAGCTCGTGTTTACCAAAAGAAGTGGACTTAAATCACAGTTGTGTAACTTAAAAAATAAATAAATAAAAAAGGACAACAACTCGCGTCATACCTGTAAACAACATCAACGTCGCACGAGCCTGTTAACTTATTGTAAACACGTCAGAAAAGATGCACGTTAACTTGAACGCTGCCTGTTAAAAGAACGAGACTAAAAACAACACAAACATTGTACACGCTGACCACAAAACAAACAAACAAACAAACAAACAAAAAAATATATATATAAAAAGTTGGCGACGGTAGTTTCCTGCTGGAGCCCAAAACAACTTAGCAGCTAGCGTCGCGTTAACAAAGCGTTATTAACATTAGCTGACCGTTAGCCGATGCTAAAGGAGGCTAAAGCTGCTAACGTGACATGTTGCTCGGCGGGTTTTAGAAAAGTTTCCTCAAACCTGGCTGGCTTTGTAAAACTGCTTCTTCAGGCCCGCGACAGACATCTTGGGACCCTCCCCTGGCTCGTCTTCGACTTCCAAACGGAGGTGTAAAACAGGTCGCGATGTTACACCCCCCCCTCCTCAAAAAAAAAAAAAAAAGTTAACGATACAGTTGGGTTTTTTTTTTTTTTTTGGTCAGAAAATGGGCCAGGGTGAAAACTGTGATCCGGAGGACTCATAGGAGCGCGGAGCCGTCACTCACTCCCGAGTCGGGACACGCCAGCTGACCACGTCCACGTCGAGAGCGACTCTTCTTCTTCCCGCTGTCACACAGCTGCAGATAACAGAGCGAAGTTGCGCTCAAAGCCAACAAAGCCGACCAATAATGTTTTCTCCTGAACTAAGAACGCGAGCAAAATTTAAAAAAAAATTTAAAAAAAATAAATAAATACATAAAAGAAACCCGACTCGCTTGCGCGTAAAGCACCAAATCTGCACCGAGACACTTGTGAAGAAATCAGTTTCCTGAGTTTCGAGGCGACGCTGTGTTTTGGTTTAAAGTTGGCGCACACTGCCCCCTGCTGGATGGAGCAGGTAAACGCCCCCGCCTGTCTGCTGCAGCAGGGCTCCCGTTCTCATATGTTACACCATTTTATGTTAAAATTACTTGCGGTAGAAGAAGTATTCAGGATCTTTACTTAAGTCGAGTATTTAAGTACGATCATTTAAATGGACTTAAGGTATCAAAAGTAAAAGTATACAGTCAGTGTTTTACTATTATATATATATATATGGTGTTTTTTGGATTAATATTAGTATTAAATTATGGTGCATGTTACTGCTGTACTTATTCAACATTGTGCTCATTTTAACTACTTTGTGTGCTGTTGGTTAGTGTAATCTACAGATCTACAGTGAGACATCATATTCCATAAGTCTATCATGTGTCTGTGTCGTTTATGTTCTATAAGAACTACGTATCTCTAAAAAGTTGACAAAGTTCAGAAAATAATGCATTTCCCAGCAAAACAAATTATCATAACGATAAAGGTGAATTCAATTTTATACATGCTTCACATAGTATATAAATTTAAAAAAAAAAAAATCAGCAGCAGTCTTTACTCGCTATGTTCTGGTTCTGTAAGGTAAAGACACAAGTTCTCCTTTTAATTGTAAAAAGACTTTTATTACATTCTTAAATCCACATATAGTATCACCATTGTGCAATAACACTTCACTGTGTTAAAACCTCTTGGGCTTTATATCCATGACATATTATAAATTATTTCATATTAAAATCTATATTGATTTAATAATAATAATTTTAAAATAGAATGAAAATATCATAAACAGAAGGATCATGACAAAAGAGAAACTTTTAGGGAGACATCTTTAAAAACGCTCTTTAAAAAAAATAGAATTACATCTCTCCAAGACAAAAAGGACACTAAACTGATGAAAAAAAAACAACAAAAAAAAACAGTACATAAAAGGATAAAAATTAAGAAACAAAAGATCACAACAAAACCAACACAAGATTCAGAGATTAAAATCCATCTTTTATATATATATATATATATATATATATATATATATATATATATATATATATATATATATATATATATATATATATTTTATTATATCCTATTTATTCTATGACTCAAACTCAAAAAAAAGTCTTGCAATAATGATATTAGACCGGGGTAAAATCTTTGATACTTCTGTAATCAAACATTCACAAGAACATGTACTGTACACAGTGATCAAGGTTTAAAGGTCTTCTATATTGGTGCAAGGTGTCTTGCTAGCTAAACTAACTGCAGACACTGTAGGACAGAGAGCCCAGCTATCTCCCTGAGTGACTCAAAACGGAAATGTACGTTCAGATCATAAATTCTGCCCCGTGGACAGATTTTAAGCCTGTTAGGTCACAAAGTATACTGAATCATGTCTAACATTCTCAGGCTGGACGCACAAAGTATTCCACTTTGTTACAATCTGTAAGTGCCATCTTGGCTTTTTAGCTGATCTGCAAAGAAGTAGGCTGTGTATTTGGTAAATGACCTTGTAAATAAGATGAATCGTTGTGCTGCGAGGTTAACTGTGCTGGAGTGTTTGTGAAAATATGAACTGTAATAGATGGCAACGAAGACCCAACGTACTGAGAACAATGGGAAAGACTTTATTGCACAATCCCACAATGCCACTGTCTTAAGTACCAAGACAAGGGTAATACCCCCTTCATACTATGTGAGATAATATAGTGAATGGCAAACAGCACTGTCCCAGCAGTGCAAAGCAAGCCTGGCTTAAATATGACATAGAGAAAGACATCCATCATCTGTCATGTGATTGTCTCAAAATGCTTAAGGTAGAACGACAGCAATGATTTCTCCAATTGCAGCTGTTTTCTTCTCATGGCCTCTTTAGGATTCTCGTAGAATGATACTTTCTTTTGTTTTACAGAAATCCAAATATGGCCCCCCTCCACCTTAAAGAAAAGGGTTTTCACAGGGACACACCCTCAGGTGTGTGCAAGTGCAACCTGTGCGGGGCTTCTTTCCTGGACGTAACTGCTCTGACATGACATAACAGCAGTCAGAGAGGGACGTCTTCAGTATAAGCAGATCCAGCATTTTACTTTGCTGTTGTCTAATGTCTAGTTTTAACAGCTTTGAGCATTATATTTTACATTTGTGTAGTAAGCAGTGATGTTCAAATTTTGTCGCCAACTGTTATATTTTTTGAAAAAAGCTCTTTCGCATGAACGCAGGAATATTAACTCAGGGGGGTAGCTGATGGCTCTGTCAACCCTTCGCTGTGCCATGTAGTGTTTAAAGAGGGTGAGGTAGTAAGGAAGTGGGGAAAAAGGAATAGAAGATTGAATTCTCCAATCCGAACACCTTGGTTGCACTCGGCAGCATAATCCGCCAGACCCCGAAGCAGTGAGAGTTGGTGCAGACCGTAAATCCCCTATTACTGATGTCTAAGGAGCTTAAACACCACCATCATCCACCTGTCCACTTTCTATTCCCTGCCCCCTCATCCGACCGTGGAGGCGGTGATGGAGTTGACTTGTCACGTTTCAACGTCCTTTTTCCATTCACAAGTCTCGTGAACTTGCTGCCGTCGCTCAAACCTCGCTCGTGCGGAGGTGGCTGAGGTGCACACGATCCTCCCCGAGAGTGCACGACCCCGCGGCGGCCGGCCTCCCGGCAACCCGGTCATGCGGCTCACCTGCGGCAGGAGGGTGCACCTAGCATGTCCGACCGGTTTCACAGATGGCAGTTTGAGCGTGAACCCGTAAAATCTCGTGCCCAGAGATCCATTTTGGATTGAGAAAGGACTTGTGACTACTAATAACCAGAGTTTCTTCTTTTTTTTTTTTTTTTCATCTCAGCAACAATCTTTTTTTTAATTTTTTTTTTTTAATCCCAGAGCCCCAGAGTGTGGGCAGGCAGTATCTATCTGAGACCTGAGCACAAGCACAACATTACCCTCCTCCTCCTCTTCCTCCTCCTCCTCACTTGGTATGAATTCATAACTGCTCTTTTTTTTTTACACTATTATATAGAAGTTTTATATATATATATATTTTATATATAAAAAGGAACATCTGAAAATACTTTCACAACACCTGTGATTCTCTCGC
The DNA here is from genome assembly GCF_022577435.1 of Embiotoca jacksoni. Classification (NCBI taxonomy): domain Eukaryota; kingdom Metazoa; phylum Chordata; class Actinopteri; family Embiotocidae; genus Embiotoca; species Embiotoca jacksoni. Next base: position 3,522,138 of record NW_027185296.1, on the reverse strand, counting down.
TTTCACTCTCTAAGTGGCATTTGCAAAGGGAAAAGGTATTAGGACTGAGGTCATTGATTACATTAAAACAAATAAAGAGCTCACTTACATCAGTGTCTGAGGGTGTGCTGGTAAAAATACCAACGACAATTTCAGCTTAAGTGCTGTATTTTGTGCTCTGTGTGCAAGAGTTTGTCGGTGCATGGCGACAGACATGCTGAATGTTTGCCCATGATTCACACTGTTTAAAAACCTTGTCTGCTTGTGAGTTTGATCATGGTCCCTTTCAACAGTTTGTTCATTTGTTACAGAACTGCAAAATACGGGTGCTACCGAAAATACTGATTGAAACAATTAACTGTAGATAGACAACCGAAACAGGCATCATTACTGCAAATCTCCACAAAGTGGGTGAGGACTTTAAGTATGTACATTCTATATCAAGCCTAGGGCTGTGCTGACGGGCTAAGGGAAGAGGGGGTACATTCAACAATAGCTTACAGGAAATGCGAGAACGATGAAAGTCAAATTTATATTAGAAAGGAATTCAACTTAATAAGCGGTTTAAGGTCTTCTTATAGAAAAATATTTTTGAGAATACAAATGATGTAGGCTACTCTTTAATCGTCTCCCTAAAAAGGAAGTCATAAGCACTGATTACCCAGCAGCAGTTCCTGTAGTGTTAAGTTGAAAGGACCGGCTTGCAGGGCAGTGAATGCTACTCCACAGGGTTGGGAGTTCAGAGGTGAGAGGAGTGTGTGCTAAAGTGTAGCGTGCAGGATTGTCATTGAGCCGCTGGTTGGTTTTGCTTCAGCTGGTTGCCACATTTTTGTTTAAACTCCCTCTCCCTACACCTCCATGTCACTGTTTGAATCACGCAATTTAGCAAAACTGCACTAACCCTCTGTGGAGTCTGGGAAGGTGATTTCACTGCCAAAAACCTCCCTATACAGAGGAGGAAAGGTGTACGCCGTTTCAGGGTGAACCAAACGGAAAAAGTCCAGTTTGTCAATGTGGAGGTTGCAAATGGACCTCATGATGGGAAGCTTGGACACCATCTAGAAAGGAAGTTCAGAAAAGGAGAGAGAGAATTAGATTAGAACGAGAGAGAAAGACCAATAAACTTCATATTAACAATATAATATCGGGAGGGCTCTGTACCTTGGCTAGTTTCTCGTCTGATGCTCCTTCTTTTTGTAGACAACGCTGCAGAGCCACATAAACCTTTTCCTGCAACTTCTGGATCCTCTGGACATCTGTCAGCCAGGGTCGATCTGAAGGAGAAGGCGGGGGACATGATTGTGTCATTAGTATCGTCATCTTCTCAGTTTCAATGAGAATCTGGTGAAGTTTGCGGTTAACTAATGTTTAGGGTTTGTTTGACTAAAACAAACTTTTTTAAATTGATTTTCTGCCTTCAAAGAAAACCAATGGTTCAGATTTAACCCATTATGGAGTGAATAAACATCCTGCCAGTGGTAAAAATAGACGGTGACCATGACAACACTGCTAATGTAGATGTGTTTTCTACTGACAATATGGACATTTGAAGTGCTTTAAAACTTGTGAAACCCAGCAGACAAATGTGTTTGTTTTTAGAATATCTGGATAAAGGTAAACTTTATAACCTAATAATGGTTGATAAAAGTTGATTTATGAAGTGAAGAAGCTTTTTGTGCTTCTCTGAAAACATATCTATTCTATATATGGCTGGATAACACAATCTAAAGCTGATAAGAAAACAGGTAAACTCGCTCTCTTAGTAATATAAGAAAACAGGTTACTCGAAAAACTGTCATTTTTAATTATATCTTAAGGAAGCTATTAGCAAAGATGTATTTTAATCGGATTGGTTAAAATTCCATTTGTCTTGGAGGTCAAGCTACATTTTATTTGATTTTCAATTACAGTTCAATCACAATTATATTATTTCTTAAGTGCAAACAAATGTGATTTTTTTTTTTTAAACAGTAACAGAAACCTGCGAATAAGCTTTTGAACAATTGAACAGTGCTGGTAAACTTTTAAAGTCTCCACACAAAGAGCTTTTAATGAAATACCAGTTTGACCAGTTTAGTATGTGAGGAGGTAACTGACTTCGAGGCATTTGATCTCACCTGGTGAGAGCAGCACAGCTGCGCTGAAGAGAGCCATCTCTTCCTCGGACATCTGGACACGGCTCAGGCTTTTAGCTAAGTCGAACACCGCGCTCACGAGGTCATCACAGCCTTGGTGGAGGGAGAAGGGAAAAAAAGAACGTTTTACTAAAATAGAAACTACTGACGGTGATGATTGTGACAAAGATGAAACAGTTTGTATGAGAGGAAGGAGAGCGAAGTGAATGAGCTGACTCACCGAGAGCTTTGAAAAGCTGAGCAGCGGCAAACTTTCCATCAAAGAGCAACGTGTTGTTGATGGGGTTGTAGGCCCGACACATACGGATCAGAAGAACATCCATGCAGCCTGTTGACACACACAAAAAGAGACGTTCGAGTAGATGTAATAGTAGCATACACACATTCAAATTGCTGCTGTGCAAACGATCTCGGAAAACTAATTTGGACGCTAGTGTTAGTTAAATATGTCCCACGACTGTGATTATATAAAGTAGAACATTCTTTGATGACAACATCATTTTTACATCATTTCCTGGAAAAACTATGAATGACAAGGGAGCAGTCAGCCGTTTAACTACAGTAAAGACGGGATTAAAATAATTAAGGTAGACAACGCAGGATGTCATTGAATCACCTGTTCATACAGTTCTCGAACAGAAGGAGCTGTTTTTTTCTTTGTTTTGTTTTTTAATCGTTCCACTTTTTCAGTCAGGTTTGACAGATCGTACATGGGTGCGGAAACATTTCACACATCGAACGTAATCACCAAATTAGTCTCAATAAACGCCGCGTGAGAAGGACTGGTGAACACGCTCTCGTTGCTTTCAGCTTCATAAGGCGAGGACGTAATTAGTCGAAATAAACGCTGCGATCTTAATGTGTTTTCTCTTTGATCTCAGTATAATGAAGTCAGGAGATGCCCTCACTGCGAGACGTGGCTCACACACAGGCCTCCGTTATATGTCGAGGCGCTTCGCAGCACGATGACGAGAGAGAGCGGCGGAGAAGAAGCCGCGCGGCTAAAACAAAGCCGGCCGTTCTTTCCAAGAACAACTATGCACCTTTTGAAGTCACACTACAAAGCATGTGATGCTGCAACTCTGTGAAGTCAGCTGTCACTTGAGGGGGGGGATATAGTGTTCATGGGACAGCAGCTAATTCTGTCACAGACAACGTCTGCAGAGCAGTGAACATACAAACAGCATTGGCTGCGCAAAATGTTTAGAACCGAGAACTGACCTGCTTTGAGGAGGATAATCTGGTCGTTCTGACAGAGGTCCATGAAGCCAGAGATGTGCTTGGCAAACTCCACCACATACTGGATTGCGTTAGTGATGTGAATGGCACATTGTTGCCACATCACCTCAGCTGACTGAAAGAGAATGAATCAGACAGGAAGACTCAATAAGGGACGCAACACCAAGGACATCACACAAGCTGTATTTCATTGTTCGCTGTTGACTATATGCTTATTTTGACATCAAGAATCATCTAGTAATGGGATCTGATTTCTGCTTAGCTGTCCTGAATTACAGGAGGGGGGGGGGGGGCGCTTGATATGATACATCCCTCTTAAAAATGCGGCCTCCGACTTTGACTAGTGAGACAGAAAGGCAAGTCGGAAAACATACGATAAAAAATGTTTGGATTTTAGAATGACAATGTAAAAATGAACTGTGGCGACAAGAAGGGACGCTTCTGTTTGTTTTAGTAAACTGTTTTCTACAAGTTTACTGTTGATTTTTGTGCAAGGTCTAAAACTGATAACTTTCTGCTGTTAACCTTGTAAAAGATTTAAAAAAAAATAGGGTAGGATAAGCCGAGTGACATTTAAAGTTTTATGTTTAAAGATTGCTACGGCTATGAGTTTCACAGATTTACACTTCACAGCGCAGTTTCACAATACAGTTCAGTTAAATCAAACACCCAGGGGCAATTTCCTTTCTCAACCCCATTCTTCAAATGTGTGTACTTTATTTAAGTTTACTGTCATCTGTTTGTCGTACAATGAGTGTCACATTTACCATGGTCTGGTATGAGCGTGTCTCCTCTGGGTTGTATAAGGTCCACGCCATTCTCTTCAGCTCCTCTGTGCTGTACTGGCTTGTCTCAATATGGGACTTCACCACACTCTGGGTTATACGCTCTGAACGGAGAAAAAGAGTCATCTTATTTCTTCTTCTTTTTTTTTTTTTTGAAGTTTGCAGTGAGATTCATGATGTGTTTAGGGTAGATTTAAGGTCACAATGCACATTATGAGTAGGTTACTACTGACCTATCTCAAGCGGGGAGCAGCCCTCGGGTAGCGGGTTGAGTATAGCGTGGGAGAAGAGTCCAGAATCGTGCAACAACTGGTACTCGTGCTTGATGCTGTGATTGCCGTCGACAAAGTCTAAGTTGGTCTGCTCCGGCGAGCTCTGAGAGGACGAGCTGCTTCCTGCACTTCCGCCCAGCATGTCCAGGTTACAGTACTCTCCACCTGCATCCTCTGGGGTCAGCGGGAGGTCAAAAAGCAGGCCCTCCGGCAAAGTGGTAATGTCGTCCAGATCGCTGAGCGTGGCGCTGGAGCCTCTCCTGTAGGCGCGGCCGTGGTCGGCCATGTCACTATTCTCGTCGCGGGCGCCGACTGCTGCACACTCCTGAGACTGCTGGTGTTTCTGCACCTCTGCGTACAGGCTGTCGCGCTGCTTTTTGGACATTCTACCGAACTTGACGGCTGTGACAGAAAAGGGGTAAGACAAAACCTGAAGTGCGGCCGCAGTCAAACAAGGATTACCTAACTTATTCATCGTGATGAGCAAAATGCGGGAGGTGGAAACTCTGAGTTAATTAAATATAGATCGAGTAACTGAACTCACCATCACGGCTCATGCCCAGAGCGAGACACTTCTGCAGCCTGCAGTGCTGACAACGATTACGATTGGTCCGGTCAATTAGGCAGTTCCTCTGTCTAGAGCAGGAGTACATGGCGTTGTTCTGCTGGCTGCGTCGAAAGAAACCCTTCAAACAGAGACAGACACAATGTGAATATGCCTGATGCGATCACAAGCAAAATGCTTTGATTAGACTCGGTAGAATCAATCGGGTGATTACGACACACTGGAAAAAAATTTTCCACCGTGATGAAGACGACTGACAGCTCACCTTGCAGCCTTCACAGGTGATGACACCATAGTGAATCCCTGATGATTTGTCCCCACAGATTTTACAGGGAATTACCTCTATTTGAGCTGTAGACAAAAAAGAATGGAGAAAAATATGGGTTAACGGGCGCAGACTAATCACGAAAGATCAGTTATTATCAGAAAGATCCTTAGATTATTACAAAAAGGATAAATATGAAAAAAAAACAGAGTCCAGAATATGAATAATTAAATACATTTGTATTACATAATGACAGTCAAAAGACTGCAAACTTCTTTCATTTTGCAGCATGGTGTTGATGTGACATGATGAGCCGGTTAATCCGGGCATTTTTCCTTTGTGTAAGAATTTACTGCTTTTTCCTGTGTTCCACAATTGAATATTTTCAAGACCTCTGGACTGTCGGTCAAACGAGACATTTAAAGACGGCGTATTGAGCTCTGTGATGAGCCTTTTACCTTTTATTTTCTGACTGCACTGACAAAACAACAATCCACTAACTGAGAAAATATTCGAGAACTGCATCCGTAATATAAATGCCCGTTAGCTGCAGTCCTACAATGACAGCGTGATGGAAGTTTGTAACCACCGCAGCGATCACGCCACAAGAAACAAAACAATAACACAAACATATATAGTAAGCTCCGCCCACAGGTATGTCACAAGTGTAGCATTATGATATAGAAGCGTTTTTTTTTAGCGCCAGTTACGAGCACAGGTACGTTAAACATTTGCTTTTCTGGCTTATCCTGCTGGCTGCAGTTATTGCCGGTAAAACACCTCAACCATGTCATCGGAAGTGGGCAGCTTATTACAAGTCAATATTTGCTCGAGACAGCCACGACTTTTTTAATTTAAACTGAACTCAAACCTGCCGACCGTCACCGTGGAGGTGAAACTGGTTGATGCAAGTCGACTTGGACTTTCTTATAATAAACTCATACTCGGACAGCCAAACGTTATCTGACCATTGCTGTTGTTGAAATGTAACTGACACTCATAATGAGATCCATTTGTAATAGCGGTACAGGTTTGTCAAGGTAGCAGAGAAGTGTCCAGAACACAAGAGAAACGGTGTATACGTTATACACCTTGTGTTGATTGAGGAAGCCTGAGCCTTCTTACCCAGGAACAGCCTGTTCTTTTCATTATGTTGTTTATCTAAGTAGCTGGGCCTCCTCAAGCCCAGAATAGCAGGTCAATTGCATTAGCTGAGGCCCGGGGTTATAAAGTTTCACAGCTCTCTCTCGCACTGTCGCTCCTCCTCCAGGATGAACAAAATGGTAGCAGGTTAACAAAGGCACACTGCCGTGCTGAACCCCTCCAAAGTCTACTGTCCACTGTAGCCCACAAAATAACGGCAACTGACTGTTTACTGTGTAAATGTGTAGATTTGATTTGTCCTGGGCAGCACCGTGTGCCAAACAATGCCCAAACCACCTTTGTTGGGTCACACAGGGTATTAGGTAACCAGTTAATCACAGAAAAGGCTTTTAACAGGTCTTCCCAGCGCTTCAGAAAATTGCTGTTTTCTAAAGGCGCTTTTATAAACTACTCACAACCAACCAATCACATGAGTCACTCTGCGTGGGGAGAGAAATGCGTCACAGACGCAAAGCAAAGTTAGTGACTGACATTAACCTGAAAATCTAGTCTGGAGAGAGAAAAAAAAAATCTGTTGACATTTTCATTCTACAAAGACTTTTTTTTTTTTTTTTTTTTTATGCAGCGCAGGTGACATATTCCAGTATCTTGGTTCGGTTGAATGTGCTGGCCAACGAAAAGCAACTCGGGGATATAAATAAATAAAGGGCAATGGAAAAAAAAAAATCCCTCTCTCCTTTGCTCCCTTTATTGCTCCCCCTTCAGAGCCCCCCCCCCCCCCCCCCGCCTACACACACACACACACACACACACACACACACACACACACACACACACACACACACACACACACACACACACACACACACCCCACCCTTCAGCCTGTTATATAACTGCAGTCTGGCCACATTCCATGAACACACTCATTCAAAGGTGGTTGTCGTGGCAACAGCGTGACTCTCCTCCCTCACCCTCCCGGCGCTCCCATTGGCCTCTGAGGGAGAGGCTCCCGTCTGTGACTGGCTGCCTCACCTGCCAGTCAGCCGAGCTGCAGCAAGTCAAGCCCAACAAGCAGGAGCTGCTGCTCCACTGACACAGTTTCCCATTCAGCAAATAAGGAGGTGCTTGTGGTGGCAGCCTCACAAGGAACACAAATCTGGTTTCTTGCAGGTTTTAAGGTAGAACTCAGTCTTGAAGTAAGGGGAGGGTGGAGCCCTCATTTTAGTTTGGATAGAGAGCAGCGTGAGAGATTTGATTAAAGAGCAATTCAAGATGCCCCGCTGAAACTGGGATAGGCAACCTGCCCTGCTGGAGATTTTACAACTTGTGCAACATCTGGAAATATTTCCAAAAACCTGTAGTACAGTAAGCTGCAGGAGGAGGAGACGTCTCTAATAGCAGCTCTTAACTTGTTGCAGCACGTCAAGTATTAGAATGAAATTTCAGCTGTGTTCGAGCTCGACCATAAATCTATTTTTACTCTGGTGCAGTTGGCTGAGCAGAGATAACTTCTGCCGGTCCTGGTCTACAAAGGCTGCACAAATCACAACATTGCACTTAAGTGCACACTGGTTAATGTAGATAACGGTGTGTAAAGCAGAAACGGTCCACTGTGCAACTATTACATTTTAGCTATGCCGCAATCGGTTGCAACGCAGCATGGGCCTGAACAAGAGCTCCTTTATTCTCATTCGAATTTATTGAGAGCATGTCCACTAATCTTTGTACCACGACTAAATGTTCTTACAAAACAAAGAAAACACCCCCTCTGTTTGTTTGAATGCCACAAATGCATACGTAAAAGCAACGGTTTAAACCCAGCTGGCTGCGTGTTGAATTCTATTAGCTCAGCAAATACTGATTTGAAAACAAGCTCACAGTAGCTGTACAACTGAAACAAAACAAAAACCATAACAGACACATGAGAAAAAAAGAGTAATTCAATATATTTCATATCTAAAGAGTTTTACTGTGATGTCTGTGATAAAATGTGGAAAAATAGTCTCAAACATACTCCTTTGGACCCTCAGAGCAGAAAACAATATCAATAAATAGTAGGTAACTCTAATAACCATTAAATTCAAACAAGTGGTAATTTAGTCTTTTCTGTGTCTTTCAGCCAGTGTGTCAGTCTCTGCCGGTCAGGACTTTCTTCATCGAGCACTATAAACCCTCAGCTAGGGAGACTTCGTCCTCTCATCCCAGCTCATCAAACAGATTCCAAGGTCTTCTTTTACTTTGCGCTTTACATTTACCTGACATGCCGTGGAATTAACTTATATTCGACCGGGGCCCGCGTGGGAGGAATGGCGCGTACGGCGCGACATACTATGAGGTTCGGTTACCAACAGAAGGTGTCAGTTATTTTACTAAATACGCAGTCATGTTCCCCCAGAGAGTCCGCCGCTCGCCTTCCGCTTATCTTTCCAACGCAGGGCACCTGCGACGATTTGCCTTTTTCTCTCTTCTTCTCCTCCCGCCAACCTTACCTACAGAACGCAGACGGTATAATATGGCCTAACACTAACCTCAAACTGGTTAAAAATGCACTGCAGGTTTAGGAGATTACTCAGCAGATGCAGTAATAGAGGCGTCAGTGTACGGTGGGTTCGCCGTAGGGTCCTCCGCCATGCGTTGCACTTCAGCCATCGATCAGTAGAGTTACACTAAATAGAAACACTGTATTACAAAACATGCCTATAAACAGGCACCAGGGTAACTTAACTATAATTGAAATGTCCGGGTATAGACGTTATGTGCGGTACAGACAGTATGTCTGCACACACATTATGTACAGATGAGTCTTTTTTTTTCTTCACTTTTTGCAATTTGACTTTTACAATTTTTTTAATTTTTTTTTTATATTTTTAAAATAATCAAACATGTACATTTATTGTGTTGATATAAAGCTGTTCTACTAAATATTTCCAATGAATGAGGTTTATTATTCGAACAATATAATGGAATACTACTTCCTCACTGTTCTCAAGACTAAATATTCACATGACGTACAGCAGTGCTGCTCCTGCCAAGAAAGCAGGCCTCACACTCTGCGCCTCTGTAATACCGCACCATTGATCAGAAAAGATAAAGTGCATTCACTTGTCCGTGCTCTGTGCGCGCCTCCAAGCCCAAAACCCAAGTGGGCCTCTGCAACACAAGCAAAACCAGACTGAGGAATTCACTCCACAGCATGTCATTTTGCGTGCTGCTCCAAACCGCAGGAACAAATTTAGGACTGAGCCGCAGCGACCACGGTCACCTTGATTTAAAATCTCTTCGTGCCTGTTTCGATGTCACTGTCCTTGTGCACACTTTTCGCGCAGATATGGCCAATTAAAATGACACCACGTTAGGATACGACTGAGCGTAAACGAGTGTTGAAGAATGAAATATTGCGTCCATTACTGTGCTGCAGAATGAACTGCAGTCATAATACATAGATAATGGTAACACTTTTGCCTGCACACCTAACATGCAGGCTGTGCGAAGAGTTAACGCTTTAGATAAGGGGAATGGAATCTTAGCATGCAGTTGTCAGAGAGAAAGGGCACCTTGACACATACTGTAACTTGCTGTGAACTTCCCCAAGGCTGCACACTCAAACAGATAGTGGCTTTGAGGCTGAGCTCAGCACAGCAGTGTCCTTGGAAAGCAGAGAGCAACCTCTCCTTTTCACTGCTACCATGCCTTTGATCCCGGGCAAACTGAGCTCCGGTGCAGTATTATTGTAAGGCTGCAGCACCGTGCACCACCAGTGCACAAAGGCATCAAATCTTCATTGAAGTTTGTGCGTTTGATTGCATTGCGTCACACCTGCCTGACCTCTTTATGCAACAAGAACAACCCCTGGTATAACAAGTACGCTGGCATTGTTAACTGCAATCTGTCTATCTAGATATATAAGTCACTCAGGAAAATTAAACCTCTACAATGCCTCTCTCTTTGTGGGTGACACTGTAGATTATGTGGTATTTTACAAAATCAGACTGACAAGCTGTGCTTGACTGGAGTGATATGCACTCTGGTTGATGTAAGTAACCTAAGCTGGCAGAGGAAGATGAGCTTAACTGATCCCTGCTGTGCTTCACGGTTAAATGTGGGCTTGCTGTGCCCATATCCTGCTTGTCACAGCGGTGCATGATGGTTTGACATAACACAAAATAAATAATGATATACTGGCAAATTTTACGAAATAAAACATGTATACTAAATAAAAACATGTATATCATTAGATATTTGCTTGTATTTCATAAATATAATGTTTGTCACTCAAATTCTAAACTAATGTTTTTTTTTGATAAGTAAAAACTCAGCATGATTTTTCAAGTTCACCTCACGTCCACATTAGGTTAAAGAGGAGCATCTCCCTGACAACTGATTTAAATGATCAACATTGCTTCATCAGTAATGACGACAAAACTATGCCCCTCCATGCACACACACGCACACACACGCACACACTTGCTGTAATCCTCAATGACAGAACTAGGTCAATGGAGCACCTCCTCTCTCTTTCTCTCTGCCCCCCCCCCCCCCACACACACACACACACTGGCCGCCATACTGCTGATTCTGAAAACAAAAACACTCTTTCTGATGAACTAAATATAACAGCAAAACGCAATCAGTTAATCCATGAGCGCATTTAGGTACATGAAAACAAGATGTCGCCTTTAATAGTCACTCAAAATTGTCAGCAGAAAATGTGTCAAACTAATGATTGAGTCACACAAAAGTGATATAAGTTTTATAGTATTGCCTGCAGTACAAAGAAAAAGGCAAATATCTGTGAACACGGAGTACTTTATTCAACGTAAACAATCCCTGCCAACAGATTTTCATGTGGCTTGACATCCCATGAATCACTCCGCTCACCACCTCCCTTCCCTCTCTCTCTTACATAACTGGAGTCGCTCACAGGCGAAAATAAAAGAGCCTAACTACAGCTGCTACGCAGTCATCTTTGCACGAGCAAACCTAAAATAACTACAGAAAACCCACACATTTTACACAAATAGACCAAACACACTCGATCTCGGACCAACGCTTATAGAAATCTGTAATTAAAAGAGTTTATTTCTTAATTTTTTTTTTTTTTTTTTTTTTTTTTTCCCCCGCATATTTAGTTTAAAGACTGCGTAAACACTTTTGAAAGTGTTTAAGCGGACATGTTTAGATTTCACAATATACATAGGAACGTCATTTTATTTCCCTTCTCATGCAATCTGGTATTTTAGTGCAGCGCGCCTGCAGTCGACGCACTTCAGACTTGTTCCAAAAGCACACATTATGCAACCTGAACTCGCAGGGACCGGACGTGTCATAAACACATTGGAGCAAATGCAATTATTCCCACAGACTCACCTCTCATTGCGACGGTGAAGTCTAACCAACTCTTCGGGTCATACAACTCCAGGTGGAAATGAAGCCAAGAAACACCGAGGGCGACGCGCACTTATTCGCTCCAAAACGGAGCAGCTGAAAACTGTCACAACAACGAATCCTCATATGGATTTTTCTAACCCTTTCTTCACGCGCGCTGACCTTAAAAAGAAATTTAAAAAAAAAAAAAAAAAAATCAACGCCGTGTGACTGTTCTTTACTTGCTCTCAGCTCCTCGCAGTTGTGATTTAAAAAAAAAAATTACACCAATAAAATAATAACGCAGCGGCTCCTCCTCTCTGTTCTGTCTTGCTCGGAGTCTCGCTCTAACCTAGTTTCAGCGCGTGGACTACACATGATCCTCAACCAGCGGTCCGCCCGCCTCGTGCCCCGTGAGCTGTACGCGCGCGCCAACCCCCACGCGCTTTAAGGAGGCTCACGCGTGCGTGGGAAAGTGTGGCAGTGTGTCAGTTCAGACCAACACTCACCCAGCGTGGGAACTATTTTATAATAACAAGTGCACATATATTTCCTGCCATATTATTTCCTTTAACTTGTGGCAAGGCTAATATATTTCTTCCCTACTGTTCATCTAAAGCAACTACCATGCATTTTAGACAAATATCTCAACCCATAAGTGTCCATATAAACCTTTAATAGGCAATAGGCCTACCTTATTAAATTAGAGATTTATATATATATAAAAAAAGAAAAGTTGAAGTGCAATACCACTGAGTTTTTGCATGTTTTCTTACACCGTATCCATAATAATCAACGGAGCACAGTCCCCAACATTGCTATTAGGTTCTTTACTATATGAAATAATATCACTAATTTTCCCATGGTACTATATTTGCAAATGAAATAGCCATATAGGCTCATAGAAGAGAAACTATGTCCTTGTTCAGCTGAATGCTACATTGCATGAAGTCTTGATTACCTCACAGGATTAACAAACACTAATCTTGGTCGGGGAATTACTTGCGAACAGGTTGTTGTGCTGTGTTTTGTTTTACATTTCCTCAACTGTGGAATACTGAAGTTTTAAAGCAGAGGGATAAAATGTATTCATCTCTAAATGTATTGAGCTAAATTAACAACAATGTTTAATGTTCATCTATCTTGTTTATTACTGTTTACCGTGGTACATCTTTATCCCTGTTGTTGTTTCCTTTTGGAGTGGGTGTGTTTACAGGAAAGAGAGCAGAAACACCCTGGAACAGACACAAAACAAAGCCATTAATAACACTGCTGATGAAAATAATTGATTGGCAAGCGTGGGCAAGATGACGAGTGTATCATGTAACTTAGGCACAGTTATGAAATGAGGAGAAGAGAGAGATTATGGTAAGTAGGTTAGTGGAGCAACGCAGAGCTTCCACACCCCTCCCTCTCTTGTCTTTCTGGTGTGCATGCGTGGTGAATCTCCCTCTGTCTTTTTCTATTGTGAACACTTTTATCCTGAATCATATGAGCTCACACAGTCTCTCAGCACCACCTATATTCATGCTTTGTGTTCATAACTCTCTGTATTGTTTCTTAAATGTTTGTTTAACAGGCTATATCTGTTCTTGTGCAACTGCTCAAGACAATAAAGAAACAAAAACACTAGAACATAAATGTAAAGCAATAATGTACTGCTTTTCCTGCATGCATAGTTTAAAAATACAATAGCGGGAAAGGGCTGTAAGAGTGTTTTGCTTCAATATATTCTGCAGCTGTAAACTTCCCCTTCCTCCTATTTAGCTGGTTTTGTCAGTCTGATTGTTTCCTTCCTGATCCTCATCTGTCGTCTCTCTTAGGTTATATTATGTCCTGCAGCATGTCTTTCTGTCGCCATGAAGCAGCCACACATCCATCCTGTGTTTGCCTGCAACGTCACTGACCTCCTGACCCTGAATCTTACGTAACCATGGCAATACCCAAATTAGAACATGGAGCATGGAAAGAAGGAGGCGCTTAGAGCTTCGCACACAGGGATGTAACTCTCAACCAGCTTTCCAGATTAAGGCAGATAGAATGAACGCGCATGGGTCTGTGCTGGTGTGCGTGCAAACTGTGTCACACAAATAGAAACCATAGAAACAACTCAAACACCTTTAGGTTGTTGTAATGATGTTCATACATTCAAAAGTGTTTTCTGCACATTTAGAAACGTGGTGCATGAATGCAATGACAATTTAATAGCTCAAACTGGCCTCTGCCCCACACCACATAAAGCCCAGTATACTGAGAGGATTATTTTAGGATCCAGGTTTTGGCTTCCATAATCCTCCTCTCCCTCATCCTGCTAAACCCTGTCCCTTCTCCTCTTTCAAATGCCCACTAATCTCTCTCACTCAGACTCTCTGTGTGGCTGTAATCGGGTTTGTACCTATCTTTCACCTGCACCAGGTTCCCATCAATAGGTCAGTGTGCCAAACGCCAGTCGCTGCTGATGTTTAGCAAATACATTGTTCACCATATGAGTGCCAACTGGTCATTCGTACTTAACTCTTAGTATAGTTGATGGAAATGTGAATTCATTTTGTAGCATTTTGTCATGAACTAAAGAAAGAAATCAACATTTTGAACTGATAACGTCAAAAGTCAGAGGGTCACAAAAGTCCTTACAAATTATCCTGAGTGTGACAGGAGAGACATGTGGACAAAAGTGGATAACAAAAACCCTGTTGTTCAGGGAATCATCAGAGTTATCAGGGTTCTCCCTCTGGTGATCATGCATGTGTATTTATGGTAATCAAAGCAGTAGTTTTCGAGATATTTGAGTTTAAAATAAGTGGGGTACTAACCGACAAACAGCTGACAAACAATCTTTAACAAAGCTAGCTGCATGGCCAGCTTGGCTTAAAACTGCAGAGGTGGAGAAGCTCCTCTTCCCTCTGCATAAATGGATTTAGTCAAATAATCTCATTGAAAATAGCCTTTAAACCGAAAATGCACCGAGGCTGCTGCTTTCCTACAACCTCATCAACCACCACCTACAGCTGGTCTTGTACTTGTGGGAAGGTGAACTAGATGTGACATGTGGAGCATGAGCTAATGAGCTAAACAAACAAATAAGAAGCAAAGCAGGGTGCCCTTCAGTTCACTTTTCACTTGGGCTTTGTCCTCCCTCAGCAGCTGTTGATACCAGAGATGGCTGAATTTATTACCCGTAGGTGCACATTAGCTTCACATCCTGTCATCGCTGTTTATTTTGTCTTGACAGGCAATATTTAAATGATAGGCATCCAATTAAAGCTGACATTTACCATGGTGTATCTGTCCATGCTGCTTCATGCTGTTTGCCCTGGTGTCTGTCGATATTGCTCTGCTTCCAACTAGATTATATTGCATCTAACAATCATGACAGGAAGGTGTGACCGCAGGCATTTACAGACTTGTGACAGGGATTTGAAAAAGGGATAGAGGCATAAACATCAATTTAGACAGCCGAATAGATAACACTGGGACCCAGATGAGATTATGGCACAGATTATGTCTATCAGATAAAAATGGAGTTTTAGAGGAATATTAAATAAGGATGGATCTGGACTAGGGATTGCAGCTGACTAGGACTCGTATTTATCTTCTCAGGATGATATTACGGATCCAAGCTCTTGTATTCATTGTGAAACAGAGGCAACCACAATGCGACTCCAAACAAGATTATGATTGAATCCCTTCATCTCCACAGTCAAATTTGAATTAACCAGCTGTTTTCGTCAGCTATTTTTTTAAATTATTTTTTTATTATTATATACAGGTTTGTTTTTTTTTCTGACATTTCCCTTTTTTGCTAATTAACTGCTAAATTTAATTTTTTTTTGGTCAAAAACATGTCATTTATTGTCGTGCCACTGTGGATGAGAACAACTCTGCTTTGTCAACATTGCTTAATGTCTGTAAATGTCCCCAAAGACCTTTGTGTGCACAGTGTCTGAGGCCACAACATACCATTCATCAATGAAAAGGCCGGTTTTGTTCCACAATATTTGTTAAATATAATCAATTCTGTTTCTTTACATGTTTTCTTCAAACTGTCCTTTTATGAATTTTCCCTCTAAACCAGTTTTTCAACGCCCACAAAGGAGAAAAGAGACAAATCAGTGCACAAGATCTGGAAAGATATGTCAGCTAAACATGCAGCTGGGTCATGGGGTCTCAGAGTAGGTTGTGTGAGAGTGTTTTTGCATGCAGTGTGGAAATTCATTACAAATTGTCAGTGAAAAGGAAGGTAAGCATGACCTGAAAAATATAAATCCTAACACCGCATACTTCCAGCGTAAGTAGCATTTCAGCATGTTTTAGCATTACAAAAAGTGTTATAAAAGTACAAGTCATAACAAAGCTTAAGGCTATAAAATGTGTGTTTATTTTGAAATTTTAGGAATTATTTCATATCCGTACAAATTAATAACAAGTAAAACTTTGAATCATCTGAGCAAGAAAGAAAAGGTAAGACACAGCAAGAGACAAAAAAGAAGGAGAAACGGAGAGAAACACAGATAGAGAAAGCCAAGTCAATGTCCCAACAATCTGAAGATGATACTGAAAGGAGATCTTGCTGTTTCCAGCAGTCGCTTCCATGACAACAGCCTTGCAGGGCCCCCGACCCCATGGCTTGTCTGTAATGAATCATCTGCCCTGAAGGTGAGGTAACACCCACAAAAACACATTTTGTGCATGCAAAGACTCACACACAGGCGCGTGGCAAGACACTTTATATATATATACATACACATACATACATACTGTACATACACACACACCACCAACTCTGATTACAGGCTTTGAGTCACACCTGGATTTTGCGTGTTTATGTGTGCATGTGAGTCTCAGCATGTATGCCTGTGTTTGTATGTCAAGCTATATACCAGCGACACCACACAGGCATGCTTGTATGAATGTGATCCATTTTCACTCAACAGCTGCTCTGGAGAAAGACAAATCTTTAAGTTGTTTCAGGTATGGTTCATTCGAGACACCCACGGTTACCATACAATAAGCATGGGTTAAAACTCTATAAATAGTACAGAATACTTTGTTAGAAATAGAACAGCAATTGTTACATCTGTTTACAGTGCAGCCAAATCCATTTGTGTCGTTAATACAAAAAGATCAGTCAGTAATAACATCTGAGTTGATTTCATGCTACGCACAGTGCAAATAATCTTCAACACAAAAGCAGTGGCTTGTTTTGAAATGTCAGTTTTTTATTTATCGCCGTCAGCGCCAACCTCCGTGAAAAAGACGTTGACATTCATGTGACTGCACCACAATTAAAGCCATCCAGTATTTTCCCTTGTAAATGATCAGCAGCAGAAAATTCAAAGAGTGAGCAGTAACCTGATAGCAGTGGGATAACATTACGAGTAACGCTATATTATACAAGTGCTTCATTTTTGTTGAATACACAAACTGTCAAAAGTGTGGACACACCCACCCATTGAAGGAGTTTTCATTCTGTTTTCTATACTTTCAAGAATGTAGAACAATACTGAGGGTGTCAAACTATGAAATAACATATGGGATTTTGTAGTGAGAATTTTTTTTTAAACAAAGCAAAACAATTATATATTTTAGCTTTGAACACTCTTCACTCTCTCAACCAGCCTCGCAAAGTCATCATCAGGGGATTTTTCAACCATCTTGATGGAGTTCCCACATATCCTGAGCACTAGTTGACTGCTCTTCAATGTCCGGTGCAAGTTATTCCAAACCATCTCAGTTGGGCCGAAGACAATTTGAAAAGCAAATGATGGTCCCACTCAGTACAAACCAGATATTGCAGCAGAATATTGTGGTTGCCTTCTAAACAAATTGTCAAGAGTGATAGCAGCAAAGCCCTCCAACCCCCAACTCTCACACCATCACACCTCCACCTCTATGCTTGACGGTGTGAACCACACAATGCAGATACCATCTGTTCACCTTGGCGGTGTTTCACAAAGACAGTTTAAAGTTCATTCCTTGTTTCGTAGTCTCCCTCAGTCATAGTTTTTTGCTACAGCTCACATCACGCAGCCACTTCTGAACAGTTGATAGTGATTTGTGTCTTCTATTTGAAGGATGGGAAAAACTCACTTAGATTCTGATCTGAGGTGCTGTTAATTGGTGATTTCATGAGGCTGGTAAGTCTATGGGACATATTCTTTTCAGCAAAGGACGATCTCGCTCTTCCTCTCCTGGGCCAGTTTTATTTCAGTGATGTTTTGGAACTGCACTTGAGGAAACTTTCAGTGTTCTTGAGATTATGTGGAAAAACTGACCTTTATGTCTTGAATTGAAGATGTACTGTATACTCTGGTCTCAACTTAGTTGAGCAGTTCTTGTTTACTACAGTAGTTGAGGGCTATTTGCATGACACAACTGATGGTCTCAAATGCTTCGCAGGGCAAAAAATTCCACTGTTCAACTTTTGACATGGCTAGTCTGTTAACTGGAAACCACTCAGGGTTGACGACCTCACAAAGCTAATTAAAATATTGCCAAAAATGTGCAAAGCTGTCATCGAGGCAAACAGTGGCTACTTCAAGTAATCAGAAATATGAGCTGTTTTAATGTGTTCAGCATTGTTCTACATGGAAGAAAATAGTAAAAATAAAGGAAACCCTTGATTGAATAGGTCCAAGGTTTTGTTTGGCATTGTACACTAGATGGCTACTGCTGAAAAAAATGCAGACATACTAATCAAAAACAGAATCAGAGTTTAGGAAAATCGCCAAAAATATCTGTAAGATCACCTGTTGAACATCCACACTGGTAAATGCATAAATGATAACTGTGACGAGGCCAAAGTAACATTAATGAACCCTCGACATCACAAATAATATTTTAACAGCACAGGCTCGAGTGCTGTAGTGCTGTTGTAGCTGTTGTCGCTCAGTTGTTAATGTTGTGTCCTAAATTCTGTACTGTATCATTAAAAGGTGATCAAGATGGTGAATTGTATACTGGCCACCATACTGTTGAGGATTTACTTATCCCTGATGAATCAGCATGATATGCCATGTGTTTCTGACCTACTTACCAAAGCATGACCCATGTATACATGAATCCACGAGCAGGCACAAACTGCACGCACACGCTAGACACATCAGACCAGAACACTGTCACACCCAGGCTGCCGACTCACAACAACAATATCTCAGTCCAGGATTAGTTGTTGACATGTAATTTTTCTCAGAGCCTTCTTCCCTCTGTCTTTTTTCTCTCTTTCTCTCTGCCTTCACACAAAACGAAAAACCCGTCACAGCCAATGCAAGATGTACAAAAAAAAAAGAAATACAGTGTAAATGAGCATTTTCTCTTTAATTGTATCCTCTAGCTTTTCTTTCCTTTTGTCCTTCTCCAGCTCAGTGGCCTACTTCTACTAACTCCATCATTTCTATCCAGTTTCTCATTTCACCTCTTTCCATGAGCCTTAAGGCACTCAGGGTTCCTGTCAGTTCGACTGTGGTCATCCAACTATCCTCATGCCTTCCACTTGTCTTCATTAGAAATAACTCTCTTTTGTTGTGCTTAGTGGCTTTAAAAAAAAAAAAAAAAAAAAAAATCCTCTTTCCGCTTTCAAATCTGAGGTTTCCATTACTAGCCTCTAAGCAAACTCGACTGATATTTCATTGAACAAAGTAATTCAACTTTAAGTTTGTGCATGAACTAATATGACCACATTTTTCTTGTTTTTTTTAATTTTTAATCCCAAATTGTGTTTTTATACTCATGAATGCTTAACTCCGCAGTTCAAATCTTCATCCAATGCTTTTCTTATCTCTTGCATAAACAGACATGTTGTCTCCTCAGGCTTCATAGGTGCAGTATAATATTAGATTATTTTGTTTAAAAGAGTGTTTTCTCACAGCAGGAGATAATTTTCTTTGTTTATGTGTGTTCCCCCGCTTCCCTCTTTGAATTTCTAAGAGTCATGTGGTGGGGATTGTTTTAAATAATAACCCACTGCAGTGAAACAACGACCCCTGGTGATAAGAAGTGTGACGGCTCCTTGCATAACAGACTTTGGCACAGCTGCTCTCTGCATCAGATGTAAATGAGAGCTCATCGAGCTCAATGATTAGAATGAAAGCATTATAATTCCATTCATGTGTGTTTGGGAACTCGGGCATTAATATTCTCTCTAAGCCAGATTAATCAGTTGAACACACAATTAAAGTAGCTCTTATTATGCAACGGCTCTGGTGGAGAGGGCTCAGTACAGGGCTTTACAGGTTGTTTTTGTGCCCTCAGGCATCTTTGCTACACAGTCTTCAACAGTTTTCCAAACTCCACACACCAGTTTTCAAATCACAATTTAAAAAATTTCAGTGACTGAAACAGATCCTAGTATCCAATCTTCTGCAAAACCAGTCATGCAGTGAATGAAGCAGCACAGTACTCTTTTCGCTTTGTGACTATAGAAGACATGAGGGGGGGAAATGGCGGACTAAGACAAACCTTACAGACACGTGTTCTGCACATCTGTACACTAAAATTAAAAGAGAACTGACAGACAATTGTTTTAGTACAAGAAACTTAAATGACATAAGCTGATTCCTGACAGTTTTGAGTATTTATTAAAATCTGTATTTTAGGTCAGTTTTTCTTTGTAAATACTGTAAAGGCTTTACTTTGATATAGTAGACAAGCAAAGAGAAAAGGGTGCTGCAGTTATGTATACCAAAGGTAGCTAGAGTTCATCTAAATTAATCAGCCATGCACACACTTACAAATCAATGATGGTGGAGCTAAAGTGTAGTAAGTACAGGTTAATTTATTACTTTGCTGTTGGCTTTAAGTCCATGTATGCTGGCATAATCTGCCTATGGCTATCACTTACACATCGATTGATGAGTATTCTAATACAGGGAAGAAAATTGACTGTGCTCTTACATCTGTCCCATTGTGTAAATATTACATCTCAACCATGCTTTCTTCAAACTTTTCACAATCGTTCACAAGGAAGAACTGATTAGATTTTGGTGGGCAAAGATCACTGAGACCCTACTTAGAAAAAAAATACTGCACTGCTCCATCATTCAGTCTACCCCACACACTTTACATCCAGCACAGAAACATATTGCTACAACATATTTACTATTCAGGTCATCACATTGTACAGAGATGAAGCCTTCAATGTACAAGAACTACCTGCAGCAAATTCTTTGTAAATGGCAGGAAGAAGCGGCAGACTAACCTGTGTTTACTAATTATTGTACAGATAATACCACTCTTCTTTCAATATATGTGTAAATAGAACAAGAAAAACATTCATCACTCCATCATAGTGTGGAAAAGAAACGAGATACAGATGCAGGATTTTTCTTTAAAAAAATATATATACAGTACAGTTGCTTGTCTTTGCTTAAATTGGATTACTGGAGGAATTCAGCCATGAGTTTATTATTTCCTGTTCACTAACCCCTCAGTAATATTCAGAGACATCGCCAGGAGCATTCATTTAATCTCTGGCCAGATTCAATATAGAGAGACATTAGATGAGATCTGAACGACACTTTATTATTTTTCTCATGAGCATTTAGTAACCTGGTAAAAAGGAAAAGTATTTGAATTCCTTAAAAAAAAACACCTGTGGCATTTACACACACCCTAAAACACTTTGTTTAACTGTGGTCTGGCCGAAACAGCAGCTCACAGTACTTCTAGCAGCAAATAAAGTGTGAGAAATGTCATGTTTGAATGTTTTTGGAGCCCGGCTATATTGCACAAGGCTCAAGGTTATATCTAACGACAAAGATAAAGACATGAAATAGCAGCTGTTTTGCACTTCCTGCTATTTAAAACAATGTATCAAGCTAATTTAGTTAAAATTTTGCATGGTATAATTGAATTGTATGTGTTAGGCTCTACACAGTGCAGCACATATCACCTGAGTAATTGCTGTGTCGCTTATTAGTTGGTAGGCTACTGGTAATGTGATGTAGACATTACTTACTTCTCTTAGTATTTAAGATTTCTCATTACATAACAGAGTATCCGTAAACAAACCCCAATTAGTGTGACCTGATGCAAACTGTGCCAGAAGTTATGAATAATAGATCAAACTCTGTCCCAGGACAGTTCAACTGACCCAGATCAGGATGGTCTTAATTCATTACTTTTACATGTCTTTTTATTGAGTCCCTGAAGTGTCAAAGATAATTTACAGGCACCTGAAAACTGTAGAACATTTAATTCATGTGCATGTGAGGATAAATTGAATTTGTAAAAAATTGCGGTGCCGCATTTTGGCCTCAGAAACGAGGACACAAACAGAACAACAAAGATATTGCTGTTTGCTGTCCTGTTTCACAGACACTGTGATTGTTCCACATCTTGTGATTGCAACTTGTGATCAGTTGTGCAATCTGAGGATGAAAGCAATGAATGGATTATAGTCAGTCACAGAGAGAGGGGGATTTTGAAGCTTATATTCCTATATACACTGTAAGCTTTTTTTTTTTTTTTTCTTTTTTTTTCTTTTTTCAGACTTTCACCTGTGTGTATGTACCGAGGAACAAGAAAGAATAGTTTACAGTATTTCTGTTGTATTCTTATGTCTTTATTTTACACATGGCAGTTGGCTGGAAGGACAATTATTTACCATTAAACTTCTTAATGAAAGAACATCTCTGTACATAAAAAAATTATAAAGGCATGTTTGGTAACGTTCAGTTCCTTCCACGTTACTTGATGAAAGTCACTGATGAAAGTGATGATGAAATGCTTCTTTCTCTTTGGGTTATTAAAGTCTTATATCACTGAACACAAAGTACAAGGGAGAAACATACGCCCATGCATGTGCACACAAACACACGTAGCTGGTAATCTATTGTCATGGAGACCAATTGTTCAGATGTGTGTTATGTGGCTACAGTTACAGGGGAAAATGGGTCTTTTTATTTAAACAAAAGCTGCTGAAATCAGGGGATATTTTGGTTTTTTTATCTACTCAGACTCTATGTGCATGAACAGAGGCAATCAGGAGAACATGGCAAAATTACACCTGGAGCAAATCAAATTACTCAACTGCTGTTATCAAATAATGTAATCTCTTTAAATAAGGCTATCAACAAAGCCTTCTGACTCTAAATTTGCAACAAATATATTTTTTTATTATTTTAGGGAACTGAATTAGCAGCTATTGGGGAGAATGCCAACCATTTATCAGTGCTGGTCCTGCAGTATAGTTTACACTGGGTAACAAAGATCTTATATGTATTTTTACACTGTGAATCCAATAATGTTTTCAGGATATCTCTATCACCCATCATTAATTTAGCTCCAGTTTACTTACATGGACATGGAAAAGTGGCACAAAGGACCACGGAGCCCTATGTTGGCAGACTATTTCTGGACAGTCAAGGAGGATGCCAAATACAGGCAAAAATCATACACTTGTACATTTTAGAAGCAAGTTTGAATATATTTTAAGTGTAACATCAGCCAAATCTAAAAACAGACTCAAATTCAGCATACAAAGTGCCACATGGTTCACCTAATTTAGTTTATGGGACAAAACAAAGTAAATACTTATTTGCCCACTGTATTTGCCACCTTATTCTGATCACAACCAATGAACTGCCAAAGCATTAGGGTTTTAAATTACCTTTCATAGTACAGCATGAGATGGGGAGTTTATACTGATGTTGGAAACAGGAATTGTGTGTCTATGACACAGGAAAGAGAGAGGAAGTCTGCACAAAGCTGTTTTGTATCTATCTGAAGGTAAGCATAGCTATATTTTATAGAGGAAGAGTTCGAAAAATTTACAGACTTTCAAATAGCATAGGCTACTTTTATTTCTCAGAACTGTTTCAGAGCCCCCAAGTATATGAACCTCAAACGTAACTCTAACCTTACCTTATAGAAATAGCTAAACATTTTAGGAAATACTGTTGCTATTTCTACAGTAGGTAACAACATTGATACCTCTCATGTCTGTAGAGTAAATATGTAGGCTATCTACTCCCAGAAGCCAGTTAGCTGAGTCTTGCACAAAGACTGAAACAGTGGGAAACAGATGGTCTGGGTAGCTAGTAAAAAATAAATCTTCATATAAAACCGTACTGTGTTGTTTTTACATTTTCACATTTTAATTAAGCTAATGGACAACGGCTACAGAATCTAATCAAGGAATAAAGGTATACCAAAATGTAAAAATTGTCCTTTAAAATCTAAACCCAAACACAGCTCTTTGGAGAAGTGTCCTAACTTTTTCAAAATATCCTCACTTTTTAGGTCTAAAACTGTTCCTCAAACACATGGAGGCATAAGAACATATACACAGACACACAGACCTGTTGTTTAAGATTCAGAGAGCTTCTGTGTCTGTACTCAGACATTTAAATGTCTGGCTGTTCAGTGCTTTATATGATCAGCAGTGTGTAACAAGAGGCTGACTTCTGACTTAATGATGATATATAAGGCAGTACTGTGCTTCTTAAGTAACACAGAACAAAGACATGAAGCCTTTGATCCCTTAACAACGATATAATTTCTGTATATAAGCAGTTATGTGCAGATTAAAAGTGGAATGCCAAATACTCTGCTTTACATTTATTCTGCAGGCGTTTGTATTCACAGCAAATATCCTGCTGTAACACAATGCCTTGTGTACTAAAGCCTGCGGTAAATCAAGGACTCACGTTGGACTGGATTGCACCCATCGTTAAACAAATGGTGATGGGGTCAGAGACAGAAAGCGCTTTGTATCGGCCCTGTCGGTCTCACTTTCAGTCTAGCTGTGGTTGGTGGACTGTGGTAAGACAAGGTACAAGATAAGACCTATCACAGCGATCGGTACTGGCTGGGAGGAGGCTCAGTTTTCAATTAATCCAACCCTCATTGTGTTACAGCACATCAGAACCACAGCTAATTATCAGGACCGAGTCTGACACACTGACACAAATTCATAGCCACAACACACACATATTGTACACATGCCAACAACGCTTATCAGTGTGCATTTGACTGAACGCACAAAGAACGCATGCGGTGTGCTTTAGGGCTTTTCTTTATGTGTGAGTGTGTGAATGTGGGTAGCTTAGGTTAAAGGAATATCTACAATATTTTTTAAGCACAGTAGATTGTATATATATTTCAAGAAATCCCCAAAAAACAGCCAATACATGCAACACCAAAAAGGTGAAAAAAAAAGAAAAAGCGATCAGACAGAAATAAAATAAAACATAATTTTGTCCATGAAATTAAAGTATGAATGTAATAAATACACACACACACACACACACACACACACACACACACACACACACAATGAAGAACAATTTAATACAATTAAAGTAAAAATCCCTTATCAATTTTCAGCTTCCTCCTGGGTGCCATGGACACAAAACACAAATTTGTGGGATTTTCTTACAGAAGAAAGATGGTTTCAGGCAGCCCGATGCGTGAACAAACATGCCGATATGTATGTTTTAACTTATAAAGGAAACAGCATAGCACGAACACCTAGGACTGACTCAAAGTCTATTCACAATCTTTACATTTTGGCAAAGTGCGTCTGAAACATACTGACCCCTGAACCTGGTTTCCACGGCGACTTCTGGTTGCCTCACCAACCCACTCAGCTGGATAATGGCAGAGGTAATCTCGGCATCGCACAAAGCAGGTAAACACCTTTGTGTGCAGGAGCAAAGGAAAAATGAGGACAGTTTAATGGGAAATAGGGAAAGAGATTGAAGCAAAAAATGGAAGCTGCATTGAAGAAGGCACAAATGGAGCAAAAATGGGACAAAGGACCAAAAGACCTCACTGATTAAAAAGCTTCTGCTCTACTGCCCCAATAAACTGTGACTTCTTCAAATTGAACACCCTTTCTGCAGCCTTGTCGCACAGTCACATAACAGAGAAAACCCTGAATTCATACATTTAATGCCCTACATATAAAAGTTTGATAAAAGCAGAGCTTGGGTGAATATATTATACAACTTAGTAGTTCATGATATTTTGATTGACTGTGATGGAAAGTCATCTCTATTTTCTTTTAATCTCGGTGACTACAAAAGAATATAAAACCTTATTTTGAAATGATGTAAATTGTTGGGGCCTGAACATCAATGAAGTCTGCTAAAACCATCCAGAATAAAAGCTGTTATTTTGTTCTTAGAGAAGAAATAGTGAGGCTTAACAAAAATATCAAGATGGTTTTGTAATAATGTCTTTTTTAACCATGGAAAATCCTGCCCACTAATGATAACTGACTGCTGGATAATTGGGCAATTTTGCTCTGTATAGGGAGTATTGTGTCTCAAATTGGACTCTCCTGGACTGTGTTCCTGCAACACACACTTTGATATGTAAAATCCCCGGTTCTGTCAAAGCTGCTAGTTTTATTCTGTAGTCTGCTCTGTATGAGAAAAGGATCAAACTACCGACAAAAAGTATCGCAAATGGAAACAGAGATGGTGCAGATATTTTACAGCTCTATTCAGAAGGGAAAACGGCTTCATTATCTCACCATTATCTTCTCTGTAATCATCATGTCTGTTTGAAGGGTCTAATGGCTGGAAACACAGTCAGATGATATTTGGTAACTATTAAAGCTGCACAGAAAAGCACGGTTACACCTGTTTGTATCTCCAGATCAATGATGGAATGGTTGTGGATATTTCAGTTTTTGGTATCACTGAATATATTCCATTTCCAGAGGAAGATGACACAAAGAATTAGCAGAGGAATCGATGAAGGACAATAGTCAACCATCCAACACTAGATTTTCCATCGATTGTAAAATGAGTTTACGGCCTCGTGGCTCTGTGACATGTTCTCAGTGAATATGCGACCATGCTGATGTTTTCCAGGTACAATGTTTATGATGTTTGGCATCATACAGTTACCGCCTCGTGGTTGTTTGCCTTCACTAACCAGTCAAGTTACAGTTTATATCCATATCTCTCCAGACTCATCCAATATACACAGTGAAGAATTCGAAGGAATCCTAATGTGTGTTCACATGCTTGGACAATGAAACCTATGGACAGCAGACAATGCTTCAAATATGGATGTTGCCGCAAAGAAGACACAAATTCAAAAATGTGGATGCTTCACACACATCATATCAATATATATATACAATCAGCACAGTTTCAAGGTGGACACCCTAGTGCCACCAATTGAGCATCAGACTAAATGTGAATTATAGTCACAATCTTCCCCTCCGTTTCTAAATTACAGTGTTGAATAATGGCAAGAAAAGTGTTTTTGCAAACCATTATGATGTCACAGTGAAGTTGACCTTTGACCTTTTAGATATAAAATGTCATCACGTCATCATTTTATCCGATTAGATTAAATTCTTGAATGTTCTGTGGAATCAAAGTGACCTTTGGCCACCAAAATCGAATTAGTTCATCCTTCAGTGCCACATTTGAAGAAATTCTCTCAAGGCTTTCTTGAGAGAAGACGTTCATAAGAACGAGACGGACGGATGGGATGTAGGCGAGGTCACAGTGACCGTGACATTTGACCTCCAACATCTTATCAGTTCATCCTTGAGCCCAAGTGAACGTTTGTGTTAAATTGAAAAAAAAAACCTTAAGGCTTTCCTGAGATAATGCGTTCACAAGAATGAGACAGACAGAAAGGATCTGAAAACATTATGCCCTCAGCTATGGATGTGAGGCCATAATGACTTTGGCCTTTGCCCACCAAAATCGAATCAGTTCATTCTTGAGTAAAAGTCAGCATTTGTGCCAAATTTGAAAAAACAAAATCCCTTAAGGAGTTCTTGAGTTATCGCCTTTACAAGAATGGGTTGACGGGAGGCCAGAGTGACCTTTGACCCCCAAGATATCTGTTCCGTCTTTGATTGAACGTTTTTGCCCAGTTCGAAGAGACTCCCTCGAGGTGTTTTTGAGCTTTAATGTACAGGAGAATGAAATGGACAGACGGACAACGTGAAAACATACAGCGGTTGCCAGCACTGGGACATAAAATATTGAGTTCAGGTCAGAAACTGAACAAGCAAATTTGTACATCTTTCCACAGAACAGCAAAGTGAAGGAATAATTCTGAATAACTTAGCCTTCTTCTGCAGCAATATACTGCGGATAAAAAGTCAGATAGCTCCTTTCCTTAAAACACCTGAAATGCCTCATGTTGCTCCTGGATGAGGTGAGAGAACGGATGGATTGGTGAGTGCGGAGGTAAGAGGAGTCTTTTCAGGTCCTTGGTTTGTTTGCCTTTTTTACCCTCTCTTCCTCTCGGTAGATGAACATTGATTCCAAGACTTTTTGTCTTCACAACATGGAGCTTCAACTTCACATTATTAATATATGAGCCCTCTTGATGCATTGAATTTGACTTGTGTGCACATTGCTGTTACTTTATTCTTAATTCTATTTGGCTATTATTTTTTGCTGAAAGTGGTGGTGTGCTGAGCCTGGGCGCAGGCGGCAAACGATACCCACAGCATTACAAACTGAAATGATAAATAGCTTTATTTACAGCTCACGTATTGTATCTACCCCTGCAGTGTTAAAACATTTTTTTTTTTTCATGCATTTCTTCACAGTGATGTGCTGAACTGAGACGAAGACACAAATAACCATCAAAATCTCAGTTGGTGTTTGTGTTCAAGATGTTTGTCATGGTCTGCTTATACTCTTTGCTCTGGGTGCAGCTGCGCACCCTGCCGACTTGCCAATTAGGCCTACACATTTAGTTATGCACCCTGCTGATCTTCCAATTACACCTACACAGCCACACACACTGGTGATGATAATTAGGACTACGTGCTCTCGGAGATGTGCGCATCGTGTACGACAGCGGAGGTGACTGCTCGTAATGTACAGATGTCAAACTCCAGTTAGAAAATCAGCCAAAACGAAGGTGGAATGTTTGCATAAAGAATTATGAGGTCTAAAGGAAATAGCAGCTTCCAGTAATCACTTCCAGTCTTTCAAGAAAGCAAGGGTTCTCTTTGTTCATACATAGCTGAGTAGTTCCAGCAAAGTGAAATAAATATGAGCTCAATAGAGTGTAACTACAGAGATTATCTACAGTGAACCGTACAGGCATTTTCACTCAGCGCTACATGTACCTCTGAATGCATGATTGTTCTACAGGAAAGGGAGATCAACACAAAGAAATGACAAAACTTCTCACAGACATCTCTTCAAATATGCCTCAAAGATCATTCTATAGTGTTATGAAAAAAAAAAAAGAGTATGCACTCGTGTTGAAGAGTATCAGACACTGTGACTGTCTCTCAGCTGGAAGAGCTGGCCAAGTCCCCAACACTCTGCTCTCTACCAGCTGTTTGGTCGCTGTCCTCAGAGTGACCGCAGTGTGGACAAGCCAGGACATAAATAAGAATCCTTAATAATATTAGTCCTTATTTACATATCAAAGGACATGGTGACATACTGAAACGCATCCTCATAAGTAAAATAAATTCCCCTGTCGAGTGTTATCTTTTTTCCTAAAACTTCAGCACCTCTGTGTGTCTTCCAGTCCAGGTAATAACAGTTACTCCTTTTTAATTGAAGCAATTGAATCAAAGGCTCTCTGACTTCTTGTTTGTGCTTCCCTTTACATGTCCACCTGGGGGCTCTCTGCTCCCACTCAAGCTACCAAATTACACTTCATAGAAGTGGCTATCAGCCCTTCCAAGTCCACTGAATTTTTCCTTCTTCTCTGTCTTTATTGTATATTTTATTCCTCTTGGTTATAATTTCATTATCTCCTTCTTATTGCTGTACACTTTCCTCCTCTCACTTCATCACATAATTCTCAAACAGTTATTACATTCCAGGCAATAAGAGTAAAATATTTAAAACATTTCAGCATACAATATGAAAAACAGCAAATGTCTCCAGCTAGATGGAGACAAAAGGACATTAAGGGAATACTTCAATTTATTCAGGGAGATTTGAGTGGTCCCATCTCAGATCAACTGTTTTTTCAGCAGCTTACACTACCCTCCAGTGGTCAAGACTGTTATTGCAAGCACTTGCAATATTTCTTTTCAAATTCTTTGAAAAAAAAAAAATGCCTGGGCTCTCGCAATGCAGCATACTCCTCTGTGCTCTACACATGTCACAGATGTTGATTCATTAGAGTCAATACGTTTCTATTTAGACTCACTGAATATGTTGACTCAGAGTGCAAAAAAACATTGTTCTGATGCAACAATTGTTGTTGTGGAGGTTTATGAGCGATGCAGAGTTCGTTGGAGAAATATTGTTTGGTTCATGGGCAAAGTGTCACATTATAAATACTGGAATGAACAGCGCATTCAGGTTTATCACATCTGCCACGTACACATACTGTAACTGGGTGTGTGGGGTGTGCCTGCATACCATGTACATGTGTATGCAGTTGTTTACCTATGTTTGGGTGCCCTAAACATAAAGGATTCGTTGTGCCCCTGATTTCAAAAAGCAATTTTAAAATAAGAAAAACACAAATATACCATCACAGTGTATTACATTATAAATTATTATTATTATTATTATTATCTGGACCATATCTGCACCCTATCTGGACCTAGTCTGGACTCTAGGAGGCCCCCTTGTCAATGTCCCTGGGCCATCCACCAGAGTGGCCCGGCCTGTCTATCCGGGCCTTGGCTTGTCTTCCAGAATGTTCCTGTTCTGCCCTGTCCCCGAGCTCCCTGTTTCTGGCCAATGTGGTCCTCTGTCCCTTCTCCAGACTTCCTGGTTTAGGGTTTGCTCTCGGGTGTGTCCTCTCATCACGCTCCACCTGCGACTGTTTCACTCTGAGCTAATGGGACAGCTTTACAGCATTCCATTCATCACCTCCTGGCAGTATATAAACCCCTGGTCTTCCACTCTACCTTGTCAGATTAATCACCGCGGTACAAGGATTCAGACCTCAACCTCTTTAAGGTTGTACTCGGTAATCATCTTCGTTGTATCTGAGCCCTGTTTTCTCCACTCTGCTCCAGTCCTGCTTTGTCTGAAAGACTCTCCCGCTCCGGCCCTGCTTCGTCCACAAGACTCAACTGCTTCTGTCCTGCTTCACTTGTTCGTGTTACGAAGCTCGGGATAAGGTCGGGATGGATGGATAGTAATTTAAAAAATTTCCCCTTGGGGATTAATAAAGTAACTACCTAAACCTACCCCTAAATTTGTTTGGTAAAAGCTCAAAATTCATAGAAATGTACTGTATGTGTTCACCTTGGAAGGGATCTGGAAGTGTGATTTCTACACGTTAGTGGAGTAAAATGTCACCAAAGTGGGACAATTCATAGGAGAAAATTTCAGCAAGCAGATGCAATGACAACAAGGAACTAACCCAGATAAGGTCTAGTTAAGGTCCAGATAAAGTCTAGATAAGGTCTAAATTAGGTCCAGATGAGGTCTAGATAAGGTCTAAATTAGGTCCTGATGAGGTCCAGATGTCATGGTCCGTCCCCCAGACCTCCTTGTGGGTGTGGCTTCTCATCAGGCAGAGTTCTTCTTTTCCAAAGGACTGAAAAAAAACGACATACTGACCATTAACCCAGTATTTTTTTAAACCATACATTATTTTTCTGTAATAAAAATTAGGCTATATTATGTTTTGCAAGTAATGGTCTAATGGTGCCTACAGTGGTTGTGTTTCATCTTTAATTTAAGTCATTCATCAGGCATGATTAGAATGATTCTTATGATGATTATGAGGCTATTTTGGTACCCCCTCCAGCACCTGGTGCCCGACGCACAGCGCGTTATGCGCATACACGAAGCGGCAGCCCCGACCTGTATAATCACCATAGAAGCCCTGTTACGTTGTTGATTTTTGCGTTCCTCGTCAGGCGAAACAGGTGTTTCAGTTGGTGTGTTCATTGTTAATGCCTGCGCATCAATTTCTCAAGTCAAAGGAAACTAAGAGCTGTTTTTGTCTTGTTATTGTGCCTGATTTGCATGGTCCCGACCACTAAGATGTTAATATAACATTGCATGTGTCAAACAGCCTGACTCTTAAAGCATGCATCTTCTTTTTTCTTTTCTTTTTTTTGTATGTAAAAGTATGGAAATGTTTTTGATCAAATGTGGGCTTAAGTATTTGAAATCCAATTGTTAAGATGGTGAGATGGATTAAAGCTGGCACTGTGTGGAGCTCAGCTGTTGAGAAGGGAGTCAAATCAAGGAGAGTACCCACTGGCACTGTTTCAGCCTCTTCATTAATCAGATTCATCATAATGACTGCGTGTGTGTGTGTGTGTGTGTGTGTGTGTGTGTGTGTGTGTGTGTGTGTGTGTGTGTGTGTGTGTGTGTGTGTGTGTGTGTGTGTGTTTGCCCACAGAACAGAAAGACGAGGAAGGGAGAGTAGGAAGGAGATAGATATACTTTACAATATGGGTGGATGGATGGATGGATGGATGGATGGATGGATGGATGGATAGCAGGCAGATCAATAGATAGATAGATAGATAGATAGATAGATAGATAGATAGATAGATAGATAGATAGATAGATAGATAGATAGATAGATAGATAGATAGATAGATAGATAGATAAAGGAGATGGAATGGAGGGTCGTCACAGGGATTGAGGGATACAGCTGCCTGGTGTCACATCCCCTCCCTCCCATACTGTTCCACATATCTGATAGGACATGGACCGGGTGTAAACAAGTTGTAAATTACCCCAAAGCTGGCTCATGCAGCCAGTTTTAATTTGCAGAGGAGAGCAGACAAGGATGCCACAAATGTGTGGGACACGGTCGCTATCCTTCTCCCTCATCTTTCCTTCATTCCTACAGTATCATTTGCGTACTGCAGCACTGGAGGGCTTCACTCCCATAAAACATCAGCAAATGAGAGCCCCAGACAGGTCCTCTCGGTCCGGCACCACTCAACAGATGTGAAATGGCCTGATAGGCTCCCCAGTGAGATGAGGAGTTGCAACATGGTGGAAGAAGAGAGGTAAACGAGAGGAGGAGGAGTAGCACAGTGTGTGTGTGTGTGTGTGTGTGTGTGTGGGGGGGGGGGGGGGGGGGGGGGGGGAGGGGAGGGTGATATAAACTGACAAGGTAAATGACAATTCCTCTCACTGATTTACACACTTTTATGTTTGTTTTATGGTTGATTTACTAAATATGCAGAAGTCTTGCCTCTGGGTTTTGTCATTTAATGAAACAATAAAGGTGAGTAGCAGCAGCACCTGCTAACAAATATTGATGACACTGCAACAACTGCTCCCTGTGCAGATGTGAGCTGTCTTGCTGCAGAATAAGTTGTTTTTTTTGTTAGCCTGACTGACAAGCCGTTAGATAATAATACAACTCCATGTGAATATTACTTGGCTCCATGTTGAAATTAGGAAACCATTAATTTAAAAAACAAAAAAATTCCCATAAACATATAAAATGAAGATGAAGAAACTCAAAGAGATTCAATTAGAAAAATTATAGTTCCAAATAGAAAACATTAAATTATATAAAATACTGCAACCTTGCCCCGGTTTTAGATTATAGGGTTGCATAACTGTTCAAATGCTGCTTGAAGTAACTGAGCTGTGTATGCAACCCTGAAGAAATGTCCTGTCTAAATAAACTATTTCTAAAGGCTTGCTCATGAAAGCAATTGGTTTTCTTTTAGATTATGACGAATCTTTGTTTCAAAGGAGGAATCTTGATATTTAATATCTTTAAAGTTTCCACTGCAAGAAAAAAACATGTTTTGCAGTAGTACAATGTACATAGCTTAGATTGTTCTGTCTTTCTGTGGACATGTTTGGGAAGGCATGATGTAAATGGCAGAATAAAGTTGGTAAAGGATAAAAAGGATGACTCTTCTTTTTCTGTCTTTTGCTGTCTATGTCACATGGCAATCAGGTGTGTTGGAAAATGAAATAAAAAGTTACATTTATCCACATAGGTCGGCACTGATTTTATTGCAATATTATGCCACATCAAAACAGTGAATAACTATTAAGCTCTGTGCTAACAGTTTATGGAAGCTTTTTTTTCTTCTGTTAAAAAAAATTGTACAGTATACAGCTCTATCTGTAAAATGTAATTAGTGTGCATTTACTCGAGCAATGTCCCGCCCTTGATTGCTTCAATTTAATGGAACTTTATACTTCTACTTCATTATAGTGACAGCTGTCAGATGCTTTCCGGTTATGTTTTGTTACATACAAAACAATGAAAATCTACTATTAAACTATGATGCATCATTATAGGCCTGCACATGCACTAATACTCTGAAAGGGTCCTACTTGTGATACTTAAAATTTTATTTGGCTGATAATACTTTTGTACTTTACTCAAGTATGGTATATTTAATAAAGGACCCTATGTGAAAGTGTGATATTGTTACTATTATTTTCATTCAAGTAAATTATCACTTCTTCCACCACTGCGACCTTAAGTATACAATAAGTAACAAACCCAAATATCAGTGTACAGCTACTACTTAAAAAAAAATAATTATTTGATGCAACAACTAAATTAGTTGATGAACTCAAAGACACTGTATTCAATGATCACAATTTAGATATCATTTTCTGAGTGGTTTATTAGAATAAGAAAGTTGACATAGAGCAAAGTCTCCATGCGGAGTGACAGGCAGAGCTCAGGACAATGTGGAGAATGGTGAACAACTGCTGGAGTGTGTTTATGTATGTGTGTGTCTGTGTTTAGTGTATGCATGTACTGCGCAGTTGTCGGAGGGTGCATGCACGTGTTGCTTTTTGCATGACGACAGACAGATTTCTTCGCGGACACAAGCACACACACTTGCATGTACTGTACAAATTCACACGTCGCTACTTCTGTACACACACAGAGGCTGTGTCGTCATGCAGCTACTGCACTTAAATTACATGTAAGCATCAAGGTTATGTACACGTACTGTAGGAGGGACACGGGTTGTCATCTGATGACAGCCTGCCCCGTGGCCCCCCGGGGTGACTGGGGGCAGCCTCTGGTGAGAGCCACAGGAAGGCGGGGTCCTTCACAGTAGTAGGATACTCCACTCTGCAGGAGAAAAATCTCCTTTTCACCCTCAGTCTTTAGGGGTTATTTCACTCTGCCTCCTCTTCCCCTCTCATTCCTTTAAGATTCAGCATCCAAACAGGACACAACACTTCGGTGCTGCTCACAGTACTGCTTCAATATAATAATAATCATGATAGTCATCAGGCTCGTCTTCACTGTTGTCATCAAATTCAGCACACCAGAGAATTGAAATTGAAATCATATACAATAATATTCAATATAAATTTTAAACCAAATATCTACCACAGAAACAAACAAGAGAAAAAACAAACATGACAGAAATGATCAGTGCTGACTAAATACATCTACAACTTTACAAAAATGCAAATGTTGATTTTGTTTTTGCCTTGTTTTTGTGCTTTTTCCTCTCACATGTTGGCTTGGACGGAAGCAGTTTCAAGTCACTACTTCCCAGTGTGTGGATGGATTTAATACAACTTATTCTTTTATTTTTTTCTCCGCACTTTTCTAGGGCATAGATCACATACAGTACAATGGAGCACTGTAAAATGGCAGTTATTGGCTGGGGCGCATCGCATGACTGGGCCGCACGTCACAACCCCAACACACAAAGGCATGGTTCTCCTCAGCAAGCGCACAGACAAAACATGATAAATAAAAACTCAGACAGCCTGGGTCACAAATGCTGGGTGGGAGTCTTGTGTGTGTTTGGAGGGTAGAGATAAGATAAGAGGAAGAATATGTGTATGAGTGTGTGTGTGTGTGTGTGTGTGTGTGTGTGTGTGTGTGTGTGTGTGTGTGTGTGTGTGTGTGTGTGTGTGTGTGTGTGTAGGACTGGAGGCAATATATGCTACATTTGAGACAAAAAAAGAACTTTCAAACAAAGTCATTTCTAAGCGATGGAAAGCAATTTACCACATGAGCGGCTGTGAAAATATATTTTTTTAAAAAGTGTCACGCATAAAGGATTTGATGTGAAATAAAGTAGAGGTTACTTTGATTTTGGTTTCTGATTCATTAAATTAACCAGCTAACATTTAACTGTGACAAACACAAGAATGCACAGCCTTGACTTAAAGTTGGTGGAGATAGTATCTTATGAAGACAAATTGCTGTTAAAAGACGAGGGACAGGAATGACATGAAGTATGTAAAGAGTAAGGAGGATGATGGCTTTAATAAACAGTCTGACGTCCGTGAGGTTACACCTGAATTCTTTTGCTGCCCTGTAATGTTGAACTAAAGTAATCAAATTGTGCAGACATTGAGATAACATCATGAACAGTACCTTCCCTTGAACCGGTCAGCCCTATTTCAGGCCTGAACTCTATTTCTGATCTTAATTCAATTGCATCCCGAATTTGGTTAAAGGGCCCATTTGTGTGTGTGCATGCATAAGTGTGTGTATATGTACGAGGCTGGTGGTTAGTGGAGGGGTAAAGGGGCTGGTTTGAACGTGCACCTCCCTCTCAGGGCTGATGTGTCTGTAGTAATCTTCTCAGGGACTCATCAGGCCATTAGAGGGCCGGGAATGTACTTTGCCTAATCAAGCATGTTTAGTGAAACACTGGAGGAGATGCGGAGCGAGGACACGGCTGGTTGGGCACGCTGGCTGAGACAGAGAGGCCTCATTCACACACACACACACACACACACACACACACACACACACACACACACACACACACACACACACACACACACACACACACACACACACACACACACACACACACACACAGCACTCAAGCCATGGCTGAGATGGGGCTGGGCTGGTGGAGAGCTCCCTATCCTCAATACTAATGACCTGTTTCAGGGTGGAATGTGTAAAGAATACACTGTACTAATGTGGCAAGGCGGTAATGCAGTAACATCACGTTCGCCTGCCTGACCTCCTCCGCTGTCCTTGCTTTTATAAATCTCTTTCACTGGCTTGTCTCATATATTACCTCTAGCTCTGGCTCTACATTTGTTAGGGCTGGGTAGTAAACCTCAACAGAAATGTGTGTGTAGCCCTGCATCGAAAACTGGTATCGAATAGCTGTTCAGATTTATACTCTTGTTTACATCTCTGTGGTTAGGCATCTGATTTGCATCCAAATTTTGACAGAATAATCTGGACTGTTTTATTTAGGGAAAGTTGGTAAAAAACTGTTTGTGTTTAGAGAGCATTAAACTTTAACCGACTACATTGGGCCAAATTTGTAGAAAAAGAGGATTATGTTTCTCAAATTAAGGTATATAATGTATAAAATGTAGAAACAATAGCTGGTTGCTGCAGCAGAAAGTAACAACAAGAGCAGTGAGAGTCAATCAAAACAAAAATTGGTGCATTCAACTGGGAAGTAGAAAAGACACCCTAATGCCCGTTGAACTCTGAAAATCCCACGAGTAAAGTAGGAGTTTTCTGAGAGCTCTGAGTCGGCGGCATTTGTGTTCAATGGAAGAAACGTACTTTGTCCAGAAAGAAGGTTAAATAGCCAATCTGATTAGATTAACTTTCCCAACTTTCCCAGCTACATGAATGCACAAAAGGTTTTGTGCCAGAAAACCAAAACGATGAGTTAAAATATGCTTTGGTCATAGTTCTCTGTGGGTCTGACACATGTGATCCAATGTTAATATGAAAATATAGATTGTTAGCCACATTTTTTTCTAACTAAAGTCTCAAAAAGTCTTGCGTTGTATCAGAACTAAAAGATGTGTGTCTTGTGTGTATTGCATCTCCATTTTAACTGCACTTCTTTGTGTAAAGTATAATGGCTTAAATGTATTGTATAGCATGCACTGCTCCCACGCAAGGCTGTGGACACTGACAGCATGCATTTGTGGAAGTTAGGCATTAATGGTTCAATAGTTGTTTTTTTTTCTTGACAGGGTTGAAAAAAGAAGAGTGAGGGTGAGAGTAGAACTGATCAAAGCTGTTTTTTGTACTCAATATGAGCAACACATTCATGTAAACAAGCCCTCAGAGACTCTCGCGCGCACACAAGCTGAGACGGATACACACAAAAATACCACCTAAACCATGACCCAGATGAACTAAAGCTATCTGTGCATCTATATTTGAATCAAGAACAGATAAGAACGGACAAAAAAACAGAAAATATCAAAAGATCAGACAGCGGAGTGAAAGAGAAACTCCACACCCAAGTATACCCATGCCCATCTGTTTTCTTTATCCAGCTTTTGTTGGGAAACACACTGAAAGAAAGAAAGAAAGAAAGAAAGAAAGAAAGAAAGAAAGAAAGAAAGAAAGAAAGAAAGAAAGGGATAAAGCCACAAGGGATGACCATTGTGACAGTTAGCAGTGCCCCATCGCTGGCCTCAACCCCAGCTTCAGCCCTCAGCTCCTCCCTGTCCTGGCAATGCACTGAATCGCCAGTCTGGGTGAACCACAAGAGATGCCCGGGCCTGGTTGATGTATCTCGGATGACGGATGGAGCTGCTGTCGTCCTCATTGATATTCTGCTAGCCTGTGGTGGTGGGCTAGGTCTCTGACTCTTAACGGCTATTTGTTGCCGCAGTCTCCTCCCGCTTCTGGGGCACAAAGAGGCTCAGTGTCGGGCAGAAGAGGCTGAATGGGGCTCCCAAGCGGCCGGGCCTCACAGCTACAGTCAGATAGCCAGACAGCCAGAGCTCACATTCCCTCCGTCAAATGGACTGCGGGGCCCAGGGAGGCCTCAGGTCAGGTCAGACAGAGCCCAGCATGCTGGGAGGCAGTGAGGGAGGGAAGAATGGAGGGGAGATACAGTTCCTTTTCCCAGAGGCTGACGTCTCTAAGCTTCAGTTTGCTTCACTGAGAAGACAATGATATTATAAAAATATCAAATTAAATTGGCTTTATCTTCATCCTTATATGTTTCTTGCTCATTATTGCTCTCTTCACTTCATCATGGCTCTGTGCTGCTTTCGAAGTGCTGGGAGTGACACTGGGTCAATCTGAATCCCTCACTAGCCACTGGTCAACCATCCAAACCTCTGATTCGTATACACATAGAGCTTCAAGTAATATAATAAAATCCTTTTGACTCTCTGTGATTGTTTATAAAAAGGAAAAACAACGTTGTCACCACCTTCATTATATAGTTATACTTCACAGTTAAGACAGGACGCTGGTTGGGGTTGTTGTGGCCACACACATTCGCACATACACACGATCTCTCACACACACACACACACACACACACACACACACACACACACACACACACACACACACACAGCATGATTCATCGAGTCACTGCCCTCTGGCACAGCTACAACAATTTTAGTCTCATCTAAAATCCAAAGTAAAGCACATTGTTGTCTGCTGGATGCCACTGGCATGCACACACACACACACACACACACACACACACACACACACACACACACGCACACACACGCACACACACGCACACACACACACACACACACACACAAAGCAGAAAGAAATTTCACACTCAAAGAAGATTCATGGTGTCAAAACAGTGAACAAAATGTCAGAGGGAGACCTTTCACATTTGGCTCTGCAAGCGAAATTGTCTTTTTTTTTTTTTTTTTTTTTTAAATCTCCACACTGTCCTTTTAAGAAGATTCCCCTTCCTCTGCACCCCTCTCTTTATCTTGCTGTTTGTCCTGTGGTGTCAAAGTCACTCTCTGTGGGTGGTACCACTGACAGATCAGAGGGGCACACCTCAGATTACGAACAGAGGAACGCAGACGTAAGGAGAGTTTTCTCCTCTTTTTCAACTCTGTCTTTGTCTCTTTTCTCTCTGTCTCTCTCTTCAGTCAGCTGAATGACGTCAGAACATTTAATGACAGTGAGAGAGGACAGACAGGGTAAGGTTGGACCGGGACAGTGAGTCTGAGGGGTTGATTTATTCCAGTTTACTGTTGGAGGGAATGGTTTTCAGAGAGAGCTTGGTGTCAGGGTTCACCTACTTCAGCTCACTGGCCACTGGGGTTGCGCTCTCCCATGTTCTTCACGAGAAGATGGCTGAAGTCAGCCAGTTCTCCCAGCCCTCGAGGCCCATGCATGTCTGGCCTGATGAGGCCCTGGCGTTGAGGGTGATAGGGCGCCCCATTGTTGCTGTTGTAGTTGAGCGCCTCGTGACTCCAGCGAGGCTCCCCATAGTCCATGTGAGGAGTGGGAGCGGAGACCACCCTCCGTCGGTCAGGGGAATCCTGCGGCGTGGCAGGGTAGATGTATTCTCCCGCTGAGTTCCTCAGGGTGCCGGTGGGACGACTGCCACCGTGCTCCCCTCTCTGGGTGGCTAGGATCAGGTAGCGCTGGCGTTCTGTGTGTGGGGGCAGCATCACCTCCCCTGGGTCCTCTATCCGGACCATACCCCCACCCCCTCCACCTCCATGTAGGAACTTGGAGCTCAGGTAGATGACAGAGTTGTTTGGGCAGGGAGTCCCGACAGCAGTGAGGAAGGTCTGACTCTGGTCCCAGTCGCCGTCTGGGAGACGCATGGCCCGTTTCTGCTGTAGCGGGGTCTGCTCCGGGGTAGGCAACAAGCCTGGGTCCATCTCTCCTTTGGGCCAGCCATTCGGCATAACAAAGGGGTTGTCTGCCTGCGAACGGCGTCTCTCGCCACCACTGGTTCTTGTTACGCTCATTACCGATCCGCTGCGGCCCTGCCCCAGCATGCTCTGCTCTTTGTCACTTTTGCGGCGGGCGCCATTGGCGGCAGAGCCACGGGAGTGGCGGTGGCGGTGACTCATAATCCAGCATACAGTGAGGCCAGAGAGGATAGCTCCCGTTGCGAAGGCTGAAACAGCGGACACCACCAGCAGGTTTACAGACACTAGGCCGTCAGGCTCCTCGATGAAACTCTCCTGCAGCAGCATTCCTACACAGAGATATAATCACACACAGAAAGAGAGCCATCAGTCAACTGGTGGAACCATCTAAATGGCATCAGTATTTCCTGTATTAAGCACGTGGGAGTTAACAAATGGCCAGACAAAATTACCTATTTTCTTTCTCCCCTGTGTGGGTGGGAATGGTCGTATGCTTTCCAGCCAAGGTAGCTCTGGCTAATTGCCTTCATTACGTAAAGTGGATGGTGATTTTAATAGCTGTAATAACTGTCTTCCTGATTGAAAATAACTTTCAACCTTAACATGTTTCACAACATTAATTTGACATGGAGAGATGCCAAGTCTGGCTTTAATGGTGAGAAATAACTGAAAGTTGTCATACCTTGTTTGTGCTGTGTACTTCTGACTTTGAACAATTTTGATTCATATATTTATGAGTAACGTTTATAGTCAACATCTCAGAAGCTGGATACTTCTTTTTTCAGGTTTTTGTCTCGTACAAATGACAAATATGAGACTCCACCAACATCCTGAACTTGCTGTGCATTTTTATTAAACAAAAGCCCTCGTACTCTTTTTAGCTAAAATAAATATGGAGAAATGTATTCTTTTCTTTGTTACATCCATATGCCAAAGTTTTTGCGAGGATGAGCATGAGGCACCATTTTTAAAGATAAAGGGTACCATATCTGCAGACAAGACCATGAATTTCTGAGATGAACTCCCTCAGAGAAAACGGTTTATGAATTATTTAAGATATGAATACAACAAGACCAGCATGGGCTGCCACAGATCAATTAGAGAAATGCCAGAAGAAAAGTTGTTCTTTGCTGCGTGAGCTCTTGGGACCGACACAAACGAATACAATGAAATTGTGCCAAGGGAAACAGATTGGAGAAAAAGCAAATGAAGAAAAGAGGAGGGTGTTACAGAAAGAGAGAGAGAGTTGCCTAAAGCAAACTTGAACATTTGGGGCCTTAGACAAACAGTAGTAACAGTTGTTAAATTACAACACTGATAGTGGTAGAGGGAAGACTGTCTCCACAAGGACAGCAAAATAAATCCTCTTTCAGAAAATAAATGGATGTCATTAATAGACATGGGGAGCCACTTACTCACTGCACACAAAAGAAGCAGGGCAAAGGATCAGAGAAAGGACAAATATAGAACAGCGGTATTTTTTTCTTTTCTTTTTAACAAACATACTTTTATTATCTGACAAATTCATTTTTAATGGGGACAAATGGAGCTGGTTGTGGTGCCAGTACTCCAGTTCGAGACAGCCTGGTGGTTAATTACAGAGTCCTGCGGCTTTGTATAGTAAAGTGTTACTCAAGATGCTGACATTAAGCTGAGGAATGGCAGCTAAAACCCTGAGAGACTGCTGAGCTGCTGTGTTGAACCAGAGGTGCTCTTGTACATATTAAAGGGGTAGCTCACCCAAAATAAAAAATGAAAATGATCTCTACTTTTTAAGCCTCTGTATGTTTAAAAAAAAAAAAAAAAAAAGTGCTTGTTGAAGCTGTGTCATTCTTCATACAACCAACCAAATGCAACACCATGAATTCCTTCGAGGAGAGAATATTTGAAAATGTGCATCCTTATGGCCATTTGTGGGCTTGAGTCTGATGATGTGGACTCAAGTTGGACTTGAGATATAAATTTTATAACTTTAAAGTCAACTTGATAATTTCAATAATTTGACACTAAAAAAGACTATCAACTTGACTTGGGCAGCAGTGATCCATGGCTTTAGCCCTTTGACTTGGGATGCCTTGATATCCTCCCTATGCCCAAACATTACAAAATAAAGTTCAGTGAATCAACTGACTGATGAATCAACGAGCAATCATGCTGCACAAGGAGGAGTGTGTCTGGCAGTGCAAACCAGTCCCTCACCACATACAGACATTAAAACATTCAGGTGAGCAGAAATTCTAATTTTAATGTTTCATTGTCTGTTTAAATGGCAAATTCTCTGAAGGCAGATTACATCAGCCATTTTGGGCCTCCCTGCCAACACTCACGGAAACTGCGACTTAACTATGATAATGTTTTTTTGTTTTTTTTCTGAGCACAAACTGGCCAACTACTGAGTGCCAATCTCTGTGTACAGAAAAACAATCTGCAATAACAGCTTGAAAAGGAAGCCACAGTCAAAAGGTGCTTTAAAAATGTAAACTTTTCCCTTGAGTAGTTTACTATAATTTCCATAGCAAAGCAAAGATATACAGTAGCTTAGCCTACCATCAAAAACACAGCTGCAACCTCTCCCAAAGGATACAATTCAGCCAAAGGATGATCAAAACAAGCTCACCAGTTTGTCTTGTTGTGAGAGGAGCAAGTAACAAAAAGCACAACAGCTCTCCAAAACATAATCAGCATCAACTGCATACTGCACACATAATATCCACGAAGAATTAAATTTCCAAGTCTTCAACACATGGCTGAAAAATCTGTGACTGTTATTTCTGAAGTATTTTACCTAAAAATAAAAATTCCAAAACAGAGCCTGCAGGTGCATCAATGTGGTGAAGTGAGAGACGTAGGTTACGTGTAACAACGGAAAATATATGAAACAATATGTATTTTCTTTTCAAGTTACAAGTCACAATCAATGTCATAATATGTGTCCTATTAAACATGTTTTTTTCTAAAATACCAGTGAATCCGGTCCACCCATTTTAGTCACTTGTGGAAAAAAAGATGCAATAGTGAGTTAATCAACATTTAGCATTTTCTGATTTTCAGCTCATTCTCTGGTTCATTGTCTCCTTAACAAAATGTTTTAACTCCCTTGTAAGAAATTTCCTTCTGGGAGGAGAAGTTGTGTTTTGGTGGGAAGTAGTTTTTAGTGACAAAAATAAATCGCACATGGATTTCTTTGGATGCTCTTTGTGTAAAAACTTAAAAAACAAAAAAACAAGTGCAAGGACAGGAAAAACACAAACAAGTAAGTAACTCGTGATAGTATGCGAATATATCTGGGGCTGTTTTTAAACATAAATGTTAACATCAGCAGTTGCTTACATTTAGCAAGGTTCACCATTTTATTTTAGCCTGCATGCCAACATTTTCTAATTGCCAATTAAAAACAAAACTAGGCAGATGGGAGTCTCAGTTTGCAAGTATTTGGTCACGAAACAAAACTTATTAAATTTTAACTTGATGATAGCGCTTTAAAAAGAGTGAAGGCATCTGCTTTGTTTTTTCATTCTGAAAATTTCATGACAATTCATTTGATAGATGTTGACAACTAAAAAAAACAAAAATGGCAGCAGTATTGTTTAGTGTTGCCAAAACAATCGATTTTAAATGGGATCGAACCATGTCTTTGTTTTTTCTTTTTTTTTTTATTCAGACAATTAATTTCTGGCCTGTATACCCTCACAGCAGTGGCCTTAAAGCTTAACTGAAATATAAAGACTACAAATTATAATAAACCATTTATTCATCCCCTGTCACTTAGAGTTTCACCTTACAGCATGAGACTGTCAATGTTAAGTCCATACTCTCAACAAGTTTGCACTTTCCATTGATGGAAACCTGCCGTTAATCAACTGGACTTGTTGGTCAATCAATGTCCTTTTCAACACTAATTAGTCCTTTATTACCAATCCAATAAGCTCAGTGATACATGTAAACACAGGCCTTAGTTACAGCTCGTTAATTACGTGACATGCACAGTTCAGTCCAGCTGACCATCAAATATACCTGAGGAGATTGCATATTATCAGCGGGATTGTGCCAGACTAAAAGGGAAATGTGATTTGTATTTGTTTTTAATTTCTTTGTTGGCTTAATGCCACGACCTTCTCTTTCCCCATTTCCTTTTTACTTATTTTTTCCCCATTAGTTCATCGCTGTGTCTGAATATTAATACATAAATTTGATTAAAAAAAAAACAAAGTAGTTTCTCCTGAAGTGGATCCTTGAATGCAGCTTGAGTTATGGATTTTAAAGTGATTATTTACCTGAGTATTAAGGTTTATATGGGGGAGGTTAGTTTTGCCCAATAAGATGTAAAAACCTGATTGCTCAATATCTCAAAATAGCTCTAAACATAGATTGCAGCTCATAATTTTGATCTCACAGTATACCTGTCTTCACTTCCTTCCTTCATGCTGTCTTACAGCCAGCTCGTGGCCACACAGGCTAACCAGAACAGACATCCTTTTAGTCTTCGTGTATTCATGTAAGCACTAACGTTCTTCCTTGTTTGTATTGAATTTGGCATTTGCTCGTTGCGAGTTCTTTTCTCCTTGAGCATATGGTTGGCATCTTTGTTGCAGCAGCCTAAAC
The DNA here is from genome assembly GCF_022577435.1 of Embiotoca jacksoni. Taxonomy (NCBI): domain Eukaryota; kingdom Metazoa; phylum Chordata; class Actinopteri; family Embiotocidae; genus Embiotoca; species Embiotoca jacksoni. The sequence continues at coordinate 3,477,383 of NW_027185296.1, read as the reverse complement.
ACAGGCCTGATTCTTGGTGTATTTATTTCAAGTTTGTGGCCAATATTAAGTTTGGAAAGACTGGCAGTTTCAGTTAATGTTCCTTTGCTCAGTGAAATGGCTGCAGATATGACACAGAGAAAAAGGCATTTAGAGGTTACCAACATGTTCATACACACACACACACACACACACACACACACACACACACACACACACACACACACACACACACACACACACACACACACACACACACACACACACACAGGGAGTTCAAATTATAAACCTAATTATGGCTGAACATTTCTTTTTCCGATAAACCGCAACCTTGATGACTTTGTAAATAAAAATGAAGTAGTGTGACCACAGAAAAATTCAGAACAAGGCAATAACTGCAAACCTCCTGTCTCACACACGTCACATCTGGAATTGTTCTTGCTGCACTCGGCTGCAGAGATTGTAGATGGTTCTCTGACATTCACCTCAACTGTGGCCCTGGGTCACTGTGGCACTTCAGATTAAATTTTGCATGGTGCAATAAGACTACTGTCACATCACGGCAGGAGAGAGGTCTTGACAAGTGTGTGTGTGTGTGTGTCTGTGTGTGTGTTTGTGCTGTATGGCTGTGGGACATCTCAGCTGCAGAACAGAGACAGACTAGATTTCTCACTCTAAATATGGCTGCTCAACTCTCACATGGACACTCAGATGTTAATTATTTCACCTGTTTTTTTTTTTTTTTTTTTTTATCCCTTACTTATGTCTTTCTTGGATGCACAACATCTCGAAAAAGTGTTTAGCCAGTGGAAGTAAGCTGAAAAAGGATTAGAACAAAAATGAGAAGGGTGGATGGATAGAGAATTGGTAGTGTGTGTTTTTGTGACAGCAGACAGGTTTCCCGGCATCCTACCGAGGGGTGACAGTAGAGGCAGCAGCTTGTGCACACTCTCCTCCCTTCAACTCCTTCTCTTCTTCCAATCCTGCTCACTTATTAAAGCTTAATAGAAGCCAACAGGCCTGCCTGTCAGCCTGACGAATACTGAGCTGCTTGTCTCGAAGCTTCCAGCTCCAATTACAGCGTAACAATGAGAGGAGAGGAGAGGAGAGGAGAGGAGAGGAGAGGAGAGGAGAGGAGAGGAGAGGAGAGGAGAGGAGAGGAGAGGAGAGGAGAGGAGAGGAGAGGAGAGGAGAGGAGAGAGTACAGTTTGCATGTTGAAGGGAAATTGAAGAAGAAAAGAGGGTATGAGACAAAGAGGTGACAAATGGGAGGAGGAGACAAGTCAAGTAAAAGTAGAGGAGGAGAGGGAAAAAGAGACAATTAGAGTTTAAGAGAAAAGAGAAAAAAGATGGAGGAGGGGAGTATATTGGACAGAAGTGACCTAACAACACCAAAAGGTATAACAGCTCGCTGGTTGAAAGCAACATTGATAGGATATTTGTGTATATCCACTTTGGTAGCAGTTAACTGTCACATTTAAAGTACAAAGGAACTGGCACATAGTTAAAATCTACTTTGAATATTCAATTGTTTTTGTATCTAACCCACAGTCATCTGTTCCTTCACACCCCGTACGGTCCCTCCCTGCCTCCAATCTTTCTTGTTAGCCGTTAATCCTCTCTTCATATCTCCCTCTTACCCACAAGTCCTTTGCTCACCAGGGGTGGCGGCATGATGTTTAATAGCTTAAAAATTCAAAAAGAGGAGTTAAGAAACTTTCACTCACACACTTTAAAATCAAGGTTGTTTCTGCACAATCGAATTTAATACCAAAGTGCCAGAGTGACAAAGTTTCCGTTACTCGTTAAATGTGACAGATAAGGTAATGTCTGTGATTTTTTTGTGAATGTTTCCACTTGTCTTCTGCACTTGTTTCTCCCTCCCTCCATTTTGCCAGTGAGTGAGGGAAATTATTGAAAAGCCTTGCTAGCTCCACGCCAGTTGTTAAACATTTCCCTTGATTAGAGCTCTGGCAGAAGACTCTGTGTATCTGCTCGGTCCATGCTCACAGTTTGGCGGCGCTTACGACAATGGCCTTGTGAACATGTGTGAACGAGATAGACAAGAGTCAGATGAAGGAAAAATAGATCATTTTCAACCCACCATCAGTGATGATGATCTTGATTAGAGACGTGCAGCCAAAGGATTATCCCTGTTCATTACAACTTGGATCTTGTGTTCATAGTTTTGGCCATCATTTCTGCTGGTTGTGTTAGAGCTGTAGTGATCAAAGTAATTACTGAAATCCGGGAACGCTGCGGCATTAAAAACAAAACAAGCATTCAGACTTTTAGACCGTCCTGCTGAATTATTTAAAAGGCCCCCAGAAGGGTTGCATGACAAATCTGAGGGGTCTGAGAGGTATTTTATGAGAAAAAAATAAATCTACCACCTGAAATTATCTTCATATATCTAAAGTCTGTTGTTTTCTTTTTGTCAACTGAAACTTTTACCTCCCGCGGCCTCTATACATTTTTAAATAAAATATTGAGAAGGAAACTCTTTGATTCAACTGTTCACAACTCTTTGATACAGAATATTTTATCTGCGGTGTGAGGGTGCAAGTAATGCAATGAACTTGGTATGTGCAGTCTTATTATCACTGATCACAATGATGACCAAAACACCCTGGATGTAATAAACTAGAATTATTCTTAAAAAAAAAAAAAGAAAAAAAAAGGTGTATTAGAGAGTGTCCTCCTTCAAAAAAGGTTCCCATAGGTCTTTAGTGCAAGCAGCTTATTACATTTTAAAGATAAGTGACCTCTAGTTTTTTTTAATTTTTTTTATAAATAATGACAATCTGGTGTCCCGGAGAAGTGACGCAGTTCAAACAGCGGACCGGTATTTGGTTCCCATTTCCATCCATGAGTTGAGACAGTTTTTTTTAAAACCGCTTTTACTGTTGCCTTGACAACCAAGGCTGCATAACAGGGTAAAGGAGACTGCTCTCGTCTCCAACCACAAGTCAGGACAGTTCTTTAAAACTGTTGACTGTTGCCATGACAACAAAGGCTGAATTACTTTTAGGAAGTTGTAACTGTAACATTTGAACCACGTGGGCTTTGAGCAGAAACCTAACCAGGGTTGTATTTGATCGTGTGAAGAATCAACCTATATGGCTGTGTGGGTTGGAGGACTAGTTGATACAGCAGAAACAACAAATCCCATCAATGTGCATGCGTCATCTGCCCGGTTGCTACACAGGTTTTGATTACTGTCTGGACCAGTTAGTCATCTTAGATCTTGATTAATTAATTTGGGATCTGTTTGAGGCTTCCTACAGTTCGATATGTTCCTCAATCAAAAGCCAGGCAGGGGAACTTTTATGCAGTTTGAGGGCTGGAATCCATGTATTAGAAATACAGCACATCCAAACAGAACAAAGAGCCTTCACAGCATCCCGGTGGACCTGTCGATGCCATGAACACACTTCTGAGCTTGATAGGTTACGACTGTGTCAGCGTACAGCCAGTGATCTGAAGGGCTTTCATCTCTGGAATCCACCATTTCTCTGCATAATGTTAATGTGTTTATGTGAGCAGCGACGGCAGCGATGCACGTGGCAAAGCATGTGCACCGTAGTATGAATGAGTGTGTATAGATGTATGAATGTGTGTGCGTGTTAATAAGTAACTGCCTGCACTGCCTGCACCCATGGCTCAGTGATTTTGCTCATTATCCTCCTCTCCTCTTCCTAGGTTGAAAGACTGCAGGCACTATTTTGTTTCTTGTTTTTAGCAGATCCTCCTCCTCCCCGCTGTCTTACTCATTTTTTTACCATCTGCATTACTTTTCTTTCAGCAGATACACCGTTTATCTCACCCTCTATTTCCACTACGGCGTCTATCTCTCTTTCACACACAAACATGCAGAACACCTCACGTTGTGAGCTGTGAAACTAACACCGACGTGTGCTCAAGGTTGGCAGCAAACTGAGGAAGAATTAAAGTGCTTTAAAAAGAAGCATAGCTCCTTACTTGGAGTAAACCTTGCTTGCTCGTAAACCATGTTTACTCTCGGGATGACTGTAAAACCATTTACAGTTCCTCCCTGACAGCCTTTGCAGAGCATGGCTTCAGAAAGCTGCTGGAGAGTTCTGCCAGACTCCCTGGTTAAAAAATTATGAAGAAATAAAAAAAATACAAAATCAGCCCCAACCTTGGCTCCTGAGGGCCGGTCGGACGTGCCAGTGTTGCACTCGGCTGATCAATATGTTAAAACATTTATGCACACCAGCCATGTGTTTGTAATTAAAATTCCATAAAATCTCCACCAAAAAACACACCGTTAATAGATTCATGTCTTCAGCTGGGTTTATCAGAGAGGGCAGATCAGGCTTTTGGCTGGCTCAGAGTCAAGGTTTCAGATGATGACTGCATTATTACATACCTGCATGGCTCTCTTGCTGCCTATACATTCCTCTTCTCCATCTTCTTCTCTCCCTAGTTACTCAGTGAACCTTAATTTTTTAACTCTCACTCTCATTTCGGTGTCTTTCTGCTTTTTGGGCTTCTCGAAAAGTCTCAGCTGAGAATAAATGAGGAACATCTCGAGTTGCTTTTGGGAGGCTGTGTATTAATTTCATCAGAGGGGGGGCTGGCTCCCTCTCGCTGACATGTAATCAAAAGCTACAGGAGCTACAGGGGAGGGGGGGGGTACATAAATGTTTTTTCACAGCCTATGCACACATGTTGCTATCAGGAATTCTCCTCATTGAATTTGTGGATTCAATTATATCAGGGGACCTAGTTTTCCAAATCTGGTCAACCTTTAGTGAAAGGTAGTTTAACAAGAGCGAGTCAGTCCAATCCAAACAAAGCAACTGGGCTGTGGCAGACACTGTGGTAAAATAAATTGTTTTGCAATGGGGTTTGTGTGCATGAGAGATAGTGCATGTGTGGGTTTCTCAGTAGGATATTGTTTTCATTCTTTTCCTCTATATTACATGACTTACGATTTACAGCGCTGGCTGTGCTTTCGTTTGGTAATTGATATTCTCGTTTTAGGTGCGAAGCCAAATGTGCACTGTGGAGAGCAATAATAAATATTCACAAACATGTCGCAGGCAATAAATTGGAGTGCAGGTCCGCATAGAATTAGTCTAATGATCCGCCCAGAGGGTTCAAATCTCTCGTTCCCAAATCATGAACCAGGCAATTCTGACTTAATCTTTCTCACCTGCTACATCCGTACATCACATCAGGGCCATGTATAGTGCTATACTATTCACCCACCAGCTGAAAACACATGCCAATATATTTTCATGTTAACACCCCCAGAGCTGAAGTGCTGGACCCGTTCCCGATACAAATTTCCGAAGGTTTAACAGAATGATTAGACCATCAGGCCCCATGTCAGGGCGGCACGCCATCTGGGTGACTGATTGAAACTGCTTTCACCCCATTCGTTCAGCCACTCGCCTGCTCTGGTAATTTACAGGTCCCCTTTAATGAAATGTCTCCGCTCTGACACAGGCCAAGGCCTTTTGCAAGTGGACATGCCGTCAAGACACATCCTGCGCTGAGTGATCGCTCAGAATCACAGCCGCTTTCAGAACTACAGAGAGTTTACAGTGATCAATACTGAGATGGTGCAAACAAGCCGGGGTTAAAGAGATAGGAAGAGGCTGATGGACTATGTGCAGAGAAAGGGAGAAAGAGAGAGGGAGCGGAGGCAGAGAGAAGTGACAAAGAAAGAGCACAGTGGAAGTGTCACAGGCAAGATAAACATAAATAAAGTGGAAACAAATGAGGCAGACTCGAGAGTCACTGAGTGAAGTGAGTCAGTGTGGGAAAGGCAGAGTAGTGTTATTGATGTTGCAGGAAGGAGGAAAGGTGTTGTTTGATGCAGGGAGTTGGGGAAACTCAGCTTGGTCGATTTTTGTCAGAATGATAGACACAAAAACAATCCCCAGTGGTGTGAGCGGAGAGGAGTTACAGTGCTCTGGGTGTCACGGTGCAGGACTCTCTGTTGAAGCATCGCGGTGCCTTCAGGACCTGCCCACACTTTACTGGACAACTATTACTCAGCACTACAGCCACAGTGCCTGAGGCACATTCAACCAAAATGTCTGCTTTTCATTTCTGCAGATAGTGAGATGACAAAGTGAACACATACTGCATACTTGTAGTGTGTAAAATGTCTGGGTCAATGTACTGATTTTTGTATTACTTCTGTTTCAGCAACACTTTCGTTCAGTTGGACACACGCAGAACCATACACATTCACACACATGTAGGTCTTACAAATTCTACTTGGTTTTGGGAGATTGAAGTCAACATAGTTCTGTAAAAGTTCATAAACAAAAAAACAAAAATCTAAAATTGAAAGCTATTAACTTAAAACGATAATGAGTTTCATTTGTCTGAAAAAAACCTTCAGATTGTGATTCATTTTAATCAAAAATCAAATTTATTTATTTAATTAAATTTTTGCAATCAAGCACCCAACAGTTCTATTTGTGCCCTGCAGTTTCAGTTCATCAAGGTTGTGGCTTCAGAATTTTCATTAATTCTAAAAAGCAGCAGCACCAATATCAGACATTAAAGCCCTTCAACACTTGTTTCAAAAACATTTTTCTGAAAAAATGAGTCCCTCTATCCTCACAAATGTGTTTTCCTCCTTGCTCTTTGGATGTTTGAGCTTCACTGTGCAGGATGATGTATGAGCAGAGTTTTGACACTTTTTTAACTTTCATCCACTGAATCAGGAAAGTTTCTCTGAGCTCACCTGAAATCTGAGTTTAACAGGATACAGGATGATTGTGTGACATCACAACTAGTGTGGAAACCAGTCGCGGTCCAACATTCATCTTTGACAAGTGTGATGTGGAAACTTGAAGCCTCCGGTGGGTGTATAATGAGAATACATCTTTCAGTGAGGCAGGAGACATCGTGTGTTGAGCAGTTTAACTTTTTAAACGAAAGATCTTTGATTATTCATGGTTCTGGATTTTTAACCGAAGGCAAGAGCAAGTATTTTCAAGTGCTGTTGTTGTTTTTAACTAGGTAGATAACCTTTTGTGAAAAAAAAAACACCAGGCACAAAATATTACTTAAAGCAGACTATTTCAACATTCATTAAAACATGTTTGTAGGTGATCTATATTATACATTTTCATTGCAAATAAACAACGATCAAAGTTCCGAAGGCACACTTAGGTATAATTAATTGAGTTTAACTCTAAAAAATTCAGCTCATTAGTTTTATGAGGAATGAAGTCATGCGGTTTGACAATTTCACAGTTTGTTCAAGTTTAAGCAGCAAAATACTTGGTTAGTATTAGAAAAAGACCATAGTTTGGGTTAAAATAAAAGCTATTTTCCATCAGTTCCATTTGCTCTGTGTTTTGTCTCCGACACGGTCATCGGAGCTGATTGTCGCCACTCAAGTCAATGGTTAATGTCTCACCAGTCGTGCCGCGGTGTGTCAGCAGCGTCCCAGAAGCGGATCAGTGCTTGCAGCACTAAAGTTCGGCGCAGAGTGTCAAGCTAAACAGAGCTGATCGGCCAGGCAGGAATTCAGACAGAGGAAAACGAAGGGAATCCTTCAATTTTCAAAATAAAACTCTTATGTGCAGACTCCCGATTGTACAACACATCCCTACATCACCCTCTACCCTCGCGGTCTTTTCATTAAGACAAGAAATGCGTTCTCCTGCTACAGCCGCACTGTGTGAAATAGTTATGAAATAATTAGGAGGATTCATATTTTTAATGACTAAAACAGAGCAAGCTGTATTAAGTTTGTCTGTAGGCTGCAGCACAAAGTAGAAAATCTCCTGGTGCAGTATAATGCCGTACAGAGAACTGAATAAAATAGCAGTGCACACACGACATGAGAGACTTGTGCCTGCTGGAAGATGCAGGTAAGTAATTCTACATAGGCCTAATTAATGTTACACATGTTACGTAAGTTAAATACATGTTTTTATCCAAATACTGTATCTTAAGTTACTTAAAAGAAATCCTCATTGACTTTTGGTTTCCTTCTGGCTTGAACAACAACTCTTTGGTCCATCAAAATACCCTTGACCTCCTCCCTTTTTGGACTTCTACTCCATCAGATGACCTCCTTCTTTGACCCAGGTGATCACGGTGCTGGCGCCAACTGTCATCACATTTGGGGATTTGATGACAACTGAGCCACGCCCACAAAGAAAACACAAACATAACATCTCCTATATAAACCCTCATGCTGTGTGTAAGGATCCCATTGCTCAGACAAAGATACTGATTGAGAAAACAAGACCTCAGTGTATTTAAGTTTTGTATTTGTAATTTAAATATTATGTAACTGGCAAGATAGATTGTGTTAGAAAAGTTAGAAAAACATTGGAGGCACTCCAGAATATTAACCCTCATGTTGTCCTTGGGTCAAAATGACCTGCAGCTGTGTTCAACCAAGTTCTATTTTATTTCTATATTTTCATATTTTTTGGGATCATGGATGATGTGAGGGTTTCTTTCAACCAAAAAAAAAAAATAAATCCCAAAACATATAAAAATATAGAAATAAAATAGAACTTGGTTGAACACAGCTGTGGGTCATTTTGACCCAAGGACAACACAAGGGTTAAGGATTTTTTTTCCCACCAACACGTGTACATGTATGATTGACATACTGTAAGTACGTGTCACAAACCTTAACTGCAGGCTATAAAGTATGAGTACGACTCAAAACACCAAATTAATTTCAACCAGTCCTTGAAATATGGGAAGCCTGAACACACAAAAACACATCTATCAGCAAGAACCCGTGGCTCACTGAAGGGTCACAGGCCCCCTGTGTTTTTCAAGGCTCTCTCTGAAGCAGCCGCAGTGGAGAAGGAGATGTGAGGAGCGGAGGGAGGACTCAGAGGAAGAAGTCAGATGAAAGAGCTGAAGCCCTTCAGGAGTCCTTGCACCTCGCCAAGCTTTCCAGAGGCTGAAGCTGCTATTCTTATCTTCTTTGAGCTCACTAAAAAAATTCCACATCTCTGCACTAAAAACTGCTCAACACCATACACTAATTCACTTTTCTTTTTTCCTCTGCTCTGCCCAAGCACACATATACACATGTCAATTGTCATGAGGTGGGGGGGGAGGGGGGGGGGGGCACTCATATTTCATTTTCCGAACCTCAACATTCACTGAGGGGATCAGCTCTGTTCTTCAAGCCTCTCAGAACCTCCTTGGGGTAGGAAAGATGTGTGAGTTAGAGCGCAGTCTGGCGTCTGGAGATGTATAGCTACACACCGCACTTCCTCTATCTCTGCTTGTCTATTCTCTGCATCTCGTCTCTCTGCCCTTGGTGTCTGACTTGCAGGAGTGACAGCAGAGGGAGTTAGGAGGGGAGGAAGGTGGCATCAAGGTTACAGAGCCCTCTCTCCGTCTGAAAGAGGAGGCTGCATCAAACAACCAAAACAAAAAGAAGTACTGTGGTGAATGACCCCTCGCTTTCTTCCTCATTTCCGGTCTGTCTTTGTCTGCCTGTTGGGGTTAAGGCTACAGGACGACACATTTATCATCGGTAGACATTAGACCCTGTGTTTGAACTGGCTGCCATGTAAATACAAAGAACTGTCGGCTTTATGGGCTCCCCCTTTCTAAGCCTCAACACAGGCCCCTGTCCAAACCACAGCAATTAGACTGGAATTAGATGAGACCGCGGCCGTAAATTTGGCAACAAATTTTCCTTCCTGCACAAAGCCCCTCACAACATTACAACCACCAGACAGAAAGCCAGAGTCAGTCCTAGCTCTGCAGTGATCGTCACCCACTCGAACATGACGCCACAACAAGGAATCTCCAATCTGCCATCGCCTCATTGATGTTTTAGTGGACCTCAATTACTGAGTGACTGCATCCCGCTGTTCCACCAGTCAAAACACTGCCTTTCTTCAGGAAATATTTTCACAGCACCATAATTGCTTCCATCTGTAGCTACATTGTGGCAACACTAGCTATGTCATTACGGCTGAGTGAGTTCACAGCAAAACGGGTGGCGAATGTGTGCGTGTGTGTGTGTGTGCACTCGTCGGAAAGCCTACTCCGTTTTTATCAGCAGAGAGGAAACAGAGATTTGAGAAAAGTGTTGAGTTGGAAACAATGAGGGAATGCGATGAAGCAGGACATCTGTGCAGCAACACGCACCCTCACACGCCGTCTCTTTCTTTCATTTGATGGCTAGTTTAACAGAGTTGACTTTAGCTGATGAGCCGTCTGTGCAAAAACATTTAGACTCAATTCCACTAAAAATCCTGCAAACAGCAAAATAAAATGAGGGAGCGTTTAGCTGCCTAAAGTTTCAGTCGCCTGGCGTTTCTGAGGCTGCTGCAGGGTCCCAAAGAAATGATTTGGGAGCAAAAATCTTTCCTTTAGAATTAAGAGACTCTCATGGCAAATTAAAGGAGTGAAGTGGGTGGTTTGACAGCTCATTCATCCCATGTTTATGCTGTAACTAATTGGCCTGTCAGCAAAGGTCACAACCTGGAAAAACCAAAGCTGACCGATCGACACGTCGTGATAACCTGCTGCAAGTGGATGTGACATCCTATACCACATCTGACTGATTACGCTGTTTACAGAAATGGTTCATATTACCTGTCAAATGCATGTTCACACATGCTCATCTCTCTCTCACACTCACACACAAACACACACACCCTGCAGATGCCCAAACTCACAAAACCTTCCAGCAGTTAAGAGTTAGTTTGGTGGTTTCTGTCAGCAGAGTATGTTCTGCTCAAACATCATTAAAACTAAATCCAGCATAAATCCAGCTGCAGTTTGTCACGCTGGCTGAGATATCCACTGTGAAGAGCTTGCTAATTTAGAGGCCACAAAACTGCTCACTCACAGACTTAAATGGCACTATTTTCCCTAAAGCAGAATTGTAAGCGCAAACTCTGGGTCCAAATAGGTGTAACCACTTAATTTGTGCAATTTTAAAGACCAAAAGCAAAAGAGCAGGTGTGATACAACAAAACCCAACTGGAAAAGATAAATTGATACCTTATTAGGAGAAGGAATATCAACAGGTGGAGTCAGGGGAGACTTCAGTAATGGCCAATCATGTCAGGTGTCAGTTACCTATTGAGCCAAGAAACGTCACCTGTGCAGAAGCCCGAATTACATCTACACAGCAGCCCAAATATCGCTCAAAGTTCAAAAGGCATGCCATTTTTCTTTTTTAGTAGATAAGGCCAGAGTTGTTTTTTAATTATCATCCATTCCTTTGAAGAAACTAGAATCAAAAATAAATCTGAATCAATGACAAACCTCAGGATCCATCCCGAGTACACAGTTTTAATAGCTAATTATGTGTGCAAAAAAATCTGAGAAGTTTTGATAAATAATTTTTTTTAAATCCTAGTGTGGTGTCAGAATGAATTGAATAATTGATGAATGTACCCACGCTGTTAACCCGAGGGTAAATATGGACATAAAGCATTGTTCAAATTACAGACACCAGATGGAACAAACACATCATCATTATCACTATGATGGGTGCATCTGCATAAAATTATCAAAAGCAGTATGGATGATTAGAGTCAGATATTATGCCGTAATCACAACATTTTTTTAAGCACATTTAAATGTGTACTAGATTGAAATGTATATCGTTACTGTTTGAAGACTGTTCTGTGCATCCACTAAGTCAAGCCTTAAAAATAGCTGCACTCGTGCGTTAATACAAGCAGAACTTCAGCTGCATCACTTCACTCCTCATGGTGCACGGATGATGGTTTGGACCCAGGGGATTACCAAACACCAATGACATGTCTGCTCGGTGCATAAGAAAAGTAGATTGTACTAGACTTACATTAGACAGACACACAGACACAGACACAGACACACACACACACACACACACACACACACACACACACACACACACACACACACACACACACACACATAATTGAATCCAGATATTTTTCTGACCTCATCTCATACATCAAAGTGTCCCTCCCACAGCACATCGTCTCAATTAGACGTCGTGCTTCCAAACTCGACTTTGATCAGAGCAGGTTTAGAGGAACAGCATGTCTCTACATACTAATATTTGGGATGTGCGTGTGGGTGTGGGTGTGTGTAGAGAGGGATTTGTGAACCATGCATAACCACAAGTCAATACCCTTAGCTACACTCAACTTCCTCACGGTCTCCTATTATAAAACTGATCTTCTGACAGTGCTGGAAGATATGCCGTTAGTGATGGTGTGAGAGACATCAATCTCGACTTAATGATGCAAATTAAAGATGTGGATACTTGTGTGAAGTAAGGAAAAGGGCAGCAGCACTGCAGTATATGAAAAGAAAAGACTGAGAGGCTATGAAGCAGGTGGTTTACATCACATCAACAGAGTTACAGCCAGGTCACAAGTCCACTGAGGAGGCCGGTAACAGCGCCGTGACACAGAAGACGCCGGGGGCCCTAAGTCCGTTTGTCACACCGGCTCGGCCAAGCATCCATGAAAACAGAAGCACCTCTCTCCTTTCGCAAAGCTTTCATCCACCCTCACCCTCTTCTTTTCTCAATTTCCTGTGATTACCTCGGCACCGCTTTCACCTTTCTCTCCTCCTGTGACCTCACTCTTTCTATCCTCTCTTCCCATCACTCTCCTTCTTTTCTATATTCACCCTTTTGACTCCATACTTCTGATCCGCTGAACCATTTCACCCTTTCCATCCTCAAAGTTTTCCTTCTTCCTATGATCTCTCAATCCCTTACTCATTCTTTTTCCTCCACTCTCCACTCCTTGATCTGATTTGCCCAGCCTGCCCTCCCCATCCTCGCTCTTCTCAGCCCCATTCCTTTTCCCCTTGCAGAATCACCCTTGATATCTATTCGACTGCCATCAGCCAGAGAAGAGATGAAAATCGATTCTCCTTCCAGCAACTGCTTCTCTCTGGTTAAGGAGAGAGGGAAGGCAGTTAGCTGGGTTCTAAGTGAGGCCGTCCATCCATCTCCCTTTGAGGTCTGACGACAAGCCTGTCCTGTAAGAACTGCAACACTGACTGGAGAAAGATGAGACAGAGAGCCACCGAAGCAGCAGGGGAGCAAAGACTATGGTACAATAAATGACTTGCAAAAACAAAAACAGGTTAATTTCCCTCTCAAAAACCTGAATACTCGTACAACCAACCCACCTTGAGGGGTTGGTTCAACCAGTTTACAAAAACAAATACAAACATATTTTCCCATATTGGGTTTATTTGAAAGCATCAAAAAAATCTTATAAAAAATGAAGTTGAAGTGGCTCAGATGCAAAAAAAAAAAGAGGGGCTCACATAATAGGTGACCCAGTTAGTGTTGACTAATAGTCTGAAACTACTTCGTAAAAATGAAACGGTCCCTCGAAAAAGGGCAAATACAACTAAAAGCTGTCTAAATAACGCTAGAAATTGAATTTTAATCCCTTTTGGTTTCTGTCTGCATGCAACATTGTGAAAGTAAACTCAGTAATAAGATTATGTTTTATCTTTATTCATATGCTAATCATCCACTTATACTCATTTGCTTTCATTAATCTGTTGGTGGTCATTTTTTCTCAGGAACTTAAAGGCAACTTTCTGTCTGCGTCACTGAATATTTTTGGGATCATGGTGATGTGATTCAATCTAGGCCGGTCAACATGTCTGTATGAACTTGGGTAAGAGGTCAAAAGTCAGAGGCCCAGGTCGTAAATTTGAAACAATGCTCTTCAGTGCTGAATTTATCTGCTTACTGTCAAGATTTCTGTTTCAGAGGAAAACCTCTCCATATTATGCTGATGAACATAGTTTCAATATCATTTCTGAAAATCACAGCAGGTGTTTTGTGTTTTTCTTTGAGTGTTAATACAGTTTTTCCATGACAGAATCTTGTCAGATTGTCATTTTATAAAAGAGGCCTTTTATTAGTAATTTTCTTTTGCAATTGAAAACTTGCCAGCCACTCCAGGAAATAAAACTATCTGTTCAATTTGAGGATGAGGCAAACAACACAGATTAAAACAGTCAGAAAAAGAAAACATAAATGTATAAAATATGTTTTTTTGATCCTTCTTATTAATCATCTTGTGACTTTTTGAATCTGTCTTTAAAGTTTACCCATTACCACAATTTACCTTTAACTTTGAATGATAATTGACATTTGAAGATGCTGTTAATTTTGACCATAACTGGAGGCCAGTGACAGAACATTTTGTTTGACATGCAGCTGCAAAAAACGTGACTCTTCCTCAAGGAAAGAAGCAAGGAAAGTGAGAGTGAAAATGAGTTTGCTGAATTTCCCCAAAAAGAGATAGATAGGCCACACCGTATCTCACCTCTCATCTGCTACAGACAGGTGGAATGAGTCCAATATAGAAATATGAAATATTCAACAGCCAAAAGCCGTCTGTCTGTTCCAACGGTCCAGCTCCCCGAGGAGTTTGTGTTGGTGTGAGCAAGCATCTGTGTGTGTTTGTAAGTACACAGGTATACAGCATGTGTCCTGTACACATGAAGGATAAGGCACATGAAGAGAAGCTCGGGAAAAAAAATGCTGCTAGACACATAGAAAAAGTGTGCAGGCAGTGTTCAAAGTCTTAACGGTGTCAGTGACAGTTTGTCATAACAAACCCGTTGAAGCTGCGCCTCTCTGTCTTCTTCTGACTGAAATTTGTATTTGCAGATGGCTAAAAAAATATTTATCTCACAGAAAGGCAGAGAAAGATGAACTCAGCATTAACTTGGAGCAGGAAACATTGAGGAACACATTTAAATCAGAGTAAATAATAGTGTCAAAGAACAAAAAGAGATATGATGAAAAGAAAGGCCGTGGCACCAAGTTCATCACGATATCCGAGACGGAGTGCTGTTAAAGTGTCGGTGGCAGCCGTTGGATAGATGCCGGCTCACGCTCACGCCATGCCTGCCCAGCAGCTCTTGTTCATCCAGAGACAACAGAGCTCACCTCTGTCAACAGAGCTTAGCCTGGGCATATTTCACGACCGGATCAGATGCAGGACTGAACATGCCTCAGATCTCAGCAATTCCTCAAAGGCAGGGCCAGAGAGCAGGATAGTTCATCTTCATGACACGACTCCAAGACCAGCAGATAAAAGAGCACTTCACACTTTCATATCAGTGTGCCGGAGCTTTTCGATGTGGACAAATACAAAAAAACGTCCTCAATATCTGTGGCCAGTTAAAGGGAGCAGTAGATTATATTATGTCAAAGTGAATTTACTAATAATGAAAAGTACTACAGCGCTTGTAAGAAAGACCTATGATGTATTTTGTTTCTAATGAAGAAGCTGATCTTTTGTTAAAATAAAGGACACAAGCTATTTAATGGATAGGAAAGACCCACAATGACTGGAAAAGCTGTTAAAATATGAGACCTTCAAATTGGCATGGTACTTCGTGAATGCAGGTGGTGAGGAAGAAAATCTTGTGTCAGTATAAATTAATATTTGTCTTCTAATGTTTACTTGACCTAATTTGCCACCAGCCTGTTTTTAAGCAAACATTGTTGTTTTGTGAAAGTGTCTTATGCAACGAGATGGCATGATGAAAATAATTAATTTAATTTATTCATTTATTTGGCGTTTGTCTAAAGCAGTGCAGGAGTGAGAAACAATCTGAGGCACAGCAGATCAAAGAGAATATGAAATGGAGAAGGAGTGCTGCAGTCCTCAAGTTTCATTCTCCACCTGTTCAAGGCTGCAGGTGTATGCAGCATCAAGGCTCAAGAAAAGAGTCAGAGAGGTACACAGAGAATGACTGGGGGACAGATTTCTCGACATCTCAGCGTCTGATGCTTTAGTGAAATGTTTAATCACTGGAGTATGTCTTTAAGGGTAGACATCTTACAATCGTTTCAGAATAAAGTGCTGTCATAAAGCTTTGTGATTTCACCTTCGGTATCAGTGTCACTACTTTATCTGACCCGGAGACCTAAGGACAGGATCCGGTCACGGACGACAGTTTGTTAAACACTTAACAATTAGCTGAGCATGAGTAATTATGTTCTTCTCACAGTACAGAAGCAGAGCAATAATGATAGAAGTTGTGCTTTAATTACTAGCATCCTGTGTGTAAGTTAAGTTCCCTCTCTATAGGCAATTTGGGAAGAAATTAATCGTACATTTTTCATCTAGTTTATGAGATTTCACCCCCCAAAAAAGACCCTAGCGTTCAGAAATCAAAAGCAGGATAAATGCATACCGCAATCTGTGTTAAAAATAACACACCCGGTGGAAAGATCCATTCAGCAGCAGCACCAACAGTTTGTTCAGGTCATGTTCTGTAAGACGCAGCACATGGTCTTAGTGAAGACAAATAACTAGCTTAACTTCACCATGCACAGAGTGAGCATCAGCCATCAATTACAGAGGCCATCCCCTGTGGTTTGGTGGTCAGAGGACCTGAAGTGAGAGAGCAGCATCAAACAGAGCGCCCATCTGAAACAGGATTACAGTTGTACACGGGTTCCGATTATGCAATATTTATCTGTTCTTTTCTCAGGGAGCACGGCGCACGAACTCGGGGAACTTTCAGAGGCAAAGGATTAATTTGCACGCATTGGAATTAGTGCTTAGATCAAAGCGACGAGGGTGTCATGGGAGTATCCAAAACCTCTGTGTATCTAGAATAGAGATTTTGCTTTGCTGGTTACCACTTCTATTTTCATAATGATATGGAAAGACGGAAAAAAAAAAAAAAGTACACATCAAGGGGAATTCAAGCTGAAGCTGAATATAATTAACCACATGTATATGGAACAAAACCTACCAGACCTAAGCAAAGATACATACAAGGAAGGACAGAGTAAACAGAGAGAAGAACAAAGTTAGCTAAAACATACAGAGAGATTTCTCGCCAGCTCGGAGACAAAATGAGAATAGCAGACCGTCTTGGTGTTGGATCTTGGTGGTTACTCTCGGGAGAAAAGAGATACTACAGAGCACTGAGGTGGATTGGGACTTGTCTCTGTGTTTATTTGTGGATTTCCTCTGTGTAAGATGAAACTACCAGTTACTTTCTCTGTTTTACTATATTGTTGTTTACCCTGAAGATACATGAGGATCTGGGCTTAGACAAGTGAGCTATTTGCTCTAACACTTGTAGGCAAACGCACACACACGGAAACACACAGACACAGAGAATCGCTCCTCTTACCGTCACAGTCACCCAAGTGGGCCACGTTGCCCTGTTCGACATCTTGCTCGAACGGCAGTCTGCGGAGGAGAAGAGACAAAGTCATTAATCAGAAGACACAGAGGCACAGCAACTCGGCCACTGACACGCAGCACAGATCCACTCAGATAGTGGAAAACTATCTCAGTGTTAAAGCTAATGACAAGTTACAACAGAGCGCATATCTCTACAAGCTCCTTTAACGCTTCGATTGAAGAAATCTTTGCTTTTGTTTTGAGAAAGGGAGAAAAAAAAAGTATTAAATCAGAGAAAGAACTCAAGAGGCCCTTGAGCTGCCTAATATCCCACAATAATCACCTTTTTAATTTAAAGATAACTACTTATGCCTGCAGTGTCAATAATTAAACTAATTTATGCAACGAATTACAAATATTTCTAGGTCAGCATGTTTCTTCACATTAGATATCTTTGCTGAAGATAAACTCCATGTCTTTAGGTATTAAGGAGTTAGAGAAGAGCAAGAAAATCTGTTTCACACATCAATACGGAGATTAGAGTGGGGAACTTGTTCAAAAAAATAGGACTATCATATCAGTTTTATGAAAAATCTAATACATCAGTTAAATAAAGTTGAACAAAACCTCCATTTCTATCATTCTTAGGAAATTATGACATATTGTATTTCTACAACTCATTTCCCATGTGGTTGACGGAAAACTCAACGGACAATAACATATGATGAAGTGAGGAAGCAGAGAGGAAATGAGAACAGCTCAGAGGCCAGATGCTCACAAAGAAAAACACAACTGCTTTTCGTTATGGCTCTCGTCGGGGAAAATGGCACCAAGTTGCACTGGACAGACTGAGTAAACAAATGTGCTGCATGTGCCTGCAGGCTTCATTCAATACAGAGCACATACATAATGAAGTTCAAGCGAATGGAAAGACCTCGAGTCAAGTGAGTTAAGTAAAACATATGAGAAAGAGTCCTTCAGGCTTTTGTTCAATAGCACAAAAATACCTCTGCTAAAGAGAAATTACAAATGGCCACAGTCTCATACTGAGTGGAGAAAGCCATATAAATGTTTTTGATAAAGCACTTTATGTATAAATTTGAATATTTATTACATAATATAATACATTTATCATATGATACATGCGCACACACACACACACACACACACACAGAGCAGTCATTTTCTGGCTGAAAAGCTTTTCACAATGGAAAAGAATGCTTTCCACCCTGATTTTCAGGTTTACACTAAAGCAGAATGGAATAGCTAAACATTGTGGGCCTATTCACTTTCTTGCTCAGACTTGGATGAGAAGATTGATAACACTCTTGATGATACAGGCAGCTGGACAAACAACCGACCTGAGAGACAAGGAGTTTTGTTTGGGAATACTTTGTGTTTTGACGTGATGATACATGTGAGCCAACCAACACGTGCGAAGCTGTGTGCTCTGTATGCTCCAAAAAAGTAGTTGTGGGGGTGTATATCCCTTTGCGTGTGTGCTTCAAGTGCAGCATCTGAATTAATATTTTCCACAGCAAAAACTCAGTATGACTCAATTCCTGAAATATATATACATATATATATATATACACACACACTGTATAATGTGATTGGTTGAGGCCTTTACTCACCGTGCGAAATCTCAGATGATGGCTGTCCCTCTACACTGAAGCAGTTTTTGGCCTACATATGAAATCTGAAGAACCAGAGCTCAATCTGTGGGCTGATGCTGAATTGAGCTCAATAAGTCAGTATTCTGCAATCAGCTAAAGGCTCCAGCCGCAGCGCAGCCAACATTTATGCTTTTAATGCCTGAAAAACACTGTGACAAATGAGTCCAAGTGTGCTGTGAACGCACAGTGGTTGTCATCGTAATAAAGAGTAATGTTTTGTGTTCAGTTGGCTGCCTTTCACACACTGTGGGTCATTTACTTTGTACACATTATGTTTGCCTGTGGGTCTGTGTGCATGCATGTTGTTTTTTTTAACAGTTTTTTTTTTTTTTAATTTCTTGCATATTGTTCCAGGCTCATTATTTAAAGACTTGATAATAAAACAGAAATTAATAAAGACCATGTGTGCATGCATGTTGAATGCTGTGGACAGTGTTGCAATATTGCACTTCAGGGAGAGCTTCCACAGACGAAAGGAATTACGTGGAAAGATCATAGAGTAACTCAACTAATTTAATAAATATGTATTTATACACTGGCAGCCATAAAAAAAAAATTGCGCTTTCTGTGGCAATTAAGAATGTATGAATAGCTAGCAAGAGGCGAGAGCAGTAGAAATAGGCAGCTGAAGTGACTGAAATGTCCACCATCTGCCACTCCAAGCAGTACAAACAATCCTAAATATAAAACATCTTGTAACATCCTAGATGCATCCACTTTCATTTCATTACCAATTGAATACAAAGCATTTTAGAATCAATTCAAACAAACACTTTTTGAATATGACAGGTGGTGTTGATGAATGGGTACTTGACTTCATCTGACAGCCCTGGTGGGTACATCTGACAAAAGCAGCCAAAGCCACTGGATCTAAAGAGCTGTTTGCTGCATAACAATGCATTGTCACATTATTCTCACTGGCAGAAACTAAACACATAATCAGACACAAATCAGACAATAAGAAAAACGTAACATTCTGCATACAAAACAATAAAATCAAACAAAAAAACTAGCCTTCCTCACAGAAAAATTACCCCAACCCCTACTTTCATTAAAACTACAAGACCTCTCTCCTCCTCTCTCTCCTCTGGCGTCAGTTTGCAAAGAGAGGTTGCATTATTCCACAAAGAGGAAATCCACAGTAACTCAAAGCAGAATCGATTGCCGAGTTGACCGCCCTTGGTAAATCAAATCAAGGCCAACATAGAGGCCTTTAATAGTATAAGTAGGCAGCCTGAGGTGGTCTTTAAGGCCCATGTTGTCTGTTCGACTGGCAGTACACCTGTGTTTGAAGGCCTAATTCAATAAGCAGCTTGACTAAAGAGAAATTTGATTTCACTCAAGGGAAATAGCTACGACTGGAGGTGAGCTGTCAAGACTGCGATTCCACAGCAGGAGAGAGGGGTCAAACACACACACGCAT
Source organism: Embiotoca jacksoni (assembly GCF_022577435.1). NCBI lineage: Eukaryota > Metazoa > Chordata > Actinopteri > Embiotocidae > Embiotoca > Embiotoca jacksoni. The sequence goes on along the minus strand of NW_027185296.1, from coordinate 3,457,173 downwards.
TAACATGCACGTCGATGCACATACCCAGACAACGCACTGTCTGAATATTGGTGCAACACAGAGAGATCTACGCAAGAAAGAAAAAAACCTCACTCAGTCACAAGCCTACATATTACTTTGTAACCACCACTCGATAACAAGTAAAGGGAAGGAGCACAGCAGTGTTTAAGATCAGACATCTCGGCTCAATAAGTACACAGAGCAGACTGTGTGACAGGCTACTTAGAGGGCAGATATGCTACTCAGAGGCTCAAGTTGTCACAGACAGAACCAAAAACCAGATAAATAATATATAGGACATCTCTACTGGGGGTCTGCCAGGCCTGCTGTCAGAAAAAATAACCTTGAAAAGAATGATAAAGGTGGAAATGAATCAAAACAAAACAAAAACGTGTTGGATTAAAGAGGGAAAATAGTAAAACAACACCTAAAACTTGTGGTGGAGGTGAAGACACAGCGTGTCAGTATGGTAACATAGCACAAGAACAGTGAGTGTGTGTGTGTGTGTGTGTGTGTGTGTGTGTGTGATATGTAAATACAAATAGAAAGGTGTCATACCTGGTCCCAGGTCTGAGGAAAGAGCAGGTGCTTCCTCGGGTCCAGCCACAGTAGGGATCCCTGGAGGCGATGCAGTTCCTGCAGAGAGACAAAAAATAAATCATGTGATAGCTTGAACCCTAAAGAGATTTTCACTTACTGTAGGTTTCTGTTTCTGATTTGCTCGATCACGACACAACTTAAAAGGGACATGCCACAAATTTCACACATGAATAAGGACTACAATTAACTTGTATTACTGTTTAATCTAATCGTTTTTTTTTTTTTTTTTTTTCCCAATTACTCAATTATTGGTTTAGTCTACTACATTATGTTCATACTAGGAACTAAAATCTGGGATACCTCGTCGTTCAGTTTTGCTCATTTTATCTAAGCAACTAAAAACTACTAATTCTGGTCATTAACAATTATGACATTGAATTTTTATGTGGAATTCTGAGGAAATCGCAAAACTTCAAGTTTTACAACTTGTAAAACTTCAAACATGCTTTTAATCATTATAGTGAATATTTTGTCATCTTTTCAAAAATGCATTACTGGGCCTGGTGTTAATACAGACTTAAGTAGCTTTTTCCAATGACATGTCTTTCAAAATTTTCAGAGCATAGACTTGAAAGCTGTGGAAAGCTAATAAGTGGAGCTTGATTTAGGACTTCATCCTGAAACTACTTTAAGGCAATTCCTTTATTCTGAGATTTAAGAGAAGTTGTCCAACAGCAACCTTCATCCGTTTTTTTTCTTACAGAAACATCAGTGTTTGTCTTCAGTTTGTTTTTCAGAAAATGTGTGTCATTTATTAGATACTTTAACACAACATTTTCAATCAATCTCCGAAATATATAATGCCAGGTTGTCCTTGACTGCATTAAAAAAAAAAGTTCCCTGCTCACAACTGCTGCTACATAATGATAATGTGATGCTGACAATACTACAAGGACACTTGACAATCTTTAGCAAGTTTAATGTTTGTATAAGTTTATCTTCATGCAGCAGAAATTAAAATCACACCTGAAAAGGAGGGCATCAGTCAAAAAAACCTGTGGCAGGAATGGTGTCCACAAGGGAGTGTTCATCTCTGACTAAACATGCAAAACGCTTGATATGGTCCTTTAAGGATGTGCTGTATGCTCACTCTGTGGTTAACTGTACAGCATGAGCTCAATGATGTGCGGTGAAATGAGGTTAGAAGGTCAAACTGTATTCTTTGACACTGGAAAGCAAAGTTTATACTGTAAAATGTGAAATCATTAAGATTTACTTTAAAAACAGAAGCAAACCAAACAGGATTAAAGCTGAATGGAAAGGAATCTCTACATCAACCGTAACCATTATGCAGAAAAATTCAAAGCACTCACAAACAACCTTCAAACAGACCTGAAGCCGCTGAAGCATGACTAAAAAAAATCTCCAACCTACTCGCACAAAGAAAATTAATTCTCATACTCGCATCTAAACATTAATACACACACTAAACACACCTCAGAAAGCATGTGAGCGCTTTTCTTAATGTGCTCTGGATTACACGCTTGTGTGACTCACCTGGTTCAGTAAACACACAGCACGCCTCGTGTGCTGGTGTGTGAGCCAGTTTGTGTTGGTGTGTCAGCGGACCCTAACGGGCCACAACCACAGGCATCGAGGCTCAGTAATTGTGCCAGCCAGGAAGAGTGAGTCTCGTGGTGCTTGTGTGTGGGTGTATGCAGGTGAGATATCATTACTTATAATAAATGCATCTTTATGTTTAATCACAGGGGGATTTGTGAACTTGCCCCTTTTCAGAGATGCACTGCTGCTCATTCAGTTAACATCAGAAAGCAGCAAAAATAACCAACTGAGCCTCTTTGTCACTGATAATCTAGTAACTACTGGATGAAGGGTGAACATGTCAATTTGAAATTGGAGCAGTTTCACAATAGCAGATCAGTTATTGATTATACCTTATTAAATCTGATGGTGTAGTAAAATTATTCTAGTAGTGTGGGGTTTGTTGTCACATGCTTACTATTCCTCCGTGCAACAAAATCATTATTTATTAAAAATATTTTGCAATGCATTGTCAGTAATTACTATTACTGTCTCCAAAAATTCAAATAGAAAGTTAAAAGAAAATAATACAGCATTACTGTTAATGAGAACGTAGTACTATACAGCTTTTATTAGATTTTCTACCAATTTACGATTTTATTGAGATTTGACTCCTTTTAGTAGGATGAGCAGATTATCATCTTGTTAAAGAGCAGAGGGACAGATGTTATTAACTTATAGTATTGTGTTATTATTGCAGAAATATTCAGGTCTGCTTGAGCTACAGCTGGAAGAGCTTCATTTTGTCTTGATCAAGGACACTTGTGAAGGCCAGATGGTTCCTCATTGGTCACCTAACTCCTTCTCTTGCCCTGCCGCCATTTCCTGCTCTCGTACGTGCAGGATTGTGTGCCGACTTACTTCATGCATCGGGAGTAGAGCTGGCATCGCGCCACCGGTACTCTGACCACACAGGAGGGGAAAGCGAGGAGGAGCGTATGGCTCACCCGGTCCAGAGTCAGAGACAACAGCTGCCTGGCCTGCGGAGAGTCCGCGGCACACCTGCAAAACACAAATACACAAACAGGCAGACACACGCAGAACAAAAAAATGCATTAGGCAATTTCAATTACCAGACCGAGGCTGAACATTAAACCTCTGACCTCACTCTGAGCATTACATCGGGGGGAAAACATTCCCCATGACTCGATGTGAAACACAACTAAAACATAAACAGCTCTATAAATAACGTTCATAATGAAAGTGAAATCGACGAGAGGCCATCTGTGTAGCCGAATGTTACGGTGTCAACCCAAATATGCGCTGCGCTGATTGTAGAAGTCCGAGGGGTCGGCTTGCCATCAAAAACAGCAGCCAGCAGCTGAATCGCTTCTAATTGGCACTTAAAGCTACGATAGCTGGCACCAACCTGCCTCCCTGCAGCAGATTTATACCTTTTTATGCACATGTGCACTCATGCATCAGTTGTATCTGGATGGTTTATGGTAATAACATTGCGGCGGGCCCACAGTCATTAAGAAGAATCTATCATTCTGCTAAGGCCAAGCTGTGAGTCATTCTTCACAGCCAATATCACAAAAGGCAGGGAAAAGAAGAGGGAGAGATGTGGAGAGAGTAAAAAAAAAAGAAACAGAATAAACAAGTATCAAACACAGGAAAATGGCAAGGAAACAAACAGAGACTGGTGAAAAGAAAACAGAACCAACATAAGACAGCGTAGGAAATAGAAGATACAGACTCGGTTAGTATTAAATCTCTTTCAGGTCATTTCCTGGTTAATTATGGCAACCAGCCTATCACAGATCAGTGATTTCTATCTGCGCTGACTTCTCAAAAGATAACTGTGTTAGTGTTTCTGTTTCTGTGTAACCTGGGACTTTTTACGGGGCATTTCTTTGGCTGTGAATGTAAGGTGAGGTTGAGGAAGGCTTGGCCTGGAGACAAAAAAAAAAAAATGGTGCGGCTTTGCTCTGTCTCCTGATTAGGTGCCTGCTGTGATAGCTGGACTGTCACTGACCTCCTCGTGAGCTCACCATGCACACCAAATTATCCCTCGCACACTGGCTTCCGTCCACACAGCAGCTCATTCATCACACAGTCCCCTCATTTTCACTCGCAATCACCATCCCTCATTTTGTCACATCGGAGACAGAAATTGGTGGGCATATTTTATAGGAGATGGAAAAAGACAGAAGTTTATAATATGAGTGAAACAGTCCAAATAGACTGGATTCTGCTGTGTAGATAAAGAGCGTTTCCAGCCAGTTAGTTCAAGAAACAATACGGTTTCCACCTTTTGGAGGAAAATGGCATGTATATCAGTGTGTAAAATTACCACAACAGAGAGCTAGTGTTTAGAGACATGAACTTTCTTTTCAAAATGCCTCTAATTAGCCTCAGCAAAAGATAATCACCAGCCAAATCCGCCTGCATCTGTGTGACAATTTTCCTCCCCCGACCCTTTAGTCATCCACCATGTGGAACAGCTCATCTCAACAAAGAACCAAAAACACAAAATGATGACTGAAAAGGCACCGTACCCAGTGTTCATTATGTAATGATGGGCATCGGTGAAGCTTCAGAGCCGCGTGCGTCACATCAAATGCTAATTAGAAAGAGACAACAAGCCCAAGCTGCTCTAATCTTTTGTCAAGATCCAGATATTAAATGTGATTCAGCGCCACACTGAAGATAAGGGGTCAACGTTCCTGACAAAGTGTAACTTTGGTCAAGGATAATGTGATTTTTATCATTACTTCATTACTTTCAGACGTTCTCCTCCTAATGCTGTTCTACAGTGTGTCTCAGACTCATTAGAAGATATTCAGATTTCTTGATAATAAATATTAGTTTTTTTTTTTTTTCTCTTTGCCCTATTTCTATTCTCTGCATGAGGTTGCATCATCTCAGATCCTGCACAATTATGTGCTTTACACAGAGAGAAGGTGAGGTTTTCTGTATAATTCGGGACACGTCTTGTTTCCAGGACATATCAGGATCTTTCTTTTCCTTCCCGCGACTCTTTTTCTGGGGGCATCACACCACCAGCTCCCCTCACCGAGTACACATCAAACCCAGATGTCACGTAACCCCTTCCTGGCATGGCCTTCCTGCTGTATGCCATCTCTGTGAGATACTTCACGTCACTTTACAGATTTGTGCCTCGAGAAATAATAAAGAAATGCTAATTAACCTTTTTTGCCAAGAGTTAAGTGAGAATATATTTACACTGACTTTATGCCTACACAGGAAATATTAAGCTACAGCTTGCAGCCAGCTAGCCTAGCTTAGTATAGAGAGTGGAGACAAAGGGAAACATCTGGCTTGAATGAAAAAAAAAAGAAGCACCTCTAAAGCTTCCTAATTAACATTTCACATACTAACCTCATAATTAATGACAACTCAAGGAACAATCTGGCACACAACCACCCAAAAAACACACTTTGTTTTTATAGGAAATATACGAATGATACATGTGTTAATTAATGATCTTGGGGGTGTCATTAGGTGTTTGCTTTGCTAATTGTCTCCTCACTGTTGCCTCATGTGAAAACAATAGACACTTTTCTCATCAAAATCTCAGCAAGAAATAACATGCATATTTCCTAAAATGTCAACACTATTCTTATAACAGCTATCAGCCCATACATTGTGGGTTATCATCTTACTTATCAGGGTTGAATCCCTCTAATTCCTCAAGGAAGATGTTGCTGTTGGTAACGGTGTTGTCTTGGTTGGGCATAATGAGGAACTTGAGGATGGTCCCTCTGCTGGACCCGAGGAAGAGGACAGTACGGTTTCTATAGGGCCCGGCCTCCGTGTCCACCACAATCTTATTTAGCTGGTACCTGAAGCGCAGGAGACAGACAGAGCACTGCATTAATGCCACAGAGCTGTTTACTTCCATGAAACCTAAAAACATAGTCAAGTAGCTCCTGGAGGCAAGTTTATGATTTAAGTGCATTACAACTGATTGGTTTAGGTGTAAAATACTGACTCTTGTGAATCTAAATCATAATATGCCATTTTCTCTTGAGTCGCTGCAGAACGAAATGAATTCCACAGAGAAGAAACTGCTCATCAAATTTGCATAATAAACTAATTACGACAGACGTTTCAGTCATTAATAATATCAGTCAAGTAAATGGGCTTGTCCCAGAACAATAGCAGGGTGCTGCTGAGCTACAGAAAGTCCTGTGTGAGAGTCAATAGACGAGAATTGAAGCCATGTTGTGCCGAGTGTTTAATATTCCTCATACATCCAGTCCCCATAATCCCCCGGTGGCTGGTCGGCAGGGGGGCTCCATACGGCGGATAGTGGAGAGAGAGAAAGAGGCATCCGAGTCTTTATGGGGGACTTGATGTGCTGCAGCCGCCTGCCTGCTAACACAAGCTTCAACCCCGAACCAGGATAACTTCAACAGAAGTCCACAGCCTCAGAACACGTGTTTTGTCATGTGTATTTCTCTGTGTTTATATGTGTTGGCAACCTTGTCTCCTACACCGTAAAACATCGTACAGGAATTTAGAGGACTTCAAATAACGAGTTCCGGTCATTTACTTGCTGATTGTTCACTAAACTCGATACAAACATAAAAAACAAACAAAAAGCATTGTGTGTCAAAATATAACCATGAAAAACATTTTATATCCTTTAATTGTTATGAGCATATACTAGAAAAAAAGAAAAAAAAAAGAATAATGCTGTTCTGCAAATGCGTATTATATGGATATTTTGCAACTTGTTCATTAAAATCGCCTCCTCATTATGTTGATAAGAAACATAGAAGTAGATCCAGCATATTTACAATATGATTATATGTTTCACTGCTGATCTGAGTTCAGCCTCACCTGACCATGGTTCTGACAATCCAGGGTCTCTGTCCGAGGGATGGGACCGCCTCATCCATCAGAGGATGGGTCTTGACAAAGTTTAGCATCTCATCGGGGAAAGAGTTGGAGGAGTTAAACCTGGATCCTTGAACAGCACAGCCACCAGGTCTGAAGACAACAAGAGTCAGCACGCTAAGCAGAAAGTACAGAATATGTCTAAATACTTCATGGCTCAATAAAGAGGTGTTTATTAATTAAGCAGTCTAGACTATCTGAGTGTCTCACATTCAGACAGATACAACTTTTGCAGCAATAGATTAACTTGATTTTGTCAGAGGAATCTCACACTTGAAATATTCAGAAAGTGATGGATAAATTGCGCCTTTTGATTATTGGAAAGGAAGCTATATCCTTATCAAAATGAATTTCCACCTCTATGTGACTTTCAGTTTGATAAACGCACTTCCACATGCTGCAATACTGTATGCAGTATGTCCCACAGTAGAATAAGTCTGCTATCACAGTGTAACAAAAAGTTATAAAAAGTGACCAAGAGCAAAATTTATTCTAGTACTGAAACAAACAAAAAAAAGTATGTTTTTGTGTTGTCTCTATTTCCTTTTGGAATAAAATCGAAATCAAACATGTGAACTCAAACGTGTAAATCACTTTCTAAAGCAGACTTAATGGCTAACTCTCTTAGTTCTTTGATAAAAACCTGAACACAGGTTCATAAAGAGATTACAGCCATGTGCACCTTGGCTTTGGGATGACTTCATCTGGCACCGGCGTCCAAATAGACTCGGGGGATTTCTGCTCCTTAAACCTCCCATCAAACACCGCAGCCAGCTGCTCCATGTCAAAGGCACACACCGCAGAACCCGGGATACTACAGAGACAGAGACAGGGTGGTGAGACAGTGGTAGATTGGGATAGAGACTGTTGACTGATAAAACACTTTGAGCTAGTACAAAATTACTGTCAGTTGTATGTCAAGTAAGCTTTACTTTGCTACAATGGTGCAAAAGGAAAAAGTGACAGGGAAAAAAAGATAAGGTAGATTAAACCTAGACTGAAAAATAGACTCTGAAATGTGAAATATGAAATAAGTTACGGTATAGCACGTCAATTGTATCATTATTGTGAGCGTGAGAAAGGGACTAACATCCAACGAAGATAACAAATTGGATTTGGGCTGTTCATCTTCTACATTCAATGCTGGAACACAAAATAAATTATAACTGAGACGGGAAGAAAAACGGGGGAAGATAGATGCTGTCAACTCTGTGGCCAAAGAATAGAGATGCAGCGGATGCAATAGTGAGATTAGGCCCATGAAACAATATTGGCTGGAATTCCTGGAATTAAAAACAGAAAAAAGGAAATGAGTCACAACATTTTCCGTCTTTCACGGAGTGACGGACAAATCTCGTAAAGGAAACAAACCCTCCAAATCGTTCCAGTAAAAAAAAAAAGAACGGTGCACCTCGGAGGCTGTTTAACTACTTGTGAACCCACCGACAGGGAGCAGAACATCTGCTCTCAGAAGTGTCCATAACTGAACCCCCACACACAAATAAACACACACAGACACAATCCACACATACAGATACATTCACACAGAGTCAGACTATCTCTTCCGAGCCTGATGCTACAGTTTTGTATTTTGGCTGCAGAAATGAAGCATCACAGAGGCTGGAAATAAAGAGAGCAGTGTGAGGATGAGATAAGAAATGAGTTTTGAAAAAACATCCTGGGCTTCCTGCTCCCAGACTCCACTCTCTGCTCTCAATGTGTCCTCATCAATGACTAATGGCGTGCGTGGTGTGAAAACTAGTGACTAAGTATTAATACCGTTGAGATACACACATTTAAAAAGCCCCCGAGAGACTGAATCACCTGCAACCTGTTGCTACATGAATCCCACACAAATCCCTTCTGTTAAGTTCCTTCTTTCAGTATTTCTTTCCTAAAAAACATTAAGGTCCTGCTGGTGATTTGAAGGTCTGCGCAGCCTTGCCCCCATGATTCTGTATCGAGCTGAGAGGTGTTTCTGTTGAGTGCCCCTTTGAAAGCCACAAAAGTGTTTGTTTGGAAAAGGCAGTGCCCGAAGGCTGGATTTTTGGCTGCAGCGGGGAGCCGTGCTCTCCTGATGTGCCATTTGATCAGGTCACACCGTCTCCCTCAGTACTTATCATTCATAGGCAGGGATGTGACTCAACCCCGGCCAGCGTGGCGGAGCTGCAGGCGTATCTGTGGACGATACGGCGTCTCTCTGAGGACTGCAGGCACCAGATGTTATGTGTGACATGCCTGCCAGCTCTGCACCGGTGCCAGCTGGGCTTTCTTTCTCTACCTTCACTCCCCCCCACCAGCTCTCTATTTCCTTCTCGCTGCAGGTCAGTGGGTTTGCCCCGTGTAGGGCTCTGTGTCTTACAGAAGTAAGCCGAAAGGCCTTGGGCTGTTTGTTTTACCTGAGAATTCTCTTAATTATTCTCATTTTCAGTCCGTAGTACTCTCTCCCGCTCGTGTTCCTCAGTCGATGTCTGCTTTCTTTTATACAAATTAGATTTTTGTTAATTAAAGACTACTTCCCTTTGTGCACTTTTTGTTTGTCTCTTTCTGTCTGTCCAGTGGAACTTGTCCTTCCTCTTTCCCTTTGACAGGGGTTGATTGACAGGCTGTCCAGACAGGATGCATATGGTGTTTGTTTGAGAGGGCTGCTGTGGAGTCCTTCATCACTATTTAGCAAACTGACCAACAGCTTGAAATAACACAAAATGAGGGTGAGGAGAAGATGGTGAGTGTCAGGAAAGGTTTCACTGTCAGTCCTCTAATTAGAGGTTGAATGTTTATAAATTATAGACATAGAAATTCATCAGAATTATAAAAAATTATGATGTCATGTACCATTTAACCACATCAGGACTAATTTCTGTTCAAATGTTTTTTTTTTAACTTTACAAGTTGACAATTACAGCAGGTCGTTGTACATTTTATGATATTATTTTCATAACTTAAGTTAACTTGAGTTTTTCACAGGATTTCATACTTTATTGTTTGACTCTACTCTCCATCAAACTTGGCATGAAGCAAGAGGGATATTTCTGTCAGCTAAATCATACAAACACTTTGGCCACCATGATGGAGCAAACTTTGCAGTGGCCAATGCATGCACTAAACTAATGACCTTTAGAAGAAATAACCAAAGGATTATTCTGTTTGTTCAACAGAACGAGGCTCCAAACGATGCCTTAAAGGAAAAGTTAGACGTGGGAAATGTGATTATGCATAAACATCTGATAACAGTGTGGTAAATATGAAGCTGGAACTAGGGCACTGTTTGCCAGCTATGGTTTTGTCCAAAGATAAAACAAAATCTTCCTCCCAGCACCTCCACAGCTCACTAACTAACACAACATGTTCATGTTAAAAACTGTATGACAATCTGCAGTTAAACGGAGAATTAAGATCAAATGAATAATATTGTATCTAATCTATCTGCCTTTTGAGAATTTGTATGGGTCCTAAAATTGTTGGTGATTTTTTAAACGTTTATCTTATTTTTTTAAAATTTGTTTTACAAAACATGGTACAAATATTTTAAGTCTAATAAAAACGATATAATAAAAAAATACTTTAATTTAAAATCCCTTACAAGTAGGCATTCATTTTTCTCTTGCTTTCTCTGTACCTCTACACTTAATTTTCATTTTTAAAATCATTCCATCATCTTTTTACTTTAATTTATTCTCCAACAAACACCGTGCCTCTTTTATTCAAGCGATCCAGTTTTCTTGACCTTTTCACATCATGTCCCATGAACTTTTTCTTCCTTCTCTAATCTAACTACTGTGGTTTATGTGGACAAGCGAACATCCCTGTATTTTTCTCGTGACATGGCTCTACTGTCAATACTTGCAGTGTTCCTTCCCCATCTCTCAGCCACTAGCTCGCTACCTTATTATGTATTCCTTTGCCTCCTCTACCTCTAGGCCCAGGGGGTCTACCCTGCACATCTGTGTATCCTCCCCCTGTGCCAAACTTCTCTTGGCATCATAAACATGTTCTCCTCCTGCTCCATGTCCTCCTCATTTCCCTTCTGCTGCATTTTCCCAGAGGAACATGCTGCTGTCTGACCCAGTCACAAAGGATTTATTTTCAACCAAAACCAAACAGGGCCTCCCACTCTCAGGATGCACCAGATTGACTTTATTTTGCATCCGATGTTTTCCTTGCATTCCTACGCGGCTCCATTAAACCTAATGAGCCTATGTCAGTCCACTCCTGAAGCAACAGACAGTTTCAGCTGCCAAAACAACAACTACAAAATAATGAGAATTAGTTGTTTTCAATACCAGTCCAGTGCAGCACAATGACGGCAAGTCTTCCATTTGACATCTTGCTGCTGTTATTTTGACATACACCCGCTTATCTGAATTGCTACATAAACCAGAAAATCTTTCTTCACCCCGGTCTCATATTCTTATTCTCTCTCTTTTCAGTTTGTTGTTGCTCCCGATGCATCTTTCACCTCTTGAGCATCAGGTGTGTGAGTGCAGGAGGTGCTCAGTAGGAAATCAGAGCTCTTCTTTCATCCCTCCTTGAGAGGAATGACTCTGGACTCCAGAGGTGGATGAACAAAGGAAAATGGCAACCGGGGGTGATGTTATAGTCTGGAAACAGAGACTGAAGGATCCCACAAATGCAACTTCAATGCTAGTACTGTATGTGGCTGTAAAATCATCCACGAGGAGTAACTCCAGAGTGTCCATGGAAGACAGTAAAACCTTGACTTCATCCCGTCATTCCCATACTACGAGTCCAATATATGCTGCATGGGGCCAAATGGCAGCAGTGAATAGCTCTTCCTCCACTCCCAGGTCCTGTTTCACACTGTTTTCACTGCACGCTGCCAGCCAAAGCAATTTGTCTGGCAAGTATTTAGCTAGTGTGGCGCAGGGGGCCACGTGGGGCCAGTGGAAGTTTTGCAGCTCACCTCACACATTCTCTCTATCTTTTTGTGCTCATTTTCCTCTATCACACATCTCCTTATCTGTCCATCTAAGCCTTCCTTTTCCTCCTGTCTTGGCTAGCAGTTATTTCAAATAGGACCCAGTAGCAGGTTACCCAGGCAGGGGTGGGTATGTGTGCTCAGCTGGTTCTCCTCTGTGGTGAGCTATAAATGCTGTTATCTGGGAACCATTGTGAGTGTTTTTGAATGTGTGTGTGTGTGTGTGTGTGTGTGTGTGTGTGTGTGTGTGTGTGTGTGTAGCATCCATCTGTCTTTGCAGGCAGTGGCCTCCTCTTCGCAGCGTAGCTCTTTCCAAACCCGCAGATAAGATGCAGCTGATGAAACAATTTTAGATCTCAGAGAGCGGGGATACACGTGTTGTCCATTATTGACTTCCTCGTCCTTGAGTTTCTCATCCATCTCTTCCTCTCTTGCTCACCGTCTCCCTCTCTGCCTTTTCTCCTTTTACATTTACTTTCTCTTTTTTTCCCCCTTCGTCTTTCCTGTCTGTTACTGTGAGGTCAGGAGTGCGCTGGTAAGAGATGCTGTAGAGGCTTATTTCTACATTCAGATGCTGTATTTAAGTGAAAAAACATTGATACGACACCACTTCTAAGTGTTTGCTATAATGTCCTTGCACTACACTTGCACTGTAAGTGCTATCCAGGCCATTCAGGTCATGAATTATGAGTGGGCCATCACAAAAAAAAACTATACTGAATTCTTGAGTATGAGTTGAGCCACTTAGACTGCAATATGAAGAGAATATTTCTTCCTGTGCAGCTTGGAGGATGTGGCTACAAACATGGGATATAATAAACAATTGAGTATCGCACTAGTTTTAAAATTACATCATCTAAAAGTGCTCTTTGGAAGTATGTTCACACAAAGCATTATAAGCAGATTACGCTTAACTGTATCACAAAAGAGACATGGGAATAAATAAAAATGTGTCTCTGTAACGTAGGCACAATTCTGTATTTAATACATCTAAAGGATTGAATGTATATCGTTTGGCATACATAAATATATTTGTTACATTCCCTTCTTTTCTCTGTTGTTGGTCTCTGGTTTACTGTTTGTGTTGTCTTCGGCTCTGCAAATACACAATAATCCCCCATATACCAAGTCCCATCCCCCTCTCCTCTCCTCTCCTCTCCTCTCCTCTCCTTTCCTCTCCTCTCCTCTCCTCTTGTTTCTCACCTTTTTTCAATTTAATCTTGTCTTTCAACAAATCACCCTTTTGTCCTCAAAGAAAGCGTCCCATGTGTCTTAAATTACTCTGTACCCCACAATCTTGACCTCAACAGCCACTTTCATCTTTCTGCTTTTCTCTGCTTGGCTTGTGGGAAACCTTGCTCTTTAAGACTTCACAGGAAGGCGAAAGAACAAACTACGGTGGTCCACTAAATTTTCAAGGTGAGTCGTGTCAGTGCGATTACACTTGATTGTCTATCTCAGTCTCCATGGGAAAGATGTCGAAATGTGTTTCAAAGTATGTGTATTTGTTCCAAAACACTGAATTAATACTCTTCTCTCTCTGGGACAGCGCTGAAATGTCTTCACTTCAGCCCTCAAAGTCACACATGTGCACACCCACAAATAAGCAACACACAAAAAACACATTTGAAGTCAAACAGGTTCAGTGATCTACCGAGGTGATTCCCAACCAGGGCTGCCGTTGTTTAGGGGTATGTGGAAATATTAGCAGTAATGTGAAGAGTAGTAATTTGAAAACAATAAAAAAATGCAATTTGATGTTTGTTTTTTTAAGATCTCCAGATTGAGCCAGAAGGAAAACATGAATATCCCATGTTGAGAAATGCATGCAAATTACAGTATTAGCTAGTGTTCAGATAAATTGATACAGTTATCTTAAACTAATTGTTAAATGATGACATACACTATTATGTAATACAAAACTGTGATGGAAAAGTAATTTATGGTTAAAATCTATAATTAATGATGACTGAGAAATGTTTGAAATAGATGGGGGTGTTGATGAAAGGGTACGTGAATTCATGTGACAAGGCTGTGGGGGGAAACTGATGAAAAGCCTTGTAATCAATGATCTTAAGTGTCCTTGTGCGCACAGATGGCAGAGAGAGAGAAAGCCATACTTGTGCGTTTCTGTTGTACCTGTTGGCCGGTGTGGAGAACACCCCCAGGATGATGTCCCTGCCGTGCATCCTGATGATGGGGCTGGTGGAGTGGAGCAGGTTAAAATAGAAGTGGGAATCGCCGGGCACGGAGCAGTTCAGGCGAGCCTTCAGAAAGGACGTCCACTGCTTCTCCAGGACGCGCTGGGAACCGCCCTGATCGCGTTTACACACTCGGGCCACACGTGACACCACCACCTTGGGAGTAGTCAGGCGGAGATGCAGATGTAAGTGTAAATAATGCCTGCGTAATACACATCTGCAATATACTGACTTATTGCCCACATATTACTGCAATGATAAGCTGTGGAGTTAGATAATATCTCATGAGGTTTGGGATTGATCTTCAAAAAAGGCATACTTAAAAGCTCCTTTCAACTCCAAGGCGATTTCTAAAGAGTCATTTGCATGCTGTTTGCTATGTGGAAACCCTGTTTTGACAGATCATTGTTTTATAATGGTAAATTCAATATCAATTATTCATGAAAATGTCACGGCATCTCAACATTGCTACTTTGAACACACAATAGTGATGCTGTTTTACGATCCATTTACTCTGCTCTCAGTAAACATGTCAAAGCCAGTGACCTTGTGAAACCACTTCTCCCCAAGTGTGAACTGCTAATTTATTAAAAGAGCAGGCTTCTTGGTACGGGTATTATTTAATAAAGCTGGACCTCACCTCCAGTAAGGACAGGAAATATACAGAGTTGCAATAAAAAAAAAAAAAAAATGTTTTCTCAGGTTAATACAGACATGAGCTGTTTGGTCAGACCGTCATTTGTTGGATTAGATATGCATACAAACAAATAGAAGGATAAAAGGTCACTGTAACTGTGGGAAAAGAGGTGATACTGACATTAAAATAATAACAGTATATATATATATATATAGTATGGCGGTATTAGAACAGCGCCTCCTTTCATGGTTGTATTATAACGACAAATTTACACATTCATCTGCAGTCCTTTTAAAAAGGTGAATGGACCAGCAGCCCTCTTGTGTGAATACTGAGAGTTTAGAAGGAAAAGAGGATTTGATATTTCCATTGGAATGACTTCTATACCTTCTCCAAGTAATTGAACTCCATGGCTATCTCTCTGAAGAAGAAGTAGATGTGCGGTCCCCACTCAACAGCGCTGACAAAATATGGCTCTGTGTTGTAAGACAGAAAAAAAGTTAGAGGAAGAAAGATGATATAGATGGACCACATGAAAGCATACAGCAAACAGCATTTACCAATGCATCATTACACTGGGTGTTAATTCCCAGAACACCCAAGTAGCACGAGGGCAGGGAGGAAGAGGCACAAGCCATGCTTAATTTCATTACATGGTGAAAAGGGATTTCACAGCAAACAATAAGCGCATTATGACTCCCTGAGAAACGAGTTTCATGCTTTATATTTAGGCACTATTACAGACAGGACGTTCGACAACCTGTGTCAGCATTAAGTTTGACCATGATGAGGACGGTCATGTCAAAGAGCAGTAAGTCTGACAGCTTCGTGTCCCGGCGACCTGAACGTGGAGCTCTGAGCCGGCTGCTGACTCAGACCTCTACTACTGACACATGTATTGATCCGGCATGCTGCTAAGCAATGTGGAAGCACGCGCTCAAACCATCAGACTGTGAGGACATCAGCAGCAGGCATTATGCTGAATAGAAGACGTGCTTGATAAAACTGCTCTGACGTAGCTACACTTAATTACACAGTGACACACACACACACACACACACACACACACACACACACACACACACACACACTTGTCTGTAGGTACCTCTGAACCACTTGGAGTCATGCTTGACAGTGCGCAGAGCAGGACTGTCCCCGAGGCTGCGATAGATCACTGCATCAATGGCCAGGAAGTCTGTCACAGTGGCCGTAAACAGATTCCCTTCTGACACAAACACACACACACAAACATTGGTGAGTTGGACGGCCTGCCGAAGCAACAACATAACTGCAAACAATGAAGTCAGAGTTCTCCAAAGACCTGAATCATAAACATGATTTGACTGAGCAGTCAACAATGTAATTGTAGTAAGATAATTGCAGTTTTGCAACACTCCCACACAAACCCCCTACCCCCGCCCCAGTTTTTTTTTTTTTTTTTTTTTACTGCCAGTTAATATCAGATAAGGGGCTGATGGCTAAACAGTAACGGCTCCCCAGTTTCAGCCACAGAAAACTGTTGATTTGATTATTACCGAAGTGTTTAAATCTGATGAAGTAAACAAGGGAGTTGAATAAAACGGGATGAATTTGAAAATTCACATGTGGCGTTTTGTTGAGCTTAGAGTATTTTAAGGGATTAAAAACATCTTTTCATGGAGGAACAAGGATATTTCAGAGTTTCCATTCATTCTTCATTGCTGTGTGGCAGCGCATTGAGTCACAATTCTGCACGATCCGAGTGCCGGTGAGGAGAAAACAAAAGGCCAGCCTTACCTGCAAACAGAGCTACATTTGCGTGTTTGGGGTCATAGGGGCATCTCGCCATCCCACTGACCGTGTCTCCTATCATCTCCAGAGTGTCTCCCTGTGAAATCACACACACGTAAACACACAGATGCATGCATCAATCAGCAAAAAATATAAATGCATCCACAGCAGCATCATGAAAACAAGCCACGAGAGAATGGCAATTACGGAGCGTTACCATAAGTGCAAACTGATGATTTAGTGGTGGCAATTAGGCACAGCAGCAAACAACAAGAGAGTCACATTCTCATGCATAAATATGACAAACACACACACACACACACACACACAGGGATCCATACCAACGCGTGAAGTCACGATAATAATTCACCCAAGTTTGCAGCTCATATTTACACCCAAACATGTGGTGAAATCTCTGCTTCTCTCTCTGTCAACCACCCAAACACACAACAGGGTAGCCACAAGCAACTATTTCAAGAGAACAGCAGAGTTTCAACACTTTAATTCTCAGACACAGTTGAAAATGAAATAATTTATAGATGTCATTTCATTAAAACACAGCTATAAATAAAGCAGTAGCTAGCATCACTAACTAGTCCCCAGAGAAACAGGTAGCCCATCAGGCATAGACAGGTGTGTTACACACTGTTGTAGAATGTCATTAATGGATGACAGATAATGGGCTGTGCACATCTCACTGTTCCACTGTTATGCTGTTTGAAATGTGAGACTGAAAATAACATTTATCTGAAAAAGCCTTTGATAGTGAAAGGATTTTTCTCTCTCTCTCTCTCTCTCTTCCTCTCTCCAACTCAACTGCCTTCATTCCTCATTTAATATCACCGCAGACTGATGTGAAATCAGCCGAGCCGATGATTAATATTTATGTGCAGTTTTTCTTCGACAAGTTTGAAATTGTTACTGTAATTGCGTAAGACAGGGATTGGCTGGGAAGTGGAGAACACTTAGCAGCATGGTGGAGGATTCAGGTGAGTTGCTGCTTGATGGATACAAACTTTCAGGGTTTGACAAAGGTATTTTGGGAGGGAGAAGGGAAATATTCAGAAAACACTGTCTAATTGTTTGAATCAGGACAGTCAACACTTACACTTGTAGCTCGAACCCTGCTGGCTTTTAAATTTAGCCTCTATCTGTGGAGCTGCTACTCTCTCTTTACCCAAAGGAAAAACTAAATCGAACCAGGAAACCAAGTCACGACTCCAGCCTTACTCTTTGAATACCCTCCTCTTCCTCTGTGTTCTTCTTGATTTTCCGTCTCTGATTCTCAATGAAAACAAGCTCGGCAGACCACAAAGTTTAACCACCGAGAAATAACAACTGTTGTATCTCAGGAAAACAAGGCACTGGAGCTGCCAGACAACAGGGATAAATAACTCCTGGGGAAGAAGTCAACACCGCCTCAAGTGCTGAACAAACAACTCTAATCAAGCTGTACATTTTCACCCGAACAGACGTACTAATTGCGCAATAGAAGCGAGATCTCTATCCTGGAAAAAACAGATAAAGCTATTTCTCAATTACGTCAAGCCCCTGCACTGAGAATTAATGCATGGTTGGACCACTTGCAGGTCTGTGACATGGACTGCAGAGCTGTAGTGGCAGGTGTGATCAAGAGTGTTTACTTACAGTATAGTTGGCACATAGCGGGTTGAAGGCGTTGGTCCCACACAGAAACAGGCCTCCTTGTCTGCTGAGAAGCACCTTCATGAAGTTGCGGCATTCATCCTGCAGAAATGAGAGGCAGAAAGAAAGAGGAGCGCTTAATATGCAGGACGGGTGATACTGAGGAGAAAAAAGTCAAAATGATGGAGTAAATGAAAGGAAAACTGGGTTTATTTTTCAGATGCTGATTATCCAAACCGCTCTGTGAAATGAAGCTTTTCAGTTGCCTGATGTGTGGAATTATCACACCATTAACACTGTCAATCATATTGATAGTCTGAAGGTAGTCTGCAGAGACTTCAAGTGTCTACCCACTTCACACACACACACACACACACACACACACACACACACACACACACACACACACACACAACTTCTGTTGACTGACAGGCAGTAATCCAAACCAGCTCCAGGTTTTTAAAACAAGCAACAGATTTAAGGCTAATTTCTCCACCATGAGGCGTCAAACCACAAGAAGCCGGCTTAATGGCCAAACAAAACCGGGTCACAGTTTCATTCTTCCACGTTCATTCTTTGAAAAGACAAGTCGTGACTCGTGTAAGCGCCGCATAATCACTGCTTTTGCCCCACAGTCCCAAAATGTAATAAATGTTGGTGCAGAGAAACTGAGAAAAATGACTTTGAAGTTAATCTCCAGCCTCGACAGAAGTACAGTGCCAGAGTGTTCACACATGCAACCTCTGATGTGCAGGTGTTCATCATAAAATTCAGCATTAGCACAAGTCGTTTCATTATGTTTGCCTACTTCAATATATTTATTATATATCCAGTAACTTTTACTTACCTGTTTCAAAAGCTTCCTTTTACTTTACTATTTCAACCATTTATCCATTACTTGCAGCTCATTTTTAATCATTTAGCCACCAGCAAACTATTTATTCATTATCCTTCTTTCAGTTGACAGTTTGAAAGTTTTTCTATGTTGCAGTCAGAGACAATGTTTTGTAAAACTACATCACTTTTATGACCTTGACATTTTTTTTTGTAACTTTGATGAGATTGCTTCTAAGCTCAAAAAAATAAAAAGACATATTTCCAGCTATTTCTGTGATGTGCAGTGCACTTATTACCAAAGGAGGTAATTACATATGATTCTCTATATACTAAGCAGCAGTTAAACAAATAAAAAAATTTAAACAATTTTCCTTGACTTATAATTTTACCCAGCAATTTTATGGCAACTTTACAGTTTAGCTCTTACTCCACTCATTATTTCACTATCTAAACAGCACTTTCATCTAGTTCCAATTGAAAATGTGGCCACCATTTTTATGTAACTATTTTACCATTACTGTACTTTTAACTCATTACTATGGCTAGTTATCCAATTGAAAATGTGTACAATCCTTTTAGCAACCTTTATCAATAACCGTTAAAATATGATTTCTATTTCAAAGTTTCTCCATTACTTTAAGCTTCCATTTTTTTAGATTTTTGTTTTAACTACATTCTGTATCTGCACAACCTCTTACCACCACTGAGATTCTGGCCTTATTGTAGATATGAGCTGTGACCAGTTCAAAGATTTTTTTTTTTTTTTTCCTTCCTGAATTAATTTAAACTTTGAACAATTTTACTGATTTTTTTAAGCCTGAAGGAATAGAAGGTTTTTAGTATTAAAAATGCACTAGTAGTGGTAAAAGGCAGAGACATGATTTCAATTTAGACCATTTAGGAAGTCAAAAATAAAAGTCATAAAGAAATATAACATACTTGAACACTTCTCAGATTTGTCTGAAATCCTGACATCCATGGTCTTAAAGGCTTTGCAACCAAAAAGTGACATGATAATAAACAAACATAGGACCTAACAAGACAGCAGTGAAACTCTGTGTGCAGGAATTTGTATTTCTTCATTGGTGCTGTGCACAGGACCTTTGACTCTTTAAAAGCCAAAAGGTACTGACAGCAGTTTGCAGAAGCGAGTCAGCCACCTGTGTGTCGAGAGTGAGTGGTGATGTACAGTAGATCACTGCGATAGCA
The DNA here is from genome assembly GCF_022577435.1 of Embiotoca jacksoni. Taxonomy (NCBI): domain Eukaryota; kingdom Metazoa; phylum Chordata; class Actinopteri; family Embiotocidae; genus Embiotoca; species Embiotoca jacksoni. The sequence continues at coordinate 3,436,925 of NW_027185296.1, read as the reverse complement.
GCCAGAAACCCCCTCCCAAAACTACAGTCCCAGCCAGGATGGCACCAGCTCTGACTCTCACTCACACACACACACACACACACACACACACACACACACACATACACACACACACACACACACACACACACACACGGAGTCTACTTCAAGACCACCACCCGCACTGGTGCCATCAGAAAGCAGTAGTGGTGGTGATAGCTGGTATTCCAAATGACAGTATGCATGTGTGTGTGTGTGTGTGTGTGTGTTTGTGTGCAAGAGATCAGATGGAAAGCAGTGATATGAGAGACGGGTGAGTGTTATTCCAGATGCTCCACCCTGCACCCCTCTCCCCCGCTTTCCCACTTTTCTCCCTGCAGGGTTCTCGTTTTTCAACGGCAAAAAAAAGAAACAGGAAAGAAGGAAGTGTTTTCATGTGCAGGTGTGCAGTGTGTGTGTGTGTGTGTGTGTGTGTGTGTGTGTGTGTGTGTGTGTGTGTGTGTGTGTGTGTGCGTGTGTGCGTGTGCGCGTGTGCGTGCGTGTGCCGGGGTGCATGGGGTGTGTCAAGTGCGAGGTGTACATTTCTAACAGTGCAGCACTATGTGACAAATTGAGGCGTGACTGTGACAGTATACGTGTGTGTATGTCACCCCCCCACATGTGTGCATGGTACATATAACTGAATATATGTTTAACTGTGTGCATGCACATATACTGGTGTGTGTATCTGGGTTTCACAGCACAGATGCATGCTCATGTGTGAGAATCATTTGCATGCTGTTTGTCGGCAGGGTTGCAGTCTGTCAGCTTGGTCAGAGCTGTAATCACAAAGCCAGATGAAACACTCTTAATAACAACCCAGTTCCACTGCCAGCATCTCAAAGATGGGAGTAAATAAGTAGAAGAGCCAAACACTGCACAAATGTGTTCATTTGGCAGTGCTTGTACACATAAAATTAAACATTTCAGAACTGCAGAATAAAAATAAGGTTAAGAGCCTTTGTAACGTTTCTGCTATTGAGTACTGATTTCCATTTGCACTTTAAAGACATCGTCAAAATTCATCCCTTGCTGTAAACATACATTTCATTAACCCTTATTTGACTACTGCAGGAGGAAATATGGCACTCTCAGGTAGAAATGTTATTCTATTCAAAGCCTAATTCAGTCAGCAGGAATAAGATTTTAATGTGGCTTCCACGTTAAAAATACAAACCAATTATAAAGGATCAAGCAATGAATCACTGAATTAAACAATTAGATATAAATCCAAAAGCTGTATGTCCTGATACCCCCTTCTTTAACCCTCTGCTTCCTCCCCTCTCTCTGCACCCTCACTCTCTGGGCAGAATCCAGACAAAACGCCACCTGTGCTGGCTGGCAAGCCTTCCCGAGACCCAGACGACTGACTGCAACCCTCCTCCTCCTCCTCCTCCTCTTCTTCCTCCCCCTCCTCCTGCTCCTCTTACTAACAGTGGCAGAGCTGCTGGGGCTCTGAAAAATTAATCTGCAGCACAGATGAGTTACAGAGGAGAACACGCCTTCGTATATGGACGTAGTTGTGAATGAAAAAGGAGATTTACAGAAGAATGAGGGGAAAAAAAGAGTGTGGAAAGATAGGGAGGGATGGTGCACAAGTGTAAGCATGTTTGAATATGCAAATCTTTATTTATATAAACTAGACACTGAGCAGGCAGCATGTCTTAATCAGTCCTTCACTCTTGAGGCAGATGTTAGCCAGACAACTTCGACTCTGCAGATGTTGACTGAGCAAGTGCATTCCTCGGCTGAGTCATTCTCAGCACAGGCACAGATATCATCATCCTTAGAAAACGTGCACATCCAAAAGTATTCATAGACATATAAATGCAAGCAATCACACACAGTCAGAGGATCGACAACAAGTTCTCTGTTGCTACAACAGACGTGCTCCAAACAACCTGCAGCAGTCAGACACCATTAAAGCCGAGGAGGCTCCACCTTCTGCATCTGCTTTCTATCTATTGTCCCAAATTCAATCTTTACTCTTAGATGATAAACAACTTTTTTATTTGGCCTCTGCTTGAGCTCAATGTTTGTTTTATATGATGATGCTTCATCCAAAACCTAATGAACCTCCAGCGACCATCAGCATTCTCGTGTTTGGTCTTACAAAACAGGTTATAATCGTAAAATCTTTTGCTCGTTTTCCTGCTTTAAGAGCAAGCACAGCATCTTTCATAGTCTAATAAAATAAAATAAGTTATCGTGATGACCTGCTTTAGTAATGTTTGCACAATAGGAGCCATCTAAGGAAGTACATCAGGGGGTCGTATTTAGCAAGCTGCTCCTCTAAATCTCCAAAGTTTCCATTACATGCCTGGCTGGTCCCCTGATGTTAGCAACCTAGGAGAAGACAGCGCTGCTCTGCCAAGAGCTGCCATTGAGCCAGAACTCTCCCACACACACACACACACACACACACACACACACACACACACACACACACACACACACACACACACACACACACACACACACACACACACACACATACACGTTGTATACACAATACACACAGACACAAAGCCTTGGCGAACCCTCTTCTCAACTCATTAACAACAGGTCTGTCATTTCCAGAAAAATCCCTGATGCACAATTCTGACTGAAAACAGAGTGACTCTCCATGGCAGCAGGAAAGTGTGTGTGCCTGTGTGCACGTGGGCGGAGGATAAATTAACAGAGGTACCAAATTAGCAGCAACGTGCCGTTCCGAGGGCTGCGGTCTTACTCAGCATGTTAAAGCTAATCCGCATCCCTCTGCAACCCTTCTTCGCTGTTTGATGGTAATTCTGACTGAACACACCACAAGCCACAAACAAACAACAGACACAAGAGGAAGGGTGAGTGGGAGAAAGACTGAGATGATAGAGATATCAGGACAAATGAAGAGAGAAGGAGGGAAGGCGAGAGAGAAATATTTTCAAAAAAAACAGAGTTGTCCCGGCCAGTCAGCCATGTGGCAGCCTCAGCGGTGGAGCTGACCTGCAACAAGACCTACCGATCATGGGGTCAGCTGAGCCCCACTCCCTGGTGGAAACACACACACACACACACACACACACACACACACACACACACACACACACACACACACACACACACACACACACACACACACACACACACTCACCAGTCAATCATTGACAACAACACTTAACCTGCATCACCTCTGAACAGCTCCTCACCTCACAACCTGCTGAGAAAACCACAGCAAATTGTCATATAAACCAAATTGTAACAAGTAAATGCGACACTGTGCTGGCTTGTGAGAAAATAGGAAACATTTTTAAACAAGAGGGCCATAATAAGGCCGGCTTTAGTCCTCCCCAGGACATATTTTTTGACTAAGTTTATGAGGATATCAAATATGTGCTTTGTTGTGCAACAGTATATATGGTAACTGCAGTGTATATTCCTAAGGGTGAAGGGGAACTCTACATAGTATCCAATTTAATTACAGCACAATATAAGACTGAGGATAAATTAGGGATGGGACAAGATTTTCGAACATTGTGTGACTATCGTTCTTTCTAATTTCCCCTGTTTTTACCACCACCCAGTTATCTTGCATTACTTGCATCATGCAATGCATACACTGATCAATAATCAATGGCCAAGCAAAGTGAGGTTGATGCTGGATGTGCAGGCCCTCATCTTAAAGATGAAGGTAAAGACATGCTGCTCATAAGATTTGACCAAGGCGACCGTTTTACATGTTGGATGGCATTAATTGAGCCTGAGTTAAAGGTGAATAGTCAATTAATAATCAAAGAGTTCAGAGCAAATTTCAAATAGTATTTTTGCTTAAAATGTCCATCCCTAGGATACAAGTCGTACATAAACCAAAATAATGAAAAAAAAAAAAAAAAAAAATGAGCTGCAGGTAATTCACAGAACAGAAATATGAAACGTTGTTTTGTTTGTGTTCTTTTCTCCACATTTGATGCTTTTGGTAATCGCACCTCAACACCAAGATGGGAGTTTCATGATCATCTAAAACATAGTACTGTCTGAAGACAAGAAAAATAGACGGGTCTAGTACGAAAGATCCGTGTAGAATGACATATAGAATCAAAGAGCGGAAAAACGTTCCTCTACACACGTAGCATTGTTGAGATAAAAAAAAACAACCTAAAGAACCATAACTACAAGGTATGAAAGTGACTCCACGTGTGGTATTTGAAATGCACTAATTGAGCAGCCCAAAAAATGGGCAATGAAACCAAATCCTCTTTGATTGTCCAATCCAGAAGAGGCATTTGGATTGGACGATTGAAAACCCAGAGCTCCTCTGAGAGCACGCTCAACGCAATATTGATCAAACAATCTCGCTAAGTGCCGCTTATAACGATGCCCAAGCGCTCTTCAAAAGCATTCTATACGGACCTGCCTTTGTTTGCGTGTGCCTGCCACGCTGCCATGGCCAGATGTGTTGGCACTGAGCCACCTATGGGAAACATCTGGCCCGCTATCTCTTGCTATCTCATGCTTTCATAAGAAGAGAAAGGTAAGAGTGGAATAAGGGGAGGAAATGACAGCAAGAGACAATCAAAAGGGCAAATATAGGGGAGATAAGGAGACAGCGGAAAGCAAAGGACAAAGGGAAATACGACAGGAATATGCAGAGGGAGTGACAACAAGGCCGACTGTTGCATTCATCGATGATCGTTTGGTCAACACAGGGGAAGAGAAAAGGCGAAAGAATTAGGATATTGAATTTTCAGCCTAATTAGGGAGAATACTATGTCCTTTGTGGTCAACCAAGCAGAAACATTTAATTACAAAACCAATTATGAGGTGGCGAATGTATCACATCTGACACAACCATCCCCCAAGCAGAACAGGACATTTTCAGGAGGTGAAGTGGAGGAGAGGGAAGAAAGGGATCAGGGGAGAGAGGATGAGGGAGGCACACAGAAAACAACTGCCTGACATGTGTTTGTGGAGATTTTCTTTTTAATTGCTTTCATGTATGTGTAGGAGAGAAACAAAGAGAGAAAAGATTAAAAAACAGACACTTAAAATCATGAATAAGTATGGATATATAGTGGACTGTATAATGTATGTAAGGGTTGGAAAACCCTTCATGTTCTTCCCTACATGTGTATAAGAACCTCCATGTTGCATCGTGTTCATGTGTGAAGCATTATTGGAGAAAATTATATATTTTTTTTTATATTCCCGGAACGTAAGTCGACCTCCGACACGAGGATCAAGACAGCAAGAGGCGGTAATAAAAACAGCAGCTGCAGTGGTCTGATGAAATCAGGTGCAAAAGCCCTTCAGCGAACACTGCAGTTAGATAATACTGTATATCTAGATAATATTGATGTTGTGATATAAAATTTGTGTCGGTCACTAATCATGACATTAAAATATAGTTTCCATTATGGCATCTGCAGAGCTCAATGGTGAAATTACAGCTTAGTTTGAGTCTAAAAATTTACAGCACCATTCTGCAGTGTTAGAAGACCAAATAATCAAATATGAAGAAGCGAAATACACACACACACACACACACACACACACACACACACACACACACACACACACACACACACACACACACACACACACACACACACACACTTATTGTAGGTCTAAGCCAAGCTTCATCAGGATGAATATTTGACCAGAGGGATTAACAAAATGTATGATGACATCAAATAGAGCCCACCTATGTTTTGACATGCAAGTTCATGTGGGATTTGTAGTTCTTAATCATGGGGGGGGGTTCAGTGCAGTAAAATGAATAGTGAATCCACGTGTGTGTTCACGTGACAGATGATTTTTAAAAGGCCCTTACAGAAAAAAAAAACGTGAGTTTCCCATGTTTTCCACACGTTGCAACATATGATAACATGAGGAAAATCAAAGTTTTCACTTGGGAATCTACATGGGCTTCACACATTACAACATGAAAATGTTCCAAAATCATATGGACAAAATACATGTTTCACGTGACCAATCACATTTTTATGGGGTCACATGAGTTTTTAAACACGTGAAATTCATGTCATTTTTTTTAAAGATGTCTTTCCATGAGCATCGATAGCCATCAACCCAGGTAAAGAAAGTTATATCAAATTATTAGTTTGAATATATAATGATATGTGAGTATTACTCAGCACTAATATTAATGGAGTTATTTTATCTGTAAATGGTCTCTGAATTGAGTGTTGATCAAATGCACTGTATAGCTGTTGTGATTCTATCGTTATGAAGCTCTCTTTGTCTTTTATTGCTGCTATGGAGCAAAGCATCAATTTGTGGGTCCCTTATTTTTGGTCTGAACACAAGGATGCACATGAGCACACGAGTGATGCCACACACACTCCTCCAAAGGGTTTCACACTACTCTTGTTATCCACAGATGGTAGTGCTGAAAAATACTGTGAGCGTCAACATGGGTGAAAATGAAGGCGGTTTCAAATTTCACAATAAATTAAAAGTATATACTACTCATAATTATTGTAAATAAATTATTTGATAAAAGAAATTCATTAAATAATTTTTTTGGGTGAGAAACTGATTATAAACTTTGTCTGGAAATAAACTTTCTTTTTGTTGACTTTGTATAAGAGAGAGGTTAATTAAACTTTTGTTTTTTGTTTACATTGTACTGTTAGATGTGTGTAGTTCCAACTCTTTTCCTGGGTGTATCTTAGAGCGAAAAGAGCTGCATTTTCAGTTATATTTTTACAGCGAATATTTACACAAAAAAAAACATGGATTATCAGTAATACTCTGGTGAGTGAGTGCGTGTGGTGGAGAGTGTACGTGCGTAGACACACACAATCACATCCATTCAAATGCGCCTGAGCCCAGAGAGCTGACTGAGAGCACCTGGCAGTGTTCTTATCTTCCTCACATTGCCGTGTGACTCACAGCATTACCACGCAGC